>NW_026555322.1:0-600000 GCF_021234165.1 Pteronotus mesoamericanus | reverse complement strand
TCATTTAGATTTAAAAACTAATTCGTTAGAAAATTTATGTTTGTGCATATTATAAAAAAGGAACATTTCATTTTGAGGGGAATATTTTTCCTATTTTTTCTAAATGCAACATTCTACTCTTTGTACAATATTAAAGTTCACATTCATACTATTTCATGGGGTGGGTCTACGTTCTTGCAATGGAATTTAAGAGCAACATTGTCAAGACTCCTCCCCTGCACCGCCCAACGTATTGAAGAATAAAACGTACGTATGGTTTCTATTAAAATTCTTTGACCAACTTCTCAAGAAGAGGTAAAGGAGAAAAGAGCCTGGAGAGGTAAAGGTGGACCTGCCAGAGACAAGCGGTGTGTGGCTGACAGATGCCGGCTAGTGGGCGGAGTTCTAGCTGGGCTGGGCTCCGGTGACGTAGGCTCACGTGACCTATTGGGCGCAGATGTGGGCACCAGTCCGGGTCCCGCCTTGTTTAGCTGCGGTCGTACCCTGAGCAGACTGTGGACTCCTAATTGTTGCTACAGGTTCCTTCAGGTCAGTGCGAGGGCCTTTGTCGCTGCCTCCGGAACACTGGAATAGGCAAGAAGGAAGGGGCACGGGAAGGAAAAAGGTTGGGGATGGGGTTGGGGTCGAGGGAAGCCGATCCCAGTGTAGACAGAGATGGCGGTGGGGAAATGACTAAGAGGGAGCGAGAGGCCGATGGGCAGAGGGTGGGGAAGGCAGACACCCCCAAGTACCCAAGCCCCGTTTCTCCGAACGTCCTCCTCGCTAACCTCCGTCCATTTTGGAGCCAGAGATGGTGAGCTTGGGGCGCCTCAGCAGTGAGACAGTGGAAATAAACCCCATCTACGCCGTGCGTAGAGAAAAAAGTTGACCTTAAGGGTGGGGAGACGAGTTGCCTCCGGGGGAGAAGAACGCAGAGATCCAAAATTAGTGTGGAAAATATCCTAATCTGGCGCCGGACGCGAGAAAAGAAATGGCGTCTGGGGTGTGGGGGACTGAGGAGGTGGGGGAGGAAAAGGTTGGGTGAGTTCGGCCGCGATTCAGGAAAGGGACCGGAGTCCCTCTGCATCCACCGAACGCCCAGCTCCTGTCTCCTGTCTGTCCACAGGTCTGCGTGTCTGTTCTCAGCACTGTGCTAAGCCAGAAAAGGAGGAACCTCTCCAAAATTCCCGCAGGTCAGTGAAGGAGGGGTGTCCCTCGACAGAGACCCAGAGGTGTGGGGAATGTGAAGGGTACTGCCCCATCAAAATTTGGGGCCCCACTGCCCATCCCAACACATTTACACACACTCCACCTCACAAAGCAGAGAAAATGGCAGGGCTTGCCAAAGAAATGGTTGTCTCATGTTTGTGGAAGGAATGGTGCGGAAAGGGTGGCAGAAGGAGGGTTCTGGGCCAGGTCAGGGGAACTCTGACAAGGGGCAACAAACAGGCCAGTACTATCTAGACCTGCATTCTATCCCCAAGCCCTCAGTCTCCCTTATCTCCTATGTGTCTCCTCTTCCCCCCACCCCTCCTTTAGGACAGGAAAAGGAGGGGACGTCTCAACATGGAAAAACTCTACAGTGAAAATGAAGGAAGGCCTGAGAACCAAGGAAAGTTGGAAAATGAACAGCCTCAGAATGCGGGAAAGCCAGAAGTAGCTCATACTCTGGAAGACAAGGAAAAGTTAGGAAATGAAGGAAAGATAGAAAACAAGGGAAAGACAGAAGATGAGGAAATACTAGAGGGTAAGGAAAAGACAGAGAAGGCGGGAAAGCCAAAAGAAGGAAGTCGAGTGATAGAGGGAAACTCAGAGGGCCAGGGGAAACCAGAGTTCGAGGGAAAATCAAAAGAAGAAGGAAAACCGGAAAGTGAGGGAAAGCCCAAAGAAGAAGGAAAACCAGCCATCCAACCAAGGGCTGCAGGAAAGCGCCCAGCTGGGGATGATGTACCCAGGAAAGCCAAAAGAAAAACCAACAAGGGGCTGGCTCAGTGCCTCAAGGAATACAAAGAGGCCATACATGATATGCATTTGAGCAATGAGGAGATGATACGAGAATTTGATGAGATGGCTAGGGTAGAGGATGAGGTGAAGAAAACCAGACAGAAATTGGGGGGGTTTATGTGGATGCAAAAAAGTTTACAGGACCCCTTCCACCCAAGGGGACCAAGAGAACTCAGGGGTGGCTGTAGGGCCCCACAAAGGGGTTTTGAAGACATTCCTTTCGTATAGTGCCATTGGTAGGCATTTGTCAGGCCCAGGGCTTTAACCATATGCTAATACTTTGCTTTAGTTGTCACATTCATTTTCCAACTGCAGCCCTCTATGTTTCAGTAGCAGATTTTCATCCATTGCATGGAATAATGTTTATGGTGCATTGTAAAATTAAAAAGAAAACAGTTTGCAGAACCATATATATAGCATCTGTCCATTTTTGTAAAACTGCAAAGATATTTACCTAGTGATCTAGGTACAGAATAAAACTCTGAAAGCTGTGTCTACTAAAAGATTAACAGTGGTTATCTGTGGGTAATATTTTTCTTTATATTACTTTCATCATGAAAATAATGAAAGATAAAAGTTTTACAGTACCAAACAATCAAATGAATGGTTCAGTGAGTTTATGAAGGCCATGGAGACACTTAAAATTCCCATTGTCAGGATGTGAAATGATAAGTAATACATTACTTCTGGGACTCAAAGTTGTTGAAGAATCAACCTGACAGTTACAGATACATTTTTGCAAGAAACAGTCATCTGTAAATTGTGGATAAAACTTGCTTTCCAGGACTGTGAAGAAGATAGATGAGATAGTGAGTGTGTAAATTGTATTGTGCTGGCTACTGCCTTGTCTCCTCACTAGCAGTATCAGAACCCCTGACTTTTCCCTGTTTTTGATGTTTGGGAGAATACAGAGGTTCCACTTGAGTCCAGGAATAAGTCCAGACAGCTGAGAAGTGGGTGCCACTCGCTCCTGGGTAATGCCATATCTTTTGGGCACTGTGCCTATTTTCGTGTGCCCTATACCCTCCTGAAGCCCATATTGCTGACAGTCTGGAGGCCGTGCTGTACTAAAGCAATACAGTGTCTCAACAGAAGGGTGGAGAATTCTCTGCCTACAATAAAGCTAACCTTAACTCAGGTGGGTAGTAAACGAACTGTCACTTGGGCATTAATATCTTATAAAGTTGTACAAAATACTCCTTTCCAAGTATTTGTTGGTTTATGTATGTATTTGCATACAGCCATCTCCACTGGATTTGGATACTAGACATTGAACCAGGAGAAAAATCTGAGTAACCAGATGCTGTGCTATTTCTCCTGTTAACCTCTTGTCTGCTGACTCTATCTTAGAGGGAGTTGTCTCCCAGGAAATTTCTGTTAAGCCCCGCCTACCATTTCAACAGGCCCACGCGATTCCTACCCTTACTCCACCCCCCATTCTTCATTAGCCTTTCATTGGCTTATATTGTTTTAAAAATAAACTTATTTTAGGACAGTTGTAGATTTACAGAATGATTGCAAAGATGGCACAGAGTTCTGTGTACCCCATACTCAATATCCCCTATTGTTAACATTTGAGTTAGTATGGTGCATTTGCTACAGTGAACCAATATTGATACATTATTATTTATCAAAGAACGTATTTTTAAAAGATTTTATTTATTTCCAGAGAGAGGGGAAGGCAGGAAGAAAGGGAGAGAAACATCAGTTGGTTGCCTCTTGCATGCTCCCGAACCCAGGCATCTGTCCTGACAGGGAACTGAACTTGTGACCCTTTGGTTCACAGGTCAGGACTCAGTCCACTGAGCCACATCAACCAGAGCTCAAAGTACATATTTTATTCATATTTCCTCAGTTTTCCCCTAATGTCCTTTTTCTGTTCCATGGTCCTATCCAGGACATCAGCTTACATTTAGTCATTATGTCTCCTTAGGCTCCCCTTGGCTGTGACAGTTTCTCAGACTTTCCCTGTTTTCGATGCCCTTGATACCCTTGAGAAGTACTGGTCAGGTATTTTGTATAATGTCCCACAATTTTAGTTTGCTTGATTATTTTTCTTGTGATTACACAGGGGTTAAATGCTTTTAGGAAGAGAACCAGAGAGGTAAAGTGCCATTCTCATCACATCGTATAAAAATAAATGGTACATACTATGAGTATTATCACTGTTGATATTAACTTTGGTCACCTGGCTGCAGTAGTGCTTGCCAGGATTCTCCATGGTAAAGTTCCCAGAGGAACTTTTATCTCCCTGTACATACTATATACTCTTTGGAAGAGTCACTATGCACAGTCCACATTTAAGAAGTAGAGTATTCCTCATCTTTAAGGACAGAGTATCTACAAAATTTACCATATTTGCCATGTATAATGCATACTATTTTGTCCAAATTTTTGAGGGAAAAATACGGATGCACATTATACATGGGTATAATAATTCTGTGTATAATGTGCACAAAACCCGTGGGTACACATTATTCATGGCAAAATACAGTATTTGGAAGTCAGCACAAGATGCTGACTTCTCCCCCTTTTATTAATGTATTCTATCAGCATGGTATCATTTATTTTGTACTTTAGATTATAATCTACTACTATTTTGTTTTCATTGCTCCAGTCGATCCAACTTTGGCCGTTGGGAGCTCCTTCAGTTGGCTTTTGTATCTACCGATATTTGACATATCCACATCATTGTGTGTGTGTGTGTGTGTGTGTGTGTGTGTGTGTGTTTCATACTTTATTTCCTGCAGACACTGTAAGATGCTCTAGTCTTGTATATTTCCTGCCCAAGTTCTAGAATCAGCCATTTCTCCAATGATCCGTGGTACCTTTGGTTGAAGAATGGTATTAAAAACCAGGATCTGGGTGCTGAGTGTACTCATTGCTATTTGGATGTCATTGTTTCTAGGCCCTCTGAGTTGACAGAGCAAGGAGATATATGGGCATATAATAATCTGTGTGTGTGTGTGTGTATTTGTATTTATATACAGAGAAAATTTTGCCTTTAGCCTTTACTCATTTCCAAGCTTATGTCAGCACCTTATCACCCCATCTCTCTCAGTAACGTGGTTTCATATTTGTAATACTCTTACATTCTTTTGTTACATTCTACATTTTAGGAGTGCTGTTGTAAACCATATCTTTACATTTCAAATTCCAGTTGTCCACTGCTGGTATATAGGACAGTAGTTGCTTTGTGTATTAACCTTACATCCTTCCACATTGGGGCACAGAGTTTGTCAATGCTTAGGCAATTTTCTACATAGACAATCATGTCATCTGCAAGTAGAGACAGTTTTATTTACTCGATTCTAATCTGTGTAAGTTTTATTTCTTCTTTGGTCTTTTTGTACCAGCTAGAACTTCCAGTATGATGTCTAATAGGAGCAATGAGAAAGGACATGCTTTCATTCTAAAAACAAACATATCTATCTAACAGTGTAATATATGATTAAATTGATATTTCAAATGAATGGGGAAAATAAGGCTTATTCAACAAATAAGGTGCATGGAACACTATTACTTGAAATAAAACAAATATAGAGCCCTATTTCACACATTATACAAAAAATATTCAGGTGAGTTAAAAATCAATATGTAAAATCTAAAGAGCTTTTGGAGAAAATACAAAATATTATTTTTCTTACCTGGAAGTAATATATTCAAACCCAGAAGCTATAAAGTAAAATATTGACAGTATGACTATATTAAACATTTAAGACTACAGTAATATACATATAAAAAAGTTAAAGGACAA
Organism: Pteronotus mesoamericanus; assembly: GCF_021234165.1. Classification (NCBI taxonomy): domain Eukaryota; kingdom Metazoa; phylum Chordata; class Mammalia; order Chiroptera; family Mormoopidae; genus Pteronotus; species Pteronotus mesoamericanus. The sequence continues at coordinate 594,260 of NW_026555322.1, read as the reverse complement.
GTAATAGAATAGGAAAGTATTTGCAACACATCTAAAAAGGTTAATTGTTTTTTAGGGCAAAAATTCTACAAACATTAAATCAAAAAGTGGATAAAAAATACCAAAAAGTCATTTAAAGCTTTTTAAAAATAATAGAAATAGGCAAGAAACATACAAAAACAGATTTAGTTTCAACAGTAAAGTAGTAACATCATTGTCACAAGCAGATTAATACATATTAAAATATTTATAATATCAAGTCTTGGTGACTGTGACAGGAAATAGATATTCATAGACTCTTCATCTTATTAAAGCAGTTCCTTTAGTATATTTTGCAAGGCTGGTTTGGTGGAGGTGTATTCTTTTAGCCTTCTTTTGTCAGGGAACCTCCTTATTTTGCCTTCCATTTTAATTGAGAGCTTTGCTGGGTAGAGCAGTCTTGTTTGCAGTCCTTTGGCTTTCATGACTTGGAATATTTCTTGCCATTCCCTTCTGGCTTGTAGTGTTTCTTTTGAGAAGTCAGCTGTAAGCCGTACCGGGGCTCCTTTATATGTTACTACCTCTTTCTCCCTTGCTTCCTTTAGCAGTCTCTGTTTGTCTTTTATATTTGCCATTTTAATGATGATGTGTCTCAGAGTGGGCCTGTTTGGGTTCCACTTGAATGGGACCCTCTGTGCTTCCTGGACTTGTGTGACTTTTTCTCTCCTCCAATTAGGGGAGTTTTCCATCATTATTTTTTCTAAGAGGTTTTCTATCCCTTGCTCTTCTCCTCCTCCTTCTGGTATCCCTATTATATGGACATTATTACATTTCCAGTTGTCCTGCATTTCCCTAAATGCCTCTTCATTCTTTTTTAGTCTTTTTTCATTTTCTTGCTCTTTCTGGGAGCTTTTTTCTACCTTGTCCTCCAGCTCACTGATTCAGTCCTCAGCTTCACCCAGCCTGCTTTTGATTCTTTCTACTGTGTTCTCCAATTCATAAATTGTATTCTTCAGTTCCTCATGTCTCTTATTGATCATTTCTATGTCCTTTTTCATGCTGATATAGTTTGCAGTAAGTTCCTCATAGTTTCCCTGTAGTTTTTTGTCATTCTCTCTGAGCTCGTTGAGCTTCCTTAGAACCATTGTTTGGAACTCAGTATCTGACAGTTTACTTGCCTCTATTTCATTTCATGTCTTCTGAGGATTCCTCCTTTCTCTTTGACTGGGGGGTGTTTCTCAGTCTTCCCATTATTTCCGAGGCTCTTCTCTTTTGCTTCCACTTCTTAAATTGATCTGTCTTGATTTCCTGTCTTTGTAGTGTGAACTTCTATGGTAGGAGATCGCTGTTTTTTTCTTTCTGGATCTGCTTCTGATGATGTCTGATGTTGACCCTGTCTGACCTTAGGCAGTCTTGTTTGAGACTTTCAGGAACTTCCTTCTGTGGCTGTCTCCTTCAGCTGTTAATCTCCCCACTTTGCACTCAGCAGACCAGCTTACAGACATCACAGGGTGGGGCAGGGTTTCTCCTGGAGGTGGGGTTATTGGGTCCTCTCACGCTGCTGCCACTCAGGGGAGTGGTCTGCCTGAGCAAGATGGCTGCTACCATCTAGGGGATGAGTCAGCACTGGGATCCCGCCGGCTACTCTCTCAGTTCACTCCCCAAAGCCTCCTTCCCCAGTCTCTGTCAGGCATCTCTAGCCCACTCTATCCCCGCCTTTCCTGAAGTTCAGGGTAAGTGATTCCAAAAAAACTTTATTCAATGGCCCTTTAAACAGCTCTTTCCATTGCCACCTGCCCATCTCTGGCAGAGAGCAATCCTGCCGCTTTTAGCAGCTGGCTCTTATCTGTGTACTTTTTGGGCTCTGGTGCTGTAGGCTGGAGATGCCTGCTTATGGTTTAGACCCCATTCTTCTCAGGGGGTTCCAACTGGCCATTTCAATATCCTTGTGGTGCTGCTGCCCGTGGGTGCCTGCCCGCCTTCTCGAGTCTCTACCGCACTCCTTACCAGTCAGGTTGTGCTAAAGTTGATTCTTCTTTATCAACTTTATAAGGTTATAAGGTTTCTCTCTCGCTATTGTTCAGTTGTTTGTTCCAGGTGATTTCTCCACAATTTAGTTGTAATTCCAGGTTGATGCTGGGAGGAGTTCAGTGTTACTTCTACTCACTCCACCATCTTGATTCTCCCAGATTCTTGTAGAATTTTGACAAATCAAATTGAGGAAGTTCCCCTCTAATTCTAGTTTGATAGCTTTTATCATGCATAGGTGTTAGAGTCTGTCAATTGTTTTTTATACATCAAGTGATAAGATCATATGATTTTTCTTTAGTTGGTTAATGATGCATTATATTGATTAATTTTCAAATGTTGAATCAGCCTTGTAAACCTAGAATAAGTTCCACTATTAGGCATATGAATTTTTTATGTTGTTGGATTTGATTTGCTAATATTTTGTTGGATTTTGTTTCTGTTTATGAGAGACTAGTCTGTATTTTTCCTGTTTTGTGGTGTCTTAAAAATTGATTGACATTAGCTCTGGCTGATGTGGCTCAGTGGATTGAGTGCTGACCTGCAAACCAGAAGGTCACTGGTTCAGTTCCCAATTGAGGGCAGCAAGAGGTTACTCTCACACATCAATGTTTCTCTCTCTCTTTCTCCCTCCCTTCCCCTCTCTCTAAAAATATATAAATTAAATCTTTTAAAAAATTACTTACTTTAGAGAGAGAGAGAGGAAGGGAGGGAGAGAGAGAAACATCAGTTTGTTTGTCCACTTATTTATGCACTCACTGGTTGTCTCTTATGTGCCCAAAACCTTGGCATGTGTGACAATGCTCTAACCAACTGAGCTACTTGGCCAGGTTGTTCTTGTGACGTCTTTTATCTGGTTTTGGAATTAGAGTAGTACTGGCCTCATAGAGTAAGTCAAATACTCTCTCTACTTCTATTTTATGGAAGAGATTGTGGACAATTGGTATTATTTCTTCCTTAAATGTTTAGTAGGATTCACTGGTGATTTCTAAATGTTTGCCAGTGATTCTTAAGTGTTTGGTAGAATTTGGTCCTGGTGATATCTATCTTTGGAAGGCTGTTAATTATTGATTCAATTTCTTTAATAGAGGGCTATTCAGTTTATTTTTTCTGTGGAAGTTTTAGCAGTTTGTATCTTTAATGGATTTGGTTCATTTCATCTAAGTTATCAAATATGTAGCCATAGAGTTATTCACAGTATTATTTCATTATCTTCTTAATGTCCATGGAATCAGGAGTGATAACCCCACTTTCATTTTTGATATTGTTAATTTAGGTCTTTTTGTTTTCTTGGTTACCCTTGCAAGATTCATGAATTGTATTTATCTTTCAAAGAACCTGTTTTTGGTTTTGTTAATTTCTTTTTTCTTGTTTTCACTTTCATTGTTTCCTTCTCTATTTTTTTCTCCTGCTTCCTCTAGGCTTACATTATGGTTCTTTCTTTAGTTTCCTAAGGGAAAGCTTAGGTTATTAATGTTAGATCTTTTTTCTTTTCTAATTTAAACTAGGAATTTCTTTTTAAGCACTACTTTTGCTACATACCCCAAATTTTGATATGTTGTTTTTTTCATTTAGTTCAAAATATTTTTACACTTCTCTTTCAGAATCATTCTTTCACTCATGTGTTATTTATAAGTGTGCTGCTTAATTTCCAAATAGTTGGGTTTTCCATCTGTTATTGATTCCTAGTTTAATCATATTAAGAGCATAATTTTATGATTTCTATTCTTTTAAATTTGTTAAGGTGTACTTTATGGCCCAGAATATGGACTTGCTTGATGAGTGTTCTCTGTGAGCTTGAAAAAAAATGTATTCTAATGTTGGATAGAATGCTCTATAAATTTCACCTTCATTTCTGAAGGGTATTTTTCTGGTTTAAAATGTCTTGCTTGGCATATATTTTCTTTCAAGACACTAAAGATATCATTCCACTATCTTCAGGTTTCCATTGTTGCTGTTAAGAAGCCAGAAATCAGCTTAACTTGTTCTTTTCAAGGCATACTGTATTTTTTTCTGGCAACTTTTATGATTTTCTCTTTGCCTTTGATTCTGTGCAAGTTCACTATTATGCATCTAGGCATAAGTTTCCTTTTATTCTGTTTGGGATATGTTGGACTTGGTTCTATGGATCAATATCTTTCATTGGTTCTAAAAAATCCTGAGCCATTATATCTTCAAATATGGCCTCTGAACAATTCCATTTCTCTTTTCCTTTCAGAACTCCAGTTAAACATATGTTAGATCTTGGGTGGTGAACACATAATACTATATACAGATAATATATTATAGAATTGTACACCTGAAACCTGTATAATTTGTATTAACCAATGTCACCTCAGTAAATTCAGTAAGAAATATTTAGGCCTTATTATGCACTCCCATCTTGATTTCCTATCATTTTGACTACCTGCTCAGCCTTATAGTTTGTTCTGAGCATAATTTCAAGTCCTTTAATTCTTTCTTGAGCTGTATTTAATATGCTGTTAAAGCCATCCATTGAGTTTCTAATTTCAGCTAAGTTATTTTTTAGTTAGAATTTTGATTTGTTTTATTCCCTTTTTTTTGTTTCTAATTCCCTGTTGAAGTGTTAAGATTGAATTATTTTATTTATCTGAATACACCAAGCATTGTGGTTTAATAGTCTGTATCTGATAATTCAAAGCTAATGTATCTGTTTGCGTTACCTGTTATCTTTATTGCTTCTTACTTAATGATGTCTTTTTTTTCTGTGTTTCTGCTTATTTACTCTTTTAAGTATATTTTATTGATTGTTATTACAGTTGTCTCAATTTTTCCGCCTTTGCCCCCTGCCTGGTACTCCCCCTTCTCTCCAGCAATTTCCCCCTTAGCTCATGTCCATGGGTCATGCATATAAGTTCTTTGGCTTCTCCATTTCCAATACTATTCTTAACATCCCCCTGTCTATTTTGCACCAACCAATTATGCTTTTTTAAAGGTTTTATTTATTTTGAGACAGAGGGGAAGGGATGGAGAAAGAGAGGGAAAGAAACATCATGTGGTTGCCTCTCTTGCACCCCGCACTGGGGAAATGGCCCACAATCCAGGCATGTTCCCTTACTGGGAATCAAACAGGTGACCGACCCTTTGGTTCACAGGCAGATGCTCAATCCACTGAGCCACACCAGCAAGGGCCAATTACACTTTTTAATCTCTGCTTTTTTTCCCATTCTCCCCCATTCCCCCTCCTAGCTGATAACCCTCCAGATGATCTCCATACCTATAATTCTATTCCTGTTCTGCTTGTTTGCTTAGTTTGTTTGTTTTTTTAGGTTCAGTTGTTGATAGTTGTTGCCTTTCTAATGTTCATAGTTTAGATCTTTTTCTTCAATAAGTCCCTTTAACATTTCATGTAATAATGGCTTGGTGATGATGAACTTTTTTAGCTTTACGTTGTATGGGAAGCACTTTATCTGCCCTTCCATTCTAAATGATAGTTCTGCTGGATGGAGTAATCTTTGTTGTAGGTCCTTGCTTTTCATCACCTTGAGTAGTTCTTGCCAGTCCCTTCTAGACTGCAAAGTTTCTTTTGAGAAATCAGCTGATAGTGTTACAAGTACTCCTTTATAGGTAACTATCTGCTTTTCTCTTGTTGCTTTTAAGATTTTCTTTTTATCTTTAACCTTTGGCATTTTAAATATATGTCTTGGTGTGGTCCTCTTTGGGTCCAACTTGATTGGGACTCTGCCTCTTAGACATGTATGTCTTTCATTCAACAAATTACAGAAGTTTTCTTTCATTATTTTTTCAAATAAATGTTCAATTTCTTACTCTTCCTCTTCTCCCTCTGGCATCCCTATGATTCAGATGTTGGCATGTTTGGAGATTTCCCAGAGTCTTCTTACACTACCCTCATTTTTTTGAATTCTTGTTTCTTATATCTGTTCTCGTTGAATGTTTATTTCTTCCTTATGTTTCAAGTCATTGATTTGAATCCTGGCTTCCTTCCCTTCACTATTTTTTCCCTGTAGGTTTTTCTTTGTTTCATTCAGTGTAACCTTCATTTCTTCCTTTATGCTGTTGCTGTACTCAATGAATTCTTGAGCATCTTGATCACCAGTGTTTGAAACTCTGCATCTGATAGGTTAGCTATCTCCATTTCATTTAGATTTTTTATTTTATTTTTTTTCTGTTCTTTCATTTGGACCATATTTCTTTGTCTCCTCAATTTGGCAACTTCCTTGTATTTGTTTCTGTGTATTAGGTATAGCTGCTTTGACTCCCTATGAAAGGCACCTGTAAATTGTGTGGGGCAGAGCCTTAGGTAATTAGTGTGGGGCAACCTGCTTCACCGCTTTGTGGCTCTGTGTGAGGGGAGGGCTCAGAGAGGGGACTGTGCCACTGCTTGTCTTCTGGGGGTTAGCCTGGCATTCACCCCATTTTCAGTCACTTCACCCACTCCCCATATGCACCTGGCACACTTCCAGCTGTTGTCCTGGTGTTGAATCCCAGAGTGGGTGGGTTTGCATACATTTGAAGACTATGCAGGCCCTGCAGGTGAAGTTTCCTGAAAATCCAGCAGTTTCTTCTGCCACCACAACCCCCACTGGTTTTTACAGTCAGAAGTTATGGGGATTTACTTTCCCGGTGCTGGAGTCCTGGCCTGTGCAGTCTGGCCTGGGGCTCAGATCACTCATTCCCAAGGAATCTCTCCTGATTTTTATCCACCACACTTGAATGTGGGACTGCCCATGCCCATTACTCTGCCACCACAGCCTCTCCACACCACACTGCATCTCCTTGCCTCTCCACCCTGTCTCTGTGTCTCCGCCCTTCCTAACCTGTCTGGATGATTGTGGCTTCCTTAAATCCTTGGTTGTCAGACTTCCATATAGTTTGATTTTCTAACAGTTCTGGGTGGTATTTGTTTTTGAGATTTAGTTGTAATTCTTTTTGTGGTTGTGCAAGGAGGCAACGCGTATCTACCTTCACTTCCATCTTGACTGCAAGTCCTGGTTATTTACTTTAAAAAAATGATTTTATTTATTTATTATTAAGGAGAGGGGTGGAGGGGGGAGAGAGAGGGAGAGAAACATTGATGTGAGAGAGAAACATCAATCAGTTGCCTATCACAGGTGTCCTGACCTGTAACTGAACCTGCAACTTAGGCATGTGCCCTCACCAGGAGTCGAACTGGTGACTTCTTGCCTTGCAGGATGATGCTCACCAGCAGAGCCACGCTGGTCAAGGCTGTTTCTGGTTATTTTTGTGTGTTGACATTATACATAAACATTTTTTTTACTGAAAGAATTTGAGGATTAGGATAATGGAATCTTACTCCAGAGAAGATTTTGTTTACCAGGCCTGTAAGGATGCTTCCTGTCTGGAACTACCGTAATCTATGTTCAAAGCCCACCTAGATGTTGCAAAGCCAAGCTCAAAGACTTTGTAGGGCTAGTTTACTTCCAGTCTGTAATTACCCGTAAAGTGAAACATTTGAGGTTTGTAGCATCATATGGGTGATGGTTTGTTAGGAAATCCCTCCCCTTTCAATAAGCCTTGGGTATTGATTTTTGTTACTCTAGTGCCTTGAGTCAGCTTTAGGGTCAGCTCAGTTTGGCACTGGTTTGTTCCTTAACCTTTATTCCTTAGTAGATGCCTTTAGGACAAATAAAGTTAACCATATGAGTACTAAAAGAAAACATGGGTAAATTCCTCTTTGACCTCATGTAGAAAAAAAAGAGTTCTTAACTATGAATCAAAAACTAGATGAAATAAAAGTATGATGATAAATTTGACTTTTTTAAAACAAAATTTCATTTCAGTTTCTTTTTCTCTTTTTTTAAAGATTTTATTTATCTTTAGAGGGAAAGCGAGGAAGAGAGGGAGAGAAACATCAATGTTTGGTTGCTTCTCACGCATCCCCTACTGGGGACCTGGCCCACAACCCAGGCATGTGCCCTGACTGAGAATCTAACCGGCGACCCTTTGGTTCACAGGCCTGAACTCAACCCACTGAGCCACACCAGCCAGGCTGACTACTTTTTCAAAAGTGTGGTGAAAATACACCATGAAGTCAAAATTGCAGCACATATAATAGATGAGAGCCTAATATAGTTAATGTATAAAGAATACTTGAAAAGTGAGGGGAGAAAGACCAACAACCCAGTAGAAACATGGAAAAACATGTACAATTTACAATGATGTTAAAATTGTCATTAAATAGAGAAATGCAAAATAAACACCATTGAGAGACTTCTATCATATTAATGGAAATTTAAAAGTAAGTCACACTTTGCCCTAGATGGTGTGGCTCAGTGGATTGAGTGTCAGCCTGTGAACCAAAGGATCGCCGGTTCGATTCCCAGTGAGGGGACATGCCTGGGTTGCCAGCCAGGTCCACAGTAGGGGTGTGCAAGAGGCAACCACACACTGCTGTTTCTCTCCCTCTCTTTCTCCCTTTCCCTCTGTCTAAAAAAATAAGTTTTTTAAAAAAGCGTGTCATGCTTTATGTTAGAAGATGTGCTGGAAAACACACACACCTTTATTTCTGGTGGGAAGGCAAGAAACAGATCTGAGCCTCAGGGGAGGCAACAGCCTGGAGATGTAATGTGGGAATCACCTGTGCTTAGAGGGAAGCGAACAGAGATCACCCTGAGAGAGAGTCTGTGTGGACTGAGAAGAGAGGAGGCCCAGGAATCCCCTGCTCAAGGTGGCGGCACAGCTTCCTGGTAGGCACCACCACAACTCCAGTCAGGCAGAGATGGTCTTGAAAGCGGGCTATGGGGCCCAGTTCCTGAGCGCTTAGGGGAGTCGGGTACCTTTCCTGTGATTAGCTGTCAGAACTGGCTATAATGGGCGTCTCACAGGAATGCCAGGCAAAAACCTGAGATGTGCAAGATAAATGAAGCACCTGTGGTCAGAAAGCCTCCTCCTGCTGTTTCGGTGACTCTCCTATTGCCATCACCCCTTCCTACCCTGGCCCTGTCGGAAGCTGACAGGTCCTTTGGGATGAGGGGAGGGCAAGCTGGGGTGATGCAATGCTCATGTGACCCACTGGGCACCCACGTGGACTGCAGTTCCTGCTCCCCTTGCCTGTGCAGTATCAGCTCCTTAAGCTGCTCGGCAACGAGTGAGAGGCCAGCAGGCTTCCACTGGCTGGAGGAAGTGCAGACCTGGCCCAGCATGTGCAGGACGGTGTGGAGGTGGGTGTTCCTTGAAGCCTGGGCAGGGGTGGAGGTGAATTCAAGAAGGGCCCTGGAGCAGGGACAAGGCAAAGAAGTCCCAGAGGTGAAGTAGGTAGGGGACACAGCGATGGCAGGCAGGTGGTGAGGGAGGAGCCTATCATAGCCCTGCTACCTCCTCAATGCCCCACCTCTGCTACCCTCCATATTTTTTTTAATCCTAACCCCAAGGACATACTTACTGATTTTAGAGAGAGGGGAAGGGACGGAGAGAGAAACATCTATCTGTTGCCCCTGTGTGTACCCCAACCTGCATATGACCAGCAACCTAAGCATGTGCCCTGACCCGATTGGAACCCCACCTTTTGGTTTACAGGAGGGCGCTCCAGCCAACTGAACCACACTGGCTAGGGATAGGGCTCTCCATCAACTTTTGAGCCCCAGTGTGGCAGTGAAACATAGGCATATTCTGGAAATAACTCCCCTTCGCAATTCACCTGTGAGGAAATACTGACCTCCAGGAAAAAAAGAGCTGAGTTTGGGGTTGGTTGCCTGTAGGGGTTGTGGACACAGAGGCTCAAATAGTTGGGAAAGCATCCAGGTTTCGTGCCAGAGGCCTGGAAACTGATATGGTGAATGTGGTGCGGAGCAGGTAGGGGAAGGTAATTTTGGATTTGGAGCACCCAGATTCAGGAAAGGGACATCAGTCCTCTAGGCACTCAGCTACTGCCCCTGTCTCCTGACTGCAGATCTGTGTGTCTGACCCCAGCACCCTGCAAGGCTAGAAAAGGAAGAACCTGTGCAGAATCCCTGCAGGTCAGTGAAAACAGGAAGGGGCACTGGACATGGACTGGGGGTGATGGTGGAGGGTGCAGGGTGAGCAGAATTTTAGGGCTCCACTGCTCATCCTACCTCCACATTTAATATAGGCACACCCTGCCACCCTGAAGGTTGGTACAGAACGTGGCAGGACTTGCCATAGAAATGGCTGGTTCACAGGTTTGGGAGGAACAATGGGGGAAAGTGTGGCAGAAGGTCAGATCAGAGGAACCCCTACCACTCGCCAGATTCCAGTACTATCTGAGCCTGCATTCCATCCCCAGATCTCAGTCTCCCTTGTCATCTCTTTCTCTCCTCTCCCCCACTGAACTCCACCCCACTCCTCAGAACAGGCAAAAGAAGAGACATCTCAACATGGAAAAACTACAATGAAAATGAAGGAAAGCTGGAAAATGAGGGAAATCCAGAAGATGAAGGAAACTCAGATGTAAAAAGGCCAGAAGTGGAGGGGAAACCAAGGCACAAGGGGAAGTGCCAGGATTAGGGAGAGTCAGATGATGAAAGGAAACAAGAAAAGCAGGACAAGTCTGACAGTGAGGGAAATGCACACGGTGAGGGCAAGCCAGAACGCCAAGCCAAGCCAGAGAGCCAGCCAAGGGCTGTTGAAAAGTGCCAGGCTGAAGATTATGTGTCTCGGAAAGCAAAGCGCAAAACAGGAGAATGGATGATTCTCCCAAGGACTACCAGGAGGACTTACAAGAAAGGCACTTGGGCAGTGAGGAGATGAGTGAATGTGGAGATGTGTCAAGGGCTCAGGAAGAGCCAAGGAAAAGCCAGAAAACAAGTGGTTTTCTTTGCATGCGAAGATGTACAGGATCCATTCATCCCAAGGAGCCAATGGGGTGTCAGGGAGTGGGGGGGGGGGCGGAGGCAGGGGCCAGAGGGGCTTTCGTGATATCCCATATCTTTAATGCCCTCAGACATCAATTCTGATTTATTTGATGAGAATATTCCACCCCTGCTTTTCTGGTGGTCATTTGCCAGGGAATGTGCTCTAACCTTAAGCTGATGCTTTGCTTTAGGTGTCGCCCTTGTTACCAGCAGCCTTTTGATCCAACTAAACAGTGCTCTTGGTTTCAGTAGGGGATTTTCACCCACATGCATGGAAGAGGTATTCATGGCACTTTGTAAAACAATAAAGAAAAAAGTTTTCAGAACCTCATATACAGTGTCAGCTCATTTTTGTAAAAATATAAATAGTTGTATAATGCATTTGTGCACAGAGAAACTCTGAAAGTGTGTACATTAAAAAGCAGGCAATGGTTTTTCCTGCATGGTAGCAAAAAAGAGGTCTTGCCTTTACTCAAAAATGAGTCCACCTGATCGTTAGGTACCTCCATGCCATTCCCCTGTGGGCATGCCCGTCCCCACATTGTCCCCTAGTTGTAACCATGTCAGGGGGCACTGATGTCCTTTCTCCTGGGTCATTCATCATCCTGTGGCTCCATCTGTCATCCCTTTGCTTTGCTCACTAATCTCTAGTTTTTCCTAAAGGATATGGATTATGTTTATCAAAATAAAAAAGAAATCCAGAGATCAATATATGGTAAACAATTGAAATGTTCAGTGAACTTATGGGGGTATTAAAATACTTAAAAGTCTTGTCAGAATGTAAAATGAGAGGTAGAACACATTATCTCCAAGGCTTATAGCTAGAGGAATCAACCTGGTAGTTGTAACAACAGATCCAGTGCTGTAAGGGTCAGTCTTGCAGTCTGTGAAATGGGAATAAAACTTACCTCACAGACTTGAGTGGGTCAGATGGGGTACTGAGTATATGAGCTGTGTCAGGGGAGCTCCTTTGCAGTAGTAAGACCCTGCACCCTGCCAGGCACTAAGAGGAGAAATGAAGGTGGGTGTAACCTATGCCCAGGAACAAATCCAATTAGTTGAGAAGAGGTATCACCTTTCTCTGGATACTACAGTATCTACCGGGCACTTCTGTTCTACTGTGCCCTGTACTGTCTATTGACAGCTATTGATATGATGGATTCCTCAGGGTAACAAGGGTCCTCTGATTCCCTATAGTCTTCAAAGGGCCAAATCCCCTATTTGACTCCTGTCTACAGGACTGTGGATAAAGCCTGCCTCCCAGCTTCAGAGTTGTACCCACCCAGGTGGTAATGCCCCAGGGCTGCTTGGGTCCTGCTGTATTACATAGTTCTTAGCAAAGTAGTCATTAATATTTTTAGTTCATTTTATAATTGCTTAGTTTCTTTTCTCTTCATAAGACTCAGATATTCTGGGGTTACTGGGGACTGTGCCCTGAGATTAATCTATGGACCAGGCAATGGATGGTAATTTGAACAAATTTTGCAGTACCTCAGGGAAACCATATCTAAACATAATACTTTTCTTAGTGTGAGTTTACTCTAAAAATTCTGGCTGGTTTGCTATACAAGAGCAAGGCACTTGTTCACACATAATCACAGAGGGTGACACAACTGAGTTTCAAACTGAAAATATCCCTTCCCATTCCAAACAAATTCCAACTGAAAAAGGTATAGTACTCTTGGAAATATTAAAAACTCTCAATGGGAGACCTTTTTATTTAATCCACCAGTTATGTCCCTTTTGCAAAACATACTTTTTCTTATTCATTCTGATATTCATTACATTGTAGTTCACACCTTTAATAAATTATTATTGAATGAGGAGCCCTGAGTTTAGAGGGATACACCATTTATATATTTAATAGTGTTAGTATGATAACTCTCTCCAAAATTGATCTATAAATTCAATGCCATCCCAACAGAAACCCCAGCAAAAGAGGATTCTAAAAGTTATAGAGAAAAGCAAAGGGCAAAGGATAGCCAAAATATTTTGAAAATGAAGAACAAAATTAGAGGATTCATTGCCTGATTTCAAGACTAATTATTAGGCTACAGTAATCAAGACTGTGTAGGTATTGGCATAAGGATACACATATAGATCAGTGGAATAAAACAGTCCAGAAACAGGCCCACATGTATATAGTCAATTCATTTTTTAAAAGGTCCCTAAGCAATTCAGAGAAAGGTAGACTTCAAGAAATGATGCAGGAACAATTGGATGTTGTCTTAATTTAGGCTTCTATAACAAAAATACCACAGACTGAGTGGCTGAAACAACGTTTCTCTCTCAAAGTCATGGATTCAGGGAAGTCCAAAATTAAGGTGCTTGCAGATTCAGTGTCTGGTGAGGACCCGATTCCTGGTTCATAAAAAGATGTTTTCACATGGCAGAAGGGGCAAGGGAGCTCTCTGTGGTCTCTTTTATAATGGAATTAATCCCATTCATTCATTGGGAGGGTCTTGAGATTTCAAGGCTAGCAGGACAAATTCCCCTCTAAATAGCCAATAGCTATTCAGATAGTGAGTGTACCACTGGGAGCATCCACTACAGAGGAAAGCCTGAATAATTGAGAGAAAAAAATGACCACCTCTGTAGATATCATTCAGCCTTTCCTCCCAGCAATCCCAGTGTTTGCACAATGAGCCCTTCCATGTACAAAGTGGACATGGAAGGAGGAATAGAGCTATGCAGAACCTCAACAATATTTAATCCCCTGTCAACAGCAAAGGCCAATGTTTAGCCTCTAACATGGCACCATTTCTAGGGGGTACCAGCCAGACACTTGGAAAAGGTTGATTACAGTGGACCTCTTCCACCACAGAGAGAGTGTTTTGTCTTTAAATGGAAATAATAACACTTTTTTTTTTACTTGCTAATGACTCAACTTTTTTTTTAATTTATTTACTTTTTAAATACATTTGTCTCTGCCTCCCCCCCACCTCTTTCCCTTGCCCCCTCCCTCCTTCCCTCCCTCAGCTCTTTCAGGGATCATTTCTATAGTTTGTTAATAACACTTTTTAAGAGAGCAGTTTTATTGAAATATCATTCAGATACCAAGAAATATGGCCTTTTAAAGTGTACAATTCAGTTATATTTAGCATACTCACAGTTTTACACTATTACCACCATGAAATGTTATAGTCTCATTATTCCCCAAAGAAACCCTGTACATTAACAAACTACATATTCCTCTCCATCATCACCCTCCCCCCCCACCCCAGTTACTGGCAACCACTAACCTAGCTTTTGTCACTATGGATTTGGCTATTGTGGACATTTCATATAAATGGAATCAAAATATGTGCTCTTTTGTGACTAGCTTCTTTCACTCAACAGAATGTTTTGAAGTTTCAGCCATGGTGCACCACGTATCAATGCTCTATTCCTTTTTGCTACCTAATAACATTCCATTAAATGATATACCACATTTATATATTCATTCATCAGTTGATGAACATTTAGGTTATTTTCATTTTTGGCTATTATGTATAATGCTGCTATGAACATCTTTATAAAAAGTTATTGTTTGAACACATGTTTCAATTATTTGGAGTATATATACTTATGAGTAGAATTGATGGGTCATGTGGTAATGCTATGTTTAACATTTTGAGGAATTACTAAATGATTTTAAAAGGGGCTTCACCGTTTCACATTCCCACCAACAATGTATGAGGTTCCAATTTCTTCGTATTCTCACCAGGACTTGTTCTTGTCTTTTAAAAAATTTATCCCAGTAAATGTGAAGTGATATCTCATTGAGATGTGATTTGCATTCCCATAATTGGTAATGATATTGAATATATTTTCATGGGTATAGTGACCATTTGTATATCTTCTTTAGATAAATATCTATTCAAAACATTTAGCCAGCCCTGGTCAGGTAGCTCAGTTGGCTGGAGCATTGTCCCAATGTGCCAAGATTGTAGGTTTGATCCCCAGTCAGGGCACATATACAGGAATCAACCAAGGAATACATAGGTAGGTGGAACAACAAATTGATGTCTCTCTCTCTCCCCCTCTCTCTCTCCCCCTCCCTCCCTCCTTCTCTCGCTAAAGTCAATAAATGAAAAAAATTAAAACAAACAAAAACCTAAAACATTTGCACATTTTAGAATTAGCATTAGGTTATTTGCTTTTTCTGTTGACTTACAAGAGACCATTATATATTCTGAATACAAGCCCTTATCATATATATGATTTGCAAATATTTTCTCCCATTCTGTGGATTTCCTTTTAACTTACTGGGTGGTGTCCTTTGAAGCACAATTTTTTTTTTCATTTTGATTAAGCTCTAGTCATCTATTTTATCTTTCATTGACTATGTTTTTGGTGTCATCTCTAAGAAACCATTGCCTAACTATGGTAAGAAATATTTACTCCTATGTTTACTTCTAAGAGTTTTATAGGCTTAGTCTCACCCTCAGAACTATGATTCACTTTGAGTTTTTATATCATTTGAATAAGGGTCCAAATTAATTCTTTTGCATGTAGATATCCAGTTTGTCTAGCACCATTTCTTGAAAAACTATTCTTTCCCCATCGAATTGTCTCGGCACATTTGTTGAAAATGCACTGACCATAAACGTGGGGGTTTAATTCTAGACTCTGTTATGTTTTGTTGATCAACATGTCCTTATGCAAGTACCACACTGTCTTGATTACTGTAGCTTTGTAATAAATTCGGAAATAGAGAATTGTGAGGCTTCCAACTTTCTACTTCTTTTTCATGATCATTTTGGCTATTCTGAGTTACTTTGGATGTTCATAACAATTTTGGTATCGGCTTGTAAAGTTCTGAAAAGATGTCAGCTGGAGTTTTGATAGGGGTTGCAATGAATCGGCAGGTCAGTTTGGGAAGTATTGCCAATTTAACAATATTAAGTCTTCCAGTCTATGAACACAGCATGTCTTTGCATTTATTTATGTCTTCTTTAATTATTTTAAACAATACATATATATATATTTTTTATTTTTCAGTGTACAAATCTTACACTTCTTTGTTTAGGTTTATTCTCGTGTTTTGTTCTTTTTGGATGCTATTGAAAATTGAATCACTTAATTTTTGTTTTCAAATAGTTCATTGCTAGTGTATAGAAATATAACTCACTTTGTATATTGGTATTTTATCCTGTAACCTTTCTGAATACATTATTAGTTGTTTATATATATATTTTAGAGAGAGGGAAGATAAGGAGAAAGAGGGGGAGAAACTCTTGAGTGCCTCCTACTGGGGACCTTGTGCACAACCCAGGCATGTGCCCTGACTGGCAATCAAACTGGTGACCCTTTGGTTCACAAGCTGGCGCTCAATCCACTAAGCCTCACCAGCCAGGGCTCTACATTTATTAGTTTTAAAAACTTTTTTTTTTTGGTGTGGATACCTTAAAAATATCATATAAAAGATCATGTCATCTATGAACAGAGATTTACTCGTTCCTTCCAATCTAGATACCTTTTATTTCTTTTTTGTTCCTAATTGCGCTACCTAGACCTCTAGTACAATATTAAATAAAAGTATGGAGGTTAAGCATTCTTGTCTTGTTTCTGATCTTAAGAGAAAAGCATTAAATCTTTAACCATGAAGTATAATGTAAGCTATAGTTACATTTGGGTATATCCTTATCAGGTTGAGAAAGTCCCCATTTTGTCAAATGCTTTCTCTGGGTTTAGTGAAATAACCAAGTGTTTTTCCTTTACTCTGTTAATATGGCATTTTATGATTTGACATCTGAAAGTTGACTGATTTTTCAGATGTTGAACCAGGTTTGCATTCCTGGATTGTATTTCATTTGACAATGGTATCCTTTTATATATGATGCTGGATTATTTTGGTAATGTTTTGTAGAGAAATTTTGTGTTTATATCCATAAGGAATATTGTTCCTTAGGCTTATTTTTGTAATGTTTTTATCTTTTTTTTTGTTTTTATATTAGGGTAATGCTCACATCATAGAATGTATTAAGAAGTGTTCTCTCTTCTACTTTTGGAAGAATATTAAAGTTTGTTGATTATTTTTCTTTAAGTTGGTAGGATGACCCAGTAAAGCTGTCTGGGCCTGGGCTTTTCTTTTTGAGGTTTTTTGATTACTGATTCAATTTGTTTACTTAATATAAGTCTATTCCAATTACCCACTTTTGCTTTAATCAGTTTCAGTATAGTACGTCCTTTTAGAAAACGTCCATTTCTTCAAGGTTATCTAACTGGTTAACCTGTAGTTGTTTATAGTATTACCTTATAATCCTCTTCATTTCTGTAAGTTCAATAGTGATGTCCCCACTTTTGTTCCTGATTTCAGCAATGAGAGTCTTCTTGCTTTATTTGAGTATGCTCACCATTTGTCAATTTTGTTAATTTTTTTAAAGTATATTTTATTGATTATGCTGTTACAGTTTTCCCAATTTTTTTCTCTTTGGCCCCTATGCCCAGTACCCGCTTCCCTCCAGCAATCCCCTACTTAGTTCATGTCCACGGGTCATGCATGTAAGATTTTTGGCTTCTCCCTTTCCTATACTATTTTTAACATCCCCTTATCTATTTTGTTCCTACCAATTATGCTTCTTGATCCCTGCACCATTACCCCTTTTCTCTCCCCCCTACCAGCTGATTACCCTCCCAATGATCCCTGTACTTAGGATTCTGCTCCTGTTCTGGCTGTTTGTTAGTTTGTTTTTGTTTTTTAGGTTTAGTAGTTGATAGTTGTGAGTTTATTGCCATTTTAATGTTCATAGTTTTGATCTTTTTCTTAAGTCCATTTAACACTTCATGTAATAATGGATTGATGATGAAAAACTCCTTTAGCTTTACCTTGTCTGGGAAGCAGTTTATCTGCCCTTTAATTCTAAATTATAGCTTTTCTGATAAGAGTAATCTAGGTTGTAGGTCTTGCTTTCCATTGCTTTGAATACTTCCTGCCAGGCCATTCTAGCCTGGAAAGTTTCTTTTGAGAAATCAGCTGACAGTCTTATGGGAACTGATTTGTAGGTAAGTTTCTGCTTTTCTCTTGTTGCTTATAATATTCTCTATATTTAATCCTTGGAGTTTTAAATATCATGTGTGTTGGTGTGTTCCTCTTTGGGTCCAACTTGATTGAGACTCTGTGCTTCCTGGACTTGCATGTCTATTTCCTTTGCCAAATTAGGAAAGTTTTCTTTCATTGTTTTTTCAAATAGATTTCCAATTTCTTGCTCTTTCTATTCTCCTCTGGCACCCCTATGATGCAAATGTTGGACTTCTTAAAATTGCCCCAGAGGCTGCTTATGCTACCCTCATTTTTAAAAAAATATTTTATTTATTTATAGACAGCAGGTAAGGGAGGTGGAAAGAGAGGGAGAGAAACATCAATGTGTGGTTGCCTCTCACACGCCCCACTGGGGACCTGGCCTGCAACCCAGGCACGTACTCCGACACTGGGAATTGACCTGGGGACCCTTTGATTCGCAGGCCCATGCTCAATCCATTGAGCCACACCAGCCAGGGCTACTACCCTCACTTTTTGTATTCCTTTTTCTTCTTCTTGTTCTGATTGGTTGTTTTTTTGCTTCCTTATGTTCCCAATCATTGACTTGATTCTCAGCTTCATCCACTCTACTGTTGCTTCCCTGTCAATTGTTCTTTATTTCAATTAGTGAATCCTTCATTTCTGACTGGATCTCTTTTATGTTTCAGAGGTCCTCACTAAATTCCTTGAGTATCCTTATAACTAGTGTTTTGAACTCTGCATCTAACAGATTGCTTATCTCCATTTCGTTTAGCTCTTTTTCTGGAGTTTTGATCTTTTCTTTCATTTGACCCCTGTTTCTTTGTCTCCTCACTTTGGTAGCTTCCCTGTGTTTGTTTCTATCTATTAGGGAGAGCTGCTTTGACCCTGTGTGTTGCTAGTGTGGCCTAGTGTAGTAGGTGTCCTGTAGGGTCCAGTGGCAGAGCCTCCCCTATCACCCAAGCTGTGTAGGCAAGGTGTGTCCTTTGTGTGGGATGAGTACACCCTCCTCTTATAGTTGAACTTTGGTTGCTGTTGGCAGATCAATGGGAGGGATTTAGCCAGGCCAGTCAGCTTCAAGGGTTGGCTATGACCACTGACCACCAACCTCCGCCCTCCATGAAGTATCAGCGGTGTAGGGGCAGGGTGGCAGTACTCCAAAGTGGTCTGTAGCTGTCCACTGGGTATGCTGGCCCTGGGTTTTCCTGTGTGGTGCAGGCCAATGTCATCCCCTACCTGTGTTTTGCCTGGGGCCACCCTGCCTGAGCTATAAAACAATCTGAGATGGCTGCTACTTGTGCTGGGTTTGGAGATTCCCATGTAAAGCCAAGCTGTGAAACTAATCTGGCTGCTCATAGTGCTGGGCCTGGGGCTCACTGAGGCCAGCTGTTGTTTGTTTGATAGAATTTAGGAAGTTGTGAAGAACAATTCAAGACCAGCCATTCTTATGGAAAAGCAGCTTGGGTGGGCCCATAATTGGGTGGGACAAAGTCTCTGGGGATCTTCAAGGCAGGTCAAATAGTATTAACCAGGTTAATGGAGTCTCAGATATGGCACCAGCCTGCTGGCTTCATGGCTCTGTCGGGGGAGGGCTCAGAAAAGGGACAGAAGCCTCTGCTCGCCCCAATGCCAGACACTTCAGCCTCTCCCAGTATGCCACTGGTGCCCTTCAAGTTGCCACCCCAGCACTGGAGTTCACAGGGAATGAGTCTGAGTAAGTGAGTCCATTTGTGGGTTCTTTAAGGAACCACTTGAAGCTCCAGCAGTTTCTTCCATGGACTCAATCCCTGCTGTTTTTTGAAGTCAAAAGTTGTGGGGACTTATCTTTCTGGTACTGGAACCCCTGGCTGGGGGGCCTGGTGTGGAACTGGGCCTGCTAGCTCCTGAGATATCCCTCCTGAATTTTTATGCAGCACACATTGATGAGAGACCAGCCTGTTCTGCATCTGCACCCTTCATATCAGTCTCAGGGGATGTGGTTTATTTAATTCTGTAGTTGTCGAACTTCCATTCAACTCAATTTCTGATGGCCTGAGTGATGGTTTGCTGTATTTTAATTGTAACTTGATGTGGTTGGACAAGGAAGCAAGCCATATCCACCTATTGCCACCATCTTGACTGGAAGCCATCGATTTTGTTGATCTTTTTTAAAAAATACTTTTGGTTTCTTTATCTCCATTATTTTCCTATAATCTATTATGTTTATTTCCACTCTAATCTTTATTATTTCCTTCCTTCTGTTTGCTTTAGTTTAGTTTGTTCTCCTTTTCCCAGTAGTTACATCAGGCTATAAAATAAATCACAAAATATTTTAAAAGATTGAAATAATACAAAATATGTTCTACAGCCAAAATAGCATCCAATTAGAAATCATTAACATAAGGGCATTTGGGGAATTCACAAGTATGTAAGAAATAAAAAATATACACCTCAATAACCAAGGAATCAAAAAAGAGCACAAAAGAGAAATTTCACATTAATTTGAAAGAAAATGAAAACACTTCATACCAAAATTTATGGGATACAGCTAAAGTGGAGCTTAGAGGAAAACTTGTAGCAGTAAACAGCCATATTTAAAAAAGAAAAAAAGCACGTTAAAATTACAACTGAAGTATAGAACAACCATCATTCAGAACCATCAGAAATCAAGCTCGATGGAAGTTCTACAAGTATGGAATTAAAGAAGAAACCAACTACAGAATTAAAGAAGAAATCAAATTGAGACTGGTAGGAGGGACAGAGACATGGAATGGACTGATCCCACATTCATGTGTGGTGGATAACAATCAGGATGGATATCTCAGGAGAGAGGGGTCCCAGCTCCACACTAGGCTCCCCAGCCCAGGGTTCCAGTGCCAGGAAGACATGTGCCTATAACTTCTGGCTATAAAAGCCAGCAGGAATTGAGGCTGTGGAAGACAGAAACTTCTGGAGTCTCAGGAAGTTCCACTTAAAGGGCGCACGCACAGATTTACTTGGACTCATACCCTCTGAACTGTAGCATGGGGGCCACAGATTGAAAGGTGTCAGAGAGATGTGAGGAGAAACTGAATTGTTCAGAATCAGGGTGAGAGCTGGATGGCAGCCTTGTTCCAGACAGAAATGCTGGCAAAGGCCATTGTTCCTTTTCTGAGTCCTCCCCTAACACAGCCACAGAGCTGGCAGGCAGGTGCCACATCTGAGATTCCATCACCCTGGCTCACATTGTTTGGCCCACCCTGGTGATTCCCTGAGGCCCCACCCTATCCAAACTTCAGACCCACCCAAGCTGTTTTCAGTGGCTTTTCCATAAGAATGGCTTGTCTTGGCCCATGTGTCAGATTTTCCTAACTTTTCTCAAACAAGCAGCATCTGACATCAGCAAGCCTTGTATCTCTAGCTCAGTTGCCCCAGGCCCAGCACTAGCAGCAGCTTGGCCTTGGCTGGGCACCTCCAAGCCCAGCACATGTAGAGCCATCTGCAGATCACTTTGAAGCTTATGCTGTGTGACCGTGGACAGAATACAGTCAGTGGCTGACCTTGGATGTGCCAACAGCGATCAAGGCTGGAGGTACAGCCCCAACAGGAGAGTGTACACAACCAACGTGGTGGGCGCACCTTGAGTACCCAGCTTGGGTAATAATGTAGGGTGTGCACTGGAATTTACAGGACACCTATGACATTAGGCCACTCTACCAAGCCTGGAAGATGCAGCAGATCTACCTAATACATAAAAATAAACAGGGTTCTCAAAGGTAGAAGGTGAGCCCACTTGCTCTTGCCCCCCACTCAGATTCTTGGCTGATCTTCCGACATATAACCTAAGCAATCAACAGAGTCTTAGGTGATATGAAGTTCTGAAGCCAAGGAGTACCAAAGATGTGTCACAGCAGGCAGTAAGGAGATTTTATAAGTTGAAGGGGAAATACCCCATGCATGGCACCTGCAACAGCAGAAAGACTAGTCAGAAATCACAGCTTTTTGGATCCCTCCCCTCCCGGGGCAGGGGGCCCTGGTCCCACACAGTGAGCCCCAGACCCATGGCTGGAGAGACTTGGGAGGATATATGAAATTGGGGAGATCCACACACAGCAAGCAGCACATCCAAAGCTGTAGCACCAAATGCCAAACCGGAGAGTGCCAGAGAGAGACTCGATCTCCCAAAATAGTCAGGGGCCTCAATGGGATCAAGCAAAGGCAGGCTGCAGCCAGTTGTGTCTGAGAGAGACTTTTGGTTCTTTGGAGAGGTGGCATGAATGGAAAACCAGACAGTAACTCGGTACTGCAGTGGGTGTGCCACAGAGTGAACTAAAAAATTTAAAAAGGGAGCTGAAGCGTGCTGCACTGGGACACCATGCACAGCTGTCCTGCCAGCAAAGGGACAAGACTGAAAGCACAGTTTGCTCCCAAAGATTACAGCTGGACAGGGAGATCAGAAAGTTGCAAGCAAAGGGATCTCTGGGCCCCAGCGCAGCACGACTAGCAAGCCAAGGGCTATGCAGAATGGAGAGTTTGGGACTGTGTCTACTGCAAGGGCAGTGGGCTTCAAATTAGACAGGCAAGAATTGAGTGCATGAGATTATTTACAGCCAGGCATAACTCCCTTCCCCAGCAGAGTTTAAACCTCTGGGAAGGGAAGGACGTATCCAGCCCCCACCTCCTGCAGGATTGCAAGCAGTTCATCCAACAGGGAAGCTCTGCAGAATAGGCAGGATAGGCTCAAGAACCCCTTGCAGGGTGTATATTCACAGGAGAAAGACAGGAAGCAAAACTCCAAAAGGGCCAATTATGCACCTTTCTCAGGGAGACAAATTACACCGGTTTCTAGGGCCCTATTCCATGGAGGCACCAAAGCAGGGAGATCAGAAATCAGTACAGCAAGGGATAATCAGGGCCCTGCCATGCTTTGGCTTTCACAGAGAGCTGCCATCAGCACCAAACAGGAAAGAGCTGATCCTCTTACACAGATTGAGCCCTCCCTTGAAATAGACAGCTAGTTAATCAGAAACTATACATTATTGGAAATAAGCTGGGACAGACCAAGATGTGTGGCACAGGGGCAAGAGAACACACATACAATTTTCCCAGAAGACAGAACAGCACCTCTCAGGGGAGACCCAGGGGTCCCAACTCCCAATTGCAATAGAAGCCCCCTCTAGAGGCAGGTGAAGGTGGTACATGTGGTGCTGCCAGAAGTTGGATGACCCACTCCGAGACCATGAGCTCATAAAAAGCCAAAGGCAGATCCGGAAGACAGAAGGCACACACCAAACTCTGCGGAGACGAATTGCACCTCATTCTTCTTCAGTAATTGCGTTATTTTTTTCTCGCACATAGCTTTTTAATATTTTCTCTTCAATTGTATTCCAACTAATTCATTACTTTTTGTCTTTTATTTTTAATTATTTAGAATTTTATACTTTTTATTTCAGATCTCACATGGTACCCTACCCTTGTCTTACTCCATTTTGCCTTCTTCCTGCCCTTTCATATTTTAGTTTTAAATTTTATCTCCTCTTTTTTATGCTTTGTTCCTGTTCCTTACTCTACTTCTTCTCCCACTATCATTTTTCTATCCTCTCAAAATCATTTTTCTTTCCTTTAGTCAGCTCACATTATTTTTTCCTTTTCTCATAATATTCTTACTTTCTTTTCACTTTTATTAATCATTGCTTGTTTGGAATGGATATTGCAGTTATTGCTGTTTTTCTTCAATTTTGCCCCTATTTGTTCACTATTTTTTTATTTCAAATCACATAGGTTACTCTCCCCATCTTACTCTATTTTGCCTTCATCCTTCCCTTGCTTATTTGAGTTTGGAATTTTATTCTTCCCATTAGCCTGGATTCCTATTCCTTGTTCTTATTATTTCTCCTCCCTCTATCCTCTCAAAATCATTTTTCTTTACTGTAGATATCTCATATTCTGTTTTCTCTTTCTTATCATATTCTTATTCTCTTTCAACCTTTATTATTCTTTGCTCATATATGATTGTCATTGACGCTGTTGTGGCTTTTCTTCAGTTTTGTTCCTTTTGGTTCACTATTTTTTTTCTTACTTTATTTCAAACCTCCTATTATACACTTCCCTTCCCTTACTCCATTTTGCCATCATCCTTCCCTTTTTTTACTTATGTTTTAAATTTTGTTTTCTCCACTTTTTAGACTTTCTATTCCCTACACTTATTATTATTCCCCCTTCCCTCTAAAAATCATTTTTCTCTTCTCTAGTCATCTCATATTCTTTTTCCTATCTTATAATATTCTTAAACTCTTTCTATCTTTTAATCTTTGCTCATTTGCTGTTGACATTGCTGATGTGGTATGGTGCTATTTTTGATGGTGTGGGTATGGTTTTCTGGGTAGTTTTGCTTTCTTCTGCTAGCACCTGTACAACAGCATACAGGATGGGGTGGAGGTTGTTACACTCAGTCAGCCAGTTGAAAGGAGGTACCCACCAATGAATGAGCCATCGATCATCAAACCCAAGTACAACAAGAGAGCCCACATAAACAGAATAAAGGGCATTTCTAGAGCATCCAGATCAGGAGATCAAAGAGACTGCACTACTGAGTACCACAGAACTCCTACCACAACAGACCACCCCATGAAGACAAGCAGTCAAAGCAGAGAAATCTGAGATGAAGAAACAAACAAAAAGAGTCACCTAAAATGGGGATACAAAGAAACAACCCCCAATTGAAAGGAAAGGAGGAACCCCCAGGAAAAAAGCTAAATGAAATTGAGGGAAGTAATCTATCAAACAGAGTTCAAAATAATGGTTATAAGGATGCTCAAGGAACTCAGTGAGAACTGAAAGGAACTTTATAGGAGCTACAAGGAATTTATTGTGAACTACAGTAGCATGAAAAAGGACATAGAATTTATGAATAAGATCCAGCAGGAAATGAAGAATATAATATCTGAAATAAAGAATACACTAGAAGGAATTAAAAGCAAGATAGATAAGGCACAGGATGAGGTAGAAAAAACACCCAGTCAGAGCAACAAAACATAACAAAAAAACTAAAAAAAAGAATGAGGATAGTTTAAGAGAACTTCAGGACAACATGAAACATAACAACATTTGCATGATGGGAATACCAAAAAGAAAAGAAAAGGAACAAGGGATAGAAAACCCATTTGAAAAAGTTATGATAGAAAACTCCTCTAACTTGGTGGGGGAAAATGTCATGCAAGTACAGGAAGCACAGACGGTCCCAATAAAGATGAACCCAAAAAGGCCTACTCCAAGATACATAATAATTAAAATGGCAATATTTAAAGACAAAGAGAGAATATTAAAGGCAGCAAGGTAGAAACAACTAAGAACATACAAGGGAGCTCTTATAAGGTTATCAGCTGATTTCTCAACAGAAACACCAGAAGACCAAAGGGATTGGCATGAAATATTCCAAGAAATGAAAAGCAAGTATCTGCAACTAAAACTACTCTATCCAGCAATGCTCTAATTTAAAATTGAAGGTTAAAAAAAGAGCTTCCCAGACAAAAGAAAGCTAAAAGAGTACATCTGCACCAAGCCAGTACTGCAAGAGATGCTAAAGGGACTACTTTAAGAAAAAGAGAAAACAGAGAGAAACAGAAGTACAGAGAGAAAAAAATGTCAATGAACAAGTACCTATCAATAATAACCTTAAATGTATATGGATTAAATGCCCCAATCAAAAGGAATAGGGTAGCTGGTGTATAAGTAAACATGATTCTAACATATGCTGTCTACAAGAGACTAACCTCAGAATAAAAGATCTACACAGGCTGAAAATAAAGGGATGGGAAAAAGAGAACAAGCAAATGGACATGAAAATAACAAACTAGGGTACCAATACTTATATCAGACAAAATAGACTTCAAAACAAAGGCCATAAAAAGAGACAAAGGTTACTACATAATACTTAAAGGAGTGGTCCAACTAGAGGATATAAACTTTATAAACATATATACACCCAATATAGGAGCACCTAAATATGTAAGTAATATATTGGAGGACTTTAAGAAGGACAGCAACAGCAATACAGTCATCATATGGGATTTTAACACTGCACTGTCAACAATAGATAAATCTTCCACAAAAAAAAAAAAATCAAGGATATTGTGGCATTGAACAAGACACTAGATAAAATCGACTTAATTGATATTTACAGATCATTTCACCCCAAAGAAGCAAAGAATACATTCTTTTCAAATGCACATGGATCATTTTCTAGGATAGATCACATGGTACGCTACAAAACAAGCCTTAAAAAATTCAAGAAATATGAAATATCAAGCATCTTCTTGGATTACAATGGCTTGAAACTAGAAATCAACCTCAAAAAAAAAAAACAACTCAAAAACATTCAAATACATGGAGACTGAATAAAATGTTATTAAATAATGAATGGGTTAACAATAACATCAAGAAAGAAATCAAAAAGTATCTGGAAACAAATGAAAATGAACACAAAAAACCCAAAACCAATGGGACACAGCGGAGGCAATCCTGAGAGGGAAGTTCGTAGCAATATGGGCCTATCTAAGAGGATAGAAAAATATCAAATAAACAACCTACATCTACAAGAACTAGAGGACCAACAACCAACAAAGTCCAGAATGAGTAGAATGAAGGAAATAATCAAGATCAGAGCAGAATTAAATGACATAGAGACTAAAAGCACAATCCAAAGAAGAACTGAATCCAGAGGCTGGTTCTTTGAAAAGAAAACAACCCTGGCTGGTGTAGCTCAGTGGATTGCATGCCAGCCTGTGAACCAAAGGATCGCCTGCTAAATTCCCAGTCAGGGCACATGCCTGTGTTGTTAACCAGGTCCCCAGTAGGGGACACACGAGAGACAACCACACATTGACATTTCTATCCCTTTCTCCCTCCCTTCCTCACTGTCTAAAAATAAATAAATGAAACCTTTTAAATAAATTTTAAAAAAGAAAAGATAAACAAAATTGACAGACATTTAACCAGATTCATCAAGAAAAAGAGTGAGAGGACCCAGACAAGTAAAATCAGAAACAGAAGTAACAACCAATACCATAGAAATACAAAGAATTGTAAGAAATTACTATGAACAAATATATGCCAAGAAATCCAACTACCTAGGTGAATTGGACCAATTTCTAGAAACATATAATCTTCCAAAACTGAATCAAGAAGAAGCAGAAAGCCTGGATAGACTGATAACAATTAGTGAAATTGAAGCAGTAATCAAAAAACTCCCAGCACACAAAAGCCCTGGACCATATGGCTTCAGAGGAGAATTTTACCAAAAATTTAAGGAAGAACCAACTCCTTTCCTCCTGGAACTATTACAAAAAAATTTATGAAGAGGGAAGACTCCCAAATTCTTTTTATGAGTCCAGTATTATCGTAATTCCAAAACCAAGACACAAGAAAGAAAGAAAACTACAGGCAAATATTTCTGATGAACATAGGCACTAAAATCCTCAAAATACTGGCAGTCCACATTCAGAAATACATTAAAAGAGCATAAGCCATGATAAACTGAGATTCTTCCTAGGGATGTAGGGATGGTACAATATTCATGAATCAAAAAAACTTAATACACCCCATAAACCAAATGAAAGACGAAAATCATGGGATCATATCAAGAGATGCTGAAAATGCATTAGATGAAATTCAGCATCCACTTTTGATAAAAAGCACTCATCAAAGTGGGGATAGAAGGAGCATACCTCAACATAGTAAAAGCCATATATGAGAAACCTACAGCCAATATTATACTTACAGGCAAAACCTAAGAGCTTTCCCCTTAAGATGAGGAACAACACAAGGGTGTCTGCTTTCACCACTCTTATTCAACACAGTACTGGACATTCTAGCCAAAGCAATCAGGCACGAAAAAGAAGTAAAATGCATCCAAATTGGAAACGACTAAGTAAAACTGTCATTATTCACAGATGACATGATAAGGTACATAGAATACCCTATAGCCTCTACAAAAAAACTACTTGACTTAATGAGTGCATTTGGCAAAATAGTGGGATGCAAAGTCAATATTGAGAAGTCAATGGCATTTTTGTACACCAAAAATGAAATATCAGAGATAAATAAGACAAAAACCCTATTTATTATAGCAACAAGAAATATAAAGTACCTAGGAATAAACAACCAAGAAGGTAAAAGATGTGTGCTTGGGAAATTATACAAAACTGAAGAAAGAAATTGAAGACGATACAAATAAATGGAAGCATATACTATGTTCATGGATTTGAAGAATATCATTAGAATGTCTATACTACCCACAGCACATTTCACAGATCTGGAACCAATATTTCAAAAATGAATATGGAACCAAAAAAGACCCTGAACAGCCTCATTAATCTTGAGAAAGAAGAAAAAATTAGGAGGGATCACAATACCCAATATCAAACAACACTACAAGGCCACTGTAATCAAAACAGTCTGGTACTGGCATAAAAACAGACACATAGATCAATGGCAGAGAATGGAGAATGCTAAAATAAACACAAGTCTCCAAACATTTGACAAAGGGGGCATGAGCACACAATGGAGTAAAATAGCCTCTTCAATAAATCCTGTTGGAATAACTGGCTGATACGTGCAAAAAATTGAAACTAGGCCACCAACTTACATCACACACCAGAAAAATTCATAATGGATAAAAGACTTAAATATAAGTCATGACACCAAAAAAGGCCTAGAGGAAACCATTGGTAGGAAATTTTCAAATATCCCATGTAGGAATATATTTGCTGATATATCTCCTAGGGTAAGGGAAATGAAGGAAAGAAATATATAAATGGGATTACATCAAATGAAAAAGCTTCTGCACAGCTAAAGAAAAATCAGCAAAATTAAAAGGAAACTGATAATATGGGAGAACATATTTGCCAATGATACATCAGACAAGAGTTTGATCTCCAAAATATATAAAGAACTCATACAACACCAGGAAGACAAACAATCCAATTTACAAATTGGAAAATGATCTTAATCCAGACTTCAAGGAAGACATACAGATGGCCCATAGACAGATGAAATGATGCTCAACATCACTAGCCATCAGAAAAATACAAATTAAAACCACAATGAAATGTCACCTCAGTTGTCAGGTCATCATTAATAAATCAACAAACACCAAATGCTGACGAGCATGCAGAGAAAAGAGAGCCCAATGCACTGTTGGTGGGAATGCAGACTAAAGCAGTCCCTGTGGAAAACAGTATGGAATTTCCTCAAAAAACTAAAAAATGAAACTGCCTTTTGACTCAGTGATTCTGCTGCTGGGAATATACCCTAAAAATCCCAGATCACCAATTCAAAAGAACTTATACATCCTTATGTTCATAGCAGTGCTATTTACAAATAGCCAAGTGCTGGAAACAGGCTAAGTGCCCATCACTAAGTGAATGGATCAATAACCATGGTAATTTACGCAATCGAATACTACACAGCAGAAATACAGGACTCTTACCACTTGCAACAGCATGGTTGGAACTGGAGACTATTAAGTTAAATGAAATAAGCCAGTCAGTGAAAGACAAATACCATATGATCTCACCTATAAAAGGAATCTAATGAACAAAATAAACTAACAAACAAAATAATACCCCAGGCATGGGAACATGGAACAGGCTGAAAGTGACCAGAGGCGAGCAGGATGGGGATAATGGCAGAAAGAAGGGGAAGGGGCTAGATAAAGAACATGTATGAATGACCCATGGACATGGACAAAAGTGTGGGAATGGACTGTGGGTGTGGCAGGTGGGATGGGCAGAGGAGGGCAATGGGGGAAAAAAGTGGACATTTGGAACAGAATAATAATGAAAATGAATTTAAAATAAAAAACTTAAAAAAGATACAAGGCTAATGTGCGTGCTTTCATGACTCTTTTTCAAAATAGTGCTGGAAGTTCTAGCCACAGCAATTAGACAAGAAAAATAAATAAAATGTATCCAAATTGGAAAGGAGGAAGTAAAACTGTTACTATTCTCAAATGACATAATAGTGTACATAGAAAACCCTATAGCTTCTACCAAAAAACTATTAGACCTAATAAGTGAGTTTAGCAAAGTAGCAGGATACAAGTCAATATTCAGATATTGATGACATTCTTGTACACCAACAATGAAATATCAGAAACAGAAACTCGGGGGGAAATATCCCATTTACTATAGCAAGCAACATGAAAAATAAATTGCCTCGAAATATATTCAACCAAGGAGGTAAAAGACCTGTATGGAGAAGACTACAGAACACTGAAGAAAGAAACTGAGAAAAATACAAATAAATGAAAGCATACACTGTGTTCATGGATTGGAAGAATTCACATTATTAAAATGCCCATACTACCCAAACCAATCTATAGATTCAATGCAATTCCTATAAAAACACCAATGGCATATTTTACAGATGTAGAACAAATACACCAAAAATATATATGGAAGCAAAAATAAGACCCTGAATAGCCTCAGTAATCCTGAGAAAGAAGAAAAAAGTAGGAAGGGTCACAATGCCCAATATCAAACTATACTAGAAGGCCACTGTAATCAAGACAGTCTGGTACTGACATAAGAACAGACACATAGATCAATGGAACAGAATAAAGAGCCCAGATGATCAATTAATATTTGACAAAGAGGCCACAAGTATACAGTGGAGTAAAAACAGTCTCTTCAATAAATACTGCTGGGAGAACGGGACTGGTACGTGCAAAAAAAATTAAATTAGGCCACCAACTTAAACCATACACTAGAATAAACTCTAAATGGATGAAGGACTTAAATATAAGTCATGATACCATAAAAGTCCTAGAAGAAAACATAGGCAGTAATATTTCAGACATCCCACATAGCAATACTTTTCCCAATATATCTCCTAGGGCAAAGGAAATAAAGGAAAAAATAAACAAATGAGACTACATAGAATTAAGGAGTTTCAGGAAGGCTAAAGAAACCATCAAAATGTTAAGGGGATTGACTGAATGGGAGAACATATTTGCCAATGATACACTGGACAGGGGCTTAATCTCCAAAATATATAACACATACAACTCAACACCAGAAAGTCCAACAACCCAATTACAAAATAGACAAAGGACCTGGAAAGACACTTCTCCAAAAACATACAGAGGGCCCAAAGACATATGAAAAAATGCTCAAGATCACTAGCCATCAGCGGGTGCAAATTAAAACCACAATGAGATATCACCTCACACCTATCACAATGACTATCATTAATAAATGAACAAACAACAAGTGCTGGCAACGATGTGAAGAAGAGTGAATCCTAGTGCACTGTTAGGGGGAATGCAGACTGGAGCAGCCATTGTGGAAAACAGTATGGAATTTCCTCAAAAAAATAAAAATAAGACTTCCTGATGACCCAGTAATTCCACTGCCGGGAACATACCCAGAGAATCTGGAATCACCAATTCAAAAGATCTTAAGTACACCTATGTTCATATCAGCACTATTTACAATAGCGAATTGTTGGAAACAGCCCAAGTGCCCACCAGTAGATAAGTGGATTAAAAAACTGGGATACATTTACACAATGGAATACTATGCAGCAGAAAGAAGGAAGTCCTACTTTTTAAAATAACATGGATTGACTGGACACTATAATGCTAAGTGAAATAAGCCAGTTTGCAAAAGACAAATACCATATGACCTCATTTATAACTGTAATCTAATGAACAAAGTCAACTAACAAGAAAAATAGAACCAGAGACATGGAAACATAGAACAGACTGATAGCTGTAGGAGGGGAGAAGGGAGGGGCAGCATGGTGGAAGGAAAGGGACGTGATTAGTCAAAGAACATGTATGAATAACTTGTTGACATGCAAAATGGAGAGGCATTTGAGTGTGGGCAAGAGGGGTGGGTTCAGTGGAGGGGGACAAAAGGAAAAAATTGGGACAACTGTAATAGAATAAACAATAAAAAACAAAAAATGTTTTAAAGCTTAACTAGAATAGAGTAGAAATGTGATTACCAGTGTCTGGGGGGTGAGGTTAGCAGAGTCAGGAAGATGTTAGTGAAAGGGTAAAAACCTCCAGCTATAAGAGGAATAAATTCTGGGGATATAATATACAGTGTGGTACTATAAATACATTTGAAAGTTGTTAAAAGATCTTAAATGTTATCACTAAGAAATGGTGATTATGTTAGAGGACAAAGGTGTTAGCTAAATTTATTGTACTAATAATTTCACAATATCTGTGTAGAAAAATAATAACATTGTACACCTTAAACTTACATAAGTTATATGTCAATAATATCTCTCAAAAGTATCATTGGCAAATATATTTTCCCATATGGTTTGTTCCCTTTTCATTTTGCTGATGTTTTCTTCAGCCACGCAGAAGCTTCTTATTTTGATGAGTCCCATTTCTTTATTCTTTCCCTTCTGTCCCTTGCTCTAGGGGACATATCGGTGAAAATATTGCTGTGTTGAATATCTGAGAGTTATCTGCCTAAGCACAGAGAGTCCCAAACAGGATGGATGCAAAAAGGCTCACTCCAAGACACATAATTAAAATGCCAAAAGTTAAAGAGAGAATGTAAAAAGTAGCAAGAGAAAAGCAGTTAGTTACCTACAGGGGAGTTCCCATCAGACTGTCAGTGGATTTCTCAAAAGAAACTTTGCAGGCTAGAAGGGATTGGCACGACATATTAAAGGTCATGAAAAGCAGGGACTTACAGTCAAGACTGCTCTACCCAGCAAAGGTATCATTTAGAATTGAAGGGCAGACAAAGAGCATCCCAGACAAGAAAAAACTAAAAGAGTTCATCATCACCAAACCATTATTATATGAAATGTTAAAGAGACTTAAGAAAAAGATCAAAACTATAAACAATAAAATGGCAATAAACACATACCTATCAACATTTGAATCTAAAAAACAAAGCAAACAGGAAGAACAGAGACCAAATCATGGATATGGAGAGCATTTTGATGGGTTCCAGTTTGGGAGGGGGTTATGCCAGAATGGGTGAAGAGGGGATGGGATTAAGAAGTACAAATAGCCTTGGGAATGTAAAATACAGTATAGGAAATGGAGTAGCCAAAGAATTTATACGCATGATGCATGGACATGAACAAAGGGGTGAGGATTGCCTGAGGGAGTGGGGGGTACTGGGTGAAGGGGAGGAAAGTGGGAAAATTGGGACAACTATAATAACATAATATAGTTTTTTTTTAAAAAAAAGCTCATGCAGCCTGGGCTTGGTAGGTCAATTGCTTAGAATGTTTTCCCAATATACCACGGTTGCTGGTTTGCTCTCCAGTCAGGGCACATAAAAGAATCAACCCATGAATGCATAAACAGTGGAGCAACAAATTGACATTTCTTTCTCTCTCTCTTTCTCTCTCTCTCTCTCAAATCAATAACTTGTTTAAAAATGTATGTGGCCAGGGTGTAGAGAGCTCATCCACACATGGGAAACAGTGTCCAAAAAGAGAAATAAATGGCTACTGCTCCCCCAACAGAAGCCAGGAAACAGTTTTCAAGAAGTTGAAGTGGACCCTGGCTGGTATGGCTCAGTGGATTGAGCACTAGCCTGGAAATGAAAGGGTCACTGGTTCGTTCCCCAGTCAGGGTACTAGCCTGGGTTGCAGGCTGGGTCCCCACTAGGGGGTGCATGTGAGGCAACCACACATTAATGTTTCTCTCCCTAAATTTTTTTGTCAATTCTGGATCCCTTGAATTCGGAACTACCTTATCATTTTCTACGTAGAAGACAGATGTGATTTTGAAAGGGATTGCATTGAATCTGTGGATTAATTTAGGAATATTGCCATCTGATTATTGTCTTTTAACTCATGGACAGAGGATTTTTTTTTTACATTTATTTAGGTCATCTTTAATTTTTTAAACATTTTGTGTTTTCAATTTATAAGTTTGGCACATCTTTTGTTTACTATATTCTTTGAAATGTTTCTCTTTTTGATGCCATTGTAAATGTAAAATTTTCTGAAGTTCATTTTGTTAATTTCTAGGGTAAAGAAATACTATTGGTTTTTTTATATTGATATTGTATCCTGCCATATTTTTTCACTTATATATTAATTCTCATAGCTTTTTGATGGAAGACTTTAGAGATTATTTTACTGTTGTTTCCCCCTAACAGGATGCCTTTTTATTTATTTTTCTTGCCTAATTGTCCTGACCAGAACTTCCCTGACAGCTTCTAGAAGTAACAAGAGGACTTCCTTACCATGTTTGGTTTTAGAGTGACATTTTTTAGTCTTTAACACTTAAAATACAATGTAAATTGGGTAATTTTGGTAGACATTCTTCAAGTTGAAGTTCCCTTCCATTCCTAGTGTTTGAATATTTTTATCATTATGGGGTGCTGGATATTGTCAAATATTTTTTCTACCTCTTTTGAGATGATCATGTGGTTTTTGTTTTCCACTGTGTTATATGGTGGTTTATATTGACTTATTTTTGTATTATACCAAACTTGCACTCCTAGGATAAATTCCACTTGGTCATTGGGTATAGTCTATTTTCCATATTGCTGAATTAAAGTTGCTCGTAATTTTTTGAGGATTTTGCAGCTATATTCATAAAAGACATTGGCCTGTATTTCTCTTGTACCTAGTCTTGTTTTGATATCAGGGTGATTCAGGTCTCATAGAATTAATTGGTAAGTGTTCCTTCCTTTTCTATACTATTGAAGTAATCAAACAGGGAGGCCATTAGACTGGGGTGGCTCTAATGACCTGGCAGCCTAAGTAAGCAAACTGACACCAAAATCAGAGACAACTGATGTAACTGCCTCAAAGTGAAGAAGAGCACCGAATCACAAAGAGCCAATTAGGCTTCCCAATTAATGAAACTGCTTAGATATATCCAATTAAATAAATCAGATCAATCCAATTTCCTTTCTTTGCTTCCACATCTTCTTTATAAAAGCCTTGCCTCTAACTCCTGTCTGTGGAGCTCTCCTAACCTCTTTCTGTTTGGCATTCTCCAATTTGAATTGATGTTTGCTCAAATAAACTCTTTAAAAATGTAATATGCTTCAGTTTTTTTTAAAACAATACTTTGGGTAATTTGTAAAGTGTTGGCATTTATTCTTCTTTAAATAGTGGTAGATGGAAAGAAAAAACACACTACTGTGTGTCTCCTCTGTCCCAATACTCTACTACCACAATACTTCACTGCTGACACCATATATGTGGGTTTTCCACACATCAAACAATTCTGTGACACCAACTGGGTGTCCTATGTTTTAACTGAATTCTGACACTACCAGGATAGTCATAAAACATTGCCCCCGACCCCACTTCAGATGCCAATCGTCAGCCCAGGTTACCTGTGCTGACTGACTAGCTATAGTTTAGAGATTCCCATGACACCGTCCTCAAGTTCAATTAATTTGCTAAAGCAGCTGACAGAACTCAGGAAAACATTTTACTTACCAGGTTACCAGTTTATTATACAAGGATATAACTTAGGAACAGCCAGATGGAAGAGTTGTATAAGGCATGGTATGTGGGAAGGGACACAGAGCTTCCATGCCTTCTCGGGAAGAGCCAGTCCTCTAGCACCTCCACGTGTTCACCAACTCTGCAAGCTCCCTGAACACCAGTTAAAGAGATTTTTATGGAGGCTTCATTACATAAGCATGATTAATTAAATAATTGGCCATTGATGACTAATTCAACCTCCTGCTCCTCTCCCCTCCCCTCACATGAGGTGGGGAGAGGGAAGCTGGGAGGGACTGAAAGATCCAGCCCTCTAGTTATTGTATCCTCCCCCCCCCCCCCCCGCGCCAGCAACTGGTCCCCATCCTTAAGTCATTTAGAGCCTTTGCAAAGGTCACCTCATTAATATAAACTCTGGTGTGGTTGAAAAAGGCTTGTTATGTAGAACCGCTGTCATCACCTAGGAAATTCCAACAGTTTAAGAGCTCCGTGTCAGCAACAGAATGAAGAACAAATATATATTTCTTTTTTAAAGTGTATTTTATTGATTACGCTATTACAGTTGTCCTATGCTTTTTCTCCCCTTTATCCCCCTCCACCCGGTATCCCCATTCCCTCCAGCGTTCCCCCTCCTTAGTTCATGTCCATGGGTCGTACATATCAGTTCTTTGGCTTCTCCATTTCCTATACTATTCTTAACCTCCCCCTGCCTATTTTGTACCTACCAATTATGCTTCTCACCCCCTGTACATTTTCCTCCATTTTCCCCCTCCCTGCTGATATCCCTCCGTGTGATCTCCATTTCTGTGATTCTGTTCCTGTTCTAGTTGTTTGCTTAGTCTTTGTTTTTCTTTTCTTTAGGTTCAGTTATTGCTAGTTCTGAGTCTGTGGTCATCTTACTGTTCATAGTTTTGCTCTTCTTTTTCTTACATAAGTCTCTTTAACATTCCATATAATAAGGGCTTGGTGATGATGAACTCCTTTAACATTACCTTGTCTCGGAAGCACTTTATCTGCCTTTCCTTTCTAAATGATTGCTTTGCTGCATAGAGCAATCTTGGATGTAGGTCCTTGCCTTTCATGACTTTGAATACTTCTTTCCAGCCCCTTCTTGCCTCTAAGGTTTCTTTTGAGAAATCAGCTGATGGTCTTATGGGAACTCCTTTGTAGGTAACTCTCTCCTTTTCTCTTGGTGCTTTTAAGATTCTCTCCTTATCTTTAATCTTGGGTAATTTAATTATGATGTGTCTTGGTGTGTTCCTCCTTGGATCCAACTTCTTTGGGACTCTCTGAGCTTCCTGGACTTGAACATCTATTTCCTTCTCCAGATTGGGGAAGTTTTCCTTCATTATTTTTTCAAACAAGTTTTCAATTTCTTGCTCTTCCTCTTCTCCCTCTGGCACCCCTGTGATTCAGATGTTGGAATGTTTAAAGTTGTCCCAGAGGTTCCTAAGCTTTTCTTCACTTTTTTGAATTCTTGTTTCTTCATTCTGTTCTCCCTGAATGTTTATTTCTTCCTTTTGTTCCAAATCATTGATTTGAGTCTCAGTTTCCTTCCCTTCACTGTTGGTTCCCTGTATATTTTTCTTTATTTCCCTTTGTATAGCCTTCACTTCTTCCTTTATTTTGCATCCATACCCAATCATTTCTGTGAGCATCCTGATTGCCAGTGTTTTGAATTCTGCATCTGATAGGTTGGCTATCTCCCCATCACTTAGTTCTTTTTCTGGCATTTTGATTTGTTCTTTCATTTGGGCCATATTTCTTTTTCTCAGCACACCTGTTATGTTGTAACGGGCAGAGCCTTAGGTATTCACCAGGGTGGGGCAATCCACTTCACTGTGTTGTGGCACTGTATGCGGGAGAGGGGCCAGAGAGGGAACTATGCAGCTTGCTGAGCTCTTGCCCGTTCAGTCACTTTCCCCACTTCCCACAAGCTAATCGAGCCCTTTGAGGTGCTGCCCTGGTGGTGATTCCCAGGTGGGTGGGTTTGCGTACATTCTAGGACCCTGTGGTCCACTCCAATGGACACTCCTGTAAGACTGGCAGTTTCTCCTGCCACCACAATCCCCACAGATTTTTACAGCCAGAGGTTTTGAAGTTTTCATTTCCCACACTGGAACCCTGGGTTGTGCAGTCTATCTCGCTCCCCAGTTGTTCCTCTCAGCTTATCCACACACTAATGTGGAACCACCCAGCCTGCCAGCTGCCACCTCGCCCACCTGGTCTGTCAGCTGTCACCTTGCTGTGCATCCTCTCTGCCCTGGCTGCCCATCTCCTCCCCTCCTACCAGTCTGGATGAATGCTTCTTCTTTAACTCCTTGCTTGTCAGATTTCTATACAGTTCAATTTCCTTACAGTTATGGTTATATTTTCTTTCTAAAGTGGTTGTTTCCTTCTTTTGGTTGTGTGAGGAGGTGATGTGCATCAGCCTTCACCTCCATGTTTGCCTGAAGTCTCCATGTGCTTTTTAATAAACCTCTTGCCTGAATACTTTTTTGTGGTGAACTCTTTTGATTTCCATCTCAGGAGTTCCCAAGAACTATATAAAATGGTAACAACAATGTTAATGTAAGAACTAAAATTATAAAACTAGAATAAAATGTAGTAAATCTTTGTGGCTTTGGTTACACAATGTTTTCTTAGATATAAAAATAAAGCAAATGTGACAAAAGATATTAAACTTCATCAAAATGAAAAATTCTTGTGTTTCAAATGATACCATTAAAAGGTGAAAAGTTAACCCACAGAATGGGAAAAATACTTGCAAATCATATGTCTGATAAGAAAATAATTTCCATGCCCTAGCTAGTGTGGCTCAGTGGATTGAGTGCTGGCCTGAGAACCAAAGGGTCACCAGTCCAATTCCCCGTCAGGATACATGGCTGGGTTGCAGGCCAGGTACCCAGTTGGCAGTGTTCGAGAGGCAACCACACATTGATGTTTCTCTCTGTGTCTTTCCCCTTCCCTTCCACTCTCCGTAAAATAAATAAATGTAATCTTTAACAAAATAATTTCCAAAACACATAAAGAACTCTGGAAATTCAACCATAAAAAGATTACCTAATTAACAAAATGGTGAATGATTTCAATAAACATTTCTCTAAAGATATACATATTCCTAAAAGGCATATGAAAGAAGCTCAATATCATTAGTCATTAGTGAAATGCAAATCAGAACCAAAAGGAGATAACACTCTACATACAATATGATGGCTAAAATGAAAAGGTTGGAAAATAACAAGCTTTGCTGAGGATGATGAAAAACTGGAGCCATCTAACATTGCTGATGGGAATGTAAAATACTGCATCTAATTTGGAAAATAGATTTGCAGTGTTTCAAAATGTTAAACATAGATTTATCATACAACCCATCAATTCCATTCCTTGGTATATACCCAAGAGAAATAAAAAGATAGGACCACATAAATCTTAAACACAAATGTTCATAGCAGTAATTGTTTATAATAGCCAAAGGGAGGAAAACCCTAATGTTCATCAGCTGAAGAATAAACAATATATAGTATATATCATATAATTGAATATATTTGCAATAAAAAGGAAGAAGTACTGAAACATGCTCCCAAATGGATGAACCTTTAAAACAACATGCCCAGTGAAAAAAGTAGCAAAAGACCCTAGATTTTTGTTATTCATTTTATAAGTAATTAACATCTCAGCAAATGTACAGAGATAGAAAGCAGCTTAGTGTTTTGGGGGGCTAGCAGCAGGGTAGGGTAGAAAATCATTGGAAATAGATACAAGGTTCATTTTGGAGGTAATGAAAATGTTCTAAAATTAGATTGGCCGTTGGTTGCTCAAGCCTGTGGATGTACTAATCACCACTAAATTGTACACTTTATGTGGGTGAATTGTACTGCATATAAATTATACCTCAATAACACCGTTAAAGAGAAATAATTATACAATAAAATAATGACAAAGTATTGTGGGATTATAACACTTGTAGAAGTAAAATGTAAAACAAAAACAAAAAATGTAAGAGGGGGAATATACAGTTGTAATGTCCTTCTACTATCCATGAAGTCATATATTATTTGAAGGTATACTGTGATAATATAAAATAAATGCTGTAAACTCCAGATCCATGGTTTGGATACTTTACCTGGAAAGAGAAACAGGCTATAGTGCAGAGAGCTATAAATCTCTCCTCAAAGGATATGACCTCATTTGTACAGTGTGGAGAAGATAAAGTCTAAAGTTGCTCTTGAGCCCTGGTGGTGTGGCTCAGCTGGATGGAGCATTGTCCTGTAAACCAAAAGTTCACGGGTTCTATTCCAAGTCAGGGCACATGCCTAGGTTATGTATTTGGCCAACAGTCAGAGTGCACATGAGAGGCAAGGGGCAACTGATCTATGTTTCTCTTTCATATTGATGTCTCTCTCCCTCTCTCCCTCTCCCTCTCTTCCTCTTCCTCTAAAATCAATAAGCATGCCCTTGGGTGAGGATTAAAATAAATAAATAAAGTTGCTCTTGAAAATAGTAGCAGTTGTGGTGTGTGCTATCACAAAAACATATATTTGGTCTTTGTCTCAAGTTCCTGGTAAAACCAGGAAAGTCAATGTTTGTGCTTCCTGTCACTACCAGAATCAATAAGTAGAGACAAGGAATGAATTTTTATGGGCACTTTATTCCGATGGCCAGTGATCTGAGAAGTCAGTGTTTATGTATCTTCTCAAAACTGTTTTAACATCTCCTTTCAAGCTGACCTTTTTAGAAGGAAAAGAGAGGATAGGCAAGGAATTTGGGAAAAATGTTAATTGGATAAGAGCTGCAGTCCAGTGGTGATTTTCCTAGTACTTTTCTATCTGTTGAGCAACAATTTCTTTATCTGTATCATGGGCATTCCCTCCCTGGAACACAATGGCTTAAATACTATCTCCATTGCTTGTAGACCTCCTGGGGCACACAAGTTGAACTGCTTGTTGACTTCCTGGTGTCATGTGGTCAAGCATTCCAGCTGTTGGAATAACAGCCTTCCACCTGAATTTAATCACTTAAGCCTATCAACTAAGGCTAAAATCTTTAATTCTTGAGTTCCCCTATCATTCTCCTCCTGCCCCTCCCCCCCGTTAGATTTTAATCTCATCTTATTTGTATAAGATGTAAAGAAATACAAATGAAAACAGCCACATTTTCCAGCTTGGGCTACATTAGCATTTTTAAAAGAAAATATTTCCCTATCCTTTATAGTTACCAAATGCCCCCCCAATTATCTTTCCAGGGAAGTATTAACACCTATAAAACATGAAATGAGTTTGTTCAACATAGGTTCCAGTCCACTTTTCTTCTAGTTGGCTTTCTAGGGATCCTGTCTTCCAAGTCTTGAGTACCACCTTATCTCTGGGATCAAAGAAATGTAGCAAACCTATGGGGGAGATATCTCTAATACAAGCAAGGTCATGAATCACAACTAAGGTCTGACTTAAATGCTGTAACATAGTTCTTTACCTTCACTTCTTGATTTACATACACATCTCCCATCCTAATCATAGCCTGAAATGGTCACTCATACACAATTTCATAAGGACTCAATTGAATCCCATTTTGAGGAATCACCCCTATTCTGAGCAGGACAATAGGTAAAACTTGACCCTAATGAAGACTGAGTTTCTTAACACAGTTTGGCTGCATTTTTCTTCAAGGTGGGATTCATCTTCTCTATCTTCCCAGAAGCCTGAGGTCTCCGTGCCATGAGGAATCTCCAGTTAATTCCTAAAAGTTTACTAACCTTCCATGTAATTTCTAAAGCAAAAGCAGGCCCATTATCACTCTATATGCTGCTGGGTAGGGAAAAGTGGGAAATTATTTCCTTCAGTAGGGCTTTCTTTACCTCTGAGGATTTCTCATTTCTAGTAGGAAAGTCCCCTAACAATCCTTGAGTAAGTATAGACATTCACTCTCATTTCATGTGACAATTCCAGTGCTATTTTCAGTGCAATCAGTTCAGCTTTTTGATGTTTCCAGCAGTAAGGCCTTGGTCTCTACTATTCCTTCAAGAGTCACAACGGAATATCCGACCTGTTTCCTTTGCCCATATAACTGCTTCTGCCTGGATATAGAGTCCAGTCTGCTTCTGCTAGAGGATGGCCCTGTAAATAAATTCTGCTAGAATAAACTTCATCAGTTATTCCAGCACAATCATTCATTAGCCTGGCCAAGTCAGGCTCTGGCAGAAGGGAGGCAGGATTTAACTTACAGTTTTAAATTGCTTGGTACCTGCCCATCTTCCAGCAGTGAGCCACAAATTTCCTTTTTGCTTTAGCAGGCTCAACACTTTGTAGGGTGCATAAATGGCAATAGGCTGTCCCAAGGAAAACTTTTTAGCTTCCTATAAAAGCACATAGGTGGCTGTTACATCTCTCAAGCAGACTGGTCACCCCTGGACAGTGTGTTCTAGTTTCTTTGACAAGCCCAGTAAAACTCCTTCTGCCAGGTTCAAGCAGGAACCCAAGAAACCTTACTGTCTGTTGAAAAATCTGGGCCTCCTGTGCTAATACTTAATAAACACAAGATGCCAAATGGTTCAAGGTAGCTATAGTATTAGTTAAATGATGCATCTATAGGTTGTAGCAGCATTCCTCTTTCTAGTTTAAGATCTTTTTTTAAAGTCCTGGTTCAAGGTCTCCCCCCAAATCATGGGGGAGTTCTTGAACCCTTATGGTAAGATTGCCCAGCAGTACTGAATCTTAACTCAAGATTCTGGATCTTGCCATTCAAAAGCAAATAGGATTCAGGAATCCTGGTCTACCAAAATTCAAAAGAAAGTGTCTTTTAAGTCCAATACTGAATACCACAGGCTGTCCCAAGTATACTGTTCTGTGCAATGTCATTTAATGGTCCTTAAATCTTGTATTGTACAGGGAGTAGCAGGGCTGAATGAGTCTACATTCTTGAAAATTCTGAATTATTGGGGGCACTCCTTCTACGGTCTCCTTTCATAAGAGATACTGCCTCTTATTGGAACTGCCTACCCCAATTTTCAGGTCAACTTTAATGGGAGGCCCGCTTAGCATTTCTTGGTCTTCCAGCAGCCCACACAATGGAGTTTACCTGATTCAAAATTTCTTCTGGCCAGGGCTGCTTTCCTTTTTCCCACAGTTCATAAGAAACTGCTGGAAGCTTCATGATGGCTGAGGAGTGAGTGGAAGTCACAATGACCTTCTCCCAGGCCAATCTGGAATTATAACTAAATTGTGGAGAAATCACCCAGAACAAACAACTGAACAATAATGAGAGAAAAGCCTTATGACCTCAGACAGAGAGAAGAATCAGTTTTGGCATAACCTGACTGGTAAGGACTGCAGTGTAGACTCAAGAAGGCTGGAAAGGCCCCTGCAAGCAGCAATGCCAGAGGGATATTTAAAAGGCCAGTTGGATCCCCCTCAGAAGAGTGAGCTCTAAACCATAAGCAGGGAACCCCAGCCCACAGCACCAGAACCAAAACAGTATACAGATAAGAGCCAGCTGCAAAAAGCAGCAGGGTTGCTCTCTGCCAGAGATGCAAAGAGCTGTTTAAAGGGCCAAAGCATAGATTTTTGTTTGCAGCCACTTGCCCTGGGCTCTGGCAAAGATGGGGGTAGAGTGGGCTACAGAGGTTTGAGGAGACTGCGGTAGGACCCTCTGGAGAGAGAACTGAGAGAGTAGCTGGCGGGAACCTGGTGCTGACTCATCTCCCATACGGTGGCAGCCATCCTGCTCAGGAAGACCACATCCCTTAGTGGCAGCAGTGTGAGAGGAAACACTAGCCCCACTCCCAGGAGGGACTCTACCCTGGTCTGTGGTGCTTAAGCATGACTGCTGAGTATAGAGTGGCAGCCACAGGTAGTAGATCCCTGGCTAAAGAGGGTGCACAATGGAGTAGAGACACTTGAGGAAAGACTGGGGACGGAGACTTTGGGGAGAGAACTGAGAGACTGGCTGGCAGGATCCTGGTGCTGAGTCATCTCCCATACAGCAGCAGCCATCTTGCTCTGAAAGAATAGAGCAGCAGCAGCATGAGAGAAAACAGTAGTCCCGCCCCCAGGAAGGGCTCTGCCCTGGTGCTGTGGTGCCTAAGCCTGACTGCTGAGTGCAGAGTGACTAGATTAACAGCTGAAGGAGACAGACACAGACAGTAGATTCTAGGAAGTCTCAAACAAACTGCCTAAGGTCAGAACAGGTCAACAACTGACAGCATCAGAGGTAGATACAGAAAGAAAAAACAGCGGCAAATACTAGAGGCTACCAAGACGAAATCCACAGTGGACTTCCCCATGATTTGCAATATAATCTTTACTACATAGCTTTTTAACGTCCAATTTGGGTCAATCAGGTTTGGGCATATTAAGTAATTCGATTTTATTCTAACAGTTTATATCTCTACCTTCATATAATACTCAATCTCCATACAGCTTTATTAATACTGGTTCATTAGCTGTTGACAGTGGGATTGCAGGGTAGAGTTATTTTTATGTATGGAGGTTTGTTTCCTGGGCTTTGTGGTTTTCCTCTGGCAGCATCTGCACAAAAACACACAAAACATGGTGAGAAGAATGACTCTCAGTCAACCAGCTGAAGGGCAGGACCCACCAAAAAACAACCAAACAACAATCACAACACAATTACTTCCAGAGAGCCAACATAAATGGCATAAAAGGGATCCAAAGAGAAGTAAGTTCAGGAGATAAAGTAGACTGCACCACTAAATCTCACACATCTCCTACCATACAAGTTCAAACCAGAAAGTCAGGAAGGCAAGACAAATCAATTTCAGAATCAGAAGCCAAAAAGAACAG
Organism: Pteronotus mesoamericanus; assembly: GCF_021234165.1. NCBI lineage: Eukaryota > Metazoa > Chordata > Mammalia > Chiroptera > Mormoopidae > Pteronotus > Pteronotus mesoamericanus. The sequence continues at coordinate 550,269 of NW_026555322.1, read as the reverse complement.
TAGCACAAATAATGGGAAGACAAAGAAACACCCCTCAGTTGAAGGGAAAGGAGGAATGCCCAGAAAGAGAACTAAATGAAATAGAGGCTAGTAAGCTATCAGATACTGAGTTCCACACAACAGTTCTAAGGAAGATCAATGAACTCAGTGAGCTCAGAGAGCATTACAGAAAATTACAGAGAAACTACAAGGAACTTACCAAAAGCTATATCAGCATGAAAAAGGACACAGAAACTATCAACAAGAGGTGAGAGGAAAAGAAGAATACAATTTATGAATTGAAGAACACAGTAGAAGTAATCAAAAGCAGGCTACATGAAGCAGAGGATCAAATCAGTCAGCTGGAGGACAAGGTAAAAAAAGCTCCCAGAAAGAGCAAGAAAATGAAAAAAGACTCAAAAAGAATGAAGAGGCATTTAGGCAAATGCAGGACAACTTGAAATGTAATAATATCCATATAATAGGGCTACTAGAAGGAGAAGAGGAGGAAGAGATAGAGACCTGTTTGAAAAAGTAATGATGGAAAATTTCCCTAATGTGAGGAGAGAAAAAGTCACACAAGTCCAGGAAGCACAGAGGGCCCAATTCAAGAGGAACACAATGAGGCCCACTCTAAGACACATCCTCATTAAAATGGCAAATATCAAAGACAAACAGAGACTCTTAAAGACAGCAAGGGAGAAACAAGAAGTAACATGTAAGGAACCGCGATATGGCTAGCAGCTGACTCCTCAATGGAAACACTACAAGCCAGAAAGGAATGTCAAGAAATATCCCAAATAATGAAAAGAAAAGGCCTGCAACCAAGACTACTCTACCCAGCAAGGCTCTCACTTAAAATGGAAGGCAAAATAAGGAGTTTCCCAGACAAAAGGAGACTAAAAGAATACACCTCCACAAAACCAGCACTGCAAGGTATTCTAAAGGGACTGCTTTAAGAAGATGAAGTTAAGAGTAAGAGAGAGAGGATCACAGGAACAAATGGAAAAAATGAATACATATCATTAATAACTTTAAATATATGTGTATTAAATGCTCCAATCAAAAGACATAGGGTAGATGAATGGATAAAAAAACATGACCCAAAATATGCTGCCTACAAGACACCCACCTCAGAACAAACGGCCTACACAGGCTGAAAGTAAAGGGATGGAAAAACATATTCAAAGCAAATAGACAGGAGAAGAAAGCCAGAGTAACAATACTTATATCAGACAAAATCAATTTCAAAACAAAGGCCATAAAGAGACCTAGAAGGACACTTCATAATACTCAAAGGAAGAATCCATCAAGAAGACATAAACAATGTAAACCTATATGCACCCAATATAGGAGCACTCAAATATATAAGGAAAATCATGGAGGACTTCAAGAGAGACATAGACAGAAACACACTGATAGTAGGGCATTTTAACACCCCACTGTCAACAATGGAGAGACTGTCCAAATAAAATATCGACAATGACATTATGGAACTGAACAACACATTAGATCAAATGGACTTAACTGAGATATATAGAACCTTTCATCCCAAAGAAGCAAAGTATATATTGTTTTCAAATGCACATGGAACATTTTCAAAGATATACCACAAGATAGGACACAAAACAAGCCTCAACAAATTCAAGAAAATTGAAATCATAACAAGGATTTTCTCAGACTACAAGAGCTTGAAACTAGAAAGCAACTTCAAGGGAAAAATTCAAAATCATTAAAACATACGGAGACTGAATACCATGCTGTTACACAATGAATAGGTAAATAACGAGATCAAAGAAGAAATCAAAACGTTTCTGGAAACAAATGAATACAAACACACAATAGTCCAAAACCTATGGACACAGCAAAGGCAGTCCTGAGAGGGAAGTTCACAGCAATACAGGCCTACCTAAAAGAGATAGAAACATTTCAAATAAACAAACTAACCCTACATCTACAAGAACTGGAAAAACAACCAGAAACAAAGCCCAAAGCAGGGAGAAGGAAGGAAATAATCAAGATGAGAGCAGAATTGCATGATATAGAGACAAAAAGAACAATTCAAAGGATCAATAAATCCAGGAGTTGGTTCTTTGAAAAGATGAACAAAATCGACAAGGCTTTACACATACTTATCAATAAAAAAGGGAGAGGGCACATATAAATAACATCAGAAATTAAAGAGGAGAAATAACAACTGATACCACAGAAATACAAAGGATTGTAAAAAATTACTATGAACAATTATATGCCAACAAATTTGAGAACCTCAATGAAATGGACAAATTTCTAGAAAAAGGTAACTTTCCAACACTGAATGAAGAAGCAGAAAGCCTGAACAGACCAATAACTGCTGGTGAAATTGAAGCAGTAATGAAAAAACTCCTGGCACACAAAAGCTTTGGACTGGACAGTTTCACAGGAGAATTTTACAAAACATTTAAGGAAGAGCTAAGCCTCTGTCCTTCTCAGACTATTCCAAAAAATCCAAGAAGAGGGAAGACTCCCAAACTCTTTTTATGAAACGGGAATCATCCTAATCCCAAAACCAGATAAAGACATAACAAAGAAAGAAAACCATAGACCCATATCACTGATGAACATAGATGCTAAAATCCACAACAAAATATTGGCAAACCACATCCAGCAATACATTAAAAAGATCATCTACCATGATTAAGTGGGATTCACCCCATGGATGCAAAGATACTTCAATATTCACAAATCAATAAAAGTAATACACCACATAAAGAACAGGAAAGACAAAAACCACATAACCATATCAATAGCTATGGAAAAAGCATTTAAAAATGTACAGCACCCATTTATGATAAAATTACTCAGCAAAGTGGGAAAAAGGGGGCATACCTCAACATAATAAATGCCATATATGAAAATCTACAGACAACATCATACTCAATGGGCAAAAATTAAAAGCTTTCCCACTAAGATCAGGAACAAGACAAGGATGTCTGCTTTCACCACATCTATTCAACATAGTATTGGAAGTTCTACCACAGTGATCAGACAAGAAAAAGAAAGAAAGGGCATACAAATTGGAATGGAGGAAGTAAAACTATCATTGTTTGCAGATGACATGGTAGTATACATAAAATGCCCCACAGACTCCACCAAAAAACTACTTGACCTAATAAGTGAATTTGGCCGAACAGTAAGATACAAAGTCAATATTCAGAAATTAAAGGCATTTTTGTACAACAACAATGAAATATCACAATCATAAATCAGGGAAAAAATCTCATTTGCTATAGCAACAAAAAAAAAAATAAAGTACCTAAGAATAAAGCTAACCAAGGAGGTAAAAGACCTGTACTCACAAAACTACACAACACTGAAGAATTAAGGATGACCAAATAAATGGAAGCATATACTGTGTTCATGAATTGGAAGACTTAACATCATCAAAATGTCCACACTACCGAAAGCAATTTATATATTCAATGCAATTCCTATTAAAATACCAATGACATGTTTCACAGATATAGAACAAACATTTAAAAAATGTATATGGAACCAGAAACAACCCTGAATAGCTGCAGCAATTTTGAGAAAAAGAACAAAGAAGGAGGGATCACAATACCTGACATAAAACTATATTACAAGGTCACTAGAGTCAAAACAGTCTGGTACTGGAATAACAACAGACACATAGATTGATCAAACAGAATAGAGAGCCCAGAAATAATCACATGTCTCTACGGGCAGCTAATATTCAACAAAGGGGGCAGAAGCTTAAAATGGAGTAAAAACATCCTCTTCAACAAATGGTTTTGGTAGAGGTGGAGAGCTACATGTAAAAAGATGAAATTCAACCACCAACTTACACCATACACAAAAATAAACTCAAGATGGTAAAAAGACTTAAATATAAGTCACGACACCATAAAGGTCCTAGAGGAGAACATAGGCAGGAAACTCTCAGATATTCCACACAGCAATATTTTCACCGATATGTCCCCTAGAGAAAAGGACATAAAGGAAAGAATAAACAAATGGGACTTCATCAAAATAAGAAGCTTCTGCACGGCTAAAGAAAACACCAGCAAAATGAAAAAGGAAACACCCATATGGGAAAATATATTTGCCAATGTTACCTCGGAAAAGGGTTTGATCTACAAAACAAATAAAGAGCTCACACGACTCCACACCAGGGAGACAGACAATCCAACTAAAAAATGTGTAATGGATCTGAATAGATACTTCTCCAAGGAGGATATACATGGGGCCCAGAGACATATGAAAGGATGCTCATCATCACTAGCCATCAGAGAAATGCAAATTCAAACCACAATGAGTTACCACTTCATATTGGTCAGAATGACAATCATAAACAAATCAAAAACAAGTGCTGGTGAGGTTGTGGAGAAAAGGGAACCCTAGTACACTGTTGGTGGGAATGCAGATTGGTGCGGCCAATGTGGAAAACTGTACGGAATTTCCTCAAAAAGCTAAAATGGAACTGCCTTTTGACCCAGCAATTCCACTGCTGGAATTATACCCTAAGAATCCCAAAACACAAATTCAAAAGAACCTATGCATCCCAATGTTCATAGCAGCACAATTTACAATAGCCAAGTGCTGGAAGCCACCTAAGTGTCCATCAACAAATGAGTGGATCAAAAAACTGTGGTACATTTACACAATGGAATACTACGCAGCAAAATGAAAGGTACTACCCTTTGTGACAGCATGGATGGAACTGGAGAGCATTATGCTAAGCGAAATAAGCCAGGGGGTAAAGACAAATACCATATGATCTCACCTGTAAGTGGAACCTAATCAACAAGACAAACAAGCAAGAAAAATATAACCAGCAACATTGAAAAAAAACAAACCGAAAGTAATGAGAGGAAAGGAGGGTGGGGCTAACGGGGAACAGAAGGGGAAGGGTCACATCAAGAAACATGTATAAAGGACTCCTGGACAAAGCCAAAGTGGGGAAGGATTGAGGGTGGGCGGTGGGGGTGGGGCAGGGGAAGGTGGTGGCAGGGAAATGGAGACAAATACATTTGAAAAAGGAAAAAAGAAGAAACTGCAGGGTGTGCTGTGGAGGGACCTGTAGGTGGAGCTCTTGTTCTTCTGGAAAGTGATTTGAGTATGGAATTTTGACAAGAAGTCCCTTCTCAGAAGAGAAAAATCATATCTCCCCCAGCAAATTCTAATGGCAAAAGAAAATAATGGCCTTCAGGGCTTCCAGAATTTCCCGTTATAGTTTAGCTATAGGTCTATTGACCATGGAATATGTCACTCCAGTACAAATTAAGAAGGTCTACAATTTATCCCCCATGTTAGGTTTACCCGAGTTCTCAGACTCTGACCTCCTTTTCCCACCCTTGTGGCACTCATTTTTCCAGTGCCCTTTCCACTTGCAACATGATTGCTCTGCCCCCAGTAGGGGCTTGCGCTCCACCACATTTGGTTCCCTGATAGGTTCAGGATGGAGAAACCAGTTCAGGCTCATCTCCACCTTCCTCAGGTGAGTAAGGAGGAGAATCTCCCAGGGTTGGAGGGGGCTAGGGGAACCCTGACCATGCTCACAACAGCTATGACATCTTGATCTTCCTGGTTCCTCTCTTCTGAGCTTCTACTTTTTGCCACAGGTAAATTCCCCTTTCTCCAGACCATTTTCTCATTTCCCTGATCTTTGAAAAAACAGCTCTAATTGCAGTATAGTACAGTAGTTTAAAGACCTGTAAATTGCCATGGTTCTCATGAGTCCAGACTATACATAACCCAAGCAGTATTACAATAAAAAAATTTTTTCTTAGGTTCATAAGCATAGGTCAACCAATCAGCCAGAAGTCACCCCAAAAGTCTGTTTTCAAGAATGGCGGCTCCCCCAACCCACTCTGCCAGACCTGTGTTATATCACAAAAATCAGAAGGTGCCTTAATTCCTGATGACCATTCTAGGTATAACCTGGGACTGCAATTCTACCAGACAGAGCTCTGTAAACCAGCAGGCACCAGAAGCATCTTTTTTTTTTTTTTAACCAAACAGAGCTCTGTAAACCAAAAGGCACCTTCATTAACCTGGGACTGCAATTCTACCAGAAAGCACAGAGATTCAATTAGAGAGGAAGGTGATGAAGAGTGCTGAGAATCAGAGAAATAGTGTCCCCAAGTGAACTCACATGGCAGTTGCTAGGGAGTCTCTAAATCCGCACCCCTGGGGCCCCCAGACTTACTGAAGAGTCCTAAAGATGTCCCACCAGAGTAACCAGAGGTTGAAATGGGAAAATTCAGCGTTCATGCTGCCTGTCACTACCAGAAACAGTAAGAAGAGATAAGGATTAAATTTTTATGGGCACTTTATTCAGATGTCTGGTGATCTGAGAAGACAACAGGTTATGTACCCTGAAAAGCCATTTTAACCTCATTTCAAGCCAACCATTTTATAAGGAGAAGAGAGAGTAGGTAAGGGGTTTGGAAAAAAGGTTAATTGGATACAAGTTGCAGTCCAGTGGCAATTTTCCTACTACTACTTTATCTGTTGATCAACAATTCTTTATCTGAGTCAAGGACTTTCCCTTTATGGAAAATAATAGCTTAGATACCACCTCCATGGCGTGCAGAACCCCTGATGCACAAAGGCTGAATTGCTTGTTGACTTCCTGGAGTCATGTGGTCCTGCATTCCAGTTCCTGGAAAAACAGCCATTCATTAATCCTTTAAGCCTATCAACTAAGGCTAAAATCTTTAACTCTTGAGTTCCCCTATCAATATAGAAAACAAAGTAAAATGACCGATTTAAATCCAACTATATCAATAATGTAAAGTGTGACTGGATTAAACTATCCAATAAAAGACAGAGTTAGTCAGATAAGATATAATAAACAAATTGCAATGATAAGCTATCTTCAGGAGACACATTTAAAATTCAAACATACAGATAGATTGAATTTAAAAGGATAAAAAAGATATATCATACTGTTACTGAGCAGCAAGTGGTATCCTGCTGCCCACCACCACCCTCTATGCAAAGATCCAGAGGTAAAGGTTTAGTGATAAAGGAAAGGAGTCTTTATTAAAAAGCTAAACAATTTTGGAATAACAGCTTTCCACAATCATTAGTCACTTAAAGCTATCAATTAAGGCTAAAATCTGTAACTTTTCAGTTACCCATTTCATCACTTAAGCCTTCAATTAAGGCGAACTTAATTGAGCTTCTGCTTTTTGAGTTAAAGAGTTAACTCTTTAGTTACAGCTTTAATCTTAACCCTATCAATTAAGGCTAAACTCTAACACCTGAGTTCCCCTAGCATCCCTCCTGTTAGTTTTTAATTATCTTATTTCTATAGGGTTAGTTTACAAACTAAGATACAAAATTTACACAATTTTGGAGTAACAGCAGGCTTCTGCCTCAGAGATCGTCCCCTCTAGGATCCACAAAGAAGAATAACCATGCCACCCTCTGCCCGGCCAGCCCAATCCTAGTTCCCTCCCATCCAAAATACCATCTGTTGGGAAACAGCCAGCTGCACCACAATCATCCTGGCATCCTTGAGGGAGAGAGCCTGAGAGCCAGTCTCTGCCCTCCACTTATTTTAAATCTTCTAGCCCATAATTCTATGCACTCTGGAGGCATTCAGCTTCTCAGTTAATCCCCTCCTGGACTGTTTACCATTGCCTCAGGCAACCTCCTTCTATAGCCCATCTCTACTCCTCCCAAGTGATCTGATCAGATATCTCTGTATCAATACAAAGAGGAATGACATAAAACCTGGAGTGTCTATGGTACTATCAGAATATTTAGAGTTCAAAACAAAAACATTATAGAGATGAGAGACATTTTATAGTAATAAAAGTGTTGATCCATCAGGAACATATAAATTATAAACATATATTCACCTAGTAAGAGGACATCAAAATGCATTAAGAAAAAAATCACAGAAACAAAGGAATAGATGATTCAACCACAATAAAGACTTTTGTAACTTTTATAAATGTTACCTTTTTTTTATTTTCAATTACAGTTGACATACACTATTATACAAGTTTCAGGTATACACCCCAGAGATTATATATTACATAACTTACTAAGTAATCATCCTAATAAACCTAGCACCCATCTGACACAATTTGCAGTTATTAGAATATCTGCAAATATTGACTATATTCCCTATGTTGTGCTTTACATTCCCATGACTACTACGTAACAACCAATTTTACTTCTTAACCCTTCAACTTTTTTACCCATCCCCCCAACTTCTCTACCATATGGCAACCATTAAAAATATTCTCTGTATCTACAATTCTGTTTCTGTTCTGCTTGTTCATTTATTTTTTTAGATTAAATTATTGATAGATATGTATTTATTGCCATTTTATTGTACTTTTTAATATCTTTTTTCCTTCTTCTTAAAGAAGACCTGTTAACATTTCATGAAATATTGGTTTGATGGTAATGAATTCCTTTAGCTTCTCCTTGTCTGGGAAGCTCTTTACCTACCCTTCGATTTTAAGTGAGAGCTTTGCTGGGTAGAGTAATCTTGGTTATAGTTCCTTACTTTTCACCACTTTGAATATTTCTTGTCAGTCCCTTCTTGCCTGCAAAGTTACTGTTGAGAAATCATGTGACAGTCTTATGGGAGCTCCTTTGGAGGTAACTAACTTCTTTTATCTTGCTACTATTAAGATTCTCTATTTGTCTTTTAACCTTTTGCATTTTAATTATCATGTGTCTTGGTTCGGGCCTCTTTGGGGTCATCTTATTTGGGATCTTCTGCACTTCCTGGACTTGTATGCCTATTTCCTTCACCAAATTAGGGAAGTTTTCTGTCATTAGTTTTTCAAATAGATTTCCTATTTCTTGTTCTCCCTCTTCTGCTTCCAGCACCCCCATTATGCAAGTAGTGATACACTTGAATAGTACCAGAAGTTCCGTACACTATCCTCATTATTTTGGATTATTTATTTATTTATTTATTTATTTTTTTGCTGTTCTCACTGGGTGTTTTTTGCTTTCTTATATTCCAAATCACTGATTTGATTCTCAGCTTCATCTACTCTAGTGTTGATTCCATGTAAATTATTCTTCATTTCAGTTAGTGTATCTTTCATTTGTGACTGGTCCTGTCCTTTTTTATACTGTTGAGGTTCTCATTCAGTTCATTTAGCATCCTTATAGCCAGTGTTTTGAACTATGCATTTAGTAGCTTGCTTCTCTCCATTTTGTTTAGTTCTTTTTCTGGAGTTCTGTTCTGTTCTTTCATTTGGGCCATGGTTCTTTGTCCCCTCATTTTAGCAGCCTCCCTATGCTTGTCTCCATGTATTAGGTAGAGCTGTCACATCCCCCAGCTTGGTAGAGTGGCCTTACGTAGTAGGTGTTTAGGGTCCAATGGCACAGCCTCCCTGATTACCCAAGCTGGGCATTCTATATGCACCCCCTGTGTGGGCTGTGTACACCCTCCTGTTGTAGTTGAGCCTTTGTTCGCTGTTGGCATGTCAATGGGAGGGATTTACTCCCAGGCCAATCAGCTGCAAGGACTGGCTGTGACCACTGACCACCGACCTCTGATCACTGTGGAGGATCAGCTGTGCAGGGGTCCCCCCACAGGGCAGGACTTACCTCAGCAGTGCTCTGGTGCCTGCTGAGTCTGCTCCTTGAGTGTGTGTGGAGGTAGTTGGGTGGTGGTGGTGCTTTGATGTGGTCTAAAGCTGTCTACTGGTTGTGCTGCCTTTATGGCCTCCTGGGTGATACAGGTCAAGGTCAGCCGCTGCCTGTGTTCTGCCTGGGGCCACCCAGTATGAGCTACAAAGTGATCTACAGATTGGTGGAACTTGTTCTGGGCTTGGAGTTGCCCGGGCAAGGCTAAGCTGCAAACCAAGGCTGACTGCTATTAGCCTGGGCCTGGGGCAACTTAGGGAGAAGTATGGGCTTTGCTGAGGCTAGATGTCATTTGTTTGACTGATTTTAGGAAAATCTGAAGCATAAACGGTGACACGCCAGACAGGCCATTAGTATGGAAAAGTCTCTGGAAATGCCTTGAGTGGGCCAAAAGTTGGGTGGGATGGGCCTCAGGGAATCACCATGGTGCAGTGAACAATATAAGCCAAGTTGATGGAGTCTCAGATATGGTGCCTGCCTGCTGGCTCTGTTGGGGGAGGGCCCAGAAGAGGAATAATGCTCTCTGCCAGCATTTCTGTCTGAGAGAAAGCTGCTGCCCTCACAGTTATTGCCCTGATACTGGACATTTAAGTTCCTCCCTGTATGTTTATGGTGCCTTTCAAGCTGCTGCCCCTAGCCTGGAGTTCAGGGAGGAGTTAGTCCAAATTAGTCTGTACAGATGCCCTTTAAGAAGAACTACCTGGGACTCCAGAAGCCTCCTCTCCCTCAGCCCCAATTACCACTGGTTTTTACAGCCAGATGTTATGTGGACTTCTCTTCCTGCCACTTGGACCCTGGGCTGGGGGTCTGGTGTGGGGCTGGGACTCCTTGCTCCTCAGGGAGGAAATCCACAGCTGAGATGTCCCTCCTGATTGTTATTCACCACACATGCTTGTTGGACCAGCTCATTCTGCAAGACTTTCAACTTCTAATAATGGATAGAAAAACCAGGCAGAAGAACAACGAGAAAATGTAAGAGTTGACCAATACTACAAAACAACTAGACCTAATAGACCAAACAGACCTCATTCTAATAGATATCTAAAGAATACTCAAACCAACAACAGGGTATACATTCTTTTCAAATGCATGGGGAAACATACTCGAGAATAGATCATATGCAAGGCAATAAAACAAACCACAATAAATTAGAAAGGTTATAAATAATGTTAATTATGTTTGGTGCTAACATGGAATGAAATTAGAACACAAAAAGAAATCTGGGGAAATCACATATATGTGGAAATTCAACATACTAAAAAATCACCAATGGAGCAAAAAAGAAATCAAAAAGGAAATTAGAAAATATATTGAGGTTCATGAAAATGAAGACATAACATACCAAAACTTATGGGATGCAGCTAAAGCAATGCTTAGAGGGACATTTATTGTTAATGCCTATATTAAATGTCTATATGAAAAAGAAGAAAGATCTCAAATCAATAACCTAACCTTCTACCATATGACCCTGAAAAAGAGAGCAAACTAAACCTAAAGTAAACATAAGCAAGAAAGTAATAAACACTAGACCGAAACTAATGAAAGAAAAAATTATGAAAAAAAGAAAAAGATAAAACCAAAGGCTGGTTCTCTGTAAATATCAACTAAATTGACAAACCTTTTTTTTTTTTTTTACATTACATAGATTTTTATTTATATAATACAAGGCTTTTGCCACATGTACGCACTGGAAAATGAGAAGCATTTTATACCACTGATGAGGAATGTGAGGAAATAAGGGAAAAAATTGAAGAAGAAAAATGAGAATGCTTACAACTTAAAGAATCACTTGGAAAAATTCAAGGACAACTTTGTATGTATTTTTAAAAATGAACATAAATGCAATAAATAAATAATTTCAAATAAAACTTAAATAAAATATGTTATAAACATACAAGTGTTACGAAGATATCGGTTTAGTTTTCATACCTTAAATATTTTTTGTCACTTAGAAGATTTCACAAGTTATAGAAAACTGTTATTAGTTCAGTATATGAGGTTTAGATGTTGAACTAATGAATAAGGGGAAAAAAAAGACTGTGGTCCTAATCCTGGTAACTTTCATTCTCGGAATAACATGTGGACAGGATCATGCGGCGGGCAGAGCAGGGTCTAGTCCCAGGTCGGTTGCTTCCTATGTGGCCCAGGAATCAGCTGCGCAGAGCTCCTGTGTATCTACAACAGGGAGGTTATGCAACTCCCCCAGTATTGAGACTATACAGACGACACACAATAAGCCCTCAGAAAAATGGTCTGATTACCACCATTATCATCACCACTGCTGTCTTCCTGCTTCTTCTCCTCTTCTTCATCCCAAAGGAGACAAAGAAATTTACTCAGAACTCTAAGGTTACTATGTTTAGAATGTGATTTTCTCCAAATTTTTGATGGTGTAAATTGACAAACCTTTAGATTAATTATCCAAAAAGAAAAAATACAAAATTACCAGAGTCAGAAATGAAACAGAAGACATTACTACTGGCTTTACAGAAATAAAAGGACTATAAAGGGATACTATGAATACTCATATGCCAATACATTAGATAACTTAGATGAAATGGACAAATTCCTAGGAAAACACAAACTACCAAAACTGATGCTAGTCAAAAGAAAGCAAATATAAACACACCTATAAGTAAAAAGAATTAATTAGTAAACAAAAGCTGCTGAGACGGAAAAGACTAGGTCCAGAAGACTTCACTGGTTAATTCTACAAAACATGTAAAGGAGAACTAATACTACTTCTTCCTAAACTTTTCCAAAAAAAATAGAAGAGGAGAGAATATTCCCTTACTCATTCTATGAGGCCACTATTATCCTAGTACCAAAACCAACAAAGATATTGCATGAAAAGAAAACTGTAAACTAATATATCATGTAAATATGGATGCAAAAATTTGACACAAAAATATTAAAAACTGAATCCAGAAATATATAATAATAATTACACACCATGATCAAGTGAGATTTATTCCAGGAATGTGAGGTTGGTTTAACATCCAAAAATCAATCAATGTAATACACCATATCAATAGAATAAAATACAAATACCACATGACAATCTCAGAAGTTGCAGAAAAAGCATATTTAAAACTCTGACACCTTTTCATGATAAAAACACACAGCAAACTAGGACTAGAAAAGAACTTCCTCCATCTGACAAAGGGTATCTATGAAAAGTGTACAGCTGGCCGTGGCTGAGTAACTCAGTTGGTTAGAGTGCCATCCCGATATATCAAGGTTGTGGGTTCAACCATGGTCAGGGCACATACAAGAATCAACCAATGAATACATAAATAAGTGAAACAACATATCAATGACTCTCTTTCTCTCTCAAATTAATTAATAAATTTAAAAAAGAAAAATGCAGAGCTAACATACGTAATGGTGAAAAATTGGATGTTTTCCCCATAAGATCAGGAACAAAAGTATTTACTGTTTCCACTTCTACTCAACATTGTCCTAGAGGTTCTAGCCATGGAAGTTAGGCAAGAAAAAGAAATAAAAGGCATCCGGACTGAAAAAGACAGACAGAAGTAAAACTATAGTCATAAAAGACATGATTTTATATTGTAAATCCTAAGGACTCCACTTAAAAAACTACCATGTCCAAGTGAGGTTTATCCCAGAAATGAAAAGTTGGTTGAGGATTCAAAAGTCAATTTAATCCAACAAATTAACATAATAAAGGAGAAAAACTATGACCACCTAAATAGATACAGAAAAGGCAATTTATAAAAGACAATATCACCCATTTATTATAAAAATCCTACAGGAAACTATATAATAGAAGGGAAGCTCCTCAGCCTGAAAAGGCATCTATGAAAAAACTACAGGTGATGTCATACTTATAATAGTGAAAGACTGAATGCTTTCTTCCTATAATGATGCAAGGATGTCTGTTCTCACTATTGTTATTCAACAACACACTGGAAATCCTAGTTAGGCAAAGAAAAAAAGGACTGTAGATGGGAAAAGAAGAAAAACTGTAGAGATCCAAGATGGTGGGGGCGTGAGTGGAAGCTACACTAACCTCCTACCAGGACCAACCTGGAATTACAAATAACTTATGGAGAAATCATCTAGAATAAACAACTGAAAAATTGCGGGAGAAAACCCTTATAACCACAGACTGACAGAAGAAACAGCTTCACCACAGCGTGACTCGTATGAAGACTACTTCAGCAGCCAGGGTGATCTCACAGAGAAGTCTAAACCCCAAACTGGGCTTGCCAGCTGACCGCACCAAAACCTGAAAAGTACCCAGATAACATCCAGCTATGAAAAGCAGCAGGGTTTCTTTCTGCTAGGGACAGAGAGCTGGAAAGGCAGAGACTTTTAAAGCGCCAATGCATAAATTTTCATTTGCAGCCACTTACCCTGGGCTCCAAAAAGGGAGGGCAGAGAGGACTAGAGACACTTGAGGAGAAACTGGGGCTGGTGGCGTTGGGGAGAAAACTGAGACAGCAACTGTGAGGATCCTGGTGCTGAGTCATACCCCAAATTGCAGGAGCCATCTTGCTCAGGCATATCAACTCCCTTCCAGTGACATCAGCCTGAGGGGAAGCAATACCCCTGTCCCCAGGAATTATTCTGCTCCACCCAATGGTGCTTAAGCCTGACTACTGATTAAAGAGTGATTAGTTTAACAGTTGAAGGAGTCAGCCACAGTTGGTGGATACCTGGTAGTCTCAAACAGGCTACATAAAGCCAGACTGGAACACCATCAGAGGTGGATCCACAAAGAAGATAACAGTGCACCTGTACAACAGCATACAAGATGTAGTGGGCAGAGTGACCTTCAGTCAGCCAGCCAGAGGGAAGGACCCAATAAAGAATGACAATAAAACAATCAAAACCCAATTACAACCAGAGAGCCCACATAAATGGCATAAAAAGCATCCCAAAACCATCAAGTTCAGGAGATCAAGGAGACTGCACCACCGAATCACACAGGCCTCCCACCATAGAAATTATCTCATGAAGACAGGAAGTCAAAGCAAATCAATTTAAGAAGCAGAAGCAAACAAGAAGAGTCTCCTGCAAAATGAGGAGACAAAGAAAAAACCCAACTATAAAGCAAATGAGGAATGCCCAGAAAGAGTGCTAAATGAAATAGAGGCAAGTAAACTATCACACATTGAGTTCAAAACAGTGGGTATATGGACACTCAATAGGCTCAGTGAGAATTACCAAAACCTACAGGGAAGATACAAGGAACTTATTTCAAACTATATCAGCATGAAAAAGGACATAGAAACTATCAGTTAGAGCCAGGAGGAAATGAAGAATACAATTTCTGATTTGAAAATCACAGTAAAAGGAATTAAAAACAGGCTAGATGAAGCAGAGGATCAAATCAGTGAGCTGAAGGACAAGGTAAAAAAAAATCCCAGAAAGAGCAAGAAGAGGAAAAAAGATTTGAAAAGAATGAAGAGACATTTATGGAAATGCAGGACAACCTGAAACGTAACAATATCCATATAATAGGTATACTAGAAGGAGAAGAAGAGAAGCAAAGGACAGAAAAACTTTTGAAAAACTAATGATGGACTACTTCCCCTATCTGATGAGAGAAAAACCACACAAGCAAAAGAAGCACAGAGGGTCCTAATCAAGACACATCAAAATTAAAATGGCAAAATTCAAACACAAAGAGAGAATCTTAAAGGCAGTAAGGGAGAAACAGGAAGCAACATACAAAGGAGCTCCGATAAGGCTAGCAGCTTACTTCTCAACAGAAACACGACAAGCCAGAGGGAATGGCAAGAAATATTCCAAGTAATGAAAAGAAAAGGCATGCAACCAAGACTACTTTACCCAGCAAGGCTCTTAATTAAAATGGATGGTGAAATAAGGAGTTTCCCAGACAAAAGCAGGCTGAAAGAATACACCTCCATCAAACCAGCAGTGCAAGATATGCTAAAGGGACTGCTTTAAGAAGATGAAGAAAAAGAGTACGAAAGAGAGACCAACACAGGTAAAAAGGGAAAATGGCAACGAATAAGTACCTATCAATAATAATTTTAAATGTAAATGTATTAAATGCTCCAATCAGAAGACATAGGGTAGCTGAATGGATAAGAAAACATGACCCGCACATATACTGCATCCAAGAGACCCACCTCAAAACATAAGATCTACACAGACTGAACGTGAAGGGTTGGAAAAAAATATTCCAAGCAAATGGACTGGAAAAAAAAAGCTGGGGAAGCAATACTTATATCAGACAAAATAGACTTCCAAACAAAAGACATAAGAAGAGATTCAGAAGGACATTTCATAATACTCAAGGGGAGAATCCAACAAGAAGACATAAACATTGTAAACATACATGCACCCAACAGAGGAACACCCAAATATATAAGGAAAATCTTGGTGGACTTGAAGAAAGATATAGACAGCAACACACCGATAGTAGGGGATTTTAACACCACACTGTCGACAATGGATAAATCTTCCAAACAAAGAATCAACAAGGATACTGTGACACTGAATGATGCACTAGATTAAAGTGACTTAATTGATATATACAGAATCTTTCACCCCCAAAAAGCAAAATGCACATTCTTTTCAAATGTACATGGAACCTTTCAAAGACAGATCACATCATAGGACACAAAACAAGCCTCAACAAATTCAAGAAAATTGAAATCATATCAAGTATTTCCTTGGATCACAATGGCTTAAAACTAGAAACCAACTTCAAGGGAAAAACTCAAAAACATTCAAGTACATGGAAGCTGAAAAGCATGCTATTATAAAGTGAATGGGTTAACAATGAGATCAAGGAAGAAATCAAAAAGTTTCTGGAAACAAATGAAAATGAACACATAGCAGCCCAAAACCTATGGGATACAGCGAAGGCATTCCTGAGAGGGAAGTTCATATCAATACAGGCCTACCTAGAAAACACAGAAATATTTCAAAGAAACAACCTAATCCTACATCTACAAGAACTAGAGGAACAAAAACCAACAAAGTGCAGATCAAGTTAAAGGAAGGAAATTACCAATATCAGAACAGAATTAAATGGCATAGAGACTAAAAGAACAATTCAAAGGATCAATAAATCCAGGAGCAGATTCGTTGAAAAGATAAACAAAATCAACAAGTCTTTACCCAGACTCCTCAAGAAAAAGAGAGAGGAACCAAATAAATAAAATCAGAAACAAAAGAAGAGAAATAACCACTGATACCACAGAAATAGAAAGGATTGTAAAAAATTACTATAAACAATTATATGCCAAGAAATTTGAAAACCTGGGTGACACGGACAAATTTCTAGAAACATATAATCTTCTAACACTGAATCAAGAAGAAGCAAAAATCCTTAACAGACAGATAACAGCTAGTGAAATTGAAGCAGTAATCAAAAAACCCCTGGCACACAAAACCTCTGGACTGGACTGTTTCCCAGGAGAAATTTACACAACATTTAAGGAAAAGTTAACCCCTATTCTCAAACTATTCCAAAAAATCCAAGAAGGAGAAAGACTTCCAAACTCTTTTCATGAGGAGAGCATCATCCTAATCCCGAAACCAGATCAAGGCACAACAAAGAAAGAAAACTAAAGGCCAATATTGCTGATGAACATAGACACTGAAATTGTCAACAAAATATTGGCAAACCACATCAAGCAATACGTTAAAAAGACCATCCACCATGATCAGGTGGGATTCATCGCAGGGATGGAGGATGCTTCAATATTCAGAAATCAATAAATATAATATACCACATAAACAAAAAGTAAGACAAAATTCAAAATTCACATGACCAATAGATGCTGAAAAAATATTTGATAAAGTACAGTACCCATTTATGATAATAAAACATTAAGTAAAGTGGGAGTAGAGAGAGCATACCTCAACATAATAAAGGCCACATATGAAAAACCTACAGCCAACATCATGCTCAATGGGCAAAAATTAAAAGCCTTTCCACTAAGATCAAGAACAAGTCAAGAGCCTCCATTTTCACCACTGCTATTCAACATAGTATTAGAAGTTCTAGGCACAACAATCAGACAAGAAAAAGAAATAAAGGGCATCCAAATTGGAAAGAAGGAAGTAATACTGTCATTGTTTGCAGATGATATGATGGTGAACATAGAAAACCCTATAGACGCACCCAAAAGCTACTCGGCCTAATAAGTGAAATTAGCAAAACAGCAGGATACAAAGTCAATATTCAGAAATCAAAGGCATTTTTGTACAACATAAATGAAGTATCAGAAACAGACATTAGGGGGGAAAATGCCATCTACTATATCAACAAGAAAAATAAAGTGCCTAGGAATAAACCTAACCAAGGAGGTTAAAGACCTGTATTCCGAAAACTACACAATACTGAAGAAAGAAATTAAGAAAGATAGAAACAAACAAAAGCATATACCATGTACATGGATTGGAAGAATTAACATAATTGAAATGTACATACTATCCAAAGCAATTTACAGCTTCAACTAAACCCCTATTAAAATACCAATGACATATTTCACATACGTAGAAAACAAGTATTTCAAAAATTTATATTGAACCACATATGACCCAAATAGCCCCAGCAATCTTGAGAACGAAGAACAAAGTAGGAGGGATGACAATGCCTGATACCAAACCACATTATAAGGCCACTGTAATCAAAACAGTCTGGTACTGGAACAAGAACAGACACAGAGATCAATGCAACAGAACAGAGAGCCCAGGAAAACAACCCGTATCTCTATGGTCAACCAATATTTGGCAAAGGGGACAAAAGCATAAAATGGAGTAAAAATTGTCTCTTCAACAAATGGTGTTGGGAGATCTGGGCAGGTACATGCAAAAAATGAAACCCAAACACCAACTTACACCATACACAAAAATAAACTTAAGATGGGTAAGAGATTTAAATATAAGACATGACATAATAAAAGTCGTAGAGGAGAACATAGGCAGGAAAATTTTAGATATTCCACGCAGCAATATTTTCACCAATATGTCCCCTAGAGCAGGGGTGTCCAACCTTTTGGTGTCTTTGGGCCACACTGAAATAAGAGATGTCTTAGGCCATACATTAAATACATTGCTACATGTAATCACACACACAAAAAATCTCATAATGTTTTAATTAATTTTGCGATTTTGTATTGGGCCTCATTCATAGCCATCCTGGGCTGCATGTAGCATGTAGGCCACAGCTTGGACACCCCTGTCCTAGAACAAGGGATATAAAGGAAAGAATAAACAAATGGGACTACATCAAATTAAAAAGCTTCTGTACAGCTGAAGAAAAATGAGGGGTGTACCCTGTCCCTCAGAGTACCCCCGGCTGCCACAGATGAGGAAATAAGTCGTTCCAGACACTCTCTGTCTGCCAGGAAAAGGGGGTGGCATTTCCCTATAGTGAATAATGCCCAAGTCCTTCTCTTGAAATGGCTTTTGTTGAGAACAATATGGGCAGGGGTATACAGCATGCATGCAAAGCTTATCAATCAATGCCTTAATGCTATGTTTACAGAAAACAGATAGAAATCATAGATGACAATTGAAGGAACACAGAGATTTGCCTCAGGTCAGTGTCTGGTAGACAGGGTGGCACCCATTCGGCCCTGAAACCTGGAAAACTGATCTCATCCTATGCTTGGACCCCAAGTATCAGTACTCATTAACTGGAGGGCATCCTTAGCAAAGTAAGTTTCATAGGATTTAATGAATTCCTTGCCAGGCCTAATTGCCCCCGGGAAACCACCTGATCCAGGTTAGGGTTGTACCTGCTTTTAGTATTGTTTCACTGACTCGGTCAGACTGGCGGAGAAGAGCAGCCATGAGATAAGGAAACTTCTTTCAGATAGAATGAGGACTCCAGCCATGACAAAGCCGAGGGTGAGGGTCTTTTGCCCCTTCTCCATGTCCCGCAGGTCCTTCCCTGATGGCCCCTATGCAACTGTGCCTGTCTTAGGTTTCCCCTGCCATCGAGGGGTCTTACCAGTCATTGACTAACCAGCCATCCTCTGGGACCTAGCAGGGTGATGTGAAGGAGACAGGGGATGCTCCCCTGCCAGGGGGACAGGTTTTGTCTCCACAATGGTCTATTTTCCCAAGGCCTCCTTGCTCAGTTCCAGCCTTGGGGCCCTCTAGCTTGTTGGCAAGCTAGAAACTAGGCAGGATGGTTCCCAACAGAAAAACATCACAAAATGAAAAGGGAACCAACCATAGGGGAAAATACATTTGCCAACGATACCTCGGACAAGAGTTTGATTCCAAAATATATAAAGAACTCACATAACTCCACTCCAGGAAGACAAAGAATCCAATTAAAACATGGGCAAAGGACCTGAACAGACACTTCTCCAAGGAGGACATACACAGGGCCTATGTTCAACATCACCAGCCATCAGAGAGATGTAAATTAAAACCACAATGAGATACCACTTCACACCAGTCAGAATGCCCATCATAAACAAATCAACAAACAAGTGCTGGTGAGGTTGTAGAGAAAAGGGAACCCTAGTACACTGTTGGTGGGAATGCAGACTGGCACAGACACTGTGGAAAACTGTATGGAATTTCCTTAAAAAAAACTAAAAATGGCACTGCCTTTTGACCCAGCAATTCCACTGCTGGAATTATACCCTAAGAATCCCAAAACACAAATTCAAAAGAACGTATGCATCCCAATGTTCATAGCAGCACAATTTACATAGCCAAATGCTGGAAATAGCCTAAGTGACCATCAGTAAATGAGTGGATGAAAAAACTGGTACATTTGCACAATGGAATACTATGCACCAGAAAGAAAGAAGGAACTCCTACCCTTTTTGACAGCATGGATGGAACTGGAGAGTATTATGCTAAGTGAAATAAGACAGGTGGTGAAAGACAAATACCATATGATCTCACCTATAAGTCGAAGCTAATCAACAAAACAAACAAGTCAGCAAAATAGAACCAGAGACCTTGAAATAAAGAACAAACAGAGTGACCAGAGGGGAAGTGGGAGGGAAATAATGGGGGAAATAAGGGGAAAGGTCAAGTCA
Organism: Pteronotus mesoamericanus; assembly: GCF_021234165.1. NCBI lineage: Eukaryota > Metazoa > Chordata > Mammalia > Chiroptera > Mormoopidae > Pteronotus > Pteronotus mesoamericanus. The sequence goes on along the minus strand of NW_026555322.1, from coordinate 529,642 downwards.
ATAACACATATAAATGACCCATGGACATGGACAACAGGGTAGGGATTGACTGAGTAACTGGGGCAGGGCAGGGGAGAGCAACGGGAGAAAATTGAGACAACTCTAATAGAACAACAATTAACGATAAAATAAAAATGAAAACATTTAAAAAGCAATAAAACTGTCTTTATTTGCAGGAATATCATGAACGTGTATGCAGAATGCCCTGAGAATCTATAAAAAATTATTATAACTATTAAGTGAATTTAGCACGGTTTCGGGATAAAAGGTCAATATACAAAAACCAATATATCCCTTGCATATAATAAGCAATAATTAGAAAATGAAAAATTTTAAATACCATCTGCAATGGTATCAAAATGCATGAAGTAATTTGGGATAAATGTTATGCAATATGTGAAGATTATGATATATTGCTAAGAGTGATTATGGAAAACCTAAAAAATAAATGACAATGTACATAGCATGTTCTCATATCAGAAGACTCAATATTGTCACAGTGGCAATTCTCCCCAGACTGATCTGTATATTCAGTATAATTTCAAGTAAGACCCCAGATGCCTTTTTGTGTGAAAATTGACAACTTAATTCTAAAATCTGTAAGGAAATCCATATGATCTGTAGAAGTAAAACTATCTTAAAAAGAACAATATCAGCAGACTGACAATATCTGACTTTAAGCCTTCTATAAAGTTGCAGTAATCAAGACAGCATGTTATTTGCAGAAGTACATGAGAAGAAATGCAATGTGTGAGTCTGCCTTTCTTGGTTTCTCCCTTTGCATATCGCATTATCTATGCCCCATAAGCACAAAATTCCAGTGGGCCCTGATATATGGGGAGTTCAGGAAGACTCAAAGCAAGTGAATGGTAAGCATATTACTTCTATCAATATGACTGCTGACAGTCAGGAGAGGGCACCCTTTTGGTTCCATTCAGGACTTACACAGTATCTTATTTAAAAAAATACAAATGACCAAGAAACTCAATCATATCCTGTCTTAACATGTGTTACTTCCCTGTATCTGCCAACCACTTATGTTGAAAATGATAACAAAGAAGGAAAGGGAAAGATAGGACAATCACAGTTCCTTTTCCTTTCAGTCCTATAGAATATGCACCTGTGCACATATCAAGAAGTGAAATAAAACAGTTGACTTAATTTTGTGCAGCATTTCCACTGTTCTGGTAAGAAGTAAATATGCATGCACAAGCTACAAAAATATGAATTGTGCAATTTTTGTGATTTTGCATGAGGCAAATACTCTTACACTTGCATTTAAAATTGGCATTGTAGAATATGAATTATTTAAATCGTTAATAACTTAAATTTTAATTTTCCCTTACTTAGAATAACAAATAATAAATAAAAAGCACCAGGACAAGGTCAACATCAATGGCCATAAATCATATTGATAGCATGTAGCCTTCATATGATGCAATGAAATGGCAGTTATCTCTGTGATATTCCTCCCCAAAACACATAAACCTAGTCTAATCAAGAGAAAACCACCAGCCAAATCCCAATAGATGGGCATTCTACAAATACATGATTACTATACTCAGAATTGTAAAGGTCATCAAAATCAGAGTAAGTCTGAGATACTGTCACAGCCAAGAGGAGCCTAAGGAGGCATGACAACTGAAAGTAACAGGGTATTCTGAATGGGATCCAGAAAAAGAAAAAAATGTCATTATATGCAAACAAAAGACATTTGAATAAAATATAGACTTTAGTTAATGACACAGTATCCATATGGATTCATTCATTGTAACAAATGTAAGCTGCTACTGGATGTGGAGTATGTGGGGATTCTTTATTGTATCTTCTCAATTTCTTTGTAAATCTAAAACTGTTCTAAAAATAAGGCCTATTAAAAAAAAAAACATAAGAAGTCGAGAGACCACAGGAGAAAGAAAAAGTTTATACCTGTATTTTACTACCTTTTTAAAAAACATTTTTTTTTATATTCTCACCCAAGGATGTGTTCACTGAGAGGGAGAGAAACATCAATGTGGGAGAAAAACATCATGTGAGGTGAGAGAGAACCAGACCAGGGCTGTACCATATTTTGCTGTGTATAATGTGCACCTATGTTTTTGGCCCAAACTTCCAGGAAAAAAAAAACTTTCATTTTAATTTTTTAAAGGTTCTATATATTTATATTAGACAGAAGGGAAGGGAGGGATAAAGAGAGGGAGAGAAACATCAGTGTGTGGTTGCCTCTCACGCACCCTCAACCAGGGACCCAGCTCACAACCCAGGCATGTGCCCTGACTGGGAATTGAACTGGTGTCCCTTTGCTTCACAGTCTGGCGCTCAATCCGCTGAGCCACACCAGCCAGGGTCGTTTTAATTTTTGAAATTCAATTATTTATTTATTTATTTATTTATTTATTTTTATTTAGATACTTGTTTTTTTGTATTGTAAAGGAATTTTAGCATTTATTTTTCAACATAGTATGGTACAAAAAATTCTATGTAACAAGTAATTATAAAACACAAGAACAGATACAAAGTACAAGAAATTTGGTACAACAAAACCAATTATCGTATTCCAGGGTATTATTTTGCATACGTATATTCTTACTGCTTTCTAGAGTTACACTTTTAACACGTAAGCATAAATAAAAGAATTAAAAACATTTATATAGATAGGGAATTAGTACTACCCATGTAAAATGTACATCCTTATTTTTCCCTAAAAATTTGGGCAAAAAAGTGTGCGTTATACACAGCAAAATGCAGGATTCTAATATCTTTAATGGTACTTTTTTTCTGGTGTTTTTTTTAAAGTATTCCACAATAAAGAGTTTATTTATTTGTTTGTTTATTTCTGGTTTTTGAATAAGGGGACTTGCATTGTCCTTTTACACTAGGCCATGCAAATTATGTTTCCTACCTTGCTTCTATCCCATCCTGTCACCCAAACCTCCAGCTGGGGTCTGGGCCCTCCTGAGAGTCTCTGAAAAGCCAAGAATAAGACTGTGAGTGTGTCAGAGTCCAGCAGAGAAGGCCAGCATATGATTAGTTCTGTGCTCTGAGCACTTCTGGATCCTGGGAATGTCAGCAACAGCCACAGAAAGCAGAGGTCTCCACTCAGGCCAAATGGTGTTCCTGAGAGAAGCCCTTCCTCACCATGGCAGGTAGCATGGAGTCATAGCATCCTAGAGCTGAAACAGATCTCATCCATCGTTCTACCATGGTCCCTTCCTCCACCTTTTAGGGTGATGAAGGAGGACACAAAAGCGCAGAGAGCAGTAGAAGGCTCCCAGGCCTCCAAAACCATCCAGTGAGTTAGTGACAGCCCAAGTCCTGCCCACCCCAGAGCCTTGTGTTGCCTCCCTTTGGCCCAGATTGACCATGTCTTCCCTATCCCAGAGTGTTTCCCAGCAGCCCAAGCTGCTACCCTGCCTCTCCTCAATAGACCCTTCTTTGTTTCTCTGGTTATGAACAGGGTGTATGTGCATAGGCCCCGGTAGGATGAGGCCAAAAGCAGAAAAGAGAAGGCCATAGTCGTTGCATTTCTTACTTGACTATTTATTTCCCTTGGAGTGGTGGTGGGAGAGGTGAGCCTGGGAGCCACAGGCTAGACAAGGCCTGCTGCAGCCCACAGCAGCAAGTCTTGAGACCAAAGGACTGCCATGGGTGACATTAGGAAAGAATACAGAGGTGGCAGCAGCACGAGGAACTTCTGGGCCAGAGAGGGCAGACTCAACTCCAGGCCAAATGGCCCTGCAAAGTGAAACAACCATACCTCCCTGAAGTCTGTGCTGTAGAGGGGCTCAGAGGAAGGGGGTGCTATGGTCTTGCTGCAGAAGTGCAGCCTCACCAGGGTACAGGGGTCCAGGAACCAGAAACTCACCTGGGATTTCCTAAGATCCCTCAGAGAAAGGCCACACCCCTGGAGACTGCCGTCATGGCAGCAGCTGTCCAAGCTGACTGTCTTTCCCCCTGCATCCTGGCTGCCCTACTTGCCTTCTGCTCCTGCTACATGAGAAGGCCTGTGCTGCCCACTCTGGCTGTACATAAAGGGGTCTAGAGCCCACTGCCCAGGAACAGATTCACGAAGTGGTTAAAGGTTCAATCTCGCGTCACACCACTGGGGTTTAAATCCCACCTCAGCTACTTACTATCATCTGTATTTCCATGGGAATGATCTGTAGCCTCCCAGAACCTTGGTTATCTTACCTACAAAATGGAGTTCCTTAGACTTCAATCCTCACTAGCAATAGTGAGCCCGGCAACATATCATCACAGGACCTTACATCAGCAGTATCAAATCAAATCCATCAGAAGGATTATCTCACAGCTCCCACCACAATCACACACCAATAAGTAGCTGATCACATTCCTTTGTAACAAATGTTTGTCAACAAGGCAGAACCACCTTTACCTATTCCTTTTTGAGAGCCCTTCCTCTCAAGGGAACTCCAAATCAGCTACTGTAAGGCAGAGACTTAGAGCCAATACCAAGACACTGTCTTCCTCCTTTCCTGGTTCCAATTCCTCCTACTTACCTTGTCTGCCCTCCCTCACCCACATGTTTACCAAGTTCTCATTAAGGGTTAATTTATAGTGGTTCGGGAGATTTCAGGGACAACTGTCTTCTATCAGCAACACTACAAAGTAATTCTATCCTGAAAAGTCACACTGAGAGAAGAAAAGAAGGGAACCGGCCCTGCAGGGAACACAACCCTGGCTGCCACACTCAACAGGGATACTTTTTCTTTTTATTTGGAGTCAGAGCTCTTTGCTGAGATCTCACCTAGATCTTTCCTCAGCTTGTTGGATTTGTCATCCTATTTAGTACTAATGATGTGCTTTAAATTAGTATTTTGTAGCTAATGTACTGAATGGCAGAACCTGGATTCAAAGAATGGAGAGAGAATCTAACAAGACAACATCTAACCCAGAAAAATAGAAGCTTCTGTACTTGCGTTAAAACTAAAATGACTTATAGAACTACATTAACAGGAATGTATGAAACAGATCTGGGGGTCTCAGTTGACTGTAATTTAAACTGGATATGGTAACCACAACATCTGCTATGATCCTAGGATGCATCTATAGATGTATAATGGCTATTCTAGAATGAAGGATGTGATAAAATCACTTCATTCTACACTAGTCAGAATAGTCGGTATTTTCAGACATTTATAAATTCAGGAGCATGTAAGATGATAAATGACTTTACAAAAATGTCATGTCAGAAAGAGGTGAAATAACTGGGGAAGTTTTTTTGTAAGAACATAATTGTTTAATGATTAAATGAGATAGCATAGTAAAGGTGGTTAGCATAATGTCGAACATAAGTGCTCAATAAATGTTAATAAGAGTGCTTTCTATATGCTAGGTATTATTCCAGGCCCTTTACATATACTGACCTATTTATTCCTCTTACCAATCCTATGAGGTAGGTATTATAATGCCTCCAATTTTGCAGATGAGGAAGTTGAGTCGCAGAAGGGTTAAGTAGATAGTCTCACAGAAGGGAAGGGGAAAAAACCAGAACATTAATTCTGGTGGTGTCAGACTACCCAGGGTAAGAGGCACTTTTCTATTTTACACTTGTTTTGTACCACTCCAGTCCAGAGGGCAGAACCAGGCTCAATGTGTATAAATTACTGGGAGGAAGATTTCAGCTCAATGACAACAAAAAACCACGTCTGAACTTTCAATAGGGTACATTTTAAGGTAGTGAGCTCTCCATCACAGCATGTAAGACAAAAAGGATAGAAATGGAAAAAAAATGCATGAAATGGGGCTCCTCTTAGAAAGAAACTATGCAAATGATGAAGACAAGCCTTGGTTAAAAAAAATAAAGAATGTATAATAAAACTTGGTTTTGAAAAGCTAATAGTTATGGCTCTGACTGGTGTGTCTCAGTGAGATGGATGTCATCCCACAAACCAAAAGGTCTCTGGTTTGATTCCCGGTCAGGGCACATGCCTGGGTTGAGGGCCAGGTCCCCCCATTGGGGGCATGTGAGAGCAACTGATCAATGTTCCTCTGGCACATCAATGTGTCTCTCCCTCTCTTTCTCCTCCCTTCCCCAATCTCTAAAAATAAATAAAATATTTTTTAAAAAAGAAAAGTAACAGTGATGGATAAAATATAAAGATTAATATGTTTTTCTACTATCTCAGCACAAAGTAAATTAGATGTTGGATAAAAAGTGACAAAATGGAAAATTTCACATATGAATTAGCTTGGAAACTTACTACTAGATGGTCAGCCCAGATTTGAGAAAATCAATCCCAAGATCCTTTCAGATCTGATTGTCACCTACCATGAAAGTGTAAACTACAGAGATGAAAGGGTACAATCAGCTCTCTGGAAGAAAGGGCATCACCATGAGAAAGTAGCATCCAGGTTGACATGAGTAGGTGAGATGCAGGAATGAGGGTAAAGGTCATAAAACACCATTAGATCCAAAAATGCAGACTTCTAATGACAATTGAGTATGTTAGCATGATTTTAATTACATTACCCGGTGTGTGGTCAACAGAATTACTGCATAGTTTAATATGAATGGCCTCTGTGCTGAATCTATCTTTTTGGGTCAAGCAGTCCCACAGCCCAAGTACTTGCTGAATTAAAGAACATAAACTTTCTCAAGCAGCAACACCAAGAGATGACTGGTTAAGGACCTGAGTCACAGAAAAATCTCTTGCTTCTAATACAAAAAAATGACTGAATAGTGTGTGTGTGTGTGTGTGTGTACACACACACACACACACACACACACACACACATAGTAATGTTACACTCTCCACCAAAAATGCTCCCATTTCAGATATAAATAAGTTTCTAGACTATTTGTCCTTGGACAAAGGTGTATTTTGATTTATGAGATTTGAAATATTCAGTCTTTTTAGAGTTACATACTTTAAAACTTAATTCTTTCTAGAGTTCTAGAACTGCATGATTACCAATTTAGACTGGAACTTCTATTTGCACTATAGGTCTGGTGGCTCACAAAAAAAATAAAATTCTTAAATCATATAAAAGTGAAAGCGTGTCTCCCATGCAAGTGACAAGAGATGCAAACCAGGTTTACAGAGCCTTACGTGCAAACAATGGAGTTAGAGATGTGGATTTAAACTGGGAGAGGTAGCACATGATATTGCGTTATTACGGAGAAATAGTCAAATTTCAATGCAGGAACTGGACTGTAGGGGAAATAAAGGGCGTTGGTGTCCAATGATGGGAGAATGATGGGAGAGGTGTTATCAGGGGAAGCTGCTAAGAGGAATAGGTAATAACCCCCAAAGCTGGATGCTGACTGTCTCTGGTAACCAGGAAAAGGCAAATACAAACAAAGAGAGGGGAGTGACGACGCCTGTTGCGTTGTGGGTCACGAAATACTGGCAGATTGCTGCAGTACAGCTGCGGGTCAAAGCAGTAACTGGGGATCTGAGCTCGGCGGTGACGCGCGGCACTCACGTGACCAGGAGCCTATGTCTGCCCAAGTCCCTCTCGTCCTGGTCCTTTTTGCCAGTCAAGACACCGTCTGCCCTTTGGTCGAGGGGAAAAGCAGGAGGAAGTAAGTCCCCTCGGTCCTCTGAAATCGGTGTGAGTGTTGGTGCTTCCCAGTAACTCCTGGGATCGGGATGGCAGAGAGTCCAGGCCTTTTCCCATGCCAGTTTAGGCCTTTCCCTATGCCAGCCCCGCGACCGCACTTCGGTAGAGAAAATGGTGGTTTCGGGGCTGGGGTGGGCAGGTGAGTGGACCAACCCTGGGAGGGAGTCACAGACACTTAGCAATAGTTTCTAAGTAATCTTTTCGCTTCCACGTCCTGCCTGAAAAGAAATAACGAGCACTGCGGTGAGGGTGGAATGACACGAAGGATAAAGCTTGAGATGGGGAAAGACAGGGGGCGGCGCGGGGAGCCCTGGAGAGGGAACCAGAGTAGGCGCGGAGGCGGCGGCTCGTGGCAAGAAAGAGGGCATGAGTGTCACTCAGTCCTTCCTCCCTCCCCACTTGCCCGCCCCCTACCCTGTCTGGAGTCTGTCTGCAGGTCTGCAGGTTACAGCGGGGCACCTCGAGGAGGGAGCGCCTGAGAGCAAACAACCGGGAGAGGTCCGGGTCCGGGAAGGGGTGGGCTGGGGACCGGGATGGCGTGCGCAGGAGGACGCCGGTGGGAGCCGAGTGGGCAGCGCCACCGCCCCGCCCCTGCCGGAGAGGCCCGGGGCAAGGCCTGCTGGGAAAATGGTGGGCTTTAGGGAGAGAGGGGGCGGGGTTCCCGGGGCCAGGGCCTCTCGGCCGGCGTAGGTGGGAGGATGTGGGCCCCGAATTAGAAAAAGGCAGATTTTTAGAACCCAAAGCCGGGGTTTTGGTCTAGGCATCAAGTATGCTGACTCGACTCTGTTTTTCTTGTCTCTTCTGAATATTTGTGCTTATGAAGACCATTCACAACATGGACAAATCCTGCCAAGCAGATGAAGAACAGCCACAGAGCGCGCCCAAGTCGGAGGAGGAGCAGCCTGAGGCGGAGCACTCGCCGGAAGAGCAGTGTCCAGAGGAGCTGTCTTCGGAGGAGCAGTCCTCTGAGGAGGAGTTCTTTCCTGAGGAGCTTCTTCCAGAGCTCCTTCCCGAGATGCTGGTGTCGGAGGAGCGCCCCCCTGAGGAGCGCCTTTCTCGTCAGGACCTGTTCCAGGCGCACCCTCCCATGGAGCAGCCTCCTTGCGGGGTGGGAAAACATAAGCTGGAAGAAGGAAGCTTTAAGGAAAGGCTGGCTCGCTCTCGCCCACAATTTAAAGGGGATATACATGGCAGAAATTTGAGCAATGAGGAGATGATAAAGGTAGCAGAGGAGTTGGAAGAGATGAAAAGAGTACGAAACAAATTGATGATTATGCACTGGAAGGCAAGACGGAACCGTCCTTATCCTATTTAATGTGTCTGGCTTTCAATGCTGGTCTGCCTGATTTCAGTATTGCCACCTGACCTTTGCGTTTCTCAAATCCCTCTCGCCATCTTTTTAATTTTAACTTTTTGGGTGGCTTTACTTAAGGTGTTCCACTTGTAAGTCATGTAAAATTGGGCTTCCTCCCCAACTCTCCCAATATGCAAGCCTCCCTCTTTCAATCAGGAGTCTCACTTATTTGCATGGAAAGATGGACGTTATATATTGTGAAGTGAAAAAAGCAATTTTCGAAAAATATATGTAGTATCCCATTTTTGTAAAAAAAATGTATATTTATATATTAATATGCAAAAAACCCTGAAGGTATATACTTCAAATGCTTAAAGCAGTGGCTATCTGTGTGGTAAGATAATAGGTGACTTCTGGTTTTTTGTTTTTCTTTGTTGGAACTTCTCATTTTTTTCAAGAGGAACACATTTTACTTGTGTTGCAAAAAATCAGCCCCCAATATAATGGGGAAAATGTAAAGGAATTTAAACACTGTCTATCAGCTTATAAAGGCAATGTAGCACTTAATAAATACTTGTCAGAACTTTAAATAAGTAAATCCCATGTTTCTTCAGAATCTTTTAGGCAGAAATATGTATTTGTTTAAGGGTTAATCTTTTCCCATTTAAATAGGAATAATACTTGACTTACAGGGCTGCTGTGGAACCAAATGAGGTAAAGATGCAATGAGCTGTTTTATCCCCACCTGCAACATGCAGGACCCCAACCACATTCTATTCCTGACCTGCATTTCTCTTCCCTTGGATATTGCCATGTCTGCTGGGCACAGCTGCCCCTTCTCCTGGTCCTTCTCCCTCCGTGTCACTTATCACAGGGCACTCTAGGTGCAAAGCCTCAATGATTGCTCCAGAGGCCCTCCTGGGCCAAAGCTAAACTGTGTCTCCTATAAATATTCAGTGAATGTCCCTTATATTAATAAGTAATAATAGTTATATTTATCCAGGTGGATACCATCCCAGTGCTACTTTAGCCTCAATGTCTTAAAGAATTCTTAGCAAAATAGTCCTTCCAATTTTTTTTTCTTTCCTGAAAGCCTCCCTTTTCTCCTCTGGACTCAAACATGAGTTTACTGAGACCTGGGCTAGGAGACAAATTTGTGAGCCAGACACCGAGCTGTATACTTGGAATTGGAACTTCCTTCCCAAATAATTTCCAAGGATTTTGGTTTTCATTGCCTAACACTTCCTTTAGGGTGAGTTCTCCTCTATCAGGCTTGCCTTATCAATTCTGCTGACTTGCTCAAATTGTCTACACTAAAGAGGAAGGTAAGGCTCAACCTAAGAGTTTTCTCTTCTACCCCACCCACATCAACAATAACACTTTGAAAGTCATTAAAGTACTATGTATATGCATATACATTATATGTGTGTATGTATCAGATATTATGATTTCTCTGTTAAACTTATAAAACCTATGGTTTTGTTCTATTGATCCCATTAATTGTATTTTATTTATTTATTTTTAAATATTTTACTTATTTTTACAGAGAGGAAAAGGGAGGGAGAAAGAGAGGGAGAGAAACATCAATGTGTGAGAGAAATATCAATCTGTTGCCTCTTGCACATGACTGATCTGGGGACAGACCCACAACCCATGCATATGCCCTGACTGGGAATTGAACCGTCAACCCTTTGCTTTGTGGGACTACATTCAACCAACTGAGCCAAGCTAGTCAGGGCAATCCAGTTAATTATAGAAACACAGATAGTAGTTAGTAATTTTTTAAAAGTATGACTCAGTCATGAACCCTAATTCTGTTTTTGGCTATGTAAGCTTCACTGAGTGTGGTAACTTCTCTAGAAGGTATGATTTGCAATTGCAAAAGGATCACAGTGCGGGGAGGGATTGAGTCCCCATTTTAAATTAAAATTGGTTATATATTTTATTTTAAATTGTATTTTATTGATTATGCTGTTACGTTTGTCCCAATTTTTCCCTCTATGGCCCCCTCCACTCAGCACCCCCAACATTCTTAGACAATCCCCACACCTTTGTTCATGTCTGTGGGTCATACGTGTAAGTTCTTTGGCTACTCCATTTCCTGAACTGTCCTTTATATCCCCATGGCTATTCTGTAACTACCAATTTGTACTTCTTTTCTATGATTGTATTCATTTATTTTTAGAGAGGGGGGAAGGGAGAGAAAGAGGGAGAGAAACATCAGTGTGTGGTTGCCTCTCACATGCCCCCTACTGGGGACCTGGCCCGTACCCAGGCACATACCCTGAGGGGGGAATCGAACCAATGACCCTTTGGTTTGCAGGATGGGGCTCAGTTGACTGAGCCACACCATCCAGGGCTGTAACTACCAATTTGTACTTCTTAATCCCCTCACCTCTTAACCCATTTCCCCAAACCGCTTTCTCATCTGGCAGCCATCAAAATGCTTTCCATATCCATGATTCTGTCTCTGTTCTTCTTGTTTGCTTAGTTTGTTTTTTTAGATTCAGTTGTTGATAGGTATATGTTTATTGCCATTTTATTATTCATAGTTTTGATATTCATTTTCTTAAATAAGTCCCTTTAACATTTCATATAATAATGGTTTGGAGATGATGAACTCCTTTAGTTTTTCTTATCTGGGAAGCTCTTTATCTTTCTTTCAATTCTAAATGATAGCTTTGCTGGGTAGAGCAATCTTGGCTGTAAGTCACTGCTTTTCATGACTTTGAATATTTCTTGCCATTCTCTTCTAGTCTGCGAAGTTCCTTTTGAGAAATCAGCTGACAATCTTATCAGAACTGCCCTGTAGGTAACTAACTGCTTTTCTCTTGCTACTTTTAAGATTCTCTCTTTAATCTTGGCTGGTGTGGCTCAGTGGATTAAGTGCTGACCTACGAACCAAAGGGTCACCTGTTCAATTCCCAGTCAGGTCACATGCCTGTGTTGCAGGCCAGGCTCCCAGTAGGGGGCACGTGAGAGGCAACCACACATTGATGTTTTTCTCCCTCTCTGTTTCCCTCCCTTCCCCTCTCTATAAAACTAAATAAATAAAATCTTTTTAAAAAATATCCTCTCTTTATCTTTAACCTTTGGCATTTTAATAATGATGCGTCTCAGAGTGGGCCTCTTTGCATCCATCTTGTTTGGGACTCTGTGCTTCCTGGACTTGCATGATTATTTCCTTCACCAAATTAAGGAAATTTTATTTCATTATTTTTTTCAAATAGATTTCTAATTCTTTGCTCTTCCTCTTTCTGGTACCACAATGTTGCAAATATTGGTACTCTTGAAGTTGTCCAATAGCTATTTACGCTATCTTCATTTTTTTTTTATTCTTCTTTCTTCTTCTTGTTCTGATTGGTTGTTTTTTGCTTCCTTATATTCTTTATTATTGCTTTGATCCACAGCTTCATCATTCTACTGTTGATTCCCTGTAAATTGTTATTTATTTCCATTAGTATATCCTTCATTTCTGCCTGGGTCTTTTTTATGCTGTTGAAGTTCTTACTAAGTTCCTTGAGCATCCTTGTAACCAATGTTTTAAATCATGCATCTTATAAATTGTTCATCTCCATTTTGTTTAGTTCTTTTCCTGGAGTTTTGATAGTTCTTTCATTTGGGCCAAGTTTCTTTGTCTCAGTTTTGCACGCTCCCTGTGTTTGCTGTATGTATTAGAAGAGCTGCTTTGACTCCATGTCTTGGTAGTGTGGCCTAATGTAGTAGGTATCCTGTAGGGTCAGGTGGCACAGCCTAAGCTGAGTACTAAAGGTGAGCACTCCATGTGGGCTGAGTCACCTAAGCTGAGTATTCAAGGTGTGCCCTCTGTGTGGGCTGAATACACCCTCCTCTTGTAGTTGAGGCTTGGTTGCTGTTGGCAGGTCAGTTGGACGGATTTAGCCAGGCCAGTTAGCTGCAAAGGCTGACTGTGATCACTGACTACCAACCTCTGCCCTCCATGGAGGATCAGCTGTGCAGGAGCAGGGTGGTGTGTTCCAACATAGTCTGTAGCTATCCACAGGGTGCACAGGCTCTGGTGTTTCCTGGATGGTGCAGGCCAAGGTCAGCCACCATCTGTGTTCCACCCAGGGCCACCCAGCATGAGCCACAAAGATATCTGCAAATGGGCACTACTTGTGCTGGGCCTGGAGGTTCCCAGGCAAAGCCAAACTGTGTTGCAAAGCTGGCTGCTGCTAGTGTTGGGCCTGGGGACACTTAGCCTGTGGTACAGGTGCCGGGGGCTCACTGAGGCTGTCGCTTGTTTGACAGGATTTAGGAAACTGTGAAGCCTGAGCTGAGACTAGCCATTCACACGTAAAAGCCACTGTTAACAGCCTGGGTGGGCCTTAAGTTGGGTGGGGCTGAGCCTCAGGGATTCCTCAGGGTTGGGGAAAACAGTGAGCCAGGTTGATGGAGTCTCAGATAAGGCTCCTGCCTGCCAGTTCTGTACCTCTGTGGGTGGAGGGCTCAGAAAAGGGACAATGGCCTTTACCCGCCTTTTTGTCTGGGAGAAAGCTGCCCCACAGCTCTTGCCCTGATACCAGACAGTTCAGTACCTCCCCGTATGCCACTGGTGCACCCAAACTGCTATCCTGGTGCTGGAGCTCAGAGGAAGTGAGCCTGAGTAAGTTCTTGTGCTAGGCCTTTAAGAGGCATGGATTGGGATTCTAGTAGTTCTTTTCACCAACTCAATCCCTGCTGGTTTTTATAGCCAGAAATTATGGGAGCTTATCTTCCTGGCACTGGAACCCTTGGCTGGGGGGCATGATGTGGGGCTGGGACCTCCCCCTCTGGAGAGATCCCTCCCGAATTTTTATCCACCACACATGGGTGTGGGACCAGCTCATTTTGTGTCTCCGTGTCTCTGCATCTACTACCGGTCTGAAGGGTTGTGGTTTCTTTAGTTCCACATTTGTTGGACTTCCATTCAACTTGATTTCTGACAGTTCTGAGTGATGGTTGTTCTGTAGTTTAGTTGTAATTTTGATGTGGTTGTGCAAGGAGGCAAACCATGTTTATCTATGCCTCTATCTTGACTGGAAGACTCCCAAAATTGGTTATATATTTTATATATCAGGTTTCTCTTATTAAAAGTGCAGAGACCTGGGTTCTACCCCACACCCAGTAAATCTGCTCTTCTGTAAATTAGCACACACAGCATAGAGCCAATGCTGTATACAATATACCCCTGATTTTAGTAAGAATAAATTATGACATAAACAGAAGAAAATATAGATGATTGTATCAAAATTAAAATTAAAATTATTGTCCAAGCATATTTTTAAAGTAAGAATCTAAAAACCTCACCAATTTTACTACCTAAAATTTAGATTTCTTGCAGCAAATCAAGACCATACACAGACTAAAAAGCTAAGAAAGATGACAAAATAGCAAGATGTATTTTCCATGCCAGATATTATGTAATGCCTTGCACTGCTTCCTTCCAATATGGGTAAAATGCATTAGAAATAAATTCAAAGTTCTCCTTTGGTATCAGCCCACAAAATGGTAAGCCAGTCTTATGCCCTTGGCTTTGTTTTGTTTTGTTTTGTTTTTCACTGTGTGATGTCATTTGAGGGAACATTTGGTTTCTCCAGAACAGTCTTTAAGGTTGTGGCAGGTAAGAATGGATTCTGGCAGGAGAGAGATGAGGGTCCAAGGGCTCACTGTGGCAGTTTTACAGATGAGTTCATCTACCTGGCACTCAGGCAGAATGTGGAAAGGTTCAACAAACCACATTCCTCTCCAGTGGGGTCTGACTTTGGTTTCTTTGCTCCTGCCTGCAGCAGGCACCAGACCCTCCTAGGCTGATGGTGGGCTGTCCTGGACATATGTACCTGGAAGACGATGACTGTCCCCATCTGAACTCAGAGCACTTTGCCTTCCCCTCCTCTTTTTCTTTTGGGGAATATTTCGTAGGGGAGGACGTAAAGCCCCAAGGATTTCTAACTGGGAACATTGGTTGGGATCACCTTTGAGCAAGATGTCTGACCTGGGCCTGGTCAGGTAACATGGAGCTGAAGCAGAAGGGGCTGGCCCTTACCTCAGAGTCCAGTGAAGCAGCCCCCCTCCCAATGGGGATGGACTTCAGACAGGACCTCTCCCATCGCCCTCCTACCCACCCTGCTCAGACTCCCAGAAGGGCCTTGGATGTGCTCCGGCCTGTTGGGGTGGTTGTGCAGTGACTTTAGCTGTGTGTGTGCCTGGTGCAGTGCTTGTGATGTCTGCACCAGCCCAGGCCCAGAGGCACAGGAGACTATAGGTAAAGGGAGCTTGCAAAAGCATGTGGCTCTTCAACTCGGGGGGAAAAGGGTGTCACCACCCGTGTCAATACCCCTATGCGCTGCAAGTCCAGCCACGACTCGGGGGCCAGGGCCATCAAGCTGTGAGCTGCTGTGAAGATGCTTTTGAAGGCATCGATGGTGAGGGGTCAGCAGCACCCAGAGCCTGGTTCTCTGGACCCCTCACCCCCTCCCTGACCAGACAGAAGGCTGGTATCTCCATCACATGTCCAAGAGGTGGCTTGCCTGACTAACTCCAGAGCAGACAGCACCGAGACTCCTGGACCCTGGAGAGAGAGCCCTGTGCAAACCAGGATGCCCTGGCCCTAAGGAACAGTACTTGAGAGCGTGAGCCCCTGTGGTGAGGCAGCGGAGAGGGATCAGTTTAGGGTCCTTGCAAAATACCCAGAGATTCCTCTCTCCACGATTCAGAAACACTAATCGAAACTCAATTACTTTTACACATGAGGAATAAGATTATACGGATAAATAAGGGACCAATCCTGCGTTCTAACTCAGATTTGTCTGAATAAAATTCTGCCTTGTCCTCACTCTACCACAGTGCCTCCAATTTTTTTATTGTGGCTCTCCAGGGCTCAGGAAACAATTAATTTAGACTTGCTAAATATTATATTCTTGCTAGCTTGAGTATTTGTGTGAGTTTTCACATTATCTTTATCGAAGTAGAAATGTCCGGTGAGCAGTTAGATAAGTGTCTAGAGTTCAGAAAAGAAATTAGCATTGAAATATGGATTGTGGCAGTTTGGTACATATTTATTTAAATAAATGAGTGAATGAAGAATCCAATTGCATATCCTTCTATCCTTTAATATGCATATGCATTTTTCAAACTGAACTGGGATTCTATTGAATGGACTTTTTCTTTAAACCTTCTCTTTACCAAGACAATACCTGTTCTGAAGAGCATTTAGAAAATACAGGTTAGCGCGACACCTGGTGGCCAAAAAGAGAACTGCGCGTTGAACGCACCTAACAAAGGACAGAGGGAGAGGCAAGTACCATATTAGTGGGTGGGAGGAGAAGACGTTATCATGGACAGCAGTGCCTCCACCCTGAACCACACTGAACTGAAACAGTATCGTACTATTGCTTCGGGGGGTTGAGGTGGCACAAGAAGCAGACAGATGGCTTTTCTTTGTCTTAGGTCAAGATACGTGTGTGTGTGTACTTGTGTGTGTGTTTAACCTGAATGGTCTTATTTGCACTTTTGCTCTGATTATGGAAGTTATATGTTTCTACTAGAAAATATCAAATGTAGAAAAGTATAAAAGAAGGTATAAATTACCTATAGTTCCTTTGCCTGGAGAAAATAATTGTTAATATTAATATGCATGTACTTATATTGTATGTATATATGTGACAGGGTACAGAATGTGGGTTCCCTGAAAATAGGGGAATGTCTCCCACAATTCTTATTAGGGGAAGGAAAGAGTGGATGGTACAACATTTAAGATACAGTGGATAACTATGGCAAGTTAATAGCCATGCCTTCCTGAAAGGAAGAGGGCTGCTACCCAGGACCAATTTTGTACATTACTGTGGGGACATGCAGTGACTCCTAACATACTGGGAGGGTACAGAGAGCTCATACAGCACCTGTGGGAGAGTCAGGGGGCAGGTGCCCACCTCAGACACATGTGTGTCACTGGGAACTTTTTTCCTGAGTAAAGATGGAAGCCAAAAGATGGTAAAAGACAGTGGGAACTGGCAAAAATGGTGGACACAAACACATCATAGGAAGGACCTAAATGAAGTCACACAGGAAGTTCCAGGACAGGCATTTAAATTAGGGTGGGCTGAAAGTTGGAATTTCAGTGAGTCTCCAGAGCTGGCAGTGTGGAGGGAAACCTGCCCAGTCACCCAGATTCGTGAGAGGTGCTTGGAGCTGAACCATGACCGGAAATGCTGAGCTGAAGGCTTCTGCTTTTCTGAAAGACAGTACCTCTGAGTGGCATATTCTGAAACTGGTCTGGTTTGACAAAGGGAGGCAGGACTGCGTGTTTTGAGGTGGTTTTAAAGGGCGTGGGATTTAACAGCAGAAATCTGCCACTATTCTAAATCTGTATAACCTTTAAGTAAACAACCCCTTTCCTTTTTTTACCAAACTCTTACATTGGGAGTCACATTTCTTGGTGGCAGGCAATCAAACCCCACAGCTGTTCCAGAATAGCATTGGCACGGTTCTGTAACAGCAATGATGACCATGAAGGGACATTGATAATTGCCTGTGGTGGGTCAACCCTCTCAGGAGTAGGAGAGTGGGACTGTGGAGATTCCCAGTCTCTGAGAATTTCTCTGCACACCTCTTGACGGCATCAGCTACCTAAACACACCCAGCAGATGGAAAGGAAATATGTCTGGGAAGGGGAAGAGATATGTCTGAGAACTGAGATTTGTTTGGCTGAAAATTTGCTTGTGAGCACTGTTTGGAATAATGGAGTTGCTGTTCAGGGTTTGTTTATATGTTCCCAGTTAGCCTGCATTCTTTGTCATAGCTTTGGGGCTGGTTTAGGTTAGCCCATTGGGTAGAATTTTGTAGGACCGGAGTATGTACTGCTATTTTCCAATGTCCAAGGAGGTATTGGTTTATTACTATAATACTGTTTGGCCTACGTATATTTTAGATTGTGGGGAAAGGTGGCCATGGATGGTTCCCTGAGTTACTGTAACATTATGCAACTGGAACAGTATTACCGACAATTGGGCAAATGGGATAAAATCCTATGTCAGTGCATTTATATCATTGTGTAATAGGGTTTTGTCAGGGACAGGGAATAACTTGATGGTGCAGAGAAGGGAAGCGACCTCAAAGCCTCTCCCTGATGGTAAAACACAGGAAGAAAGGGAGAACAAAGAGATAAGCCTCATTAATGCTCTGAATCCGGGGGATTAAGGGTTGGTGGCAGAAGGAGCTTGCTTTCCACCACCCCCTTGACAAGCCATCCCTGAAGTAGAGACCACAGAGCAAATGGCTCCACCCCTGTATGATGAGGGAGAGTTCTCCCTGCCAAAGACCCATCAGGGTACCCACTATGGCCAGGGGGCCTCACAGTTTGGAGCAAGCCAGTTCCCTCTGAGGTGATATACTATAGGCAGAGTGAATAAGGAAGGCAAGGCCACTGGCTATTATAGCGCCCATACTCCTTTCTCCACTTCAGACTTACAGAACTGGAAGAATTCTAACCCCTCATATAGGGATGATCCTCAGAAAATGGCAGTTATTGCCTCTATTTTTGCCACTCATCATCCAAACTGGGCAGATGTACAGGCTCTCTTAAATATCTTGTTAACTGCGGATGAGAGACAGCTGGTTATAAATAGAGCTAATGAGGAGGACCAACATCTCCACCAAGAGGATCCAAATGGGACCCTCAACCCAGCTGAGGAAATTCCCTTGACAGTGCCTGACTTGAGCCCAAATGGCAGGAGTCTAGCCTTCCTGGAACATTACAGAAAGTGCATACTGGAAGGGCTTAAGAAAGAGGTGCCGAAACAAAAGAGCCTGAATATAATACAGGCCCTTCAGCAAAAGCCAAATAAAGATCCTTCTGAATCTTTAGAGAGGATCTATCAGGCCAATAGGAAGTACGCTGATGCTGATCCACAGGCACTGGAGAATGTGTGGATGGTGAACATGACTTTTATTTGGCAAAGTGCCCCAGATATCAGAAAGAAACTCCAGCATATAGATAGGGCATTGAGAATGGGTCCTTCTCAGCTGGAGGACATAGTATTTGAATTTTACAATGCCCAGGAAGCAAGGAAGACAAAACAGGCCATGGTGTTCTTAGCAGCAGGCTGGGGAGGCCAAAGGAAGAAGCAGGACCCTAAAGCAAGGAGAGGTCCAATAGGTGTCAACCAATGTGCCCATCACAAGGAGGAGGACCATTGGAGGAATAAGTGACCAAAAATCAAATGGGAAAATAGAAATGAGAACCCTTGCCAAGAAATGCTGAAAAGAGAAGGAGAGTCTGATGCTGAATGAGGAGGCCCAGGGGCTCCAATGGACATCTCCCAACCTATTTCTATTTCTCCACAGGAGCCCTGGGTACAATTGACTATGGGGAGCAAGCCAATTGATTTCCTTGTAGATATAGGAGCTACATACTCAGTGTTGAACACAAAAATAACCAAGAAAAGTTTGGATATAGTAACAGTTACTGGAGTGACTGGATGGTTACAAATACAGGCATCCCTTCAACCTCTGGAATGCCACCTTGGGGATCAAAAACTTATGCACAGTTTTCTCTACATGCCAGACTGACCCATTCCATTGCTGGGCCAAGATTTACTTTATAGATTTACTTTGGAAATTACATGCACAAATAACTTCTTCCTTCCAAGAAGCAGTAATTATGTGTGGAAGTCCTACTAGAACATGCTCTCCAGCTACAGGCATTCCTGACCTGTCTAGAGGGTCCTGGAGGTGAACTCTTCCCACCTGAGTCCTATGAGCAGGTTGATCGAACTGTTTGGGCTGATGGAACACCAGGTAAAGCGGTTAACATCCAACCCATAAAAGTTAATCTTAAAGAAGTGTATTGAGTGCCATGAAAGAAGCAGTACCCCCTCAAGAAGGAGGCTTTAGAGGGATTCAGCCAGTGTTGCTGAAGTTCTTAAAATCAGGACTAATTTGGCTATGCCAGTCACCCTACAATACTCTGATTCTGCCAGTCAAAAAGCCTCACTCTGACAAATATTGGCTTGTACAGGATTTTAGGGCCATAAATGACATTGTTTAACACATTCATCCTACAGTGCCCAATCCATACACTCAGTTGACCATGGCGACTGGAGATAGCAAATGGTTCAGTCATAGACTTGAGGGATGCCTTTTTCTGCATCCCAATAGATGAACAGGCTGAGCTACTGTTCGCCTTTGAATGGCAGAATCCAGAAACTAAAGCTACACTCCAATACTGCTGGACCATGCTGCTAAATGGATTTAAGAACTCCCCAACTATATTCAAGGAAGAGCAGAAGACTTAAATGATGTTCGGTTGAAATCAGCAGTTCTTTTACAATATGTAGCTGACATTGATAGCCAGAAGCAACTACAAGGATTGTTTGCACAACACCATCACAGTCCTAAATCATTTGGCAAAAAGAGGATACAAGGCATCACCTCATGAGGCCCAGATTTGAAAAAAGGAAGTGGCGTACCTGGGATTTCAACTGAAACAGGGTACCAGGAGCTTGATGGCAGATAGAAAGCAAGCCACTGCTACTTTAAAAAGCACCATGGGTTCTTAGGGATTACAGGGTTCTGCCACATTTGGATTCCAAACTTTGGACTCATAGCAAAACCACTGTATGATTCCCTGAAAGGACTAGACTCTGAACCCTTCAAATGGACAGGGACTGTCAGGTAGCATTTCATACCTTCAAGGAAAAGATGGTTTTGGCTTCTGCACTAGGATTGCCCAATTTACAGAAGCCTTTCAAATTGAAGGTTCATGAAAGGCAGGGGCTTGGACTGGGGGTACTAACCCAGACCCTGGGAAACATTCCCTGACCCATAGCCTATCTCTCAAAGAAGTTGGATCACAGAACAAAGGGACGTCCACCATGTCTCCGAGCAGTAGCAGCTACTTGTGACATCTTACAGGAAGCTGAGAAGTTTACTTGGGACAGCATACTACAGTGTTGATACCACACCAGGTCCTAGCTGTATTGGAACAATAAGGAGGGTATTGGCTGACAGCAGGGCACAGGGGGAAATACCAGGCCATTCTGCTGGACAACCCAAATGTTACCTTGCAGACAACCACAACCCTCAAACCAGCCACCCTATTCCTAGATATGGAGGGGGACCCAGCCCTCCAGCATGATTGCTTGGAAATTATTAACCAAGTTTATTCTAGCAGGCAGGATCTGCTGGACCAACCACAGATAGCACTGGACTGGAAGCTATATACAGGTGGGAGCAGGTTCATGGACAGTGGCCAGCAATGAACTGGGTACACAGTAGTCACCATAGACAAGGTAATAGAAGCCCAAGCCCTTTGCACAGGAAATATCAGCACAAAAGGCTGAAATGATAGCCCTTATGAGAGCCTTAGTGCTGTCCCAAAGAAAGACGGTTAACATCTACACAGACTCCAAATATGCCTTCATGGTAGTCTATGCCCATGGAGCAACATGGAGAGAGAGAGGACTCTTAACCTCAGGGAACAAGGATGTTAAACATGCAGGAGATTTCACAATTGCTAGAGGCAGTGAATCTACCAGACGAGGTGGCCGTAATGCACAGCCCAAGACACCAGAGGGATGGCTCCCAAATGAGCCATGAAAACCAAACTGCTGATAAAGCAGGAAGACTGGCAGCCAGAGAGCTGCCACTCCTGGAGGCTTTGATCTTCTGCTTGGACTTCTCAAAGTTTAAACCTCGTTACACAGGACAGGATGAGGAATGGGCCTGTGAATGGGGATTCACTAGCACTGATCCCAGTTCTATGTGGAAGGTCAACATCCATGGTATGAGGTTACTCCCTAGGGCTCTAGTGTATCCCATCCTCAAAAACCTACATGAAGGCACCCATTATGGAAGGGATGCTTTAATGGACTTCATTCAGCCACATTTGAGAGGCCCTTATTTGTAAAGGACTGTTCAGAGGATCAGCCAAGCCTGTCAAATATGTGCCAAGAACAATCCTAAGACAGAGCATGCCCCTGTGGAAAAGAGAGTGCAATACAAAGGGTTGTGTCCATTTGAGGATGGGCAGGTGGACTTCACACAGATGCCTAAAACCAGAGGAAATTTCAAATTTTTGGTAGTCTGTGTGGACACTTTTTCTGGATGGGTAGAGGTGTACTCCGCTAGGACTGAGAAGGCAACTGAGGTGGTGAAACTGTTAAAGAATAATTCCTAGGATTGGACGTTCTTTGTAGCATTCAAAGTGACAATGGACCATCATTCACTTTGGAGACCTCTCAGAAGTTTGGACAAGCATTACAAATACAATAGAAATTGCATGCATCTTGGAGACTTCAATCAACAGGAAAGACTGAGAAAATGAGTCACATGATAAAGAAGACCCTGGCAAAAATATGCCAGAAAAATGCACTTAAAATGGGACCAGACACCTCCTGTTGCTTTGCTTTGAATTAGGGTGGTACCCAGAAGTGGGCTTAAATTGAGCCCTTTTGAAATAGTTAATGGGAGATCCCTCCAGATCTGTGATTTATGAATGTCCCCTTTAGATTTGGAGCATGAGGCAAGGATTAAGCAATATGTGCCATATTTAGGACAGACACTAACCATTTTGCACAAGTTTGCTCATTGCAGGTTTGTCTATCCATCTGGTGAGCCCCTGTACCCATTCTGGCCAGGTGACCGAGTCTTACTAAAGACCTGGAAGACACAAGGCCCTGAACAGCAGCTGGCCAAAACAATGGGCTGGTCCCCATGATGTCCTGTTGACAGCTAATTCTTCCCTAAAGTTCATGGGAATCAAGACCTGGATCCACCACATGTGGATAAAAGAGGAACTGCCTGAGGAGGATGCAGACCTGGCTGCTGTGGTCAATGCTGAAAGGAAAAGCTGGGCCTGCGCCCAGGAAGGAGATTTGAAATTCCTCTTATGGAAAGGGACAGTGACCCCCAACACATGGTGACAATATTGTTTTACTTTATTCATGTGTTTGTAAATCTAGGGACTTTTAGCTGCCAGATACTGAGTTTGAGTATGGTCCTTCCCAGTGTGGAAAAGAACAAGGATTGAAAGTGAATTATTGTTAAATCTGAAGAGTAAAGATATATAGAAAGGCTGTGAAATTTTTAAACCTGACAGAAACGAAACCTCAGGTCTTGGGTGTGATTATTCTTTGTTTGCCTGTTATCTGATCTTATGAGGTTTGAACTTTGCTGTTTTGGATACATCAAGATTCCTCTGTCTCTGCTTTTTAGCCAGTGAGACCTAAGAGAGGTCACCTGTAAAACCAGTTGGAGAGAATGCCTTTGCCATGTGGGTAATAGGAAAGGGCACTTGTGTGACCTGTTAATGGGACCAGTGGGAAATGAGAGAAGATTCTAAAGCTAGTTCTAGTCCCTCTTATTATTTTGGAACTCTGTTTTTGCTTTGGATTTTGCTTCACTTCTGTTCTGAAGGGAAATTGAGGTTTCCATGCAAGTTAAAACTTCACACATCAAGTGGGAAAGTGAACAAGAGAAAATAAAAGGCATGGAAATGCAATTTTTGTGGCTATTAGAAGAGTAAGGATATCCCTTCATGTTTTGTATTTTATCCCCTACCCGATCCCTCCAGAATTTGGCATTCTGAAGGAGTGAGTGATGACATAAGGTTTCTTTGCATGAAACCAAAAAGGTCAATTGACAATGGTTATTTTGTTAATGAAGATATTGTCTGGAATGTTGTCTGAAGGAGACATGCCTGAGCTCCAGTTGTTACCAGAAAACCTTGAGGAACTGGGAATGATTTTCAAAGTTAACAAAAGCCCACTGGAGAAAAGTCCATGTACCTTGGTTGGTCATGTGATTCATGGCAGTCTTTCCAGGGAAGGAACGGAGATTGGTTACCTGAAAGATGGCTAGGAGGAACCTTAAGACACAATGGAAACCTCAAAGACTTAGGAGAAGCAGGTGCTACAGACAAAGCCAGAAGGCAGGCATGTGGCTTAGCTTCTGTGCCCTGAGGGGTGAACTAAAGGGTCAATCTAAAGGTTCCTTGTGTGAGTTCCAGCAAAGCAAACTTAAAGATCATATGTGATCAGTTGTTGCTCTTGTTGCATTTATGCAAATGAACAGGCTAAATTAAAACTGGTCTTAATGCAGTCCCTTTAATGACAAAATGGAGGTGATCTTAAGGAGAAAAGTCATGGTTCATAGAAAATCACAATGCCCAGTGGTGGACATTAGACAAGTGCAGCTAGCTGTCTTCAAAGTTTGTTTTCATTTGGAAGTTGAAACTGGGTTTGGGACACCATCAGTGATGCTCAGTTTACAGGCAAGAAGGATCTGTCAAAATGTCACTGTTAAGTGTCATTCTAGCAAAGGCCTTGCAACTGGATATCTTCCTAAAAGATAGTCTTGCAGACTCAGAGACTAGTTTGTGGGCTGTTGTGTGAACTAAACTGTGTGTTCTTCCTTCTATTTTAATAAGACATAAGCTTATGACCTCATTATCTGAGAGGTTTACACTATATAGGCCTCACTTTAAGAGCTCATTGGCATTGCCACCTCCTGAGACTCAACAGTTTGGCTCAGCTTAAGTGGTTGGACTGGTGAGGTATGGGGCAGTCTGTGGGCTTAAAAAAAGAGGAGATCCTAAAATATTCACCTCAGCCCAAGCTAAGTATAGTGAGCAAAAGGGCTTTGGACTGGTGTGACATGCTTTGCACACCTTCCTCCAGAGAAGCCACTCTTTTTGTAATGTAAGACATTGCAGAATTGGTCCCTACCTTTGTCATTTAGTGGTTATGGTTTTAATTGTGCCTTCTAACCCTCTGGCCAGATTTGTCCCCTCCAAAATACAAAAAGGATGCCAACTTGTCTAGCAATGCCAACCTCTGGACACCAAACATGTCGCTCTCTAGAGACAGCTAACTGACCTAGACTCTGCAAGGTCATTCCCTTGGCATGAAGGCCACACTCCACTATATACCTCCACTGTGTTAAGGATATCTGGACCCAGGGGTAGATAGGACTACATCCATGGCCAGCAGGATATAGATCCAGAAAATTACAAGACCTTCGCCCACTGTTCCTTGTGATATTACAAAGGGTCCAGAAATCTAGAAGTAGGGGTTATAATTGAGTGCAGAGTGTGGGTCTCCTGAAACTAGGGAAACAACTCCCACAATCCTGATTGGGGGAAGGAAAGAGTAGATGGTACAACATTTAAGATACAGTGCATAACAAAAGGCAAGTTAACAGCTGTGCTTTTCTGAAGGGAGGAGGGCTGCCATCCAGGGCAAATTGTATAGTGGCATGTGGAGTGACTCATGACATAGTCCAGCGGGTAGCTCATACAGCACCTGTGTGAGAGGAAAGGTGAGGATGCCCACCCCAGATGCCCATGCATCACTGGAAACTTTTGCCCTGACTAAAGATGGCAGGCAAAAGAGAGTAAACGACACTGTGGAACTGTCAGAATGGTGGACTCTAACATACCATAGGAAGGGCAGAATGTGAGGTCAAGCAGGAAGTTTGAGGCCGAGTATTTAAATTAGGGCATGCTGAATGTCAGAGAGAGAGCCAGGTGAGGTCTAGAGTGAGAGAGAAGGTCCACTGGGAGGTCTGAAAGTCAAGGAGAGAGGGCCATGAGGTCTGCAGTGAGAAAGCAGGCCTGAAAGTCAGAAGCTCAGTGAGTCTCCAGAGCTGGCGGTGTGGAGGGAAACCTACCCAGTCACTCAAATTTGAGTCTGACTGGAGAAGACGGTGGCAGAACTGGCAGAACTGTGGGGATCTGTCAGCCACCCAGATTTGTGAGAGATACTTGGAGCTGAACCATGAGCAGGAATGCTGAGCTTCAGACTTGTGCTTTTCAGAAAGATGGTACCTCTAAGTGGCATATTCTGAAACCGGTCTGGTTTAGCAAACGCAAGCAGTACTCTGTGTTTTGGGGTGGTTGTAAAGGGCGTGAGACTTAACAGCAGAAATCTGCCACTATTCTAAATCTGTATATCCTTTAAATAAACAATACCTTTCCTTTTTCACCAAACTCTTGCATTGGGAGTCATGCTTCTTGGCAGCGGGCAATGGAACCCCACAGCTGTTCCACATGAGCATTGGTGGAGTTCTGTAACATATATATATAAATATATATATATATATATATATGATTTATATACCATTGATATATATATAACCTTTTACATATCAATGTACTTTTTATATAGTATACATGTATATCACTTTACATATTATACATTCAAATATCCTTATTTGTTCATATATATTTGTAGTTAGAGCTTATATTGTAAGCATATATTTTACTATTCTTGACTTTTTCATTTTTTAAAGATAAGAATTTTTTAAAAAAGATTTTACTGATTTATTTTTAGAGAGAGGAGATGGGGGTGAGAAAGAGAAGGAGAGAAACATTGATGTGAGAGACATCGATTGGTTCCCTCTCCTAAGGGACCAAACCTGCAACCCAGGCATGTGCCCTGACCAGGAATCAAACCAGCAACCTTTCACTTTGTAGAACGATGCCCAACCACCTGAGCCACTAGCAGTCAGGGCTAGTCTTTTCTTTTTCTATGCACATGACATTCAACCATATGGGTATTATATCAGCCACACCCCTTGGTGAGAGAGATAATCTTTATTTAAACTGGCTATAATTGAACAGGTTTATTATGAGGGTTTCGACCATAAGCTTTTATGTCAATAGTGTACTTATGTAAAAACTAAAATTTAACTTTTTTTTCTCTGTTGAAAGGACAACATTTCTGGACTATTGGTCTATTCTTAATAAGAGATTGTGAAAGGGTTTTCTTTACATTTTTGATGAGTTGCAAGGATTATTTATAGATATAGAAAGCAAGTATTTTGTGTCTTACCAAAATACTTTAGAGTAACCTACAAGGCAATAAATCTGTTACTCAGTAAGCCACTTCACTAACGTCTAATATCCAGGCTCTAGGTCTTGATATTCTTTCTGTAAACAGCACTGAGAATGCCTCTCTGCTGTGTTTGCTTTCAGGGGAGTAATTTTCGATGCATGTTAACTTTAGGGGCTTTTTTGTGGACAAAACTGGCCATAATCTACTTTACTGGGAGGGGAATATTTCCACCTATGCTTAGTATGGCAGAAGAAAAGTCCTAGGGCGTTTATTCAAAGAGTGCATGGAAAGGAATATATAGCACTAGAAGAGGCATGAGGAAGGATGGGAAAAGACATCAAAGGTGTTCAAAGTGAAGGTGATCTTTTGTGTACCATGATAAGTGATGAAACCAGATGTAGACTACAAACCAAGTGATAGGTCCACAGTGCTTTGAAAGAATCCCTTTTTTTCCTAGCTTAAGCTAAACTATCTGGGTTCTCTCCAAAAGTAATGGTGGTACAAAGTCTTTGCTGTCATAGGGCTGGTTACTTAATGGCTCTCAGGACCTGTGGTCTATTTTTATATTCCTGAAACATTCCTAAAAGCTGTTCCTTTGAGATGTACATTTGCTTATATTACCTATTCCTATTCCTTTATAGTAGTAGGTCTGGGGAAATCACTCATTCTAGGACAATGGTACAGCAAGAGCACGGAGTGCACAGGTATAAAGTATGTTTGGGTCACACTGAGTTGGAGTCTTTGGGGCTGAAACAGAGGAAAAGTGGTTGACAAAGTTTAGAATATGTGACTCAGGCTGGATCTTGTAGAGCCCTGAATGTGAGGATAGGGAACCTAAGAATATTCAGTGGATCGTGGGGTTACCACCCAGAGCCTTTGAGCAGGAGAATGGCAAGATGTAATCAGGAAATAAGGTAAATCGATTTGATCATTTACTTGTTCTTTGAATTTTTCTCTGATAACTCCAGTCCACACTGCACATTATCGTCTCCAAATTCTTATTGGTCTGCTAGTGATCCCTACCTTACAAACTGGTGGTGAGGCGCATAGCAGGTACAGTAATGATGAAGTTCTCAGAGGTCTCTACAGGACAAGCATCATTTTCTTGTGGTTGGCCTTTCTGTCTCTCCAACTAATCCACCCTTACCCTAACATACCCTGGTGGATATATAAGAAATCATGACTGCCTTTTACTGCATGCCCAACTTAGATAAATGCTAAAAATCTTAGCAGCAAAGAAAATGTTGTTCAATTCAGTTTGTAACTTCTATTGGAACTGTAAGCAGTAACTAAGCCATAATCATGTATGGGAGAGGTCTGGGGAACTCACAAGTATAACACAGTTGTTTAGGTGAAGTGAAAAACTAAATGGATGCAGAAATGTAGAGGTGAATTTACCTTGAAGCTAATGAAGCTTAAGCTTCATGGCCCCTTCATTTATATGGGCACCATTTAAGGCCTCTAGGAAGGATTGTGGTAGGCAAAGTTCTAAGATGATCCCCAGTGGCCTTCACACTTGTATGATTCCCCCCCTCTTGACTGTAGATGGAACCTGCAAATGTGATATCATTCCCAACGATGCAATCAAGTTCCAAAATCATTGAGTTAATCAAAAGGCCACTGATGCGCTGACCAGTGTGGGTCAGTGAGTTGGGTGTCACCCTGCAAAGCAAAAGGTCACCAGTTTGATTCTCAGTCAGGGCACATGCCTGGGTTGTGGGTTTGGTCCCCAGGTGGGACACGAGTGAGAGGCAACCAATCAACATTTCTCTCTTTTTCTCTCTTCCTTCCTCTCTCTCTAATAAATAAATATTTTTTAATAAGGGCCAATGACTAAGTAGGCCTAACCTAATCAAATGAGCCCTTAAAGAGATGGCCTTTTCTTAGTCAGACTTGAAGCATGAAAGAGATTCCATGTAAGGGAGATTTTCTACTTTAGGCTTTGAAGATAGAGGGGCCATGTGGCAAGGAATGTGGGTGACAGCTGAGCTGAGAGTGGCTGCCAGCTGATGGATAGGATGAAAATAGTACTTCAATCCTCCAACCACAAAAAACTGAATTCTGCCACAACCATGTAAGCGTGGGAAAGAAATCTAAACTCCAGGTGAGAGTGTAGCTTGGCTGACACCTTGACTTCAGCCTTATGAGATCCTGAGCAGAGAACCCAGTCATGACGTGTCTAGACTTCTGGCTTACTGAACTGTGAGCCAAATAAATGAATGTTATTTAATTTAAGCAGCTAAGTTTGGTATTTTGCTACACGGCAATATAAAACTAATATAGGAGCTATCCTATGTCTCATATTTTTTAAAGTTAGCACAAACCACAATTTAAGACTACTTTCTTTTTCTACTTCAACTTCTTTCGTTGTTGGGATCCAGCTAAGGGGAAGTTGGCTTGGAATTACATTTTGTTTGATTTTAATTGGATAATTTATTCATGGTTTCTCAGTCCCTTCTATGTGTAATTAATTAATTACTAGTAAAAGTTCACAGGGTAGTGAGTTGCTCTAGGATTCAAAGTAGGGTTGTCTGACTCTAATGTTAATGAGCCTAAGGCTATACTCTATTGCCTTTCATATGTCCAGTGAACCATGAACAAACCTTACAGCTCAAATTAAAAGCATGATAGTTTAACATCAGCCACTTACCAGCATTTGATTCTATTTCCCACTTCATTACCTGATTTCAAGATACTTTTCTAGTCTTGGCTCCCATTGCTGTCCTATAGATACAATATGATTGATAAAAAATGGACTCAGTCTTTGTTACACCAAGCATGCTTGCGGCTTTCCCCAATCATATCCACACAGGTTCATATTAATTTCTTGGCGACTTGGCAAGAGACACTGACAGTGACAAAGATACCATAAAACTCAATCTACTACCATGAGAACTGTGGGGGAGAAAAATAATGTTACCTATACATTTCTAGGTGCTTGGCACAGAGCTCCCACTTCTATCTTCCCATAATAAAAGACAGATTAACAAGAGAAAAATAGAAGTTTAATAAGATGTATACCTCCTGTATATCTGGGAGACCCAGAAAAACTAAATAACTCCTCAAAATGTCCCAAGCAACCACTGTGAGTACCTTGTCCAGCTAGACACAATAGATGTGGAGGTGGGAAAGGCCAGGTATGGGAGGTTACCCGCAAAAGCACAGGTTGTTATGCAGATTTAAGTCCTTGTCTTCTTCCTTGATCAGAGTTTCTGGAGTTTCAGTCATCCTATTCTTCACTTTTACAAATGCTTTCCCTCATAAATGTAAATGTGTCTTACAAAAGGGTAACTTCTACTCAGTTTTCAGAGCTTTTCCTATTTCTGTTGTATTTTTTTTTATTTTTAAAATTATTTATTTATTTATTTTTAGAGAGAGGGGAAGGAAGGGAGAGAGAGAGGGAGAGAAACATTAATGTGTGGTTGCCTTTCGCACACCCCCAACTGGAGACCTGGCCTGCAACCCAGGCATGTGCCCTGACTGGGAATTGAACAGGCGACCCTTTGGTTCGCAGGCTGGCACTCAATCCACTGAGGCACACCAGCCAGGGCTCTGTTGTAATTTTTTAAGAGAATTAGCCAAAATAATCCTTATGCCAAAGAGGCATATTTTGGGGTGGAAAATTATGCTCCCTTTCAGGACATTGACATCAAATTGGTTTGTGAGTGTAGTTATTAAAAATATTTATGGTAATAATCTACACAAGAAAAAAATAAATCTGAAGCCCATGTAAGAAAGAAACTAGGTAGAGGTCGACAGCAGTTTACTTAAATTTAACAATACTAAAAATCTACCCATCACCAATAATGAGCTGTAAAGCTTAAACTTTTATCAGTAATGATAAATTGATCAACCATGCAAAAGGATTGAATTATATTTTCGTTTTCTGTAGGAAAAATGATATTGCAAAGATATCATATGAAGAGGGAATCAAAGAATTTGCAGTCACAAATTGTAGAGGAAAAAGACAGAGGTGTGCCAGGCAGTTAATTAATCAAAATGTTATTCGTATGGAAATCGGGATGTTTTGTATATGTTAGCTGTTCAAATTTTGTAATTTGCTATGATTTCTCATTATAAGTAAATATTAACTTTAGTACCTAATTGCCTACATTGCCCATACCTTTTTAAATATCCTTTTTAAAAAAGATTTTATTTATTTATTTTTAGAGAGGGAAAGGGAGGGAGGACAGGGATAGAAATATCCATGTGTGGTTGCCTCTCGCACGTCCCCTGCTGGGGACCTGGACTGCAACCCAGGCATGTGCCCTGTCTGGGAATCGATCCTATGACCCTTTGGTTTGCAGGCTGGCACTCAATCCACAGAGCCACACCGGCCAGGGCAATATCCTTTTTTCTTAACTAGTGTCCCCCCAATTTTGTTTCAGGCCCCACAATCTAGATCTGTCCTTGACAAGTTAAGAAGTAGTAGGAAATTTTGGTTGCAATTGGAAAGGGTTAATAGGGACATGGATGTGGTAGGGAACTGGCAAATAGAGCAGTTGTGAAGGTTTTTCTAATAATAATTTTGAAGACCAGAACATTGGTACTGTGAGATTATGTGACCTGAGGCTGACTTCATGGAAAGCCCTCTACCCCAAAACACACACACAGAGGACCCCCCACGAGGGGCACCTCTAGTTGCTCTGTATATTTCAAACTTCCAAAAAAAGAGGGCAGCCTAAAGGATCTATATTTGTATTATCACTGAGCAGGGAAAGCAGGTGGCTGGGTTATTTCCTCCTCCCACCACGCACTTGAATCCACCTCCTGCTTCCCAAACGACCATAGATGGCTCTTTTCTATTTTTTAATGACTAACAGGATGTAGGCTGATAGTAATAACAGTAATGATAATAATAACCATAAGGTACGGAGCTGGCAAATATTAAAATAATTAGTAAAAATCTTTCACTCACTCCTAGCCTCATTTCCACAACCCCATTTCAGTGCCTGGACACGATGGCAGGAAAAGTGAGAGACCTTGGGTCTTGAGAGGGTGTGGAGGAAGAGTGTAGGGAGCAGGAGAGAGAAAAAAAATCCTCTCTGATAATCTGAGAAAGGTAAAGAGATACATTTCAGGGAGATGATAAATTTTTTCGTGCTTCTGGCAAAAACTGAAAAGATGAACAGTGTCAGGTGGGGCGGGGGCCCGGCAGGGAGGGATCACCTGGCTCCTGCTGAGCCGCTGTTGGGTTAATTTGGGTCCCAACCTCACTGTTAACACGGGCTTCGCTGGACAAAGGGCTGACAGGAGTTAAAGTCACTGTACAGCCTGAGTCCTTTCCCACCTGAGCACGATCTTAGTCCCTTGGACACCAGGCAACGACAAGGTCTACTGCCTGCTCGTGGTCTGAGGAGGTCTGAAGGAGCATAGGATATCCGAAGACAAGGGTCAACACCAAAGCGAGTCCAGCATATTGACTTTGTCCCTTTCCTGCCGCTGCTCTGGCCCATTCTGGGGAGGGGTCGGGGGCCGGCACTCAGGTTTGGGAACAAGCTCCCTCTTGCAAGGAGAGCAGGCTGGGCTTTGGCCCAGAGAAACAGGAGGCTTCCCTGCAATTGGACGTGAAGGTCGGAGCTACCTGCAAAGTACTGGAAAGGAAGAGCGGGGCAGTGAGCGGACCGGCAGCACAGCCACGTCCTCTATCCATTTTGATTCACAAAATGGTGAGCAACGGAGAATGCTGGGGCCTGCGTAGGCTCCAGCTTCCTATTGCAGAGGATGTGGGCGTGTCCAAAAGAGAAGATGGAGGAAAAGAGGTAAGCACCCGGGATCCTCGAAGATGGGTGCGAGAGCGGCTAGTGCCTGCAGCCCCCAGGGGTGGGGGCGGGCAGACTTGGACGCGAATCCTTCCCAGAACGGCATTTCCCCCACTCACTCGCCCTGCTGTGTGCGTTACATGTACATTCCCACACTATCGACCTGCTGCGTGTACATTCCCCAGGTCTTGCCCTGCCATGTGTGTATGGGCGCATTCCCCATTCCCTCACTTTGCCGTTTGTGTGTGCGCGTTCCCCTAACACTTAACCTGCCATGTGTGCATTTCCCATAATCGCGCCCCGTGCTGTGCGAGTGTGAGCATTCTCCACAACTCTCCACCTGCCATGTGTGTCCATTTCCCACACTCTAGACCTTCCCTGTGCATTTAGCGCGCATTCCAAACCATTTGCCCTGCCTGTATGTGCATTCCTCACACTAGCTCCCTGCTGCTTGTGTGCATTCCCTACAGTCTGGCTCTGCTGTGTGTATGTATTACACACACTCACCCAGCCATGTGTGTGTGCATATCCCACACTTTCACCCTGCTCTATGTGAGTTGTGTGTGCATTCCCCAGTCTTGCCCTGCTGTGTGCCTGTGTGTACGTTTCCATGTCATTGACCTGTGTCCATTTGTGCACATTCCCCACTCTTGCCCTTTGTGTGCATGTGTGTGCATCCCTCACACTGTTGCCCTGCTGTGTGTGCACATTCCCCATATACTCACCCTTCCATGTGCATTTGTATGTACCCCATACTTTCACCCTGCGGTGTGCATGTATATGCATTTCCAACACTCATACCCTTTTGTGTATGTGAATTCCCCAAACTCTTGCCCTGCGTTTTGTATATGTATTCCTTACACTCTCACCCTGACATTGTATTCCCCATATGCTTCCCAAGCTGTGTGTGTGCATTTCCCAAACACTCGCCCTGCCATCAATGTAAATTTCCTAGATCTCTCCTTCTATGTATTACCCACACTCTCCTCCTGCTATGTCTGCATTCCCTACATTCTGGCTCTGCCTTGGTTGTGTATTTTCTACTCTCGCCTTGCTGTAAGTGTGCATTCCCTGCAGCCATCCTTCCCTGTGTGTGTGCATTTGCTACACTCTTGTCCTGCTATTTGTGTGTGTGTGTGTGTGTGTGTGTGTGTGTGTGCGCGTGCGTGCACAAAACTCTCACAAGGAATACTATGGATTCTTTTTTCCATTCCTCTCTTGTAGGGAAAGGATGGCCTTTTTCAACAAGAAAATTCCTGACATGATAACATGCTAGAACGTTAACAAAATTTCTCTGTGTGTCAGAGTTCTGGATTTTTATTTTTGTTTTTCCTCTTTGCTTGTGCCTTCTCATTTCTCCAAATAGAGTATCTGTTATCTGGGTAACAAATACTATTATAAGGTTAAAAAATGAACAAGTATACAATTCTAAAGGATACGTCAATGAGCTGATAAATCGTGTTTTTCTCCCATCATAATTCATGTCTGTCCCCCAATATATTTTGTCATACAACAAACTTTTAAACAAGTTTCACAGGTGACTCTATTACTCCCTAAACTTTGAGAGCCATTGCTTAGTTTGTTAGGTTAGGCTAATCCTATGCTGGGATAACCTCCAAACCTCAGCGGCTTAACACAGCAAAGGCGCCTTTCTAACACACAATAAATGCCCAACATGTGTTGAGAAGGTCAGGAGTAGGGGGGTCCTGCTTCCCATAGTCTGTCAGGGATGCTGGCTCACAGAGGCTCCATGATTAGAACACTGTTGGTCACTGTGGCAAAGGGGGGGTGTCTTAGACTCTTAGACTCTCTCACCAACTCTTCTAAAGTAACTTTAGCCTAGAAGTAACATATGTCACTGCTGTGCACAGCTTATTGGCCCAAAACAATCATGTGGCCTCACCTAACAACATGGATTTGCGGGTGGCTATGGGCCTAGGAAGTACTGCTTTCTGTGTGCTCAGGGAGTGTAAACTATAAAGTGAGAAAAAGAAACTAAGAAAAATAGTCACAAGAATTCCAGAGTGAATGCCTTTCTAAAGTACTCAAACAAAAAATTATAAATTAAAAAACGAGAAGTGTAACATAAGAAAATTAGGTTTCTATGAAGCAAAGCCGTTGAATGTGCCCTTGGCTTTCTGTTTTCTCTGTGATACCCATTCTAGGAACCGTGTATCTAAACCAGTCTTCAAGGTTATGGCATACTGGTCACTGTTGGTCAGGCTGGATTCAGGCTGCACTGAAATGAGGGTCCAAGGGACTCACAATAGCAGTTTTACAGACAGGATGAACCCATCTCCTTGGTGCTCTGAGGATGTAGAAGGACTTACCCCCACCACACTCCTCTCCAGCGGGGTCTGACTTTGGTTTCTTTGCTCCTGCCTGCAGCAGGCACCAGACCCTCCTAGGCTGATGGTGGGCTGTCCTGGACATATGTACCTGGAAGACGATGACTGTCCCCATCTGAACTCAGAGCACTTTGCCTTCCCCTCCTCTTTTTCTTTTGGGGAATATTTCGTAGGGGAGGACGTAAAGCCCCAAGGATTTCTAACTGGGAACATTGGTTGGGATCACCTTTGAGCAAGATGTCTGACCTGGGCCTGGTCAGGTAACATGGAGCTGAAGCAGAAGGGGCTGGCCCTTACCTCAGAGTCCAGTGAAGCAGCCCCCCTCCCAATGGGGATGGACTTCAGACAGGACCTCTCCCATCGCCCTCCTACCCACCCTGCTCAGACTCCCAGAAGGGCCTTGGATGTGCTCCGGCCTGTTGGGGTGGTTGTGCAGTGACTTTAGCTGTGTGTGTGCCTGGTGCAGTGCTTGTGATGTCTGCATCAGCCCAGGCCCAGAGGCACAGGAGACTATAGGTAAAGGGAGCTTGCAAAAGCATGTGGCTCTTCAACTCGGGGGAAAAGGGTGTCACCACCCGTGTCAATACCCCTATGCGCTGCAAGTCCAGCCACGACTCGGGGGCCAGGGCCATCAAGCTGTGAGCTGCTGTGAAGATGCTTTTGAAGGCATCGATGGTGAGGGGTCAGCAGCACCCAGAGCCTGGTTCTCTGGACCCCTCACCCCCTCCCTGACCAGACAGAAGGCTGGTATCTCCATCACATGTCCAAGAGGTGGCTTGCCTGACTAACTCCAGAGCAGACAGCACCGAGACTCCTGGACCCTGGAGAGAGAGCCCTGTGCAAACCAGGATGCCCTGGCCCTAAGGAACAGTACTTGAGAGCGTGAGCCCCTGTGGTGAGGCAGCGGAGAGGGATCAGTTTAGGGTCCTTGCAAAATACCCAGAGATTCCTCTCTCCACGATTCAGAAACACTAATCGAAACTCAATTACTTTTACACATGAGGAATAAGATTATACGGATAAATAAGGGACCAATCCTGCGTTCTAACTCAGATTTGTCTGAATAAAATTCTGCCTTGTCCTCACTCTACCACAGTGCCTCCAATTTTTTTATTGTGGCTCTCCAGGGCTCAGGAAACAATTAATTTAGACTTGCTAAGTATTAGCTCAACTGAGTGTTATCTTCATAATGAATTACTGAATTAGTAAAAAAGGAAGAGGAGGAAAGAAGGGATGAGAAAAAAGCTCTTTAGCTTTCACCCGAGGACTTTTCATTGCTTTTGTTTAATTGCATTTTAATCCATTACCATTTATCCTCCCTATACTCTCTTCCACCTCTACCTATTTCCTTGCCTCCTGCAATCACCACCCAGAGATGTCAGCCTGGTCTCTACGCTTTTTCATTGCTTTTAGAGAGGGAGGGAGAGAAAAACAGTGATTCACAAGAGAAGCACTGATTGGTTGTCTCCCATACACAACCGTGGTATCTGGACCGGGGATCCCACCTGCAACCTTTTCAGTTACAGGATGGCACTCCAATGAACTAAATCACACCAGCCAGGGCAAGAGCTCTTTAGTTCTTAATGGTATCTTTAAAGACCTTAAGAGTGTGTATACCCCAGGCTGAGAACCACAGATCTTAGGGATGTATTTTTTCACCTTTTCCTTTTGGGAAGGGAGAGAGAATGATCATGTTTGAACATTTATTCTGTGCCAGACATTTGTCTTAGGCAAGACAGGCCTTATATTTAATGGCTACCTTCTTTACTTTTTAAAGTTTTATGGGATCATTAGAGTTATTTCACAATATGCTTCTGTAAATCCACATACATTCTCCTGAACAGAAAATGGATTTATTTATGTTGATAATGATATTGATGAAAATAACAATTTTAACAGTTATTTATTATGGACCCCCAATGTCAGCTGGGTGTTGAACCTCATGGGGAAAATATACAGTACTCCAAAACCACCCTTTAGTTTTAGAAGGGAAGCCATTTAGGCATCCAGATGGTTAGATGAAAGTACATCACTTGTGTAGTTTCAGAACCAAGAACATTGCTAAATCAACAGAGATTTGGGTAATAGTTCGGGTACACTTATTAAAATTGATTTATTTTATCAATGGGATAGACTGATTTAGGTCCTAATAAAATACTTTAGGCCTCTCTTGAATGTTCCTATGGTGTTTTTCTTTTTTTAAATGAAACAATCAACAAGGAAAAATCAGCTAAAATAAAAAGAAACCACCTATGAACTCAACTGGAAAATGCTGAATTATTAGTCATTGATTTGCTAACATGCATATTGTATTCTTTTATCTTTCTCTCTCCCATTTCCTGTAGAGATCCAGGAGAGAGAGGTTTGTGTCAGGGATACAAGTAGAAGCTGCTGGAAGCCAGTGTCTTTTGTATTTTGAAAAGACTATATAATACAGGATTATATTCCTTGATGAAATCAAGCCAGATGTCCCTGGACGGGAATGAAGGGCATTTGAGGGCATTAAGAGAGGTCAGGGTTTGTGGGTCCTTCCAGTAGCAGAGAGATGAGTATTTCTCCATGCCAGGACCCAAGGGAGACTGTGGCGGGCTAAAGGAAGCTGAGCACCTAGTCTTGTCAGAGATTCCCCTAACTAGAGGATTGGATAGAGGCAGCAGGGACAAGGGAGTTGCAGATACTGTAAATGAGCAGCTCATTCCTAGGTAGTGTGGACAGGTATCTGAAGACAGTGGGGAGCTCCTTAGGATTTGGTGCTAGGTTGTTTGTACAGCTAATGGAGATGAGTATTCCCCCAGTAACAACTTAAATGGATATCCGACTAACATGCTATGTTTGGCTCTTAGGGTCATATTTATGTTCAGTTAGACAATTTTAAAACGTGGTATTTCTAACACCCATCTGTTTGCTAGGCATCCTATTCAAGTTTCAATAACAAAGGAAACAAACCTTCAGAGTGTTTCCTGAGTGACACAAGCAATTTTACAACTGTCCTCTGAATTGATAAGAATTCTTAAGAACTCATCTATTTGCAGGCCCGAGGTCCCAGAGAGGACATAATTCTTCTAAGAATACAGAATACATAGCAAAATATGAAGTATGGTTATTTCAGGAGTATGTGTACTAAAAATCTCTCATTTGTCCCCCTGATTTTTTCTCCTGGGCATTGTCTGCATAGACTACATCAAAGACTTCCTTGCCCTCTGGCTTCCAGTTTGGCCAAAGGGAACTACCCAGAAGCAGATAAAAAGGAGGGAAGAGTGAGGTCAGGTATTTATCCTCCCCACTCCCATCCTGGATTCTCTCTTGGATTATTTTTAAGGTCTCTGTGAGCTGACTACATCCTTAAGATCACAGCTTCTGTTAGTTGGCCCGTTCTGCACAGCTGTCTACCATTCCAGGCAGCCCCCCACAGCTCCCACTTCCTCTCCTCATCCTGCTCCTTCCTCTCATCCCCATTTCTACCCCTCCCCCATGGTTCTCCTATACCTTCCCTCCTCTTCACCTAGAAGTAGTAACACCATGTTACAGGCTGAACTGTGTCACCTCCAAATTCTTATGTACACATCCTAACCCTCAGTACCTCAGAACGTGACTGTATTTGGAGACAGATGCTGTATAGAGGGAATTAAGTTTAAATGAGGTCATCAGGGTGGCCCCTAATCAAATGACTGGGTTCCTTATAAGAAAAGGAGATTAGGACAGATAGGTACAGAGGGAAAGACAGGTAACTTGGCCCTGTACAAGCCAAGGAGAGAGGTCTCAAAAGAAACCATACCTGCTGACACTTTGATCTCAGACTTCTAGACTCCAGAACTATGAAAAAAATGAATTCCTGTGTTTAAGCCACCCAATCTACGGTACCTGAATGAGGCAGCCCTAAAAACTAATGCACACCATGACCCTACACCGCTGCTGACATCTTGGGAAAAAATTCATTAGTAAACCCCTCATATCATCCATTTTGAGTCCCACTTATTTCCTGCTGGGACCCTGAAGTGATCTGGTGGTTTTATATGTGATTCTTATTCCATTTCCATATTTGTTCTTGCTGTTTTTCAAAAATTTTGCAGTAACCATGCTAAGAAGTAGAAAATACTGTCATGAGGGAGGGGGTGAGGAAATGGGCAAAAAAGATAATGGGGATTAAGTACAAACTGCAAATTATAAAAAAATTTAAAGTCACAGGGATATAATATACAGCATAGGGAATACAGTCATTATTGTAGTATCTGTACAATGACAAATTACTAAATTATGGTGATCACTTTATAAGGTAATATAAATGGCTAATTGCTAGCTTTACACCTGAAACTAATATTGCATATCAACTATAATTGAAGAATGAAAATATAAAACCTGGTTATGAAACAAAAGTTGGTCTGACTGGGAAATTTCCATGTAAGATAGATTTATAAGTATAGGCATCCAACACCATCCCTCTCCTCCACAGATCCCCTACTCTAGGACTCCCAATGCTATGTCCAAAAGGGATTATAAAAACAAGAAACATGACATTAATACTGAAACTAGGGGAAGCTACTATCCGTGGCCCAAAATCTACAAGTATTTTTAAAAAGATTTTTGTATCCATTTGCGAGAAACAAACATCGATTTGCTCTTCCACTTACTTATGGATTCATTAATTGTTTTTTGTATGTGCCCCGACTGATGGTTGAACCTGCAACTTTGGTTGTATTGGGACGATGCTCTAACCAACTGAGCTACCCAGCTAGGGCCTACAAGTATTTCTGATGGATGTAATACTGCAAGGGGCTGCATGTGCTTCCTCTGGTGGGGAAGATCAAAGCATTAAGCGTAAGGTGCTGTTATACCCATTAAATATCCCATTATACTAGCCCAACTCATAGGGCACAGGGAGCAGAGAACAAAGATGGCTCTTTCAGGCAGCACTAGAAAGCTACCCCCACAGCGAGAAGCCACACTAAGAGGAGAGAGGGGGCAACTGGCCTGACAGGGCACACTCCTGGCTGCCACACCCAGTAGAAAAAGGAATTTACAAGGGGAGTCAGAACATTCCTTTGATACCACATCTAGGTCTTTCCTGAGCCTGCTGACTTGTCAGCCTCAGTAGCATTAAAGACACTCTGCAAATTACTTGCTTTGAAATTTAGAAACAGATTTTATTAAGATCTGAAATACAGTTCCTAAAATATCGACTTCTCCAGAAAACCGTGGCTACACAATAATGCATTGCCTCTATCATGTTAGAACGTGCATTAGACTCAAATACAAAAACCATGAGACAAACCACCATCCTTCGACAACTGGAGCAAAGATAGAATGCCTAAGGAACAACATAGATGGACTTGCAGAGGATGGGCTGTTTTACTTCAAGCACCAATAAAAAAAAAAAGAGCACAAATGCATGGGTTTTCGGGTATATACATTAAGTTGAACCTTTGGCACTAGAAATCAGGGCATTTTATCACATAGCATTAACACATAATTAGAAAATTGTGTAGTGTCAAAGGGATAGAACCACCAGCATTCAAGCAATGTTGTCAACTATGCAAGAAAATGTTCTACTGAATGTTTCTTCTTTGCCTAATTACTGCATACACTGGTAGCAACTTTGAAATGAGAAAAGGAGCTTGTACTCCTTTTATTTTCTGTTTCAAATGAAACAGAAAAACTGAAATATAAGCCCTGTTAAACATTAATAATTATAAGGAACATCAATTATACAAGAAAAAGACTAAGAACAAAAAGAGTGTTTACAGATACCAGACATAATAGTCGAGTGGTCAGTAGACCCTCACAGGGCTTTGCGGTGATACTCAGCAGAAGCCACTTTGTAATCACTGGCAGTAAACAGAGATGCAGCATTCTTTGCCAGATACTTTAGGAAATCATGCAAATAGCCCAACAATAATGCAAGGCTCTTCTCATCAAGGGGTGTATACGCCAACATCGCCCCAATTCTTACAAATAATCTCAGTAGGTGTGGCGCACCATAAACCTGGGACATTGGCGCATCAGGGTGAGCCAAGAGGATTTCAGCATACTGGGGCCTCTCAAATTTGTAGAGCAGCTGAGTGCCCAACATCACGTTGAAGTATTCTTTTATTCCTGCAACAACTTCATTCACTGCATATTCCTTATTGTCGACATTTCCTTGCGATTTCTTGCAGCTTGCATACTCTTCTAGAATGGCGTCTACATTTTTCTTAGCCGGGAGTTGAAACAGCTGTTTCTGCCTGGTAACTAAGTCCCAGTCCTCAACAAGCCATGGTTTTAATTCTTCAGGAATCTTCACTTTAACTTCCATTCTATTCTTAAACGCCTCCTCGCTTTCAACAGTGGGGTCAGCCCGGGCCCTTTTCTTTCTTGGTGGCTGAGGGGCTTCGCTGGTACTGCCACCATCTCCATTTCCAGGAG
This sequence comes from Pteronotus mesoamericanus, assembly GCF_021234165.1. Classification (NCBI taxonomy): domain Eukaryota; kingdom Metazoa; phylum Chordata; class Mammalia; order Chiroptera; family Mormoopidae; genus Pteronotus; species Pteronotus mesoamericanus. The sequence goes on along the minus strand of NW_026555322.1, from coordinate 488,421 downwards.
TCTTCTGTTTATTCTTTCTGGTCTTCCTCAAAGATCCTGAAGGTGGGTTCTCTGCAGAGCGACCCCCCCATCTGCCTGGGAGGGCTGGTTCCAGGTTTTTCTGCTGTGGACCAGCTGTCTTCTTTCCTGACGAAGCCCCTCTCATCTTACTTCTCTGCATATTGCTTCTAGTTGGTTTTTTGAAGTTGTCTTCTTCTGTAGATTGTTGTCCACGAGTTTGAGAACCCTGCTTTCTGGAACTCATTCAACCCTGTTTTTTATTTCAACCACTGTAACATATAAAGTATTTTACTTGGTTGTTTTCTATGGTGACCTTTAACACACTATGCTTCATAAAGCACATGCTGGGCTCTTGGAATTTGAATTTCAAATCCTTTTTCAAGACCATTTCTAAGTGATTTACTACCTCCTCCCCCTCTCTCTTCTTATCACCACCCCCCACTATATCATCACAGTTGCCCAAAAATTCTTTTTTTGATACCATCAAAAGACAGGAATATAATTTTGGAGGAAAAAAATAAATGGGAAAGAAACTACAAAAGACAGTGGAATTGAAATTCAAGATTTCCCAAGAGAAAAAAAGACAACATCAAAGAAAGAAGGAAAGATTTAGTGAACTGGAGGCAAAATTAGTAATAGTAAAGGTTTTGTGTTAAGGTCCACATAGGCCTGACTTAAGGTGATAAGAGTCCAAAGAAACTGAATATAAAATTTGATAAATGAAGAGGAAGGAGTCAAAAGTGGCTCTGCAATTTTAAGCTTGAGGAATTAATTGAATTAATAGAAGAACTGACTTCTAATGGTTAGTTTGGAATCAGCAATAAAACAATAAATAGGTAATTTGTCCACTCATTAATCTAAGTCATCATAAATCACTGCATATCTGACTCAGAATAGGTACTATGCTATGTGCTAGAGAGTCAAATATTTAAAGTGACAATTATAAAACAACAAGGATAGGAGTGGGATTGTACACTGGTGCAGCCACTGTGGAAACAGTATGAAGGTTCCTAAATAAATTAAAAATAGAACTACCATATGACCCAGCAATTTCAGTTCTCGGTATTTATCTGAAAAAAAATTAAAAACACTAATTCAAAAAAAAAATACGCATCCCTATGTCCAATGCAGTGTTATTTACAGTAGCCAAGATATGGAAGCAAACTAGGTGTCTATCAATAGACAAATGGATAAAGAAGATGTGGTACATCTCTACAATACAATGTTATTCAGCCATAAAAAGGAGTGAAATCTTACCATTTGCAACAGCATGGGTAGACCTAGAGATTATTATACTAAGTAAAGTAAGTTAGATAAAGACAAACACCGTATGACTTCACTTATATGTGGAATTAAAAAACAAAAATCAATGAACAAAAGAAACTCTTAAATACAAAGAACAAACTGATGGCTGTTGTAGAGGAGTGGGGTAGGAAGATGGGTGAAAAAGGTGAAGTGGATTAAGAAGTACAAACTGCCAATTATAAAATTAGTTATGGGAATGTTAAGTGTAGCATAAGGAATACAGTTAATAACTATATATGATGTTATATATGATGGGAGGTAGACTTATCGTGATTTCATCGTAAGGTATAAGGTATTTTTTTTACTTTTCAATTATAGTGATTAGACATTCATATACCTTACCATTTGATCAAAATAAATAAAACAAGATTAGTATAATAACAGTTATAGACAGAATATTCTGGGAGCAAATAAGAAATGGTACATTGTACCACTTTCAGCAATAGCTTGTTGGGAGTAGGTATTAAATTGGTGAGGGAGAAGTCAGTGCGGACTCCAGGTTCTGAGGATGGGTAATCATGTTATTAGTATTATCTTCAAATGAGACTGCATTGAGGAGAAAATGGATTAGAGGGGCAAGAATATCAGTACTGGATCTAAATATTAAATGTGAGGTATGTCATTAAATATATGACTTTAAAGCTCAGGTGAGAGGCCAGAGCCAGAAATGGAGATCTGAGTGTAATCATTATATAAACAGTAGTGGAAATTATGAGCCACGAAATCATTCATGGAGAATAGAGGGAGAAAAATGGAACCAAGTGTGAGATTCTCAAAGAAATTAGGAAAGAATGATATTTAAGGTGTGAGCAGAGAGACCACAAATAAAACAAAGTGGTCAAAGTAGCCATAGGGGAATTAGGAGAATGTTGTTTTAGAAAAGTTGTTGAGTTTCAATAAGGAAAAGGAACAATCGGTAAAATACAGCAAAGAGGTCTAATAACATAAGATGAAAAAGTAGTGTTCTGATTCTTATGGTGTGACAGATGCAGCAATTCCCTAGACTTACATAATCCTCTTCCTTCTTGCTTTTCCAAGAACTAGTGTTTTCCCAGATTGAATCTTATAGATCTTTCGGGATGGTCTGGAAGGATGAAGTGGGAGACACAACCTAGAAACAAAAGCAGGTATCTGCAATGAAGGCGAACATTTGTGAAATACAGGAAAAAAAATAATCTAATCATAAACATGCAGTTTACAATTGTGGCATCAGAGGGAAAAAAAATGACTTCTGCTGTTAGACACCCTATTTCAATTAGGCTCCACCATGAGTTGCAAGGCCTTAGGCAAGCTATGTAAGCTCTTCTAGCCTCTTTTTCTTTTCTACAGAATGTGGCAAATCACCCATAGCCTTCACAGGTTCGTTCATGTTAAGAATTTCATAAATATAATGTAACTAAACAGCAAGCAATATGACCTTGCAGGAATACCTGCACATGTGAACAAGGACACAAAAGATGTTCATTGCAGTGGTGTTTTTAATACTGGAGAACTGGAAACACCTAAATATTTTTCAATAGGGAAATGACGATATAAATTATATATGCACACTATGGAAAAACATTCAAATGAATTAAGCAGATCCATGTACTGATATAGAAAGATGTTCAATTGTATTAGGTAAATAGGCAGACTGCATAACTTGTACAATAGGATCCAAAAGACAGCACAGGGAGAGAAATAAGCACCAGTCTCAGTTCTAAAGTACAATGTGATCCAATTTCTGTATTTTAAACTGATGTGTATCAGTACATAGAATAGTATCTTGATGGAGAAATACCAGAATTTTAAGGTCAGTGCAACCTCCTAGGAAAGAATGGGAGATACTGGACCAGAGTTAAACCAGGTGTCCCTGGCACTACAACTTCCACCCACAGAAAAAGCCCTCAGGCCAATGTGTGCAGGTGTCAGAAAAGCTTTGTGCGGGGGGAGGGGGGCGGGTGTATGAGGTGAACAATGCTAGAAAACTACAGCCCTGTATCACTGAAGTTAGTTATTGGGAAGAGACTTGGATACCAGCACTTTCATTAAGCAAACAATATGCTGTAACTGAAAGGGCACAAAGCTCTGAGCAGAAATTAAAGGGCTATTGTGGTCCTCAGCATTAAAATTTGTGAATATAGACAATGACCCTCTGGGTATCTGAAGCTTTCTGGCTGAGGGCTAATACAGATACATCCTGTGAAGGACCAGTGACCAGGGTGCCATGACATTTTATTGTAAGCTATTATAGTGACAAAATGTTTCTGAAAAAATATTGTGACGGGGACACAGTATCTGAAGGTACTGGAAAACTCAGTTAATATAAGAGAAATCCAGAAAACCCACCTGGGGCTAATAATACAGAGCTTCCACAAAACAAGGAGTTAAGCTACAAACTAAAGAACGTTAAGATGGCCCAGGGCCAATCAGACTGTATGATACATAGTAGAGCCAGGCTGGACAGGAACTATTTTGGAAGCCACATTTGTTATCCACAATTCCTTAGTGAGAAGGAACTTAAGAATGATAGCCGAACCTACTTTATATCCTTGGTATCGACTGTGTGTGTATCTACAAAAAGGAATTCTATCTGGCTTTCATTAAGTGGATGAATTCCGTCATTCTCTACAAATGCTTCTATCATTCATATAAAGTCCTAAGTTGATTGACATTGTACAGGAAAACACCTGCACCACTAGGTAAGGCTTGTGCCCAGTGAATAAAGCCAGAGACAGGCTTTCTCAAGAACTGTCAGCACCTTTACTTTTACCAGAGTACCCTGCAGATCAAGTAACTATTACTGCCAGGGATCAGAAGCTACGCATCAAAAAAATACCCATCCTTTTGATGTCTGGTCCCTACCTGTCATACAAGCTTATGGATAGCTTTACTCAGGTCACTGCACTCTTCACCTCCCTTCCCAGCTTCCATGGGCTGATGACGGATGTGCTGGGAACTTCATTTAAAGAATTTACGCTCTAGTGTTTCTTTGCACTGCCTTAAACTTTCAATCTGCCCGTCCCCTTCTTCAATTTCAGGCTTTTGTCTAGTGGCTTAGCGTACAGTAACTTGCTGTTTACTCCAATCATGCTTCCTCCCTTCATCTCCCTACCGTGAAGTCCCATTTCTTTTAAATCGCCCCTAACTGCTCAAGCCCCACCCCCTGGTCCACTCCTGTCTTCAATACTATATAAAGCTAATATTAGTACTCTAGAGCTCAGAATTTAAACTTCATGTGTTAGTTTTGCTTATGAAACTACACCATTAATTTCCATTTGCCATAGATCTTGTGTTTAAAATATTTTGCACTTATATCCCCAGTGGGGTACACTATATTGAATCCAAGTGAGGTGATTCAACCAATGAACGAAATGCAGGCGCTATTTAGGAACAAATCTTTTTCCACTTGTTTTTTCTACAGGTGAAGCTCTAGGGTACATCAGACATCGTGAGAACACATGTGTGTTTGCCTTAGCTTTCTGTCTTTAGTTTTTGTGTACTCACTTATACAAGGTGAGCTCCTCCTGGATATCAAATCTCAGATCTCCCCTTTAAAAAAGTGGTATTTCCACCTCCTCAATTTATCCTATAATTATTAAAACATTTTGCCCTTCCATATTATTCCTTTAAGATCCCTAGATGGAGATTTAGTGGGTCAGGAGGTAGTTAAGGTGTCGAAGTACTTCCCCCAGAAGCTTTACCAATTTCCCATCTCACACACTGGTCAGTACTATTTGGCTGTCCTCATTTAGTTTTTGAATTTGGTAGAGAATGGGTTTGATTTTTGAGTTTGCATTTCTTTATTACTCTTCTAAACATTGAAAAAAATGTGTCTATTGGCCATTTATATTTTAGATGTTCATTTATTTGAATTGGTTCTTACTGACTTCAACATTTATAGATCATTTTACCTCTGATATTGATGAAATTTTATGCAATGAAATATATAATTTTCCATTTTAAGTTTAAATATTGAGATGGTAGGCTTTTATGGTTATCTATTCTAATTCCTTAATCTACCCAGAATATGTAAATTATGGACTGAATCTATATACTTTCCCCCAAATTATTTTGTGGTACCATTTATTGAGTACTCTTTCCTTTACATACGTACAAATACCAAATATATAAAGACGTGGGCATTCTCCTTACCACCTCCCCTCCCCAACCCCAGAATGAGTGTGTATGCTTTCAAATCTTTTTATGAACACATTTACACAACATACTTTTAAAACTAGTATATACATAAGTGAATATAGATCATGCATTTACTTGGTCTTGACAAAGGTGAAATACATATTGCTGTGCACCTTTTCTCGTTTTATCATGGACCTCCTTCTGTCTGCACATACATAGGCTCATGGTTTTTAATATCCACATCCTCCTATAATCTCTAGATACCATAATTTAACTACCCTCATATTAATGAACATTCAGGTTGTTCCCAATACTTAATTACAGAAATGCTGTAATACACATCAGTGTACAGATATATCAGAGCATTAGGAAGTGGGATGTTCAAAGGATTTGCTGACTTATTTTTGCTGAGGTAGAGGCAAATTTGTAAATAACCACTTTAATTTGAACTCCCAACAAAAATGTGAAAGTTTGTTCACCCACACCTTCAGCAACACTGGATTAACTTTTTTTAAAAATAAAAATCTGTTTTTGGGGGGCCAATTTATTATGTACTATTTTATTTCAATTTGTGTGATAGTGAGCATTTTTTCAAATGTCTTTCTCGTATGTGAATATTTTGCCCCCTTTCTACTAGTTTTTTTTAGATTCTTAATAATTATTAATTTTTTATGTTATGTTGTAAATATTTTATCCAAACTGTCAATGCGCCAACCTTTCCTTTGTGAACTTTGGCATTTATGTCGTGCCTAGGAAAAATGCTCCCCCAAAAGTGCTGTAAAATAATTTCCTATATTATTCCTTGGTATTTTTATAGTTTCTTCCAAACACATAACTGATTTTCCTATTATTAATTATTAAAGAGCCCACCATTTCCCCACTGATTTGATATGCTATTTTATCACATTCTACCTTAGAAGTATATGGGTCTCTTTTAAGGTGCTCTCTTCCCAATGATTTTTGATTATTCAATTTTTAAACATTATCAATGTTTCTAGGTGATCTGTCACAGCAACACATCTGTTTTCACACCAATATCACATTGGTTTAATTATCATAGTTCAAAGCCATAAATGTTGCCCTAGAGTAAATGGGTTCCAAGTATGTTCCATGCAGCATTACTTGAAGTAGCAAGACACTGGAGTCAACCTAGAGGACTATCAATAGTGATTTGGAAAAATAAAATGTGGTTTATCCATAATATGGAATATCATGTCAATTAAAGGAATGCCACTGGGAAAGGAATAAAATAGAATTCTATGAATGGACACGAAGACATCCCATACAATTTGATTAAATACAGTAAGTTGCAAAATAGTACCTATAGCATGACAGCGTATTTATGTAAAAGAACACAAAACAATATTTTATGTATTTCCATACACATTTTTTTAAACAGGTACATAACTTAGAGATCTAGAATAAAATAAAACTGATAATAATGGTTAACTCTGGAGAGAGCAAGACAGTTGGGGTGGTAAGAAAAGGAAACCTGAGCCTACTCTGTTAATATTTAAGTTTTTAATATTACAAGGAGACTGTACTCAATTCTGTGACAAATTTATACTGAAATATATGTATTTAAAATCCACGATGATTTTCTGATCTTTTCTTATCCATGGATTTCACATATAGCTGGACTTCGCAGCTAATTATTAGAGTGTACTGTACACTTTGGGGGCATGCCATTCAAACTGGCTTCCCTCCTTCCTTCTAAAGTCCTGCCCATTCTCACAGGCCCAGGTCAAGGTCCTTTTTCTCCTTGAGGCTTTCTCCATTTCAGGCTACCCTGGCTCTTGCCTTCTCTGAGCTCCTCCTATTGGCCTAACAGTCCATCTCTCTTCCTTTAGCCCTTCAACACTCTCAAGTGGCCTCCCGTAAGGGTTTTGTGCCTACCCATCTACTGCACGTTTTCCACCAGGTAGCGCCCTCCTCTGCAACCTAGCTTTCAGAAAAGAAAAAAATAAAAAGGAAAATAGAGTGATTCCACGGAAAAATGAAGCTGTCAAGACTGAAAAACCTTCCTTCATCTCCTCATGCAAGTGATGGACCATTCAGGAATGCGGACTCCAAATGATAACATTTTTGTGTATGGGCATGTCACAAATGAGTGTGAACAACATCTTCTACAGTTTGTTGGAATAAACCTTTAAATACACCTATATGTCAGTTACATTTATATCAATTCTTTCTTCTGGACCTTGGGACTACTTTTTCTATGTGAAACATGTTTTTGAGTCTGAGACAAAGGAGAACTAATATAAAAGCTGCTAATAGACTAAATATGGTTATGATATGCTGTTTAAATTTATAGCTTCTGAAAATTCCCTTATAAACATACTCAGTATCTTTCTAGATTGTTAGGACAAGTTATAATTTCGGAATTAAGTCCTAGTGGTAACTGCTGTTTCTGGAAAATCAGGAGAGAAACCAAGAGTATTAATTTTTTCACAATTCAAAAAAGAGGTATTCACTGCTTTTATTAGTGTACCAGAAGGACTGATAGAGCCATAATTATTATTAAAGCAAACACTTGTATGTCAAGTACTGCCCCGATACTCTATATGTAATCCCCTTAACAACTGTACGAAGTAGGAACTATTATAATTATCTTTATATTACTTCTGAGTAAATTTAGCAACAAAGTAAGTATCTTACCTAGGATCACAGGGTTAAGTGGCAGAGCCAGGATTTAAGTTTGGGAAGTCAGTATTTGCATTTAACCACTAAATTATACTGCATATGGGATGCCACAAAGTAAGGGAAAAAAACATGGATGCATGGGACTAACTATCAGGGATCAATTGTAGTATCTTTTATTAAGGAATGTAAGATTACACAGTCCTTTGCTTTTTAGGTACTTTCTGTACTGGAAGCACCAATGGACTCAGCTCCATCCCTTCCCTCTTAGAATTTAGAGTGCTTTCCCAGATACACACTTATTAATCTTTAAAATATTCCTGGACAGTAAAGAATGGACAGTAATGTGGCATTATCTTGTTTGAGAACTGAGGCCAGGGCAAGGGAGGTACTTACCCAATATTCTGTAATCAGGATCAGATCTTCTGATCCTTATTATACAGCAAACTTAGCTTTTCTGATAGTGGCCTAGAAGGTCAAACAAGGGGACGGGAAAGAACATAAAATAAAGATATGAGATGATGGTTTACTCCTCCATCAAGCGTTGCATTTTATCACACACAAAGGACACCAAAGCTGATAAATAATGTACAAGTGTTTCTTTTTCCTTTCTTGTGGTTACATTTTCAAATTTACTTTATTGTACATTTACCCTCATTTTGGATGAAGTAATTTGTGTTTTGCTTTTTAAAAACTTTTTATTAACGAAAATTTCAAATGGATAACAATGTAGAGGGAATATTACAAACCCATACGAACATCATCCAGCTTCAACAATTACCAACTGAAGGCCATCTTGTTTCATCCATAACCCCACCCACTACTCCCCCCAACTCCTATTTTTTTAAAGCTCAACAAATAGCTGGCTTTCTGTATTTTATTATGAAAAACTTCAAACATATCCTAAGGAGGACAGAATAATATAAGGGACTCTATAGGCTCATCGCTCAGCTTAAATGATTATTAACTTAGGGCCAATTTTGTTTCATCTATACCTTCTCCACTTTTCCCTACTGCTGAGATTTTGAAACAAATCTTAACGTATTTTGAAGCCAATCCCTGACATTTTATTATTTAACCTGCATTTTCATATGTATTTCTATAAGAGAAAGACAATTTGAAAACATAACCACAATACCATTATAATGTCTAAAAAAATCGGCATCAATTCCTTAAAAACACATCATACAGCAAATCCATCTTCAGATTTTCCCGATGTATTTTTAGGCAGGGTTCGAATCAGGATCTAAACAAGGCCTACTCATCGCATGTGTTTCATCTCCATCCAGCATGTTCTCCTTCTCCATGTCTTTCTACCCCTCCCCCATTTTTTAAACTTTTCAATATGGAAAATTCCAATCCTCCCTATTTCAGGTAATTCCCAAATAACACATTATTTCATCAGTAAAGATTGATACGTCTCATATCTCTAATCTCTTCTAGGAGTGAAGCTGATGGGCAGGAAGAGCACTATAATGAACGAATTTACATAATTTACGTTTTTTCCCATTCTGTTACGCGGGTTTTTCTTGCCACAATAATAGCTAATATCTTTCGGAGCAAGGCTTCCTTTTAAATGCCTTATGCGCACTAATATACAGTACACGCCTCTGAAGTGCGCGTCTCTGAGGTAGATACTTATTATTAACACCATCTTACAAACATGGAAACCGAGACAGTAAGAACAGGAGCCAGCCTGAGCTGGGCGTTGGCGTAGGAACCCAAATTCGGTTCTGCCCGATCGTGAAGCCATTAGTTAATCTTTTCTACATACACGCCAAGAAGAGGAAATCGTCAACCCTTTCTCCCCACCCCCACCCCGAAACCTGAAACGAGAATCCAGTTCATTCCAGCAGCCGACGTGTGATCACTGCCGTCCCTCCAACAGCCATAGTAAAGCCAGGTTTCTCTGGCAACTGATATCCATAGGCAGACACGTCACCCAGGGGGCGGGCTTATGACCTTCATCCAATCACAATCGTCTTGTCTAAGTTTTAGAATGTTCCATAACTGAATGATTGGACGAGGCCCATCACGTCACAATGACACTTCGCCGCAGTACACGGGAGGTGCTAGCAACCCGCTTCTTCACGGTTAAGGCTTGAGGCAAACCAATCATCTTGCTTCTTTAACGTGGGCTCTGGCCAATGATGTTCGTTCTCTTAGGATCTTAGCCCGCCCCCCAAAAGCGCGACAGTCGTTGGGTCATAAGTCTATAGGGCAGGGTGTTCACGTGGCCTATTTTTACGACCCAGAGTTCCCCTGACCAGAGGTTCTTCTTTTTTTTTTCTGCAGGGAGGCATTATGGGTTCCCCCCAACCCCGCACTGGGAAAGGAAGTGTCTACGTGGCCTACGGAAACAGGATGGGCGGAAATGAGCTAAGTTTCCCGCGAGTGGGGAAGCGCGAGGTCAAATCTGAGGCCACGCCCTCGAGCCATTTGCGCAACTCTTGAAAGAAAATAAAGTCGGAGTACGAGTTTTGATGCGTTCGAGTGGGGGGTGCTGTGGGCACGTGGAGGTGGGGCCACTGTGGGTTTGCGCGGGCGAGCTCACGTGGCCTTGGGGTTGGGGTGCGGGCGCGCGCGCTAGTCTTCATGGCGCTGCAGGCGGTGGGTGTGCGCAGGCGCGCGACCCGAGAGTTGGGGTCGGTAAGTGTCCCGAAACGAGGGCGTGCATATGTGTGCTTGTACGTGTGTGTGCCACTTTATAGGGAGTGTTCTGTACTTTTATGTTGGATATTTGTGGAATGGAAAGGAAAATAAGCCAAGGCGATTATTTCAGATATAGAAGGCTTTTGGTATTAGTATTTCCATCTCCTCTACTAATTTAATTTTAGACCCTAAAAATACACTTTCTTCCCACGTCTTTCTCCGTGCCACAATACTGTACTAAGCCGTAGCCTTCCTATGGTTAAGAGCCAAACCCTCACATTCACATATTAGCAATTGCAAGGAGCAGCTTCTTTACTGTTCCCTACTATCTTTCTCCCCCTTTTCTGCTCTGTTCCCCCCCGCCGCCCCCCACCCCCGCTTCGCCTTCCCGCAAAGTTGCGAGCGGTTCTGGCACAAACAATTTTGTGCTGCGAGCATCTATATACGACAGACTTCCACTCCACTATGGTCTCCGAATTCTCGTGGGGCTGAAGCTATCTTACCTTTTTGTCCTGATGTTGAAGCACAGTGCCCATCAGGCAACTACGCACTCCGTTAATTTTCCAGAAAGTTCGAGTGAGGTTTATACCTCTTGAGTCTGCCACCAGATGCCGCCAAATCCCAGCAAAGGATTGGCTGTTTGGTTGTTGGAATGATGGGGTTCCCCCTCCTTTCTATTTGCTGAATTCTCCAATCTGTAGGGATTTTATATGTATAAAATATATATAATCTTTTATTGCTAATGAAAATCAAATTAATTATAAATAGCCCTACCAGGCCGGGGACTACACCCTAGATCCAAATGTTTGTACTGGTTTCTTCTTAAAAAGAAAATCCCCTCTCCACCCCTCTCTTCTTTCTTCCTTGTCTTTTTTAGGGGGGAGTAGTGGTCAATTGATGAATGACCCCAGGCATTAATGCTGATGAAAATCTTCTGTGCAGCTTTTCAAATGCTTACCACCCCTTACCCCAACAAAAAAAAATTGGAAAATACAGATGACTGTTTGGTCACTAAAAGCAGATAAGAATTTAGACCCTGGTATTGAAAACTGATCTTTTCTTGAAATTTTTATTAGATATATGTGTTTACACCCTCTTTTTCTGTAGTGGTATTGCTAAACTTTATTATGTCTTTGGAGTCAGGGAGCTGATTTTAAACCCCACTGCACCACTTACTAGCACTGAAACCCTGGACAAATGATTTATATTCTGTGATCCTTAGTTTTTTGCATGCTTTATACATTTAAGGTGCTGTGTCATTTTGTTGTTACCCCTAAAATCCTTATTAGATAGGTACTAATAAATCAAAATAAAACGACAAAAGTTATATTTCAGTTATCAGATATATATGCCTGCATGTGCGTGCATACAAACACACTGGGGAGGGGTGCAGGAATTGGAGCAGTGGTGCTTAATGTGTGTTTTCCAGACACCTCAGCAGCATCATTATCACTGTTCAGGAAGTCAGATTCAGATTCTTAGGACCTACCTCAAAAGAATCCTAGGGGTAGGATTTGGCCATGTTATAACAAACTGTTTTGGTGATTCTAATGCACACTGGAGTTAGAGCCACTGTTTTGGAGGGGCAGAGATGCAGTGCTTAGTTTTTTACACTCCACTAGATGGTGCTACAGAATTTAAAGCAAAATAAATGATGTACGAAGTTTGTCCAGAAGGTATCCAGCCATGTAATATGAAAAACAGAGACATTTATTGAAGGAGGTATGAGATACAAGAAACATTGTACATAGGACAGTGATACCTCAGTCCCCTTCAAATAGGCACCTTGGGACCTCACACAATTCTCATCAGCTGCACCATCATAGTCTGAATCTCATCGGTAGTCGGAAATCTCTTCCCTTTCAAAGGTGGTTTTAGTTTTGGAAAAAGCAAGAAGTTGCAGGGCGCCAAATCTTGGCTGTAGGGGGCTGAGCCACCTGGGCAATTTGATGTTTTGCCAAACACTCTGCATGACGTGATACATGAGCAAGCGCGTTGTCATGATGAAGCTGCCAGTCACCAGTTGTCCATAGCTGCAACCTTCTGAATCATCCAAATAGTTCCTGCAGAGGAATGTTCAAGTGCAATGCAAAATTTGATGCAGATACATTGTTTTACTTGCTCAGTCATTTTGAATATGACAGCTACACAGTACACATGCTTACTCAATAGTGTCTGCGAGCCCCACTGCCTAGTACACTGAAGTCATCATTGTTCACTCATGCACATTCCAGTCCACTCTCCCTGACTGCCAGGTTACATCGATGTTGCACAAACTGTTCTCTTTATATAGCTAGACTTTTTCTGGACATACTTCATACATACTTTATTGAGACACCCTGCATATTGTCAGTCGTGTTTATACAGATTATAAACTACTGTGTAGAGGTGTCAAATTATTTTCTCAGTGCATGCAAGTATGAAAACCAGGATACGGATTTTACCTTCTAGAGCACAGCCCTTGACAGTATTCTGTTGTTTAGCCATAGTAGCTTGTCATTCTGGGCCTCAAAATATATTGCAGATAGCTTGCTTGTTACCTGATTTGGTTAATGTTGACTAGAGTGCCAAGAAGAAGGCAGGAAAGCAAACTAAATAAACGGAAATATTTTGATGATTTCGTACCCTCCCTCATCTCCATTCTATATTGCTCTCTCTGTGCTGCAGGGTTTTTTTTAGTTTATGTCTGAACCTCTTTGTGTGTGTGGGGATTTATGGTGGTGAGGAAGCACAGTTGTTGAAAGCCTGTTTGTTGTGGGCCACACTCTGTATGTTTCCACACCCATTAATCCCAACAAGGGGCCCATAAATTAGGTGACAGTTATCATGATTTTAGAGATGATGAAAGTGGATTCTAGAGGCTATAGTTATTTTTCTTTGGCTCTACAACTTGTAAGTAGTGGAGCCTGGGTAATTCCTGATATACCTGGAATACTACCATGCTAAACTTTCTACTGCTTGGTTTTGAATCTGGTTCAGTTGCTTAATACTTATGTGACTTTCAGCAAGTGTTTTGTTTTTTGTTTTGTTTGTTTTTGTTTTTACTTTCCCGAGCCTTAATAGGGTAGCCACTAGACACGTGCATAATTAAATTTGAATTTATTAAAGTTAAAAATCAGTTCCTCAGTCGCACTAACCACATTTCAAGGGCTCGGTAGCTACTTATGGCTAATATTAGTAGTGTTCAGGGCCAAGGCAGACCTCCCCAAGATAGCCCACAATGACATATTGATTATTAAGAATTAAAATCACTTGAGAAGGAGCAGAAATGTGAGGAGCTCTCAGACTCTGTCTCCTAAAAGCAGGAAATAAATCTCCATGTGATAGGTGCCCGCCCTTCCCCTGAGGACTGAGAGACAACCTTATCACAAGAGTTATAAAATCCAGAGTCAAAAAGCCTATATAAACAAAGCTTGTAAAGCTTTTACTAATTTACTACCTAAGCCCAAACCTTGCTTACATTCCTTTCTAATGAGCACTAACTTTCTTTGTACTGTCAGTTGTTCACAAATTTATTATTTCTTTATCAAAAAAAGTAAAGTGCCTAGTTTGATTGTCTTTTGAGCTTCATTTTATGATCTGAGCATCATAATGTGATTCTCCCGTATGCACGTATTAAATTGTTTTTTCTCTTGTTAATCTAGTCTCATGTCAGTTTTATTATTTTATTATTGGTCCAGCTCTAAGAACTAAAGAAGGGTGAAAATGGGGAATTCTTCCCCTCCCCAACAATACTGTATTAGATGCCAAAAGATACAGAACATTCCTACCATTACAGAAAATTCTATGGGACAGTGCTGATTTAGAATATATAAGCTATATAAAAGGGCCAAGTATAGTGCATATTAATGGCAAGTGCCCAAGAAAAGTGATTTCCTGTTCTTTCCTTTCATCATCAGAGCTAAGCATGTTCTCTTGTTTTATTGCTGGAGTCAGGAGATGGGATAACTTACTCAACATACTGTAACAGGGGGATGTGTCTGGCATTGGGGCTCACGTTGAGATCCACATCTTTCGCTCCCATATTCTGTCTAGTAGACTCATCCTTATGCTCTCCTGAGTGAGGTGTCAAGGCCAAGGGTTTTTAATAATGTGAATTAACTTTGGAGTCAGGGTAGTAGCAGAAAAAGACATAAGAACTGAACACCTTCCATGTGCCAGGCAGCACTGTGGTCAGCTCTTTACATCCATTATCTTAGTGAATCCTATGAAACCGAGAGGAGTTAAATACTCCAGGTTGCCAGCTGGTAAATGTCAGAACAAAGATTCTGACTTCTCTCTGCCTCCAAAACCCATGTTTTTTCCTCATTATCCCATGCTACCCTCACAAATCTGAATACTCTCCTGTCCCTTCCACTTACTAGTGGGGTAAAGTTTCAACAGATTCCTGATTCTAAGTGGGTCTTCAGAAAATGGGAGTTACTCTTCTGTTGGAATTTACAGCTGAACCACTGTCTTTAAAATGTTTCAACTGGAAGGGAAGGTTTGCTTAGGTCAACGTTTGTTTGACTTCAAGGCCCAAAGCAAGACAGACTATGGCTCTAGCCTTCACAGAACACCCAGTGGCTCTAAGGTCTCTTATGTTAATTTTTAAGGCCAGCCGCTTACTCATACAATTTCTTTGTGCTGATAAAAAAACATTCGCCACTCAGGGGCAGCCAATTTGCAAAGAAGTGTCCACTCAAGTGGAACAATGAGAAAAATCCTTTCCTTTCTCAGGGCTGTTGGAACTTGATCAGGACAGATGAAGAATAACTTTTAGCCTCCATTTGTTCCCTCTAAGTTGGGTAACCTTGTGCAGGATGCCACATGCCCTGCCCAGCAGAATCCACTGGTCTTGCCTGTCTTGTGGCTAAGAGAGCCTTTCAGTGTCTGGAAAGTAGCAGTCAGCCTGTTCTGGAGGATGGAGAGGGACATCGGTGGCTTCTGGGTAGTAGATAAAATTGCTCCATTCTAAGGTCAGTTTGATATTTTTTGATTTGGCTCTAACTTACTGGGTGACTTTTAAAAGAATATTTGGTTACTTTCAAAGTTAAAAATCCTAACATTTCAAGGCTAAGCACAATATTTCTTTAATAAGTTTTTTTTCTCTACCTGCCTCATTCCATAGGGATTTCATAGGGCAAAAGATGGAAATAGTCATAGGAAAGTTTTATATCCTTTTAGGGTTGTTTATTCTCTTCTAGCTCCTCTCTCCTCTGGTAATCAGCGTTCTCCCCACCCTGCTCCCAGTGGCCCATCCATCAAGTGAAATAGGTTACTTCAAATCACTGAGAACCTTAATCCAATGAACGTAGTCCTTGGGTGACTTTGGGATGTCAGACTGGGACATAATCCCTCGGTTTCCCCTTCCTGAGTCAGTAGTTTAGCATGCAGTTTACCGAAATTTGTGATTTTGTGAACCACAGACTTCACTTTGAATGATCATGTCAAATCACCCATGTTACACATCAACCAACAGAGATGAAGACTGATTTCTATCAGTCTGTGCTGACTCCTGCAATCTGAACATTGCCTAAGAGGATGCCTTAAGCCAGTTCTCCAGAGATATTTTGTTCATGCCTGTATACCCTGTACCCAAAGTCCCTATTTTACTGGAAATGGTAAAAGCTATGTCTTTCAAAGATTTCAACTGTCATTATCCAAGAGGACAAACCGGGAGTACTTAAAGCACTGTATCTTTGGTCTAAATTATTGAAGCTTACTGATAGGTACATGGAGAGTTCTTCCTACTTTTGTGTAGTTTTTGAAGGTTTCCACAATAAAATATTTAGAAAAGACAAAAATATTTAAGAGTGCTTCATCAGTCCTGGGGAGGAGAATGCACATGGGTTTCTCTTTAGAAGAGCACTTATTAACCAAGGGGTTGGGTGGAATGCACACCCCTTTAGTAGGGATGTACTATGGAAAAATCTGAAGACGGGGGTGCTGTAGGTTGAAAAAGCCTCTGTGCCCAAAATTCTGATAAGATCCCTTAGAAGGGGAATTGCTTCCAGCCTGTAGTCCCTCTCCATCAGACTCCTGTAGAAGCCTTTCTGTTGTCAACATAAGAACATTCAAACCTGTAGAGAATTTTTGTGAGCTTATTTGAGCCAAACTAATGACAAGTGCCAGGAAGCAAAACCTCAACAAGTTGAGAAAAAGCTCCAGAAAATGGCAGTTTTGCACTTCTATTTTATACATTACAATAAAAGGAGCAGGCATAAGGGGGTTACATGAAATCCATTGGTGATAGATTAGGAAAGCCGGAGAAAGCCAAGGGAGGGGGTGATCTCTGGGATTGGATAAAAGTAAAATGATACCGACACAACACACCTCTTACATAGATCAACAATTAACATGATAACGATACAATAAGAGTATTTGTGGTCTCTACTCAGGTGCCTGTGTTTTGAGGGGTCTGGAAAAAGGGAAATTACTCTGTTATTGCCTTTGCAGGTATGTTATCCTTGATGCAAAAAGACAACAAGCTCAGTTAAGATAAAGATTGACCAACATGAAAAATACTGCCCTATCACATGACTACCTGCTATGAACTGCTTTTAGTTAGAAAGTTTTTAATTTCAGATCATACTATGCGGTTACTTTCTGTGTCTGAGTTTGTAAGGTTGCCAAGCTGGCCTCCCCTGAGCTTGTCAGGTTAACATGTGGCCCCTTTTCTTCCACACTGTAATGAACCACTGATAGTGAAAGAGGTGTATCATATTCCTTGGGAGTTGGGGGAAGTTGCAAACCATGGAAACAGGCCTCAGTGAACTGGTGAAAACTGTGTTCGCCAGCAGGTAGAGAAACACAGGCAAAGGGAACCTGGGGACAAGAAGCAGTTAGTGGTGTAATAGGGCTTCATTCTCACTGCAGGTGAATGCTGGGGGGAGCAAAGCTGCTAAGGAAGGAGGAAACCGGGAAACAGAATGTGGCGAAGAGGTCCTTACTTGGGATCTCAAAGGATATTCTTTGGAGGCCTCAGAGCCCATCTGATTTGCAGGTTTTCAAACAGTGGAAAAGCCACCTGGAGACAAAGATTACACACACATACACATGTACCGCAGTCCTCCGTAAAGTACATACTGAAAACTGTCACTTGATCCTTTTATGTGGTGTTTTTACTGTGTGACTGAGCAAATGAGGGTGTTTGATGCACTGCTGAGAGTGAGAAGATACGGCTGGAGACGTGGGGCATTGCTTTAGGGTGTGGGAACCTAGGAGGCCAAGTTCTTGCACAGCCCTGAGGTTGAGCTAACATTAGAAACAGGATAGAGAAGAGAGCCAGGATGGTTCCTAAAAGGTACAAAGCTGAGATTCACCCAGCTGCTCACAGGCCAGAGTTGTGGGTAGGACGTCAGTGAGACCCAGGCGGGTATAGCCAGCTTTCAATAGAGCTGGTCTGTGAAACTTGGCTGAGAGGACAGAGGAAGATTGATGTTTGGTCCAGAGTGGGGCTGTCAGCTGCGCTTACCACCTCACCATGGTCCCAGCTGTAAACAAAAGTCCTGGCCCTTCATGGCACTGTGTAGCAGTCCGGGCTGGTGTAAGTCTCTGAGGACAGATAGACCATTTTCTCATCCTAGCTGAAAACCAGAAGACAGAAGAAACAATAGAAGGTGGTGGTGGTGGGAGGGATGCAGCATCGTAAGGGAGTGAGAAGCAGTTAGCAGTGAGAAGGAGCTATTGACTTCAAGACTTCGGACTTTGGATGCCAGAAGTAGAAGCTTTTAGGGAAAGCAGACCCTTCATCAGCTTCACAGGTTATTGTGAATTACTAAAGGAGGCCTGCGAGGACTCTAGTGCCTCATTCATTCATTTATTCAAATGAGTACCTTACTGATCAATGCCATCACTGTGCTGGAGACCCTGGTGATGCCAAAGTAACTGAAGACAGTTCATAAGTTCAAGGAGCTTGTAAGGGGTTTGGCTATGTGTGCCTAGTTAAGTAACAACACTAAATAGTGTATCTTTAAATGCTAAATGACAAATATGAATTAGGAATCTAAAAACAAGAAACCATATCTGGGTCTGATCAGAAAAGGGGGGATTTGCGAGGGCTTTAGAAAGGCAGACATGATTTGGTTAGGAGTAAAAAACATTCGGTGTTCCAGGTTGTCACTAAAGCATTAGTTAAAGGAAGAACTGCTTTGACTAAAGCAGGTTACAGTGCTGGAGACTCTCTTCAACTCCTCACACCCTCCAACTTCTCACCAGGGCTGACCCAGCCATCAGGTCTCACTTGAAATGCCCCTACTTTGGGGAAAAGTAACCTTGCTTTCTACTATGTTCCCCTAGTGCCTACTACTTTCCCTCTTTTAAACCTCCACCATTTCACCTAATGACCTGCTCTTGTCTCCCTACAATTTGTTTTCTACACTGTACTAAGAATGTTTTTTGCAAAATGCAAATCTGTTACATTACTTCCCTCTTTAAAACTCCCTTATCCCTAACCCCTTCATTCTTTTTTTGCTTATCTTTATGTCCTTCCTGCTTACCTTCCTCTTACTTTTTATTCACATCGTATCTTAAATATTTCTGTCTCAGGGAGCCCTTCCATGACATCTCCCCCAAAAAGTTCCAGCACAACAAAGTCAAGTCCCCCTCACATATTTTCACCATACTATCACATTTTCTCCGTTTTACTATTTTCCAATATCTTAGTCCAAATTTGTCTTCCCTGCCAGAATATAAGCCCTATGAGGCAGTAGCTGTATTTGTTCTTCACTGTGTTGCCCTTGTATTTAGTATAGTGGCTGGCATATTTTTCTAGGTGACATAAGGCAATATTGATAGGTTAAAGCCAGCCTGAAGAGATTGTTTTTACATCTCTGGGTAAAGAGAAACCTTTAAAAGTTTTTGATTATGGGATGAAGAAATCATTAGGCAACACTGACTTTTGGGGGAAAAAAGAAACAGCTCAGACAAAACAGAACTCCAACCTCAACTTACCTCAAATCCTAGCCTCCCAATCATAGTATGGACTCATGTTCTCTCCTTATCTATTTCCCTCGTCACTCCCTCCAAAAACACAAGAAAATATACTCACTGGTTTTTGCAACCAGACAGATTTGACAGTACAGCCAAATGCACTTTTCTTCTTACTTCCACATGTACAGTTGCTCATTCGGCAGGGGTTTATTGCCCACATCCCTTGTTTCAAATGTGCTCCTATCCACAGATGAAGAGCTTTTTTTCCTGCCTTAATGGAGTTACAATTGAGGGAACCCCTCTTAATAATCACTCCCTTGATGGCTTCACATTTTTGGTGAAGGGCTTTGCCTTATCTGGACTCAATTAGGGAGGCTTTTCAAGGCACTAAGAGCCTGCAAACAATCTAAATCTCAGGGGTAGGTTCCCTGTAAAACTGGGGACTCGGTGAGACTCAGAGGATAGATGCCTGTCCCAATCCACTCGATTTTACACTTCCGCAATGAGGCTAAATGGCAGCGTGGAAATTGGAAGGGTGTTCAGGCAGTAGCCATTCCTTAACCTTATAAGCCTGGGCCTAATAAGGTAAATAGACCTCCAAGGTGCACACCTTGAGTGAAGCAGAATGGAGGAACTCCAGGAATAACAGGAAAAGGAAAAAGATTTTCCAGTAAATTTGAGGCGCTGTCCTGCCCCCTGAGGGGAGGCTGAAACAAAAGTGTGGCTCCAAGAAATCTTTCAAAGACAGTCAGCACCCACCCTCATCTTTGGGTAGACATAAATGCCAGGGGATAGTTTATTTTCATCTTAGATTCAGATCCCAGATGGTTAGGAAGATAGCAGTTGAAGATGTCAGAGAGTCAGTGCAACCCTGCCCCCTCCCCAAGGACGGGTAAAGGGAAGAAATGGGTACTGCAGTCCTAGCCGGTTATCTTAGTTGAGGGATAACATCAAACATGGTATCAGTGACACTTTGAAGATACATTCATTAGTTTTTGATCTCTTTTCTCCCCTGAATCCTTTACCCTAAACATGAATCCACCACCAGGATATTAGGGAGAAAGATTACCTACGTAGCGGATAGACAAGAATGAGATTAATTTTTATGATTCAGTGCTCTACTCTGTTAGGCAGCTTTGGGTTAGGAGGGTTCATTCACCTGGAATTTGAAATCCTGAGAGATGGGACAGGAAGGGTTGACTCCCAAATCAATGGAGTGTATTGATGGCAGTGTGTTAATTAGAAACCACATTGTGTGCTTCCTTAAAGAACAACCTGACACTTAAGCCGATCAAACCATGATAACAGGTTATATTTCTTTTAGGGAAAGGCTAGAAGAAGTGTAAGTCTAAGGGGTTCACAAATAAATTCACAAAGGAACTGGAGAATTTGAATTTGGAGCTTGGCATGACCATGTCACACCTGTAATATCATAACTGTGGCCAAGACTTGTGCTATCCTCCTCTATGGGGACTGTGCACATCTAGTATGGGTATCAGCCAACAGATTGACATAGCAAAAGTTGGGGACTAAATGGTTATCACAGGAACAGTTTCCTCAGCTACAGCCTTGAATCTGCCACAATCTTGTGTCAGAGCAGTCTCAGCAGTGAGCCTTTGGGGCTAACATTATGAGATACTATGGATTGTTTTTCACTTTCTATTTCATTGTTTCCCTTCACGGATTCAACTAAGTTGCAAAAATAAGGGAGTTACACCTAGGGCCTGGGCTTTACGCGATTGTGTCCTCAGTTTCCCTATATTGTCTGATGAGCAGACTAGGCTAAAACACCTGGAAGGCCCTTCCAGCTCTGTTGAGCCAGGTTTCAGAATTCTAAGATATTTTAATCCATTGACCCAGTTGCCTTCTGGGAATCCCATGAGAGATTAGTTTTCTAAAAGAGCCAATTGTTTCTCTGTGCAGTCAAGTTAGCAAATGTTATGCTGTGACCAAAGCTCCCAAGCAGTCTTGTCCTTGTGATGTCAGGGATTTATAACAATGGCTCTCAATGCCTGAAGTAGTTAAGGATTAGTGTTAAATTGAGGGCTGAAAAGTCAGTAAAGCATTATTAGTAACAATAAGGAGAAGGATTTTGATAGGATTCAGGACTTACGTAGGTTGATAATTTGAAGAGGAACTTCAGATTTTAATTCCTTTTCATGATAGCACTTCATTTTGGCCTATTCTAAAAAAACAAGGTCCTTCTATACTATTATCCAAATAATACTGTTGTAACACTCGACCTAATAAATGGAGTACCTCTGAAAGTTGTAGATGATTCAGTGTTTCTTCAAAATGTTAAAGCAGCAATAAACTCTCCCTTTGTCCCACCCCCACCCTTAGCAAAATATTATGGTGAAGTAAATAGATCAAGTTAGAGTTATTCTGCCTGAAAAGTGTGTGTGTGTGTGTGTGTGTGTGTGTGTGTGTGTGTGTGTGTGTGTGTTGGGGGTGGCCGCCTGTTCTAGGACTCCTTGAAGCTGACTTTCAAAATCCCTTGCCCAGTAGATAAGGCATTGAACTGAAAAACAGGAAACCTGGGTTTTGGTTTTGCCATTGTCACTAACTTATTGTGAGACTTGGCTCCTCTGAGCCTCATTGACTCACCTCCTGCATGGATATATGGTTATTTTACTTCTAAGATTTGCATTTAGCCTGACATATCACTTAAGTGCTTTGGAAAGAAAAAGATTACAAGGATGCTTGTTACCTTCATATTATAGTCTTTCATAACACAACCCTTGCAAAGTGTAGTTAGTGAGAACTAATGCTGCAATTGGGTGGTTAAATTTTTTTGAAGAACTACGGTACTCATCAATTAAAAGATTAGCAAACACTAATTCATTTCGGTATGGGGAATTCAAAGGTGAATGCATTATACTCCTTGACCTCAAACTCATGTTTATGTGTGAGGGAACGAGACAAAAGAACACTATATAATCTTACAAATACAGATATAGAGCTATGTACAGGACATGATTGGAGAGCCCAAATTCATTTGGCTATTGGGGTGACAAGGGTTTGAGAAAGACTCACAGGAAGTGTGGTATCTGGCTAGAGTCTTCACAGATGGGTGGAGGAGTGGAAGAGGCCAGGGGAGGGCATTTAAAAACTAGGGAACAGCATGTACAAAGTCAGAGAGCATTAGGCAGGATGAGTTTTTGGGTTCTGGGATGTGCAGGTGGGTCAGGTGCATCGCCAAATGCAGTGTGCCTTGAGGGGAGTGGTGAGAGAAGAAGTTGGAGTCACTGGCAGGGCCAGAGCAGAAAATCTCTTGGAGGCCAATTTAAGGAATGTGGACTTTTTCCTGAAGACAATATGGAGCTATCAAAAGATTTAAAGCAAGGAAGTGTCAAAAATAAAGCAAGGAAGTGCTGTAAATAGACTTATGTTTTAGAAAGGCCAAATGGACAATAGTAGGGAGGGTAGGAAATGAGGCTGGAGTCAAAAGCTGAACCATGATGAGGCCAGAAAGGATAGAGGAGGAGGGGCAGATTTCAAAAACATTTGAAATGCGGACTCAAAAAGACTTGGTGGTTGATTTGATCTGAGGTCTGTGGAAGAAGGAGTTGTAAAGACTGGCTCCCAGTTTTCTGGCTTAGGTGATTGGGTAGGTGGAAGTGCTACTCATCAAGATTGGCAAGATTAGAGGGGGTGAATGGAGGAGGAGGAGGTTTGAAGGAGATGATTGTGACTTGTTTGGCTCTGGACATGTTGAGTTCAAGGTACTGTTATGAGAGAAACTCCCAGAAACTCGGTTCTTGTCACCAATGCAATAAAGAATTAAAGATCAGTGAGTCTATTAGTATGCAAGTGCAAGTAGGGTTTATTGGTGATCTGTTCTCAGTGAAGAGAACTGGCCTGGTTAAGGTGGGGGTTGAGGGGGTGAAAGGCATAGATTCATGGCAAAGCAGGGTAAGGGCAGCAAAAGTAAAGGCAGCCAAAGAGTGGCCAAAGGCCAAGGCGGCAAGCACACACGTGGCCAGAAGCCGGGTGGCCTGAGGCCAGGCGGCCAGAGAGTCAAGAGTTCCAAGCCCGAGAGTCCTTTGTTCTGAGGACTTATATGATTGGTGGGATGGGGTGAAGCAGTTACATAATGATTGACAGGTAAAAGTGGTGCCAGCTTTGGGGGGGTGGCATGGATACCCAGAGGTGTTAATGGCTTCTTCCTTTGGGCACTGTGGGCCCTTTCTCACCTTTCAGGCCTTGGGACAAAAGCACAATTTCAAAGGCTTCCTTTCCCAAATAGTGGAGACAATACAAAATTCAAGGACTGCCCTCCTCCCATGTTAGTATGGTGTTTCCTGCAATGTTGTAACACCTAGCAAGATTATGGACCAGGCTCAGGACTGCTGAGTCAGTGGATGAGACATGTCTCCCTCCTCCTCCCTCCCTTGGTTTGCTTATCTATCCTACCTCACAGTACTTGTGGGATATCCAGATAGAAATGCTTAACTGAGAATTGGAAAAAAGAACTAGAGCTGTGGGGAATCTGAACTGAAGGTAGAAATTTGAGAATCATCATATTACAGCCATAGAAACAGTTGAGAACATGCCATGCAGTAGGTGTATAATGAGAGGCGAAAGCCAGAGACGAAATCCTGGAGAATAAGAGCACTAAGAAGTGTAACTAAGAGGGGCAAGAGAAGAAACTGGAAAAATGAAAACCAAGGGAGAAGAGAATTTTGAAGAAGGTGTGACAAATGTTAAAGTAGATCATGAAAGATTAGGACAGAAAAGTGTTGCCTTGATAAAACAATTAAGAAGGCATTGTGACGAACATAGGAAAAGCATTTTCAGGAGGGAGTTAGGGAGAAAAAGGCAGAGGGTAGATAACATTGTGTTGAGGAGTTAAATGGGAGTCATGAAGATGCAGAAATGTATAATAAGGTTATTGCTTTTAAGAAACATGGTGATGAATGGAAGGAAAGCAATAAATCACTATCTAGAGAGAAATTTATGGTCAAATGAAGGGTGGTTTTTATTTTTTCATTTTGAATGAGTTTTTCCCTCTTTCCCTTCCCAATCCTGCCCGCTCCCCTGCTTCTCTTTCTCCTCCTCCCTGCTCTTCCTCCTTCTCCTTCTTTCCTTCTTTCTTTTTTGTTTTTTTAAATTTTTGTTAAATTTTTTATTGTTCAAATACATTTATCTCCATTTTCCTGCCACCACATTCCCCTGCCCCATCTTTCTTTCTTTCTTCCTCTTTTTCTCTTCTTCTTCCTTGTCCTTGTTCTTGTTCTTGTTCTTCTTCTTCTTCTTGTTTTTCTTCTTCTTCTTCTTTCCTCTCTCTGCAGAAGATGAGACTCAGAGAGATTAAGTAATATGTCATGGTTACATACTTTGTAAGCATGTTGTAATCCAGCAGGAAGAACCCAGTCACTGGCAGTGGAGACACTGAAAATATGAAAGTGCGAACTCAGTAAGATGAGATATACAAAATGGAAATCTGAAGTTCCAACCAGGCCCATGTGCTAGAAATTTGACAGATGTAGAAGAGAGACTGTGATGATGTGGTCTGGTCATGTAATAGCTAATCTTTATTGAGTACTTACTGTGTGCTAAGCACTGAGTTAAGCACTTTACCTACATACTCTCATTTAATTCCCACAACAACCTTATGAGGTAGGTACTGTTATTACCTTCATTTAACATATGTGAAAAATGAAATATGGAAAGGTTCAATGATTTGCTCAAGGCCATATACCATATTTTGCTGTATATATAATGTGCACCCATGTTTTTGGCCTAAACTTCCAGGGAAAAAAAATCTTTCATTTTAGTTTTTTAGTTAGTTTATTTATTTATTTATTTATTTATCTATTTATATTTAAATGTTTTTTGTATTATAAAGGGTATTATTTTGCATACAGATATCATTGCTTTCTAGAGTTATGCTTTTAACTCATAAGCATAAATAAGAGAATTAAAGACATTTATATAGATACAGAATTAGTGCTACCCATGTATAATGTGCATACTTATTTTTCCCTAGAAAGTTTGGTCAAAAAAGTGTTCATTATACATGGCAAAATACGGTAGTTATTGTGTGCTAGATCTTTCAGGGCCTTCAAATGGCCCTTTAGAGGAGGAAACTGAGGCTGAGGGAGGTAAAGTCATTTGTTCAAGAACCCATATCCAGTGGATGATAGATTTGTAATGCAAATGCAGACTCTGTTTGGTATACTCTTAATCACTACATTGTCATGAATGGAAGCTATTAAAATAGAGAATATGTGCATATTTTTCTAGATCCAGCTCTGTAAGGCAAAGCATTCCCTGGACTTAAAAGGTAGAATTGCCCTTGTTCTAGGGAGTTGATGATGAGAGCATGTACTTCCTTGTTAATGCATCACCCAGTATAATGCAGCCAGGACATTTGTAGAAAGCCACATGGAGAAAGCAGAGACTGAGAAAAACAGAGTACTCAGGCGAGGTGGCAATGCCTGAGCTGTCATGTGACTTTTTCAGGTGACTGCATGCAGCAGCCATACTTCATTCTTCCATGGAGAAAATGTTCTGTGAGTGAGAAAGCCCCTGGCTCAGCTGTCCTTCCTCCCTGTGGTCTATGATTTTCTAAAATGCTGTTGTGATGTTACCAGTCCAAGTTCATAGACTTGTAAATGTTATACTAGGTGTGAAGTATAATGGAGCAAGGAGTGTGAGGCTAGAAAGAACAGCCTAATTGCCATCCTTTCAGGGATGACTGGCTCTCCAGTGGGAACAGCATGGGGAACAGGAAGAGGCAGGGGATTGTACTGCCAAAAACCCCTCGACTTTACTCTCTTGTCTCTGCCAGAGTTTTTATTTGGTGATTGGTTTTTAAAATATAACTTGAAACTAGTCTTCATATTTGGAATATGATGAATACTTAATCATATCATTGTCATTCTTTACTCAGCAATATAATTTACTAAGTTTTGATGTCTTTTTAACTTTGCTTCTGTTATACCCAAGGACCAGCCTGTGTGTGTGTGTGTGTGCGCACGCGCGCACATGCTATTTGATATTATAAGTTCCTTCCAAGGTCCATTTTTCTGTAACCAATGGGTGAATGAGAATGAATAGAAATATGGTATATAATATCCCTAAGAACACCAAAACGCCAATACAAAAGAACCTATGCACCCCAATGTTTATAGCAGCACAATTTACAATAGCCAAGTGTTGGAAGCAACCTAAATGCCCATCAGTAGATGACTGGATCAAAAAGTTATGGTACAGATACACAATGGAATACTACACAGCAGAAAGAAAAAAAGAACTACTAAACTTCGCGACAGCATGGATGGAACTGGAGAGCATTATGCTAAGCGAAATAAGCCAGGGGGCAAAAGACAAATACCATATGATCTCACCTATAAGCGGAACCTAACCAACAATGCAAAGATGCAGGGAAAATATGACCAGCAACATTGAAAGGAAAAGAAATCAACAGAGACAAGAGAGAAGGGGGGGCAGGGAAGGGGAAGGGAAGGGGAAAGTCCAGGAACATGTAGCAAGGACTCATGGACAAAACCAAAGGGGAAGAGCTGAGGTAGGGAAGGAGGGAGGGGGCAAGGGAAAGAGGTGGGGGGAAAGCAGAGACAAATGTATTTGAAAAAATAAATTAAAAAAAAAGAAATATGGTATATAATAAACTGAGAATTCGTGCTTTTATTCCACATACACAAATGCTGTGTATCAGGAATTGTGTGGATTAAAAAGTTGTGTAAGATGCAATCTCTGCTCTCAAAGGGCTGATTCTACATTTCTTCCATTCAGCAAGTAATCATACTACCTGGATTCCTAATCCCTTGTTCATTCTCATGCTTAGCTGATTTGTCTTTCATTAGCAGAGCAGCCTGAGAAGATCTTTAATCCCAACAAAGTGAATTTGAATTTAAGGTTTTGACAGCCAGAAATGATAAGATAATAAAAATTATTACAACACTGATAATAGTAAATCGAAAATGGAGAGAGTCAAGTGGAGGAACATATAAAGATTCCCAGGAGGTTATATATTCTGGATAAAGTGGGGATATTTGCATGACTCAGTGGAAAGGAAAAGGAACTTCAGGAGTCAACTTAATGTTTCAACTAGAAGAATGTCAGTTCTTTGATGATGGATGAAGAAAAAGGCTTATCAGAGAAAGTAAAAGGAATAAATTGTATTTCCTACCTTTCTTCCACACAGAAAGCTCTGTTTGATTTGACTATGAATTCTGGGAGAGCCAGAGGCCCTGCTAATGGATTGAGGGGCACAAGGAAGACCAATCACTGCTTTTTCAAAGAGCAGAGCAAACTGAAGAAATAATGGATGCACTGATAACCTCAACAGCTGAATAAATAAAGCCCTTTCCCTGGAAAAGTAAATGTATAAAATATT
This sequence comes from Pteronotus mesoamericanus, assembly GCF_021234165.1. Taxonomy (NCBI): domain Eukaryota; kingdom Metazoa; phylum Chordata; class Mammalia; order Chiroptera; family Mormoopidae; genus Pteronotus; species Pteronotus mesoamericanus. The sequence goes on along the minus strand of NW_026555322.1, from coordinate 460,427 downwards.
TAATTGGCATTAAATATTAATGATGAATCAATGAAAACACTTTATTTATATAGAAAGTCTTTTCCTATTAGAGAATATGAGGTTTTAAAACTCAAAATCACTTCATATGTGACCCAGGCAGAAAGTAGTATGGGTCTCTGGAGCGATGAGTACTATAAGAATCATGATTAATGGAAATGACCTCCAAGCGAGTCTCTTATATCATCTCCTCCCAACTCACTGGTGAGAAGTGTCCAAGTTCAAGAATTTCATGATTAAATATATTTGCAGGTGACAGATATTTCCAGTGGGACCCAGTGTTCCTCCCCTCCCCAGTACATGCATAGGAAAGGCGAGGAAAATGAAAGCTATTTGTACCCGATTCTGACACCATGTGTTTCCCTTCTAAACTCAGGTGCTCTGATAAGGAGGGAGAGCACCTTCCACCTGGCACTGCCTCTGAGTAGCTTTGTAAACTCCTTTGGACTATTATGCTCATTGGTACTTTGGCTTCTTTGGCTCCCAGCACCAGCTGATGCCCTGAGATGAGTCCCAGTTGGGCAGGCCCAGTTGCTCAGTGCTGTAGCTGTCTCCAGGGCATTGTTCTTGAGACTTCCAACAGGGCAGATTTGTGCAGTTGGCCCATCTGGACAAGATCTATAACAAGTAGAGCTCTGTGAAATAAGCTCATCTCCATAGTCCACCCCCCCGCTATCCCCGCTTTCGGGCTGCGGCAGCCTGACACCCCAGCCCTGCAATAGAGAGTATCAAAGAGATACTCTCTGCTTCTTTCAAAAGGGTATTGCTTGTGGCCTTTCATTGATTGGCACTACCTGGGCAGAAATGGGAAAACAGGGACTCTCTGGCCCTTAATTCAATTTTCTCGCTTAAGCCAATCCTTTAGTTTTGAATCTCCTTGGCACCAGAATCATAATATCGTCAGTAAGATTAACCTGGTCCAGCTACCCTGGTCAGCCCAGAATGTTCTCTTCAAAGTCAAGAGGTGAACAAGAGGAATATCTCAGTGAATAAGAAAGAGCAGACAAGATCAATAGGAAAAAGGGAGGAAAAAGCTGAGTTCTTGGTTTGAATATAGGATTTTCTTTGGTCGCTAGGTTTATTGACTTTCAATTTGAAACAGTTTTGAGGAGGAGAGGAAGGGAGAAAAGAATGGGAGGGATCAAGGGGGAAGGGAAGGAGAAGGGAGAAAAGGGGTGGAGAGAGGGGGGAGAGAGAAAGAGAGAGAGAGAGAGAGATTGAACTTAATATAGTTATTTATTCTAGGCCAAGATGTTTAAAGATCATTTGATAACCTCTGCCTTCCAGCTATTAGCCCTGCACTGGAATCTTCCCTTTTTCAGTTCTTCACAGTTGGGTTATTTCATAGGACTCAGTGTAACAAGCCCCTGCTTCACCATGTCCATGTGCTATGTCAGGCCTGAAATAGACTCTTCCACAGCCTCTATTCTGACATTTCTGGTGTCTTCAGATGACCGCTGCCCCTCCTTGCTGTAGATAGAGAAAGAAACCACGAGAAAGGTTAAATGATTCCAACTCATTTATGGCTCTCTAACTTCTATAACTACTACCCTGAGGTGAATGTTTGCCCAGGGTAGAGGCCCTCTATATGCCTAGTTCTTCCTGGGCTCCTCAAAGCCCACTTATCCTATACAAGGTTGCATGACACTATTATTTGCTTACTAAAAGGAGGGGAAAGACCAAGTTGTAAATGAGGGATCCTGAGAAATAGAGACTTCAGAGAAAAGGAAGAAACAAAGGAAACCCAAGGCAACAAAGACTCTGAGGATATTTTCTGTATTCTGCTCCTTCTGGGTCCTACTACCTTGGATTTCACTTCCCTTGAACATTTTCTAGCATCATCAAGTTCCTTGAAGAGTAAGCATTTTTTTTTTCTTTTTCACTATCCAGCAGGCAAACATACCCTGTCACCATGCTAGGTAGTTAGGGAATAAAACCCATTCTGAGACTATGAAGTTCAGGTAGGTCTGAAAGGGTGGTCTTTCTGAGGGCCCAAAATTGCTGACCCCATTCCAACAGTGTTGAGCTTCTTAGGAGACCTGAAAACCTCTCTGTTGGGTCGTAGAGCAATGTCCTACCCCAGTGCAGCCGGTGACTGTTTCAGCCTTGCTGACAGGTGGGGAACCTATCACCTTGCCTTCCTACCACAGTCAGGTAATCTGACTGGGTCACATAGGACAGCACCTGTGGATGGGAAAGACTCTTTGTTTGAGCCTGTGGTAGGAGGGACAGATGGCACTGTAAAGGCCAGGCTCTTGGTGGGAGGTGACAGGGCAAAGAGTGGTGCAGATTAAGATGACAAAGGCTGGAATCTAGTAGCAGTGGTCTGAATAGTCTCCACTGGAGAAATGGAAAACAGAGTCTCCAGCAAGGGCCACAGAAGGTCATCCTGGCCCCAGGAACATGGTCAGACCTTACTCCCATTAGAAACAGGATAGATAGCATGGGAAAAAATCCGGATTATGGTAGATAAACCATCTTGTGCAGCCACCGTTGGCAGTATGTAGTGTAGACCCACATAGTTTTGGGATCCACTGATAAAGTTCTGAGTGGGAGATCAGGAAGGAACTATTTAATCTCCTGATGTAGTCTAATGGAGGGGGAAAACACCCCCAGAAGGAAGCAGGAAGCCAACAGCTGGACTCTCTAGTCCCAATCCTATTCAGAGTACCTGGTGGATATATTCTGACCGTAGCACTTTATAGAAAACCCAGTGGGAGATGTTGAAGGTGAGGAAAGTGAAAGGGAAGAGAGCCTGAGAAATGGTGTCAATCCTCTTGGGTCAGTCCACGTAGTTTCCATATGGTTTCTCTCTCCCTTAGAAGAGGGGCTGGTAGCTGAGGACTATAAATGCCAGGACCTTCCATTGGAACTCCATCCCTTGCCTGCAGGCAGTGGCCTGGGCCATAGCCACAAAAATAGAAGTGACTTTCTTGGATGATATCTTCCTCCTGGAATTACTTGGGAGAAAAGGCAGAATTTGACATCAAAGCTCTGAAGCAGAATGATAGAGACCAGGCCACACAAATATCTCTTAGGCGAGGCTATGTAGACTAGGGGTCTGGGTACACATGCCCTTTGTGTGCATTTTTATGGCCACAAAACTCATGAGGTACATGTATGCTAAGTAGCTATACATGATATGTATGGTATGTTTTGATTCCACTTCCATTTGAAGATAAGCCCCAAGCCGCTTTTTTTAAATGCAAAACATCATTTAGAGCATCTAAAACCCAGTGAAGTGCCAAGCCATTCTGGGAGGAACACTTCAATGTCAAGTTATCTCTGACTGATAATAAACAGAGCAATGAAACCTTTAGAAAGCACAGCCGAGGTCTTTAGACTTGATGAACTTGAATTCAGTGACTTTCAAGAGCTGCAGAATTAATTCTCTATGTACATGGTATCTTTTAAAAAAATTGTTTATCTTGACTCAAAGCTGAGAATTCCAAAAGTTTTAAATAACATAGTGGGTTATCTGATTTAGGGTAAAGCTGATTACTCTATTGCAGATACATGTGGTGTTCTGCAAATGAGCTGATTTCAACATAGGGGTCAGTACATCTAGGGTAACATTTGTTACCCAATACACATTCTTTTCATCTATGCTGAATGCATTATGGTGAACACATTAAAGTCAAAGAAATACATTTTATGTAAGCACCAAGGAATGTAGCCGACTATGCAAAGTTCATTTATCTAATTGTCAGCTGATAACTTTAAGTAGCTATAACACAGCTGAGAACCAAGAAGTAAGGACAGAAATATAAAGTTGGAGAGAGAGGAGTGGGGTGGAGAGGGAGGGAGAGGGAGCCTCTGAGTGATTAATAGAACTTTACTCATAAGAGCCTTTCACACCCCCACTCATATCCTATTTACTCAGTTGATATAGGACTCAAACATACCTAAATCTGTCTACTTCTAAAGGACACACTGCCTCACAGCTTGAAAATTAGCAGAAGACAATATATGCCAGAACCTAGAAATACTTTATTCAAAGATGGTTCCACTTTTTAAGAATATTGATGTTTATAAGAGTAAAAGCTTCAGCTATTTAAGAAATCACCTGAAGTGAAATGCCCCCTTGAGGAATGATACCAACTACCTTCTTGGTTTGCCCAGGAATGAAGAAGACTTCCCGAGACTAGGGACTTTCAGTGGTAAAACAGAACAAGATATATGCATATTGAATGGGTGTGACAGATAAACACAAAATGTGAATAAAGTAGATTTTTATACATGCTGTGCAGTTATAAATATATGATGTTTATAGCGGGACCTTTGCAGCTGTGGTAAAGTGGCTTCGCAGATAAGATATTGGTCTGGTGGGTCCCAGTGCCCCTTGATTATTACATCACTAGAAGGTCTAGACTATCACCAGGCATCAGGGGAAGGCAGGCTCAGGCCAGAGGTTCAACAACAAATCCTGCTTCTTTCCCTGCTTCCACTGGGCTCATGGTACAAATTTGGGAAAGATCGTTTGTCTTGTTCACTGCTCTGTCCCCAGTGCCTAGCACAGTATCTGGCATCTAATAGACAACCAGTGGCTATCTATTGAATAAATGAATGGTCTGATGAGTCACATGCTTTAGAATATAGGACAGGGAATGGCTTTGTTCACATGAAGCCAGCATTCTCTCAAGGGCTTAAACTGAAAAGTCTTATTCAGTTACAAATTCCTTGGCAGAAAAAACAATTACTTCTTGCCCCACCCTGGTGCCGTGTCCTGATGCCCTTCAGGCTCTAGAAAGAGTGGCACCCTTGACATAGGGAAGAATCTTAAGTCCGCCCACCAGAGAGCTTTGCTGACCAGTCTTGTAGGTTTTGTGGAGATAGTTGAATGTGTGCAGGCCAGAAGGAATTCACAACTGTAGTTCTTTGACCCTCAGTTGTTGTAGTGAGGCAGCCTTAGCTCTCTGCTCAAAAGTATTTACATAATCTCAGTTACCAAAGTCCCTGCTTCATCTCACCTGTATTTTCAAATTCATTTCCACATTATTCCTACATGAGAGATTGTGCTGTACCCATTTTAGAAATCAAGAACCAGAGGTAAACAAAATATCTCCCAAGTAGTTGGAAAATAAGGGGGTAAATAAAATGATTTTCTATTTTGCTTTCCAGTTCAGGTCCCTCATATTTCTCATTCTCTACTGTTCCTCTTGATCCCCTCATCCCCCTAGCTAGAGGATACGAGCACAAAATATATTTGTTCGCAAAAAGCTCTGAAAGAGGAAGTTGAATCCAACTGCTGTTTCTGCTTCTATAGATTCATTTATTTCCCATTTTATCCAGTCACAGTAAATCTAAAGAGAATTGTTTGGAAATATTTCCCAGGCTGAAAAATGCTATTTTACAGAGGAGAAAAAAATGTGGCTAATAGAGTAAGCTGTTCGTGGCCTAAAATTATTTTAATGGATTGCGCCATTTGTAGTTGGGGGATCAAAGATGAGTGGCCTGAAATCTGAGAGGGAAGGTCCTGGGTTTGGGTGTTAGATACTTAGGCCCAATTCTGAGGGGTGTGTGTGCTGGGAAGGACAATGGAGATTTAAACACCACATTATGGGTGCCATGGCTGTTGAGATAGAACATTTCTGTTGTACCTATATATAGGGGAGGAGGGCCGAGAAACTAGAGAGGGAAGATATTCCAAAAACAAGCTGGGGAAGGAATGCACAGTGTGGGAGGTGAGATGTGGAGATGGGAAGGAATGATAGGTATTGAAATGAAAGTAAGAGGTTGGAGAATGGGGGAGGATGCTGTGGAAGGGAAAGGGGCAAGCAGCATTCTGGAGCCAAGCCTCCGAGAGGCAGTATTTTGAAATTCTTTCCATTTCTCAAGGTATCCTATTGATAATGTCAAGGTTCTCTCTCCATCCAACTTGAAAGAGACCCCTTACCAGTCAGCCTGCAAATGTTGGAGAATTGGGTTTCATGGTGCTGTGTCCATAGCCTGATGCTAGGGCCCAATGAGGTTATAAAAACGAGAGACAGACCCTTCGCTGTGATGCCTGGACTAGCTGTGAAGACAAATCAGAAATGTATGGAGAAAAAGGTAAACTACTTCAGAAAGTGACATGAAAGAAGACCACCAGGCAGTGAAGATACACGGTTGAGGAGAGATTAGAGAAGAACAGTATTAAGCCTGGAGCTGGGCGAACAAGTGGTGGGCTCCTAAAACATTCCTATCTTGCTCTTGGCTAAGGGTTCCCTGAAAAGCATACGGATTATCTTCCCTCCCTTAAAAGGGCTCCTCTCAAACTAAAGACTGCTGCTTCTCCAGCAGGGCCCAGAGAGGGGTTCTAGAAATGGATGAACTCTGCATCAGATTTTCCAGTATGCTCAGTGACTTCCAGGATCCCTGCTACCATTCCACTGGGATAGCAATGGCTTTAGGAAACTCCAAGTGGGACAGGGGCTAATGACACTGGTTTGGATTTTCAGGTTTTATTTACACTAATAATAAGCCTAGCTCACTTTCAGGCAGGATCCAGGAGCCTAAGCAGGACCCAGGCTGCTGTTATAACTTTTTCATTATTGAGCATTGATTATGACAGCCTCCATTATGAGATCGGGCTCAAACTATATACAAGGAGGGAGGAGTAGGCTGTGGGCAGTTGGGGGAGAGGGAGGTACAGTGGAGGTGCTGGGACTAGTGTCGACCTGGAGTAGCTCTACATTAACTGCTGCAGCCTTCTGTTGCTGGGGCACCCACACAGGCAATTTAGCTGGCAAAAGTACTCTGGAACTGTTGAGCAACCTGCTCTTTTTTTCCAAGGTAGGCATTGAGAAGGCATCAAGATCAAAATGCCTGTAAAGGTAAGATTTTGTACCTGCAGGCAGGTTTAGCATAGATCAAGAAGTGGTATGGACAGTTAGCTTAGAAAAGAATGCATCCTCTTGCCCTTGTGCCAAGTCTCTGTATTTTTTCTTCACCTCAGCGTGGGATAACAAGGGCCTATATGAGTAGGTCTATTGAAGAATGGGTCCTATTTAAGGAGATGCAGTTATGGATCATTCCACTAGAGGGAGAACTTCCCAGGGCCCAACTAAAGGATTTAAGCTAGGCAGGAATTGTCCTAAAAATCTCTAATGAAACAGGAGCCTTGTCCTCAGCAGAAAGGGACCTCAGCAAGGGACAGTAGTTTGTGAGATATTTTTAGCGCAGACTTATGGTAGGGGTAACTCAGGAGCAGCTGAGGTGGGAGGTGGGGTGTTAGGAGAAAAAAGCGTTAGTGTTAGAATGGCCCCAATAGAGGGCTCAGATCATCGTTTTTCTCCCCCTCTCCCTTTTCACCTGCCCCAGAGATCATATGCGCTTGCCACTTTGACTTTAAAACCTCCGTATTTAGCATAAAGCAAGGAGTCAGACCTCAAGACACCAGATCTCTGTGTCTGATGATTAAGCGACCAGTGTTTAGCTCAGCAAAATCTTTGCTCATAATTGGGCACTTGTTTCTGTGAGAGTGGTCCATGCACCTCTGTTGCCATAACAACATACCTAGCACTATTATTTGGACAATGGGGGTAAACTGCCTCCGTTGTCATGACGACAAGATCCCTGCTCAATTGCCCCAGGTGATCAATCTATTGTAGAAGAAATGGGGTTAACAAATAAGAGTGAGGGAGAACAGGTCACACCCAACAACTCTGATGTGCCAAATGAATATCAAGGCAAAGACACCTAACAGCTAGAAGAGGCAGGGGAAGATTTTTCAATTCTAGCTTAGCTGTGGGAACCCCTTTTATAATGTTCCCCTAGAAAGGCACCAATGCTGACTCTTGAACTCTTAATCAGTATATGACAACCTAGGGTACCTTTCTCCTGGGTGAGGGGAGAGCCAGGAGCAACCACTAGTAATTCTTAAAGCAACCTCACATTGATTAACATGATAAGGTTCTAATACTGGCTAATTTTTTTTTCAGTGCTTAATGTGTCAGGGTCTGCGCCCACACTCTTAATCACTCTAGTAAACTTCCATGTAGGGATTAATGTTCCAATAGACAGATAAAAAAATGGAATCAAAGGGGTTATAGTACTTATCTTATCTGTGACCATCCTGGGACTACAATCCAGGGTTTCTGATTGCCTGTCTAGTCCTTGCAGCTCTAGGTTCGCTCTTGGTTTGTGGAAAGAGTGGTAGGGAGAAAGAAGTCCTGGGGAGAAAGGAAGTGGGCCCCTCCTTAGTTATACACACCACGCACTGGCGCCTCTACTTTCTTTGAAGTCTTACGAATTCCTTATGATGATGGGAGACAAAATTCACAGCAGTATAATCCGGCAGGGCAGCAAACACTACAAGCAGGCACACAGCCATCCAGATGTCAATTGCCTTCACGTAAGACACCTGCAACATCCATCAACAGAGCAGTCAACCTTCCTGGAGTCCTCCCATGGCCTATCCGGTGAGTTGCCAGCCCATATTAACTGTCTGCTGTTCTTCATTTTTATCCTGAATTTCTTCTGGTTTTTTAAAGAAGCTTTCCACGATATTTCCAATTGCCTGAAGTCCCATGTCAAAAAGGTCATCCTTCATCTCTCTGTGCTGTCCACCCTCCACTTCCATCTGCCTTTCCTCCCTACGCTTCTTTTTCTTTCCTTCTTTTTTCTTTTTGTGCTTTTGCTTCTGATTCTGCTGCTTCTTATTCTTTTCATTCTTACATTCTTATGATTCTTTTCTCTCAATAAATAGCAACGAACATGAACTCTGCATTTGTTTGCCTTGTTATCTCCTAGGGTTCTCACAACCACAGTGGTAATTGGGCAGGATTTATTATTCCCATATGAGACGTGTGAGGACACTTGAAGCCTAGAGAGAGTCTTAGGCAAGATTACCCAGCGAGAAGACATAATCTTGGTGTTGGGGGTTCTGAGCTGCAGTCTCCACATCAGACTAGGAGTTTCTTCCTTTCCCTCTTCTACCCCTCTTCTTCCCTTGACCCCATAGTTTCTCCTGCTGCTCTTTGTGAGAGGCCCTGCTGAAGAACTGAGCTCAGTGGTGAGCTGGGGCCTCAGCTCCCACACTGGAGAGCAGAACAGAGAAGGGATCCCAAGGAAATGCTACCTACCCCTGGCTATGGAAACTTCTCTAATTTCTAGGTACCCTTGGCATTGCCCATCTAGTCTCTAGTGCTGTCCTCTCACTACCTGCCTTGGCAGCCCTTAAGTACTGTTCTCTCTCATTTTCCTTGTGAATAGTGGACACTCACTTCTCCTGGAACATGGTTGTGGCTGGGTGGAGCCGAGAGAGGGTTTAGAACTTAGGTTTATGAAGTCCTTTTACCTCCTTAATTAGACTGACTCCCTACATAGTTTCAAGCTGCTGAGCTCCCCCTAGGGGGCTCCCCAGCAGGAGCAGAATTGATGGCAGACAACTTCTTTCACAAGCTTTTGCCATGTTGAACAGTGAAGGTACTGCAGACTCCAGGTAAGGAGCAGGTCTCACTGGATAAGAACCTTCCGTAGTTCTTACCCTGGGAGAATCCCTCCCTCCAAGGGCATTTGGCAACTTGGAGGCAATTTTGGTTGTACAGTTTTGTGGGTGGTGGTGGCTACCAGCATCTAGTGGGTAAGAGGCCAGGGACACTGCTAAACATCCTACAATGCACAGGACCCACCCCCACCACCCACACTTCTCACACACACAACGGGAATTATTGGGCTCAAAATGGCAACAGTGCTAAAGTTGACGAAACCCTGCTCTCTCTTTTAGGGGAATTCCACTGAGGTGGGTGGTGGTCGTGGTGGATTGCTAGGCAATCCAGATACAGCCTCCTTTGGTGTTGCCATTTTGCCACCTACTACTAAGAGGGCATCCTATTTCATTCACCGTCTCCCAGTCCCACTGTGCCACTATGGATGTCTAGTAACTGCTACAAAGATTAACAATGGGGTACTGACAAGGGAGGTCCATAAAGGGCTTTGGATCCTCAAAAGAAAAGTACACCTTAGGCAGCAGGAAGAAAGTCTTTTTAAGAATTGAGTGTGTTAATAATACATGTTAAATATCTCTGAAATCCATCCATTCACTATCCTAGCTCATCTGAAGGACTGCAACAGTTTCCTAAATGGTCTCCCTGCATCTACACTTGCCACCTACAACCTGTCCTCAAAACAGTAGTCAGAGTTTTGTTTTCAAAATCTAAATGTGATCATATCACTTCCCTGCCACTAAGCCTTCATTGGCTCTCCAGTACTCTTACAGTACAGTCTATACTTCCCTTAGCATGCCTAGTCCTTCAGCCTCTTCTCACCCCTTGCAACCTATGACCCTGCCATGATGAACTACTATTTCAGTATTCTCCCAAGGAGACAGTCTTTCTGTGTCTCTCTCCTTTACCTATATAACTTTTACTGTTCACTTTGGATATCACTTCCTCTAGGAAGCCTTCCATAATCATTCCAGCCTGGGTTTGTTGCCTCTGCTATATGTGCCCAGGTTACCTACAATTTCTTAGTATCCATCCAATAGAGCTGGCCATTTCCTTCACTAGACTATGAGCTCTTGGATGGTAGGGACGGTTTCTATTGTGTCCACTGTTCAATCCCCAGTGCCTAGCTGAGTGCCTGGCACATAGTAAATATTTTTTAAATGGATGGTTGGATGAATGAGTGCGTGTGTGGATGGATGGATGGCTTAGCAATGTATCTGTCTCTACTGGCTTCTGTTTCCTCTTTTTGCCCTCATCACTACTCCTGAGAACTATGGACCATTAAGATTGCAGGATCTCAAGAGAATTGAGTCACTCCTCCAACTAATGAAACTTTTATCTGTCAGTCTCTTGTAGAAAGTTCCATTTAGTTCTTCCATTTTGCATGGAGCCATCTGCAGTTGTATAGATCAAGAATGGCAGACAGACAAAGATCAGTGCCTTTGGGCAACCCCATAATGGCAAAAAAAGAAGTGGTTTCCTGGGAACACGGTGAATAGCTATCCCAGCTGAGTTACTTTACAAAGTGAGCCTCTGCTTCTCTCATCCTTCACACTAGATTTGTATTGGGAGTGGGATTAGTGTGGTTTGCAGAAGCGTCTGACCTGGCCCCATCTCTTTCCTTGGGGCTTCCACCAAATCTAATGTTACACATACTCAAGAGTGAGCAGAAGCTCCTGGATTTACTCAGCCCCTTGTTCTGTGGGAGTGGTCAATGAAACTATTTTGTTTGGGATACAAGCCTTCATATTTTCCTTACTGAAAATGAGGCCACAAAAATGTCATCAAAATCTTAATGAGAGGGCACCAAAATATTGTAAAAACAAAATAAAGCAAACCCTCCAAAAAAAGTTCATTTTTCTCCCAAGTGAGGAAACAAAGTGATTTCTTGGAGCAGGCTGATTGTGCTTGCTCCAAGAGGGAACTGAAGAAGGAAGTGCTCTTGGTAAGAATAAGACATAAATTACAGCACTTCCCTGAGTTAGAGAAGCATCTCCTTGCATGATGGTGGCAATAAACTAGGGCAGGGTTCTTAGGTCTGAACTACTTTCCTGCCTCTGGTCTTCATATAAGGCCAATACCACAACATGGCCATCATAGTCCCTACTCAACACCCCTGTCCATTTAGAAAACACAGTTATAGAAAAAGGTCTCTGACAATTTCCCCTGGGATACTTGATCCTAATCTGAACTTTCTCACCAATTATCTGTAAAGGTATTGGACCACCTCAAAGGTTTCCTGGCATCTCAAAAATAATTGTGATCATCATCCCAATTATATAATAATTATGGCTCCTTTAGCCATTGGTCCACTTACTCAGTTATTTCTACCCTGACACCTAATAATTATAATAGCCAGCATTTACTGGGTGGTTATTGTTTGCCAAACAGTCTTCTGTGTTAAACATTGTCTTATTTATTTCTTGTAATAACCCTGTGGAAGAGGTAATATTCTTATTTCCATGTTACAGGAGAGGAGATTGATAGGTTTAGAAATTTACCTACGGTCACCATTAGTAAATGATAAGGCTGGGACTTAAACCCAAATCTGCCTGAGATTTGGGTTTCTCTTAACTTCTCTTAACTACTGCTCACTCTCATATAGCAAACTGGTAAATTCACTTTCGATGTTCAGATTACCCCTGTTTAAGTCCCCAGTAAATGTCTTTTTAGGAATAAACACCAAGAGATAAGAGATCGCAGGGCCTAGTTCCCATCAAATCGGAGCAAGTGGGAATATGTTCACTATAAGATCTAAAAGGAACTGTGTTGCTTTTACTTCCCATGACTTCTCTGTGGCATAATACAGTGCCTGGTACATAGTATATGCTCAATAAATATTTATAGAATGAGTGGGTTTATTCCATGATTTTCTCAGGGCTTTGCTGTCTATAAGGACTTTGAGGTGACCTCTAAATTCCCTACATGAAGACACGAGGCAGGGAGAACCTGGCCCAGTCCCATCAGTACAGATCTCTCAGTATAATAAAAAAATCACCAGGCCCCAGATGATCAGAGTCCACTGACTTTAATCGCTATTTGCTACCTCAACATTTTCTCACCCCAAAAGAGCGGACATTTCATCTTGAGCTCTTTACAATAGTATCTGATTTCCTGATGTAGTAAGAGAAAGGTGTTGGTTTAAAATGCTTGTATTTCTTTGTATCTTGTGGGCCATGACCTTGAGAAAGTCATTCTTTCTTGGGCTGTATTGTCCTCATGTGTACCATGAGGGAGGGAAACTTTCCATCTTCTATCGGTCTTTGTTTTTTTAAAAAAAATTTATTTATGTTTTTATTTTTAGAGAGGGGGGAGGGAGGGATAAAGAGATGGAAAGAAACATCAATGTGTGGTTGCCTCTAGAGAGAGCCCCCTACTGGGGACCTGGCCTGCAACTCAGGCATGTGCCCTGACTGGGAATCAAACCAGCAACCCTTTGGTTTTCAGGTTGGCACTCAATCCACTGAGCTAGACCAGCCAGGGCTGCTATGGGTCTTTTGATCTTGAACATGCTAGTATTTCCTGGTGAAAGTCAAAGTAAGTTGGGCACTGTCTCTGCCTGTTCCCTAGGCAGACAGCATCTGCAACCCCAGCTTCTACACTGTTAGCAGTATGTTGTAGGGGGCAGAGAATGCAGGTCACTTGCCCTTGCTCAATGGCTCTTCTCTATTTTAAATCCAAGAAAAATAGAGCCAGAGGGACCAGGGGATGAATGGGAAATGGGGAGCTCTATGGCAAGCAAGTTCCCTTGCATGTCTCTTCACCTTAGGCAAAGAGATCTGGGAGCCAGAGCTTTTAATGGTCATGGTGAGTACGGTGGTGATGTTTAGGCCTACACAGACAGGGGCAGCATCCATGTTGATCCAGAAGGAGACCCAGGACAGGATGACAATGAGTAGGCTGGTGATGTACATCTGAATCAGGTAGTAGCCCATCTGCCATTCCAGATGAAACTTTACCTCGATGCAGGTGAATTTCCCTGCAAGGAAAGAGATGAGGTATAAGACCCCAGGTCCCCAGGCTGCAGCTGAGCCTGAGAGGCAGAACTAGGGCAGTCTTATCTCTGAGGGCTAGCCTCTGGCACCTCAGCTGGACCAATAAATGAGCCTTCATAATGGCCCCAGGGAGTGTGGAGGGAGGACTCCAGAGCCAGATTGCCTAGGCTTTAATCCTGAACCTTCCATTTACTAGCTATGTGCACTCAGGGAAAACACCTAAGCTTTTTGAGTTTTGGTTTGCTTGTCTGTAAAATAGAATAATAATACTATCAACTCCATCACTGGGGTATTGTGAGAATTAAATGAGATAATGTATTAGAGGTGTTGATCACATAGGTAGCTGGTACTACAATCATTATTAAGAAAGTAATGAGCTTAGACTCTGCTCAAATCTCAGCAGCCTTGCTTGGGCTTGCCGGTACCCCAGAAGCTCTCTAGCAACAATGATTCACTGAAATAAACACTGCCTGTATCTTAAGCAAGTGAAAGCAGCTGGATAGCAAATATCTGGAAACAATGTCCAACAGAGACCAGCTGTGGACAGCATGCAGAGGGTTGCTTCCCAGAGAGCATGAGGAAGTAGCATTTTGGTACACCAACAAAAAGTGCATTGGCTCCAGGCGCACTTACCAGTGCTCTGCCTCCTCTGCCACCTATTTTCACTTTTCCTTGCTTCCTACACCCTGAGGCTAAGAAAACACTAGGTCAGAAGTTTTCCTAGAAGTAGAGGCTCAGGATAACCAAAGCAAAATGCAGAGGATGCGTATACTGTTATTTCATTCTGGCCCAGGCTTGCTGTTATTGGGCCTGATTCTTCAAGGCTAGTGATTTCATGAATGACTGACTATGCATTTGACATACTGTGTAATGCCATGATATCCTACTGTCTCCTTAATCCACCCTACCTCACCTCACTCTGGGCTTCTTGCCATGACATGCCTTTGCTAGGTATCTATAATTTTCTTTCTTTCCTTCCTTCCAGTTTTTTTTTGGTAATAGCAGTTTTGTTTGTAATGACAAAATTCACACTTGTTTAGTACCAAAAAGTGAGAGGTAGAGAAAAAGTAGTAATATTCATAAGCTGACATTTACCAAACCCGTACTAAGTGCACTGAGTTTATAAAGTGTGTCTTATTTAAATCCCATAGGAACTCTTCAGGTCAGGGAAAATTATATTCTATTTTATAGATAGAGATGCTGGGGCTTGAAGAGATCAAGTTATGTTTCTCAAGGGCACCTGACTAGTAAATGGTGGAGCCAGAACTCATTCATCTCTGACTCCAGAGTTCTTGCTCTTGTCCAAGTGTATCACAAGATTTTAAAAACATTGTGTGCTATTTCCTTCCAGGATTTTTAACCGCATGCTTTTAATTTGCTTCTTTTCCCAGAACATAATTATTCTGTGTATATAACTTTGACTCTAAGCCTTTTTCACTTGTATTTTCCTATGTTGCTGTAAGCAAATTGCAAGCATCCTTTTGAACATCTGGATAATATACCAACAAGCAAGTGTACTATGTCATTTACTTAACCGCTGCCCTATTAGTGGATATCTATAACAATCTGAAGTTTTTGCTGGTATAAACAGTGACCTAGGAGCCTTCTTGGGGTCTAAAGTCAATATGATACTTTAGAATAATTTTCTTTTAATAAATTCCAAGGAGTGGGGATATCTGGATCAACAGGGATATAATATTTTATTGAGTCGTATACTTGAAACCTGTATGGTTTTGTGAACCGATGTCACCTCAATAAATTTAATTAAAAACACTTTCTCAAAACGTGTCCCTCTGCACCAACTTTATCAGAATCCTCAGGATGGTTGTTCAAATGCAGATCAGAATCTCTGAGGGGTAAAGCCTACAAATCAACATTTTAATAGACTCCCAGGGGACTATATACAAATTGCCAGGGTTTTTTTCCCCAATAAAGGTTATACCAATTTCTACTCCTACCAGTGTTTTTTACATTCAATGGCCCATTCTTCTTCTCATTCCCTGCACCCCCATGTACACAAACACACATACTCATAGAGTGGCACCCAAAGCAAGTTAGCACACTATAGGGGGTACCTAGGATCTCCCTTCTTCATCCTGTGTCCTCTATTTCAGGGTCATAAGTCTTGGCAGCCAAAGTGCCTGGGGAAATGAGGCAACATCAAGGTGCAGATGCTCTGGCAGCCCCTCTCTACTTCCTGGCCCATATTTCATACCTGGGAAGGAGAAGCCAGTTCAAGAGATTTGGGCAGTGGTAGCAGCAGTAGGAGGTGTGTACAAGAAGCCACCAGTGCCCTGAGGCCTATTCCCTCCTGGTTCAGTGCAGCCATTGACTACTTCGAGATGTAGATTCCCTACCTTCCCAGAGAGTTGTCCCCAAGACCAAGTAGAACATTCCTTCTACTCAGTGGCACAGGCCCATTTACTCTGCAGCATGTGACAGCGACAAGGACATGGGCTTTGGGATTAGACCGATCTGAGTTTGAATTCTAATTAGCCATTTACCAGCTGTGTAGCTTGGACAATTGATTTAACTTCTTAGAACCTCAGTTTCCCCTTTCTTGAAGATGGGATTGATAACCCCTACCATAATGAGATGAGGAATATAAAGCACTTAACACCACACCTGGCACACAGATTGAACCATCCACAGAGGTTTGCTGCTTGCCCCCTTCCCTCCCATCTGGAAGCCCTCCTATAACTCACAGCCAGTAAAGATCCTGGGTTTTTACCTGTGTTATAGTACTTGGTACAATAGCCTAGATCCTTTTCATCTTGCAAGATAAACTGGAGTAGAGACAGCCCCTCAGCCACTTGTACAGCAGGAGCATCTTCCAACCACTCAAACACGAGGTCATTCATGGTATAGCCAAGTGAAAGTGACAGAGATGACAGACAGCTGCAGAGTGTGGGTGGGGGATAGAAGTAGGGTAAGAGTTAGAATTGGCAGGAAAGAACAGATGAGTAAGACCAGGTTTTTAAGGGCTCCATGTTCATCTTAGAAAGGGAAACATTTCTGAAGAGGGTACTTGGTCAATTGTCTCACGAGCCCATCATATGTGGGAAAATCAGAAAGATTTCTAGACTCCTCTCTTGCTTAGTTTTCAAGCTTTAGAAAAGCCCAAAGAGAAATTATTCTGGAAGACCTAGAAAGCAGGTCCAAAAGGTTGGAAAGATGTCAAGGAACCCAGCTGGGAACCTCCTGGCATATCTCAAACCCAGGGGAGTGAAGCATGTGTACCGACCACATGTCTCAAGCTGAGCCAGCCTCAGAACCAGGGCTTCTGCTATCTCACCCTAGGGAGGAGAGAGCTATTTATACCCTGCCAGTCATGCATGGGACAATGTGTACACCACAGACTCTTAGCCAGGGCCCTGAACTGGGGAAAATTGAGAGCTAACATCTGAACATGCCAAGTTGCTCACAGAGAGCTAGAAGTTTGTGAGGGCTCCTACCACATCTTTGACCATATTCACACCTGTCAGGGAGAAATCAGAGCAGAAAAACCAAGGCTCATGGATGTCCAGAGTAGGGCCTTGACATAGAGTAGCTGTGTGACATTGGGGAAGTCACTTACCCTTCTGTAAAACACTCCATCTACTTTCTAGAGTTGTTGTGAGAGAGTAATGGGAACCTGGTCATGAAAGTGGTTTATGAACTCTAAAGAGCTGACCATATATGGAACATTCTAGCAATCAAAAGTATTACATGCTGAAAACAGCTTAATAAGCCTTCTTCTCTGAGGACCAAGTGAATATCTCCTGATATCACTGTGTTACCTCACCCAGGAGATGGCAAAGGGGTGAACGTAGGTGATGATTCAACCTTGTCTTTTTGCTTTTCTGCACTTGGTGCAGCACCTGCAGGCTGGCATCTCTGCCATAAAATAACCTTTAGCTGACTTAGCTACCATGGGCACTGTTCTATATCTAAAACTGTCCTTGTCCACCTCTACAAGTTATGTGTTCATGAGGAATCAGAGTTCAAAGAATACCCCATCCCTTCCAACTCTGGCAGTTTTACAGGCATCTTGAATGTCTTAACTCAGGGGTAGTTGAAGTAGAATCACTTCGGGCACTGTGAGAGGAAACACGTCTTTGGTCAGAGGAAGTACCCCCTAAATGACCCCCCACAACCAGCACAAACAAATTTGTATGTAAGGCAGGGGTCTTCCCATTCCCCAGACCCATGGAGCAGCCAGGCCAGCAAATTGTATGGGGATGGGAAAACACTGTGTATTGGGTGTTAGCAAGTGCTGGCTGCTGGTCTCATTTGTGCCAAGAACTGTGAGTGCTTGGCAATGTCCCTCCCCACTCTGGGATGCCCTTTTCCTGTCTGGAATATCTCAGGATGGAGTTAACTATCTGGGATACCAGACCTTGTCCCATGATTCTCTAGGGACACTTACAGCTCTCCAGCTGCATCATGCAGGTCTGGATGTCCATGGGGAAGTTCTTGAGGTCCATCAGGCAAGACAAAATGAGGATCAGTCTAGAAGGGACAGTAAGAAAGCAGTGACATTTGTTTACTGGGGCCAAGAACACAGGGAACCATCTTTCCAAACCTCAGCTTCCATCTGGCTTCTTCCCCCTGGCCCAGACTCTCCCAGCAGGCACACCTGGTGCTGTAGAGCGCATTCTTTATTCTTGAAGATGCACAGTAACTTGTTGTCGATGGTTACCTCATGGAAGTTGGCCCCTTTCTCATTGGCAAAGAACAGGTTGGGTTTCTAGATAGAGTCCAGTATGGAAGGGTCAAGGTCTAGTGAGTCATCAGGATATTCTCCATAGGCCAGGCATGGTTCATTCCACTGCTGTCACAAGAAGACATTCACCCAGTAGTCCTACTAGGGTGCAGAGATGGGCCCATCAGAGACAGTGCTATTCCAGGGGCCCAGCCAGCCTTACATTGACAGGAGGATCATGAGGTAGAAATGGTAGAAATGCTGGGAGCATATCTCAGGGGCAATGGGCATTTTTCACAGGAGAAGGAGCCAACCTTGGGCTGATATGGGAAAGGCGGGAAGGGGAAAGACATTTATTGAACACTTATGGTGCACAAGGCTCTCTGTTAGGTGCTTTCTTTATGTGCTCCATCTCAGTTAAATCTTACACGCCGAGGAGGGTGCTGTTATGACCCTCATTTTCCAGATGAGGAAACTGAGACAAAAAGAGACCTGCCTAGAGTCATGCAGCTGTTCAGTGGTAGAGTCAAGGTTTGAACACAGGTTTTCTGATTTCAAAGCCTCCCAGGCTACCTCCCAGGCTGGACATTGCTGCTTAGACTAGTCTGCCTTTAGCACACTGAAACCATGGGCTGGGAAAAGTGTTCCTCCCAGTGACCAACTTCACACATAACATGGGCTTAGCCATGAACATGAGACACCGCAGAGGGAGAAAAGGCTTGCTATTTGGGGGGCTTCAGCCATTCACACTAGAGTAGAAGTGGGAAACAGAGAGACCTTACCACGGTAGTCTCAGTGATGGGGCCAAAACTGTTGATGATGTTGCAGGCCACATTCACAGGTGGGCCTAAGGGGAGGTAGGAAAGCACAGCCATATTGTCAGGGAATTCCAGGTGGCTGGGAACAGGTTCTAGGACTCCCTCCTCGAGCTTGAGGCCAGAGCACTGCTAGGAAAGGGCAGCGTCAGCTACACAGATGCATGGGCAATGGGGAGGAGAGGCTCCTTCTGAGCTGAAAGACCCAGCCTTGTACCTCCAGCTTCCTGCCTTTGGGGTAGGCAGTAGGGGCTGAATCAGCAGTGTGTCCCCCAAAATTTGTCGGGGTAGGGGTTTGTAGGATGAATGCTTCTTACCTTTAAAATTGGGGCAAATCCTGGCATTATATCCAGATGTCTGACCCATAAGCTTTTCAAGAAAATCAGAGGGGGACATGGACTGGGAACCCTTGGTCCCAGATTTGATTTCCTTTTTTGCCAAGGCAGCCCTGGGCAGGAGAGATTTAAAAAGTCTAAGGCCAGTTGTATTCTGCCTTTATCACAGACCTTCTCTTTCCCTGTCCCTAACCACCTCTGGCTGGTCTCCCCATTAGGCAGGAGGATGGGACAAGATGAGTCTCTGGGTGCCCATTTGCAAAATGAGAACAGAAATAGCAATAAACCAACATGGCAGATTACCAGTTAGTCCTAGAAAATGGCTTTCATTTATATTAGTTTTCTTTTTTACCTTCACCATTCTCAGTATTATGGGGATGAGGACTATTATTTCCATTTTACAGATGAGAAAACTGAGGTTTACAAAGGAGGAGGAACTTGTGTGACTGGAAATTGGTGCAGCCGCTATGGAAAACTATGAAGTTTCCTCAAAAAATTAAAAGTACAACTACCGCATGATCCACCAATTGCACTTCAGGGTATTTATCAAAAGAAAACAAACACTAATTTGAAAAGATTTATTCACTCCTATATTCATTGCAGCATTATTTACAATAGCCAAGATATGGAAGCAACCTAGGTGTATATCGAAGATGAATGGATAAAGGAGATGTGGTAGATACATACATTGAAATATCACTCAGCAATAAAAAAGAATGCAATCTTGCCATTTGAGACAACACTGATGGACCTAGAGGGGATTATGCTAAGTGAAATAAGCCAGTGAGAGAAAGCAAATACTGTATAATCTCACTTATATGTGGCATCTAAAAGAAACAAACAAACTGAAAGGAATGACTCGCCCAAAGTCTCAGAGCTAATAAGTGACAGGATCAGGACACACACCCAAGGCCGAGGCCTCCTGCAGTGTTCTAATTCTGGAGCTGCCTTCAGTGTACTCAGAGAAGAGTGACCACTCAGTGGAAATAATGTAGGCTATGCCAACATTTTGCCTATGAGGTCTAGCCAAGGATTGGAGGGGCTCAAGAATAATTGCATCCCTGAGAGTTGGTTTCAGTTGTTTGGCCTTTGTGCTGAGCTACTCAGGCACTAGGACCTAGCTTCTGGAGAGGGAGGCTTGGATTCTGGTGTTTGATCTAGCAGGAAGTTGTTCTGAGTTGGACCATACTTCAGGGTTGTGGCAACTGCAGGCAGGTGAACATGCTTTGGCAACAAAATAGGCGAGGAAGCAGGGTTCTCGGAGCATGCAAAAGCCTCCCTGTAGGGTGGCCATGCTGAGAAGGTCAACTCCCATCTTTTACTCTAAATAAGTTGACTCTGAGTAAGGAGCCGGTGTGCTTTGACCTATGCTAGAGGCCATCCTTTCTTCCTTGACAAGTTTCCTTCTAAGAGCAGCAAAACTCTTTCCACAGGACTGCTTGTCTGCTTACCAGCGAAAGCTCGAGGAGGGACCAGGGGCTTGACAAAGCCTTGAGGGCAGAGGTGGGGCTCAAGGCCTGAGCTTAGGCTGGGCTCCTGGTGGGGCCCTGTGACTCCTGCTCTTCCTGCTGTCACCATTGCTCCCGGTCTAGAGCTAGCTCCCCGACTGCTGCACTGTGAGGCTGGAGGCAGGGTGGCTGCTGTCTTTCTGGATCTGAGTCTCTTTTGAGCCAGTGTTCTCCTCTCTCCCAGTAAATCTATGCACCTACTAGTAATCTACTGGTAATGGATACAATATGAAAAATAGCTAAGGCACCGTGCTAAATGCTTTCCTCACCTTACCTGGCTTAGTTCCCACATCAATCCTCTCAATAAGTGCTATTATTATCCTGCTGTATAGATGAAGACACTGAAGATCAGCCAGGTGAAACAACTTGTTCACAGAGAGCTAGTAAATGGTAAGATCAAGACTCAAACCCAGAGCTATTGACTTTAAAATTAAGTCCATCTATAATACCATAATACCACGATGCAAGCAGGCCAGGGTGGGCTGCCAAAGAACCAGAGTAAAGAAAGATCTGTGGCAGCTATATCCTGACCTCCTAAAGTCCTGTCTCCTTGAATGCCCTGAGAGGAAGCCCTTACCCTGGCACAGAGGCCACCTTGGCCCCAATCAGAGGCTTCCAGAGCAGGTGGCCTAAGGAGGCTGAAACTCTGAGGAGGCTCGTGGTGGTGCTGGAGCAAGAAGTCCATGGCTTTTCCACAGGGTGCCCACACCAACCAGGTGCTACTTTTGGCCAGCAGCCACCTGCCTTTTGGCAGGCCACATGGCCCCACACATGGAGCAGCCAGACCCTTGCCACCCTTCTCAACCCCACTCTCAGGTCACTTCTCCTGCTACCCCCATCCCCAGGACCCTGGCACAGGCTGTGAGCATAGCTGTTTTGGGTCCCAACCCCTATTTCAGCTCCTTTATTCTGAGGCTACTTTGTCTGTAGACCTGAGAGCAGCGTCGCTGTGTGATTTTCATTCTAGAAAGTCCTAAGTCCTGGCAGATGGGTAAGGTTGCAATGCAGTGGGGTAGGAAGAGAACTCTGATTTACTCCTGGGTACCTGAGTGACTTTGGACAGGTCACATCTCCCCTCTAGGCCTTAGTTTCCATTTGCATGATAAAGGACTTAGACTCAGAACTTCCTAAGGGGCTGCCTTGCTTTAACTGCCCAAGAGAGAATGCTGCTGTTGAAGCTTGGGCCTTGAGGTAGCCTCCTCTCCAGGAGGTCCAACAAGGCCCATCTGGGTGCCCACTTTTGCCTGCATCCTCCTGTTAACTCCAGCTGAGCCGCCATTCCACTTTGGGCTGTTTTTCACTCTTCAGAGGTTTACTACCCCTCCCCTACATATTGCATCTCTGTCTGCCAGCCAGCTAATGTGCCTGCAAGCAGTAAGGCAGGAGGCTCCTCAGTGGCAAGCAGTGCCCGTGTGCTCCCTGAACTAAGAGGAGGGGCATGGTACTGCGGTGACCCTCACCCCCATCCAGTTTGGGAGGTACTGTTCTTGTAACCAGTTCAGCCCAAGCCACAGCCATCTTTCCTGTTCAGCAAACCCTGTCCACCTAGACTGGTTCCTGGTTTAATGAGAAAGGGAGCCCAAAGCCTGTCTTGCTCCCAAGGTCAGGAAATGACTGCCACTTAGTGCCCACCCAGGGACAGTCAGCACCCATGTGCACACAGGCAGGATAACTGCAGAGGGCCAAGGTTTAGTTAGTCCACATGCATTCTGATGTGGTTTGGGGCAAACCCTTGCTACTCAGAGCCTCTTGGTTGGGCAGCTGGCAGATGTTGGTGTCACTTTTAGGCATCTGAGCAGAGTGTGACCAAACTGGTAGGGGGATAGAATTGGATGGCAGGACTGATGGCCTCTGTTCTGGGGCTTAGCTAACTAGTGCCTTCCCAGGCCCAGAAAGCTCCCACCCATGCAGAAGTCTTCCCACTAGCTCCGGGGCCTTGAACTACTTCATGAAAAGCTCCTGGGTCCTGATTGGAGGAAGGTGTGTCATACCCTGGAGCCCTCCAGAATGTGGGCTTTTTTTTTGCAAACTTAGAGGAAACTGTGACAGATGCCCCTGCTGCTCCCTGTGAGAGTTTGCATGCAACTCCTTCTCACCCCTACTCAGCTTACCTGAGGAGGACCCACCCTGGCAGGGTCCAGAGGAGAAGAAAGGAGAGGATTGCAGGAACTTGAGCTGTCATTCTGTGAACCCTGGATCTCTTTCTCAGCCTGGCTGAGATGAGAGGGGATATCCTGTGGGGTCTGCTGAAAGTACAGATCCTTCCTCCAACTTGGTCAGCTCACAAGAAGTCAGTGGGGCCAGGATAGGATCTCTCTCTCCCTCCCCCCATACCTCTCTCTCATCTGCTCTCTTCTCTTCTGTCTTGCTATTACCAGTCAGGGACCAGAACTCTTCCCCTGGAAATGATCCTGACACAGACAACCCTGTTGGCTCCTGCTCTGGTTAATTTAGACTCCCAGAGGGCCTCAGCCTGCCCATGGTGGGAGCCGGGAGAGATTCTCTTTGGCAGCAACCAGTCTACAAACCCTAGAGAGCCTTGAAGGGGAGGGGGAAGGAAGGGAGGAGGGAGACCGGGAGGAAGTTTCCCTCCTCCCTCCCTCCTCCCTTCCTTCCCCCTCCCACTCCCCCCAGATGTCCCCTCCAAAAGCAGCAATTTAAAGGTACAATGGCTGGCAGCTGGAGTAGGTTTTGGAGCTCATCAGTGTGCCGGGGAGGTGCCAGGGCTGCTGATACCTCCGGGAGAAGACCCAAGACCCAAGATTTTCTGTCCAGCCTAACCCTCCAGCTGGAGGAGTGTATGCAGGCTGCCCTGCTTCCTGCTCACCAACAGCTTCCCTTTTACCCTGGAGTTATGCGGGGCCCAACTCTGAAGTCCTAATGATTTTTATAAAGGGGGAAAATACCTGTGGGGGTTTAGGTGGAGACACTGGGTATTTGCAAGCTGACATCTTCAGATCTGAGAGGAGGCAAAGAAGAGGTGGCCAAGGGCAGGGCTGACTTTCTCAGTCTTCCGGATGGAGGCACAAGGAATGGAGGATATAGAACTTTGGAGTCCTCCTCATACGTGGTCTGCTTGCCTGGCAATCTGTCGAATTGTCTATCTGACTGTCTCATCTCCTTCATCCTTGCAGATGCTCATCCTTTTCCTGCTTTCCTCCCTTGGGTCATTTCTGGTGAGCTTGGTTGGCACTCTGTAGCACCTGGAATTCCTCTTTCCCTGATACACTTTCTCTAGCTCAGCTCCACTGGGGGGAAGAGATAGGTAGGTGTCCCTGGTAGGGCCAGGGCAGGCCTGGCACACAGCTTCGGAGGAGTCAAGAGGGCCAAGAACAATGACCTAGCAGCTTCCAGCCCTGGACAGAGGACAGAGGACAGAGGACAGAGGCAGGGAAGGTGGGCCTTCTCTTTTGCCTCTGCCCACTTGTTTACAGTATCCAGGTTTTTCTGCAGCTCCATGTCCTCTCCTGGACACTTCCCCAAATTCCCAGATGTATTATTTAAACTGCTCTGGGACTTCCCCAAGTGCCTTACCCTTTCTCCCTCCCAACCTCTTTCTTTTTCTCCATCCTTTTTCTCCCCCTCTGAAGCTTTCTTTTATCTATCCTCTCTCCATCTCCATTTTTTCCTCCC
Organism: Pteronotus mesoamericanus; assembly: GCF_021234165.1. Classification (NCBI taxonomy): domain Eukaryota; kingdom Metazoa; phylum Chordata; class Mammalia; order Chiroptera; family Mormoopidae; genus Pteronotus; species Pteronotus mesoamericanus. The sequence continues at coordinate 436,011 of NW_026555322.1, read as the reverse complement.
TGTTTCTTTGTTTCTCCTATGTCTGTCTCCCCCTCCTGTTTTGCCCTCACTTTCTCTCCATCCCACTTTTATTTCTCAATCTCCCCATCATCTCCATTCTCGCATGTTCTCCTCCTGAATTACAACAGTAAAAAGCCAAAGGTTTTGATTTCTTCTTCATTGGAAACCCACACGCCTGCTCTGCTGAGTTCTGAGTGTGTGCTGGGAGGACATATTCGTGCCAGCTTACTGGGGTCAATCTCAAAGCTAACTGCAGCCCCTCTCCCAGGTTCACCAGAGAGGGGTTTGTGGGTATTGGAAGCTCCTCTATGGACCTACTGAGTACTTAGAGGGATTGGTGATGACAAGGCAACGATGGTGGGAGTTGCAGCTGCATTAATATTAAAGAGGATGAATTTTAAAACTGCAAATGAAAGAAAAAGAAGGTAATTTTATTTTATTTTTAACTATATTTTATTGATTACGCTATTACAGTTGTCCCATGTTTTCTTTCCTTTATTCCCCTCTGCCTGGCATCTCCCCTCCCACCAGCATCCCACCCCCATTAGTTCACGTCCATGGGTCGTACACATAAGTTCTTTGGTTTCTCCATGTCCTATACTATTCTTAACCTCCCCCTGTCTATTTTGTACCCACCAATTATGCTTCTTATTCCCTGTACCTTTTCCCCCATTCTCCTCCTTCCCCCTTCCCACTGATATCCCTCTATGTGATCTTCATTTCTGTGATTCTGTTCCTGTTCTAGTTGTTTGTTTAGTCTATTTTTGTTTTCTTTAGGTTCAGTTGTTGATACCTGTGTTTGTTTTAATTTTACTGTTCATAGTTTTGCTCTTGTCTTTCTTACATAAATCCCTTTAACATTTCATATAATAAGGGCTTAGTGATGATGAACTCCTTTAACTTGACCTTGTCTGGGAAGCATTTTATCTGCCTTTCCATTCTAAATGATAGCTTTGCTGCATACAGCAATTTTGGATGTAGGCCCTTGCTTTACATGACTTTGAATACTTCTTTCCAGCCCCTTCTTGCCTATAAGGTTTCTTTTGAGAAATCAGCTGATAGTCTTATGGGAACTCCTTTGTAGGTAACTGTCTCTTTTCCTCTTGGTGCTTTTAAGATTCTCTCCTTATCTTTAATCTTGGGTAATTTAATTATGATGTGTCCTGGTATGTGCCTCCTTGGATCCAACTTCTTTGGGACTCACTGAGCTTCCTGGACTTGCATGTCTATTTCCTTCTCCAACTTGGGGAAGTTTTCTTTCATTATTTTTCAAATAAGTTTTCAATTTCTTGCTCTTCCTCTCCTCCTTCTGGCACCCCTTTTTTGCCTAGTGATGCTCTGTCTGCACCTATGTATGTGTGACAGTCACTTTTGCATGCCTTCTGTGTCTGGCTTACAGCATTTGGGGACAGAATGCTGGAACCAGGCCATTTTCAGTTTGTCTGAGACTTGTTTACCAATTATGGGTCACTCCTGTTTACTTCTGATGTCTGCTTTCTTCTTTTTCTTGACTTGTCTTGGGAGAGGGATGGGTCCTGATCAAGGTTGAGTTGAGCTGAGACTGGCTTATGGCCTTTTTGTCCCCTGCATTGCCTTCTTTGAATAGGATGAATTGCATGTTTTTTCACTAAATTCACAAATATTTAAAGAGGTAACATATTCCCTGCACATCCAGAAACAGACTAAACAAGGTTATGACTTGTCCAAGAGGACTTGCTCAAGAGTACATAGCTGCTAGGGGGAAAGCAAGCCATTATTGCCTTTGTTCAGCAGCAGGAACACGCTATGATGTTGGAATGTTTAAAGCTGTCCCAGAGGTTCCTAAACTTCTCATTTTTTTTGAATTATTGTTTCTTCATTCTGTTCTGGTTGAATGTTTATTTCTTCCTGTGTTCCAAGTTGTTGATATCAGTCCCGGTTTTCTTCCCTTCCCTGTTGGTTTCCTGTATATTTTTCTTTATTTCACTTTGCATAGCCTTCACTTTTTCCTCCATTTTGTGACCATACTCAACCATTTCTCTGAGCATCCTGATTACCAGTGTTTTGAACGCTGCATCTCATAGGCAGGCTATCTCTTCATCACTTAGTTATATTTTTTCTGGAATTTTGATCTGTTCTTTCATTTGGGCCATATTTCTTTGTCTTGGAGCTCCTGTTACATTGTAAGGGGTGGAGCCTTAGGTGTTCGCCAGGGCAGGGCAACCACATCGCTGTGTTGAGGCACTGTATGTGGGGGTGGGGTCAGAGAGGGAACAATGTGGCTTGCTCAGCTCTCAGCTGTCTTTCAGTCACTTCTCCCACTACCAACAAGCAAATTGGGCCCTTCAGGTGCTGATTCCTGGATGGGTGGTTTTGTGTACATTGTAGGACCCCATGGGTCTCTCCAACAAACTCTCCTGTGAGGCTGGGAGTTTCTCCTGCCACCATAACTTGCACAGGTTTTTACAGCCAGAGATTTTGAGGCTTTCTTTCCCCATGCTGGAACCCTGGGTTGTGTGGTCTGTCTTACTCCCCATTTGTTTCTCCTGGTTTATCTTCATGCAAATGTGGGACTGCCAGGTCCTCCAGCTGCTGCCTTGCTGCATGTCCTTTCCACCCCGGCTGCCCATCTCTGCCCTTCCTACCAGTCTGGATGAATGTTTCTTCTTTAACTCCTTGGTTTTTGTACTTCCATACGGTTAAATTTTCTGGCAGTTCTGGTTATTTTTTGTGTCTAAATTTGTTGTTGTCCTTCTTTTGGTTGTGGAAGGAGGCAAAGTGCATCTACCTATGCCTCCATCTTGGCCGGGAGTCCACGATCTTGAAAGAAGATAATTATCAGAATGCATACTGAAATGTTGATGGGGGATCTGGGCTTCTGGAATTGGGACTGGGAGGTGTATACGCCTCAAATAATGCTTATATGTCCAATAAGTACAAAGTACCATGCAATACTTCTCCCAAAATCATCTTTAGCAGCCTTTTCACCTGTTCTCCCTCCCTCCTTGCTTTCTGTTAGCATGATGATCCTCACTCCAAAGGTAGGAACCAAGACTTACAGAACCTCCCTGAGCAGGGCTCCAGGCTAGGGAGTGTTGGGAAAAGCCCTGTCTGGTTTCAGGAACTGTAGCCTCGCTGACAGGTGAGAGGGCCCCAAGGCTGAAACTAATCAAGGAGGCCTTGAGAAAACAGGCCACTGAGGTGATGAAACCCGTTCCCCTGGCAGGGGCACAGCCCCTGCCACCCTCTCATCACCCTGCTTGGCCCTGAAGGATGGCTGGTTAGTCAATGATGGGTAAGACCCCGCGATGGAAGAGACAACCAAAGACAGGCACAGCCACATGGGCATCAGGGAAAAAACTTGGGGTACACGAAGAAAGGGCAAAAAGACCCGTAGCCCTTGGCTTGGCTTTGATATGGCCGGGGTAATTCTATCTGAAAGAAGTTTACTTATTTCCTGGTTGCCTTGCCCTTCCCCCCACCTGGCTCAAGATTGAAACAATACTAGAGACAGCCCTAAACTGGATCTGGTGGTTCCCAGGGGAAATCAGGCCTAGAAGTAAATTCTTTAATGCATGCTTTGTTTTTCCCTCAAAAACTATGATAACCAGGTCATGCTGGGAAGGAAATGTACATTATTCACAGACCCTGACCCTAAACCCTTTAGGTCCCTTGTGTTTACACCCTCATGTTTACTCATCTCGTCTTGGACCCATGTAAATCGGTGTGTTCCTACCATTTGTTTTCCTCAACATCATCTGTTCTCTGTGAACATTAACATAATGATATAGTGAGATCACCTATACATTCCTTTTACCTAGCCCCATTGATAACTTTTTCAATAAAAGCCTTTGGAAAAGGGGGCTTGGGCTGCCTTTTCCACTAGAGGAAAAAGCCACCCCTCTCCTGGCAGACAGAGAAGTGTCTGGTGTGACTCATATTATTTCCCCCATCCGTGACAACCCCGGGACAGGCCCTGTGGGATTCAGAGCCCATGCTCCTACCTAAGCTGGCCCCCCGGACAGGGATCCTCAGATCCAGAGTCCAGCTTCCCTCCCACAAGGGAGGTAAGGGCAGATGGGGGGGATGATTAGGAAGCATTTGTATCTTCTGTTTAACTCCTTCCCTCCAAAAACCCTAATCATCTCACTACTGCTGCCTCAACTCTTCCCAATTGCTCTTGGGCTGAAGTTCAAGGTGCTGCATGATTTGGCCACTTTGCTTGTCCCACTGATGCATCTAGACTTGCCTGTCTCTCCACATTCCAAGTATTTTTGTTGCAGGAGATAGGAAGAACTCTGAGACTGTGCTGCTGTTATGGGCTAGCAGCTAGTGTCCTGGTTGCTGGGCAACAACTTTTAACACATAGGTAGCAGCTAGGAATGAGTAGCCAGAGGGGAAATAAATGCAAGGGTCCTCACTATTGCAATCTAACAAAGAACTCAGTACAGGAGACTAAAAGCAAAGGCTCACCCGTTGACCCAGTAAACCTGAGCCTGGTTCGATAAGGCTGCTAGGTATTCCAAAAAACATAAGCAAAACTATGGTAGTGCAGGGCAGGGGGATGGAGGAGCCCTTGAAAGTCTGTGTGTATCATTGCCACTAGCTGGGAAAAGAAAAACCTTGAGACTGTGTATTCATTCCAAGAACTTGAAGGGGGAAGGGGAGGGGGTTTACAGTGCCCAGAAGAAAAAGCCCATAAAACAAGTTTGGTTAACTGCCTGCCTCCCGTCACCTTTGCCAAATGGACAGAGTCTGGAGTAAGATAAGGATTCAGGCTAACAGATCCCCACACATACCTACATTTGGGTAGTCACGTCTTCCTTGGAGAAAATTGGCACCAGTTTTACCCATCAATGAATATGTAATTTCTTCACCCCCCACCCTGCCAACTATATAATTCCTCAGAAAAAAAGACTACCTCTCTTCTCTTGGCTGTTTCTGCCACATGCAGCAGGGGGCGGGGGCGAAGCGCCTGGCCATCTGGCTTCTGGACACCCTGCTTTTGCCACCCCTGCTCTTGCCACCCTTGCTTTTGCTATCCCATGAGAACTTGGTACTAATAAACTTTGCATGCATGCTAATAGACTCATGATCTGTAGTTCTTTACCACATTTGCGAGAAGAACCAGGGTTTGTCTGATAACATCTTCACATATTTCTCCTCTACTGAAGCACTCTTTCCTTTCCTTTTACACATTCATCTAGACTAAGTTTTGCTGTCACTTTCTTTAGGAGGATTTCTTGAACTGCTCCCCATGCCTCAGATCTGGGTTAGAAGACCTTCCAAGGTGTCCCTTCCCTTCCAAGGATCCTTGACTTCTCCCTTCCCATCATCCCTCACACTCCATTACAGTTGTCAGCTTACTGGAACCTCTCCATAGCTATACCATAAACTCTCTGAGGACAGAGACACATTATCCACCAAATCCCTTGGGATCCAGCCCAAAGCATGGCACATTATTGGCAATTAGTGAACATTTGTTGAAAGATGCATCCTGGGCACCCAGAGATGCATCCCCCAGCAGAGTGCCTCTCCACCTTTCCCTGTCAAACAAGAATGAGAAGTGTGACATGAATAGAGAAGTGCAGCATGGAGTAATGGTAATAAGGGGAAAGAAGGAAGCGGCTTTCTTCCCTTTTTTCCTTAGGTCTATGGTATCACACTCAGTCATCTGGAATTTTTGGTTAAAGTAACACAAATCCATTGTCTTGGTATCACCTCCTATGTATCTGTGGAATCCTTGAGTGCTGAGAGCAGAGCATGGCCAGCTTGCTGGAAGGAAAGATCTCTTCTTATGAGAGGCTATAACAATGACCAAATGTCTGGCTGGCATAATAAAGGGATACAGCTTTGCTAGGATGCTGGAAATAGACTCTTTGGGAGAAAAGGGACGAAAAAGCAAAGAACTGGGTATGCTGCTCCTAGGGGTTGATGAACAGCAGGGAAGATGCCCATCAAGAGTACCCTTTATTAACCAGAAGCCATACTCTCTCAAGATGACCTCAGCATTCTGGTCTGGGAAGGGTACAAAGTTGTGTCCATCTTTGCTCCATAACATTTTATCTTTTTATCATCAAATTATGGTGTATATGAATCTCCTTTTCCTGTTTTGTAATTGGCTGCCACATTGGCCCAAGAGCTGGCTGCATGGTGGTGTTGAGGTTGTGTAGAAGCTACAATAAGGAAAGTGTTTTTCCGTATGAAAGATACTATTTCATCATGAAAAAACTATTGAGCTACTAAAAATGGATTAAGCACATTTTCATAAATGTTTTATTTTAGGAAAGGGTCTGTCACATTTCAGCCCTATGTAAGGCAAATTCCAATTGTGCCCTCTTGACAGTCAAGCTTCCTGAAAACTCAGTCTAAGGAGCAGTATGTCTGTGTTGGGATGGGTATTACTTAGTGAATTCAATGACTTCTAGGGCTTAATTTTGGGGCAAAGTTGAAGAATAATTTGGCATACCTTCCTGAACCCAACTCCCCCATATTGCCCATCCCAGTTACTGAAGTAAGGAGGTGGTCTGAGGGGTACCTTGAAGAGGCAGGTTGTATCCCCAATTTAAGACAATTCCCAGAGCATTAGTTGCTTTTCAGAAACATTTGGGTAATAAAGTGGGGTGTGTGTGTATGTGTGTGTGTGTGTTAGTGTGTGTGTTAAATAAAAGGCAGATGATTTAAAAATATATCTGCTGATAAGAACCCAGGAGTTTCAGTTGGTTCTCCAAGGATCAAGGCTGCATTCTTTTGCTGTGTGTTTTTTTCAGTGTCATTTTCAGCTTCCAAGGATATGACAGTTTACTCAAAAGTGAGGGCTCAACATCTGGTCTGAGTGAGAGCTCCTGGCTGAGGTGGGAAGCCCTTTGGCTCTTCAGACTTAAGGAGACATACATAGTGTGTATGGGTAGTAGCAGTAGTGGGAGTTTCACAGTCCTCAACTCAGCTGGAAAAATAAAGAAGGACAAAATGGCAGATGGTTAGACATGTTCAGCATTCTCCTAAGATTTTGGATAGTGATTTGTTTAATTAAGTCTGATTTTTCAAAGATTAGCCTTCTTTCTTTCTATGGAATATTTCAGACATGGGTTTTGCAGACAAAGCCTGGGGTGTCTAAACTTGGGGAGAGCCTGTGAGGAGGTTAACTGAACACTTCCCAGTCCTCAAAGACAAACCAAGTATCAGTGCCAGGATAGCACCAGTGAGTACTGGTCCTGCCTCTGTTGCTAGGCTCTCTGTCCAGGGCACAGAAGAGAACAGGGGCTCCACCCAGGGAAGGTGTATTGACTAGCACCCATGTATGCACTATTTCTCTACTGCTAGACCCTCAGAATCACTACTCATCCCATTAGACACTTGAAAGTAATTTCCTAGATGTACAGGACAGTTTCATTAAGGTTTCCACAGAGTTTATGTTGACTTTCCTTCTCTCTTGGCTCTCAAAACTCTGAAACATCATTTTTTTTGGAAATGATAGGACCATATCACGACTCTCCTCAAAAGTAAATTGGTTTTTGCATGTTATCATGCTCATGAATATCTTGTTTCACTTCTTTGGAGGTTGTAATCATTCAGGCCATTCAGAGGTACAAAGCCTATACATAACATAAAAAAAATGGAATGTGGAAAGATGAATAAATATTTACTGTGTGGAATGGATTGCTTTCCAGTACTGCATGCACACACTAAACAAATACTTATTGAGTGCAAATCACATGACAGGTGTTCTAGGTGCTGGATATGCAACAATGAGTGAAGCAGATGAAGTCCCTAACCTCATGGATCTTACATTCTGGTAGGGTACTAATATACAGTTGACCCTTGAACAACATGAGCTGAGAGGAGCCACCCATCTGCAGCAAAAAATTGGCATATAATTTTTAAATTATTTACAACCACCTTAAAAGATATAAATGCTTCCATACTTGTTTAGCTAAAAATAAAGAACATTATCCCTTGAAAATGAAAATATATATACTTTAGATTGCTACAAATATTATATATGAGTTTACAAATATATCAGCATAATTTTTTTTTATTTTTTATTGTTCAAATACATTTCTCTCCATTTTCCCACCACCACTTTCCCCTGGCCCACCCACCCCTACCTTCTACGTTCAGTCCTTCCCCACTTTGGCTTTGTACATGGCTCCTTGATACATGTTCCTTGATTTCAATCTGCCCCTTCTTTTTTTTCTTGTTTTTAAAAAGCTTCTTTTTTAAAAAAATTATTTCTTTTTTTAAATTTTTCACATACATTTGTCTCCATTTACACACCACCACTTTCCTCTGCCCAACCCACTCCCATCCCCCCTCAATCCTTCTCCAACTTGGCTTCATCCATGTATCCTTCATACCAGCTCTTTGATCTGACCCTTCCCCTTCCCCTCCCCGCTAACCCTCCCTTCCTCCCTCCCTCCCTCTCTCCCATCCCTCTTGGTTTCCTCTTTCCTTCAATGTTGATGGTCATATTTTCTTTCCCTGCTTGCTTTGCTGACTAGGTTTCACTTATAGGTGAGATCATATGGTATTTGTCTTTCACTGCCTGGCTTATTTCACTTAGCATAATGCTCTCCAGTTCCATCCATGCTGTCATGAAGGATAGTTGCTTGCTCTTGCTCTTGCTTTTTCTTTCCTTCTTTCTTTCTTTCTTTCTTTCTTTCTTTCTTTCTTTCTTTCTTTCTTTCTTTCTTTCTTTCTTTCTTTCTTTCTTTCTTTCTTTCTTTCTTTCTTTCTTTCTTTCTTTCTTTCTTTCTTTCTCTTTCTTTCTTTCTTTCTTTCTTTCTTTCTTTCTTTCTTTCTTTCTTTCTTTCTTTCTTTCTTTCTTTCTTTCTTTTTATTTCTTCTTTCTTGTAGTATTCCATTGTGTAAGTGTACCATAGTTTTTTGATTCACTCATTTACTGGTGGGCATTGAGGTTGCTTCCAGCACTTGACTACTGTAAATGGTGTGGCTATGAACATTGGGGTGCATAGGATCTTTTGAATTGTTGTTTTGGGAATTTTGGGATATAATCCCAGCAATGGAATCACTGGGTCAAAAGGCAGTTCCATTTTTAGCTTTTTCAGAAAATTCCAAACTGTTTTCCACCATGGCTGCACCAGTCTGCATCTCCACCAACAGTGTACTAGGGTTCCCTTTTCTCCACAACCTCATTAGCACCCAGTGTTTGTTGATTTGTTTATGATGGCTGTTCTGATGGGTGTGAAGTGGTATCTCACTGTGGTTTTAATTTGCATTTCTATGATAGCTAGTGATGCTGAGCATCCTTTCATCTGTTTCTGGGCCCTGCATATATCCTCCTTGGAGAAGTGTCTGTTCAGGTCCTTTGCCCATTTATTAACTGGATTGTTTGTCTTCCTGGAGTGGAGTCATGTGGGTTCTTTACATATTTTCAGGTCAAACCTTTGTCCAAGGTATCATTGGCAAATATATTTTCCCATACAGTTGGTTCCCTTTTCATTTTGCTGATGTTTTATTAGCCATGCAGAAGCTTCTTAGTTTGATGAAGTCCCATTTATTTATTCTTCCTGTTGTGTCCCTTGGTCATGGGGACATATCGGTGAAAATATTTCTGAGTAGAATATCTGAGAATTTCCTGCCTTTATTCTCCACTAGGACTTTTATGGTGTCACAATTATATTTAACTCTTTTATCCATCTTGAGGTTTTTTGTGTGTATGGTGTACGTTGGTGGTCGAATTTAAATTTTTTGCATGTAGCTGTCCAGCGCTCCCAACACCATTTATTGAAGAGGCTATTTTTATTTCATTTTATGCCTCTGTCCCCTTTGTTGAATAATAATTGACCATATAAACATAGATTTATTTCTGGGCTCTCTATTCCCTTCTACTGATCTATGTGTCTGTTCTTATACCAGTGCCAGGCTGTTTTGATTACAGTGGCCTTGTAATATAGCTTGATGTCAGGCATTGTGATCCCTCCTATTTTGTTCTTCTTTCTCAAAATTGCTGCAGGTATTCAGGGTTGCTTCTGATTCCATATGAATTTTTTAAATGTTTGTTCCATGAAATTTACCATTGGTATTTTAATAGGAATTGCATTGAATCTATAAATTTCTTGGGGTAGTATGGACATTTTGATAACGTTAATTCTTCCAGGACACGGTATATGCTTCCATTTATTTGTGTCTTCATTAATTTCTTTCTCCGCTGCTGTATAGTTTTCTGCATATACATTTTTTACTTCCTTGGTTAAGTTTATTCCTAGGTACTTTTTGTTGTTGTTGTTGTTGCTCCAGCAAGTGGGACTTGTTTCCTGATTTCTGATTCCCATATTTCATTGTTGTTGTACAAAAATGCCTACAATTTCTGAATATTGACCCATGATCCCGCTCTATTGCCAAATTCACATATTAGGTAGAGTAATTTCTTGGTGGAGTCTATGGGGTTTCCTATGTACACTATCATGTCATCTGCAAACAATGATAGTTTTACTTCCTCCTTTCCAATTTGGATGCCTTTTATTTCTTTTTCTTGTCTGACCGCTGTGGCTAGGACTTCCAATACTATGTTGAAGAGAAGTGATAAAAGCAGACATCCTTCTCTTGATCCCAGTATTAGTGGGAAATCTTTTTTAGTTTTCGCCCGTTGAGTATGATGTTGGCTGTAGGTTTTTTATATATGGACTTTATTACGTTGAGGTATGCCCCCTTTAATCCCACTTTACTGTGTGTGAGGATGCTCTATCTTATCAAATCCTTTTTCCTCATCTATTGATATGATGTGTGACTTTTGTATTGCCTTTTGCTTATGTCATGTATCACATTTAATGATTTGCAAATATTGAACCATCCTTGCATCCCTGGAATGAATCCCACTTGATCATGGTGGATGATCTTTTTAATGTATTGCTGGATGTTGCCAATATTTTGTTGAGAAATGTAGGTCTATGTACATCAGAGATATTGGCCTATAGTTTTCTATCTTTGCTGCGTCTTTATCGGGTTTTTGGATTAGGATGATGCTGGCCTCATAAGAAGAGTTTGGCAGTATCTACCATGGATTTTTTGAAATAGCCTGAGAAGAACAGGGGTTAGCTCTTCATTAAATATTTTGAAAAAATTCTCCTGTGAAACCATCCAGTCCAGGGATTCTGTGTACCCTGAGTTTTTTGATTAGTGCTTCAATTTCACCAGTTATCGGTCTGTTCAGGCTTTCTGCTTCTTCTTCATTCATAGTTGGAAGGTTATATTTTTCCAGTAATTTCTCCATTTCACCCAGGATTTCAAATTTCTGGGCATATAATTGTTCCTAGTAATTTCTTACAATCCTTCGTATTTCTCTGGTATCAGTTGTTATTTCTCCTCTTTCATTTCTGATATTATTTATTGGCATCCTCTCCCGTCTTTTCTTGATGAGTCTGCTTAAAGGCTTGTCGACTTGGTTTATCTTTTCAAAGAACCAGCTCCTGGATTGATTGGCCCTTTGAATTGTTCTTTTAGTTTCTATGTCATTCCATTCTGCTCTGATCTTGATGATTTCCTTCCTTGTACTCGCTCTGGGCTTTGTTTGTTGTTGTTTCTCCGCTTTCATCCTGTAGGGTTAGGCCGTTTATCTGAAATGTTTCTTTCTTTGTGAGGTTGGCCTGCATTGCTATGAACTTCCCTCTCAGGACTGCCGTTGCTGTGTCCCATAGGTTTTGGACTGGTGTGTGTTCATTTTCATTTGTCCCTATAAACCTTCTGATTTCTTCTTTGATCTCATTATTGACCCATCCATTGTTCAGTAGCATGCCATTCAGTCTCCATGAGTTTGAATGTTTTCCAGTTTTTTCCTTGAGGGTTGTTTCTAGTTTTGAGCCCTTGTGGTCGGAGGAAATACTTGTTATGACTTCATTTTTCCTGAATCTGTTGAGGTTTGTTTTGTGCCCTATTATGTGTCTATCATAGAAAATGTTTCATGTGTAGGTGAAAAGAATGTGTATTTTGGTTCTTTGGGATGAAAGGTTGTATATATGTGAGTCAAGTCCATTTGATATAATGCGTTGTTCAGTTCCACAATATCCTTGTTGATGTTTTATTTGGAAGATCTACCCATTCTTGAGAGTGAGGCGTTAAAATGCCCTACTATCAGTGTGTTGCTGTCTATATCTTTCTTGAAGTCCTCCAAGATTTTCCTTATATATTTGGGTGCTCCTATGTTGGGTGCATATAGGTTTACAATGCGTCTGTCTTCTTGATGGATGCTTCTTTTGAGTACTATGAGGTGTCCTTCTGGGTCTCTTTTAATGGCTTTTGTTTTGAAATCTATTTTGTCTGATATATGTATTGCTACCCCTGCTTTTTTTTTTCCTGTCTGTTTCCTTGCAATACTCTTTTCTGTCCCTTTACTTTCAGTATGTGTAGGTCCTTTGTTCTGAGGTGGGTCTCCTGTAAGCAGTATATGTACGTGTCATGTTTTCTAATCCATTCAGCTACTCCATGTCTTTTGACTGGAGCATTTAATCTATATACACGTAAAGTTACTACGGATAGGCACTTATTCATTTTTTCCCTTTGTACCTGTGATCCTCTCTTTCGTACTCTTTTTCTTCATCTTCTTAAAGCAGTCCCTTTAGCACATCTTGCAGTGCTGGTTTGGTGGATGTGTGTTCTTTTAGCCTTCTTTTGTCTGGGAAACTACTTATTTCACCTTCCATTTTAATTGAGAGCCTTGCTGAGTAGAGTGGTCTTGGTTGCAGGCCTTGTCTTTTCACTACTTGGAGTATTCCTTGCCATTCCCTTCTGGCTTGTAGTGTTTCTGTTGAGAAATCAGCTGCTAGCTGTTTCAGGGCTGCCTTGTATGTTAGTTCCCGTTTCTCCTTTGCTGCCTTTCATATTCTCTCTTTGTCTTTGATATTTGTCATTTTAATTAGGATATGTCTTCGAGAGGGCCTCATTGGGTTCCTCTTGAATGGACCCTCTGTGCTTCCTGGACTTCTGTGGCATTTTCTCTCCTCAAAATAGGGAAGTTTTCCATCATTACTTTTTCAAACAGGTTCTCTATCCCTTGCTCCTCTTCTTCTCCTTCTGGTATCCTTATTAAACTGATATTATTACAGTGCAGGTTGTCCTGTATTTCTCTAAATGCCTCCTCATTCTTTTTGAGTCTTTTTTCATTTTCTTGCTCTTTCTGGGAGCTTTTTCTACTCTGTCCTCCAGCTCGCTGACTTGATTCTCTGCTTCATCTCGGCTGCTTTTTATTCCTTATACTGTGTTCTTCAATTCAGAAATTGTATTCTTCATGTCCTGTTGATTCTTCTTGATAATTTCTATGTACTTTTTCATGCTGATATAGTTTACAGTAAGTTCCTCGTAGTTTCTCTGTAGCTTTTGGTAATTCTCCCTCAGCTTACTGAGCTCATTAAGTTTCCTTAGAACCATTGTTTTAAACTCAGTATATGATAGTTTACTTGGCTCTATTTCACTTCGTTACTTTCTGGGGATTCCTCCTTTCAGTTCAGTTGGGGGGTAATTCTTTGTCATCCCATTATTTGTGAGGCTTTTTTTTTTTTTTTTTGCTTCTGCTTCTTAAAGAATCTGTCTTGATTTCCTGACTGTGGTGTGAACTTCTATGGTAGGAGACTGCTGTTTTTTGTTTCTGGATCTGCCTCTGATAATGTCAGATGTTTACCCCATCTGACCTTAATGAGACTGTCTGAGATTTCCATGAGTCTCCTTTCTATGGCTGTCTCTTTCAGTTGTTCATCGGTCACTGTGCACTCAGCAGTCTGGCTAGGCACCACAGGGCGGGGTTAATTCTCTCCTGAGGGTGGCACTAATCTGTCCTCTCATGCTGGTGCAAGTGAGGAGATTGGTGTGTCTTACCCAGAATGTTCCTGCAGTAAGTGGGAGGATTTAGCACCAGGTTCCCACCATCTCCTCTCTCACTCTCAGTTTTCTCCCCAAAGCCTTCATTTCCAGTGTCTCCTCAAGTGTCTCTACACCACTCTGTGCTGCCTTTAGGCAGGGATCTACTATCTATGACTCCCAGTCTGTACTGTGCAGTCAGGCTTAAGACTGGAGGGCCAGGGCAGAGGCTCCTAGGGGCAGGGCTATCATGTCCTCTCAGGGTACTGCCACTCAGGAGAGTGGTCTGCCTGAGCAAGATGAGAGCTACCATATGGGGGATGACTTAGCACCAGGATCCTGCCAGTTCTTCCCTCAGTTCCTGCATGAAAGCATCCTTCCATAGTCTCCCCACAGGCATCTCTAGCCCACTCAGCCCCTACCTTTGCCAGAGGCCAGGGTAAGGGGCTGCAAATAAAAATGTATGTGTTGGCCTTTAGAGAGATTAACATGCCAGAGGAGTGAATGGGAATTACGCTGACCTCCTCCCAAGACCAAACTGGAATTGCGACTAAATAGTAAGTAATCACCTGGAAAACAACGGAACCATAGTGGGAGAGGAGCCCTGGAGCCGTGGACAGTGGATACAACTCTCACACATCCCAATGGGGGAGAAGTGCGGTGGAGGCTCAAGAGGGTGGGCTGGGTGCCCACGGGCACTAGCACCAGAGAGACATTGAAATGGCCAATTAGCTTCCCCTGAGAAGAACGGGGTCTGAATCATAAACAGGGACCCCTAAACTACAGCACCTGAAACCAAGAAAATACACAAAAAAAGCAACCCCGAAATGCTTAGGGGCGCTCTCTGCCAGAGACAGGTGGCTGGGGATGCAAAGAGACATTTAAAGGGCCAACAAAAAATTACAGTGGCAGCGACCCTCCTTGATCTCTGGGTAGAGGCGGCAGCAGGGTAGGCTGGTGCCTGGGAAAAGACTGGTGAGGAAAACTTTGTGAAGAGAACTGACACGGCGGCCGGTAAAGCCCTGGTGATAACGCACCTCCCACTCTGCAGCTACCATCTCACTCAGGCATAAGGGAATCAATTAAACTGCCTTTTGTGCCCTCCACACACAGCTTGTGCATGTGAGCTGGGGGACTGAGTGCAGACTGGCTGGGAGAGCCTTCAGGAGAGACTGGAGACAGAGGCATTGGGGGAAGAACGGGAGGAGGAACCAGGGAGTCCTGACTGCTTCTCCTTGCCGCAGTCTCCATTGCGCGGGAAGGAGCCACACACCGAAAGAGCCAAAAGCTGAAAAGCACACATAGACACCCCAAAGACCCAGTGACCGGCGAGGGTTGGCGAGCGTGTGTGTGACCCGCGCAGGCTGGCGAACGATTGCACCGGCCGGCAAGGCCTCCCACAGATTGGCACGGATATGGACTGCAAGGGAGTGCACAAAGCAGCAAGGGCAGGCGTAAATTGACCCACCCACCCGCGATTGCACAGCAGCCCACAAAACTAATAGATCACAGGCCGAAGGGGTCACAGAGCTGCGCAGAGTCCCTGGAGGAGAGACCGGAGACAGGATTAACCGGAGAGTCCTGGACCTGACTTCCTCCCATTTCTGTAGTCCCCATTTGGCGAGGGCAAGCAACGCACCCAAGGGGCCAAAAGCGGGGAAAACACACAATAAAAGATCCTAAACTGACCAGTGCCGGGGAGCTAGCCGGCCAGGGGGGCCAGATGAGTATGTGAGGTTGTGAATAAGCCCCCTCGTCTGCGGCCAGCACATGCGAGCCCAGGAAGGCGAGGTATCCTGCTGGGCTGGGGAGCACGCTCAAGGAGCCCACATGAGAGTGCAGAGCAATCCCAAAAAATAGCCCAGCCCTGACCAGAGAGGTCACAGAGCTGCCACAAGCCGGAGTCACACACAGACAGTAGACTCCTGGGAGGCTCAAAGAAACAACCCAAGGTCATATAGGATCAACAAGTGACATGATCAGAGGCAGGCCCAGAAAGAAAAGTAAAGGACAAAAATAAATAAATAAATAAATAAATAAATAAACAAACAAACAAACTAAAAGACCCACCTACTAACATAGAAGTTTAATCGACAAAGTGAGGAAACCTAGACAGCCCAATTGAAGCAGAAGCAAAAATAAATAAAATAAGTAAATTATGTAACAGACTCTCACAAAAATGGGAAGAAAAAGAAGTTCCCCCCAAATGAGTGGAAAAGGGGACTCCCCACAGAGAGAGCTCAATGAAATAGAGGGAAGGGAACTATCAGATATTGAATTCAAAACAATGGTTCTGAGGAATCTCAATGAGCTCAGCAAGCACAAAGATAACTATGAGAAACTGCAAAGAAACTATCAGGATATTACAATAAACTGCATCAACCTGGAAAAGGACATAGAAACTATCAAGAAGACACAGAGAATATGAAGAATACCATTTCTGAATTGAAGAACACAGTAGAAGGAATCCAAAGCAGGCTGGATGAAGCCGAGGAACGAATCAGTGAGATGGAAGATAAGGTACAAAAAAGCTCCCAGAAAGAACAAGAAATGGAAAAAAGCCTCAAAAAGAATGAAGAGGCATTTAGGGAAATGCAGGACAACCTGAAACTCAATAATATCCATATAATAAGGTTACCAGAAGAGGAGAAGAGGAGCAACGGATAGAGAACTTCCTCAAAAAAGTAATGATGGAAAATTTCCCTAATTTGAGGAGAGAAAGGATCTCATGGATCTAGGAGGCACAGAGGACCCCACTCAAAAGGGACTCTGGGAGGTCCACTCCAAGACACATCATCATTAAAATGGCAAATGGCAAAGACAAAGAGAGAATCCTCAAGACAGCAAGGGAAAAGGAGAAAGTAACATACAAGGGGGCCTGATACGCTTAGGAGCTGACTTCTCAACAGAAACTCCACAAGCCAGAAGGGTGTGGCAACAAATATTCCAAGCCATGAAAAGCAAGGGCCTACATCCCAGGCTGCTTAACCAGCAACGCTCTCAATTAAAATAGAAGGGGAAATACGGAGTTTCCCAGACAAGAGAAGCTAAAAGAATACATCTCTACCAAACCAGCCCTCCAAGATATGCTAAGGGGACTGGTTTAAGAAGATGAAGGAAAAGAATGAGAGAGAGAGGAACACAGGTACAAAGAGAAAAGATGAGTAAGCTTCTATCAGTAATAATTCTGAATGTAAATGGACTAAATGCCCCAATCAAAAGACACAGGTAGCTGAATGGATAAGAAAACCTGACCCACACATATGCTGCCTACAAGAGACCCACCTCAGAGCAAGAGACCTACACAGATTAAAAATAAAAGGATGGAAAAAAATATTCCAAGCAAGTGGGCATGAGAAAAAGGCCGGGATTGCCACACTTGTATCAGACAAAGTAGATTCCAAACAAAGGCCATAAAAAGAGACCCAAGGGACACTTTATAATACTTAAAGGAAGAATGTATCAAGAAGACCTCAACATTGTAAACCTATATGATCCCAATATAGGAGCCTCCAAGTTTATAAGGAAATTGTTAGATGATTTCAAAAAAGATATAGACAGCAACACAATGATAGTAGGGGATTTCAACACCCCACTATCAAAAATGGACAGATCTTCCAAACAAAACATTAATAAAGATATCGTGCACCTGAATCACACACTGGATCAAATAGACTTAACTCACAAATGTAGAACATTACATCCCAAAGAAGAAAACTACACATTCTTTTCAAATGCTCATGGTAAATTTTCAAAGATAGACCACATGATAGGACACAAAGCAAAGCTCAGCAAATTCAGAAAAATTGAAATAATACCAAACTTTTTCTCGGGCCACAAGGCCTTGAAACTGGAAATCAACCTCAAAGAGAAACCTCAAAAAATTGAAAACTCATGGAGACTGAACAGTACACTATTCAACAATGAATGGGTCAATAATGAGATAAGAGAAGAAATCAAAAAATTTCTGGAAACAAATGAAAATGAACAGACAACAGTCCAAAATCTATGGGACACAGCAAAGGCAGTCCTGAGAGGGAGGTTCATAGCAATACAGGCTTACCTAAAAAAGATCGAAACACTTCAAATAAAAGACCTAACACTACAACTTCAAGAACTGGAGAAACAACAACAAATAAATCCCAGAGCAAGTAGATGGAAGGAAATAGTCAAGATTAGAGAAGAGCTGAATGACATAGAGACGAAAACAACAATTCAAAGGAACAACCAATCCAGGAGCTGGTTTTTTGAAAAGATAAATAAAATTGACAAGCCTTTTAGCAGACTCAGCAAAACAAACAAACAAACAAAAAAAAAACGGAGAGGACCCTAATTAATAATATCAGAAATGAAAGAGGAGAAATAACAACTGATACCACAGAAATACAAAGGATTGTGAGAAACTACTAAGAACAAATATATGCCAAGAAATTTGAAAATCTTGATGAAATGGACAAATTTTTAGAAAAGTATAATCTTCCAACACTGAAGGAGGAAGAAACAGAAAGCTTGAACAGACCGATAACAGCTGGGGAAATTGAAGGAGTTATCAAGAAACTCCTAGCATACAAAAGCCCAGGGCCGGACGGTTTCACAGGAGAATTTTATAAACCATTTAAGGAAGAGCTAACCCCTGTCCTTCTGAGACTATTCCAAAAAATCCAAGAGGAGAGAAGACTCCCAGACTCTTTCTAGGAGGCCAGCATCACCCTGATCCCAAAACCAGATAAAGACCCTACAAAGAACGAAAACTACAGGCCAATTTTGCTGATGAACATAGATGCTAAAATCCTCAACAAAATATTTCAAACCACATCCAGCAATACCTTAAAAAGATTATTCACCACGATCAAGTGGGATTCATCCCAGGCATGCAGGGATGGTTCAATAAATGCAAATCAGTAAACGTGATGCATCACATAAATAAAAGAAAAGACAAAAACCACATGATCATCTCGATAGACGCAGAAAAAGCATTCGATAAGGTACAGCACCCATTTATGATCAAAACACTCAGCAAAATGGGAATAAATGGGGCATTCCTCAACGTAATAAAGGCCATATATGAAAAACCTACAGCCAACATCATACTCAACAGGCAAAAACTGAAAGCTTTCCCACTAAGATCGGGAACACAACAAGGATGTCCACTTTCACCAGTTCTTTTCAACATCGTCTTGGAAGTCCTAGCCACAGTGGTCAGCCAAGAGAAAGAGCTAAAAGGCATCCAAATAGGAAAGGAGGAAGTAAAGCTATCATTGTTTGCAGATGACATGATATTGTACATAGAGAACCCTGTAGATTCTACTAAAAAACTCCTCAACCTAATTAGTGAATTTGAAAAACAGCAGGATACAAAGTCAGTATTCAGAAATCAAAGGCATTTTTGTACACCAGAAATGAAATAGAAGAAGAAGAAATCAGAAAATACCATTCAATATACCAAGAAGAAAAATAAAGTACCTAGACATAAATTTAACCAAAGACACAAAAGACCTGTATGCAGAAAACAATACACCATTGAAAAAAGAAATTAAGGAAGACACAAATAAATGGAAGCATATACTGCGCTCATGGATTGGGAGAATTAATATCATCAAAATATCCATACTACCCAAAGCAATTTACAGATTCAACGCAATCCCTATTAAAATACCAGTGACGTATTTCTCAGAAATAGAACAGATATTTCAAAAATGTATATGGAACCATAAACAACCCCGAATAGCTGCTCAATTTGAGAAGGAAAAAGAAACTAGGAGGGATCACAATACCGGACATCAACCTGTACTACAAAGCCACTATACTCAAAACAATCTGGTACTGGCACTGGACCAATGGAACAAAACAGAATACCCAGAAATAAGGCCAGGTCTCTATGGGCATCTCCTATTTGACAAAGGGGGCAGAAGCATAAAATGGAGCAATAATAGCCTCTTCAACAAATGGTGTTGGGAGAGCTGGATGGCTACATGCAAAAAATTGAAATTGGATTATCAGCTGACATCATACACAAAAATAAACTCAAGATGGATAAAAGACTTAAATAGAAGTCGAAACACCATAAAGTCCTAGAGGAGAACATTGGCAGGAAACTCTCAGATATCCCACGCAGCAATTTTTTCACTGATATGTCTCCTAAAGCAAGGGACATAAAGGAAAGAATAAACAAGTGGGACCTCATCACAATAAGAAGCTTCTGCACGGCGAAAGAAAACATCAGCAAAATGAAAAGGGAGACAACCATATGGGAAAATATATTCGCTAATGATACATCAGATAGAGGTTTGATCTCCAAGATATATAAAGAACTCACTTGACTACACTCCAAGAGGACAAACGATCCAATCAAAAAATGGGAAAGATCTGGGCAGACGCTTTTCCAAGGAGGAGATATAGAGGGCCCAGAGGCATTTGAAAGGATGCTCAGCATCACTAGCCATCAGAGAAATGCAGATCAAAACCACCATGAGGTACCACCTCACACCGGTCAGAATGGCCATCATAAACAGATCCACAAACAACAGGTGCTGGCGACGCTGTGGAGAAAGGGAACCCTAGTCCACTGTTGGTGGGAAGGCAGACTGGTGCAGCCGCTGTGGAAAGCAGTGTGGAATTGCCTCAAAAAGCTGAAAATGGAACTGCCTTTTGATCCAGTGATTCCCCTGCTGGGACTATACCCTAAGAATACCAAAACACCAATACAAAAGAACCTATGCACCCCAATGTTCATAGCAGCACAATTTACAATAGCCAAGTGTTGGAAGCAACCTAAATGCTCATCAGTAGATGACTGGATCAAAAAGTAATGGTACATATACACAATGGAATACTACGCAGCAGAAAGAAAAAAAGAACTACTAAACTTCGTGACAGCATGGATGGAACTGAAGAGCATTATGCTAAGCGAAATAAGCCAGGGGGCGAAAGACAAATATCATATGATCTCACCTATAAGTGGAACCTAACCAGCAATACAAATATGCAAGGAAAATAAGTCCAGCAACTTTGAAAGGAAAAGAAACCAGCAGAGACAAGATGGAAGGAGGGAGGGTGAGCGGGGAAAAGGAAGGGAAGGGGAAAGTCAAGGAATATATATCAAGGACTCATGGACAAAACCAAAGGGGAAGAGCTGAGGGAGGGAAGGAGGGTGGGGGCAAGGGAAAGTGGTTGGCGGTAGGCAGAGACAAATATATTTGAAAAAATAAATTAAAATAAATTAAAAAATATATATGTGTTGGCCTTTAAATAGCTCTTTACATCTCCAGCTGCCCATCTGTGGCAGAAAGCAACCCCGGTGGTTTCATCAGCTGGCTGTTATCTCTGTACTTTTTGGGCTCTGGTGCTGCTGCCTGGAGGTCCCTGATTATGGTTTAGACCCCACTCTTCTGGGGGAGATCAAACTGGCCATTTAAATATCCCTCTTGTGCTGCCAACTGTGTGTGCCCAGCCTATTTTCTCTAGACTGTACCACACTCCTTAGTAGTCAGGTTGTGCTAAAGGTGATACTTCTGTCTGTCTGAGTTTACAAGGCTCCTCTCTCACTATTGTTCAGTTGTTTGTTCTAGGTGATTTCTCCACAATTTAGTTGTAATTCCAGATTGTTCCTTGGAGAAGGTCAGTGTGTCTTCCGTTCACTCCTCTACCATCTTGCACTCTCTCAAATTTGGTTTTTGGATTGACTTAGTTCCCACAATAACCACCATGCTTCCTCCACCCTGACATCCTATAAGATACTCTGACTGGGTCATTGCCTTATAAAGCTATCATGTAATTTAAATTGTGGTATGATGTTACACATTGGATAACTATAAAATTTGTCCATTTGAGGAGCCAGACGAAGGAGAACTCATCTTGGTTAGCTTCTTACTTACTGGAAAGCGTGGGAAATTTTTATAATTTCTGATCTTTTTTTTCATTACCTGAAGGACTGTTATGAACAAAATTATATATAATGTGCTTGGAGTTATAAATAAAGTGGATGGTCAAGAGATGTTAGTGCCCTTTTTCCCACTATCATTTTTCTTCCCCCAATATAATGGAATAATCATGATAAGAGATAGATAAAAAGTATTTCTTTCTTAAGCTCAAACACAGTAGATGCAATCAAGAACAAAGATGCTTGAGAAATCACATATATGTTACTGGAAGGGCTGAATATAAGTATGAGAATGAAAAGAGATGAAAAAGCACCAAAGTCAGCTCTATAAAATGTTCCCTGAAACCAAAGAGTTTCTGCATGCTAGATGACCTGAGCTGGCATCAACCGAAATCATGTTCAAAAGGTAAACTTTTTGTAGGGCAGAGTATCAATCAAAGAGAACACCAGTGTTTAGAATACAGGAAAGATTAGGAAAACAAGAAAATAAAAAATGAACATGAATCTATAAATAATAGCTTTAAATGTAAATGGATTAAATGCTCAGTGGCAAGATGGCAGAAGGGTGAATGGAAATCGAACTGACCTCCTCCCAGGACCAATCTGGAATAACAGTTAAATTGTGGAGAAATCACCCAGAAAAAAAAAACAAAAAGAACAGAACAATAATGAGAGAGAAGCCTTAAAACCTTGGACAGACTGAAGAATCAGCTTAGCAGAACCAGACTGGTACAGAGTGCAGTTGAGACTCAAGAAGGCTGGCTGGGCACACACAGGCAGCAGTGCCAGATGGGTATTTAAATGGCCAGTTTGATCCCCCTGAGAAGAGTGAAGTCTAAACCATAAGCAGAGATCCCAGCTACAGCACCAGAGCCCAAAAAGTACACAGATAACAGACAGCTGCTGAAACCAGCAGGGTTGTCCTCTACCAGAGATAGGCAGCTGAGGTGCAAAGAGCTATTTAAAAAGCCAATTCATAAATTTTTATTTGCAGCCACTTGCCCTGGGCTCCAGCAAAGACAGGGGCATGGTGGGCTAGAGACACATGAAGGGAGACTGGGGAAGAAATCTTTGGGGAAAGAACTGAGGGAATAGCCAGCAGGATCCTGGCACTCACTCATCCCCCATATGGTGGTAACCATCTTTCTAAGGCAGACTACACCCTTGAGCGGCAGCAGCATGAGCAAGACAATAGCACCATACCCAGGAGGGACTCTGCTCTAGCTCTGTGTTACTTAACCCTGACTGCCGAGTACAGAGTGGCAGCCACAGATAGTAGGTCCCTGGCTAAAGTGGGTGCAGAGTGGACTAGAGACATTTGAGGAGAGCCTGGAGATGATGGCTTTGGAGAGAGAGTAGCTGGCAGGACTCCAGTGCTTATTCTACTCCCATGTGGCAGCAACAATCTTACTCAGGCAGTCCATTCCCCTGAGTGGCAGCAGCGAGAGAAGAAACAATAGCCCCGCCCCCAGGAGGGACTCTGTCCCACGTTCTGGTGCATAAGCCTGATTGCTGAGGGCAGAATGACTAAAATGACACCTGAACCAGATAGACAGAGACAGTAGATTCCTGGAAGTCTTGAACAGATTTCCAATGTTCAGATGGGATCAGTATTTGACATCATTAGAGGCAGATCCAGAATGAAAAAACAGCGATAAATACTAGAGGCTATGGAGATGAAATCCACTGTGGTCTTTCCCATGATTTGCGATATTTTCTTTACTACTTAGCTATTTAATGTACATTTGAGATCCATCAAGATGCATCAAGTTTGTGCATATTAAGTCATTATATTTAACACTACTAGTTCATTTCTTTCCTTTCTTAAAATACTATTCATCTCTTTATAGCCTTATTGATACAGGTCTATTTGCTGTTGATAGTGACATTTAAGGGGGGGGATATGTTTCTGAATGTGGATAAGATTTCTGGGCTCTGTGGTTTAGTTCTGGCAGCACCTGCACAAAAGCACAAAAAAAAATGTGGTGGGTACAATGACTTGTAGTCAACCAGCAGAAGAGTAGAACCCACCAATGAATGACGAATCAAGAATCAAAACCCAATTACTTCCAAAGAACCAACATAAACAGCTTAAAAGTCATCCAAGGAACAGTAAGTTCAAGAGATTACAGAGACTGCACTACTGAATCACACAGGTCTCCTACCATAGAGGTTCACACCACAGTCAGGAAATCAAGACAGATCACTTAAAGAAGCAGAAGCAAAAAAAAAAAAAGCCTCACAAATAAAGGGATGACAAAGAATTACCCCCCAACTGAACTGAAAGGAGGAATCCCCAGAAAGTAACGAAGTGAAATAGAGCCAAGTAAACTATCATATACTGAGTTTAAAACAATGGTTCTAAGGAAACTTAATGAGCTCAGTAAGCTGAGGGAGAATTACCAAAAGCTACAGAGAAACTACGAGGAACTTACTGTAAACTATATCAGCATGAAAAAGTACATAGAAATTATCAAGAAGAATCAACAGGACATGAAGAATACAATTTCTGAATTGAAGAACACAGTATAAGGAATAAAAAGCAGCCGAGATGAAGCAGAGAATCAAGTCAGCGAGCTGGAGGACAGAGTAGAAAAAGCTCCCAGAAAGAGCAAGAAAATGAAAAAAGACTCAAAAAGAATGAGGAGGCATTTAGAGAAATACAGGACAACCTGCACTGTAATAATATCAGTTTAATAAGGATACCAGAAGGAGAAGAAGAGGAGCAAGGGATAGAGAACCTGTTTGAAAAAGTAATGATGGAAAACTTCCCTATTTTGAGGAGAGAAAATGCCACAGAAGTCCAGGAAGCACAGAGGGTCCATTCAAGAGGAACCCAATGAGGCCCTCTCGAAGACATATCCTAATTAAAATGACAAATATCAAAGACAAAGAGAGAATATGAAAGGCAGCAAAGGAGAAACGGGAACTAACATACAAGGCAGCCCTGAAACAGCTAGCAGCTGATTTCTCAACAGAAACACTACAAGCCAGAAGGGAATGGCAAGGAATACTCCAAGTAGTGAAAAGACAAGGCCTGCAACCAAGACCACTCTACTCAGCAAGGCTCTCAATTAAAATGGAAGGTGAAATAAGTAGTTTCCCAGACAAAAGAAGGCTAAAAGAACACACATCCACCAAACCAGCACTGCAAGATGTGCTAAAGGGACTGCTTTAAGAAGATGAAGAAAAAGAGTACGAAAGAGAGGATCACAGGTACAAAGGGAAAAAATGAATAAGTGCCTATCCGTAGTAACTTTACGTGTATATAGATTAAATGCTCCAGTCAAAAGACATGGAGTAGCTGAATGGATTAGAAAACATGACACGTACATATACTGCTTACAGGAGACCCACCTCAGAACAAAGGACCTACACATACTGAAAGTAAAGGGACAGAAAAGAGTATTGCAAGGAAACAGACAGGAAAAAAAAAAGCAGGGGTAGCAATACATATATCAGACAAAATAGATTTCAAAAC
Source organism: Pteronotus mesoamericanus (assembly GCF_021234165.1). NCBI lineage: Eukaryota > Metazoa > Chordata > Mammalia > Chiroptera > Mormoopidae > Pteronotus > Pteronotus mesoamericanus. The sequence goes on along the minus strand of NW_026555322.1, from coordinate 410,863 downwards.
AAAAGCCATTAAAAGAGACCCAGAAGGACACCTCATAGTACTCAAAAGAAGCATCCATCAAGAAGACAGACGCATTGTAAACCTATATGCACCCAACATAGGAGCACCCAAATATATAAGGAAAATCTTGGAGGACTTCAAGAAAGATATAGACAGCAACACACTGATAGTAGGGCATTTTAACGCCTCACTCTCAAGAATGGGTAGATCTTCCAAATAAAACATCAACAAGGATATTGTGGAACTGAACAACGCATTATATCAAATGGACTTGACTCACATATATACAACCTTTCATCCCAAAGAACCAAAATACACATTCTTTTCACCTACACATGAAACATTTTCTATGATAGACACATAATAGGGCACAAAACAAACCTCAACAGATTCAGGAAAAATGAAGTCATAACAAGTATTTCCTCCGACCACAAGGGCTCAAAACTAGAAACAACCCTCAAGGAAAAAACTGGAAAACATTCAAACTCATGGAGACTGAATGGCATGCTACTGAACAATGGATGGGTCAATAATGAGATCAAAGAAGAAATCAGAAGGTTTATAGGGACAAATGAAAATGAACACACACCAGTCCAAAACCTATGGGACACAGCAACGGCAGTCCTGAGAGGGAAGTTCATAGCAATGCAGGCCAACCTCACAAAGAAAGAAACATTTCAGATAAACGGCCTAACCCTACAGGATGAAAGCGGAGAAACAACAACAAACAAAGCCCAGAGCGAGTACAAGGAAGGAAATCATCAAGATCAGAGCAGAATGGAATGACATAGAAACTAAAAGAACAATTCAAAGGGCCAATCAATCCAGGAGCTGGTTCTTTGAAAAGATAAACCAAGTCGACAAGCCTTTAAGCAGACTCATCAAGAAAAGACGGGAGAGGATGCCAATAAATAATATCAGAAATGAAAGAGGAGAAATAACAACTGATACCAGAGAAATACGAAGGATTGTAAGAAATTACTAGGAACAATTATATGCCCAGAAATTTGAAATCCTGGGTGAAATGGAGAAATTACTGGAAAAATATAACCTTCCAACTATGAATGAAGAAGAAGCAGAAAGCCTGAACAGACCGATAACTGGTGAAATTGAAGCACTAATCAAAAAACTCAGGGTACACAGAATCCCTGGACTGGATGGTTTCACAGGAGAATTTTTTCAAAATATTTAATGAAGAGCTAACCCCTGTTCTTCTCAGGCTATTTCAAAAAATCCATGGTAGATACTGCCAAACTCTTCTTATGAGGCCAGCATCATCCTAATCCAAAAACCCGATAAAGACGCAGCAAAGATAGAAAACTATAGGCCAATATCTCTGATGTACATAGACCTACATTTCTCAACAAAATATTGGCAACATCCAGCAATACATTAAAAAGATCATCCACCATGATCAAGTGGGATTCATTCCAGGGATGCAAGGATGGTTCAATATTTGCAAATCATTAAATGTGATACATGACATAAGCAAAAGGCAATACAAAAGTCACACATCATATCAATAGATGAGGAAAAAGGATTTGATAAGATAGAGCATCCTCACACACAGTAAAGTGGGATTAAAGGGGGCATACCTCAACGTAATAAAGTCCATATATAAAAAACCTACAGCCAACATCATACTCAACGGGCGAAAACTAAAAAAGATTTCCCACTAATACTGGGATCAAGAGAAGGATGTCTGCTTTTATCACTTCTCTTCAACATAGTATTGGAAGTCCTAGCCACAGCGGTCAGACAAGAAAAAGAAATAAAAGGCATCCAAATTGGAAAGGAGGAAGTAAAACTATCATTGTTTGCAGATGACATGATAGTGTACATAGGAAACCCCATAGACTCCACCAAGAAATTACTCTACCTAATATGTGAATTTGGCAATAGAGCGGGATCATGGGTCAATATTCAGAAATTGTAGGCATTTTTGTACAACAACAATGAAATATGGGAATCAGAAATCAGGAAACAAGTCCCACTTGCTGGAGCAACAACAACAACAACAAAAAGTACCTAGGAATAAACTTAACCAAGGAAGTAAAAAATGTATATGCAGAAAACTATACAGCAGCGGAGAAAGAAATTAATGAAGACACAAATAAATGGAAGCATATACCGTGTCCTGGAAGAATTAACGTTATCAAAATGTCCATACTACCCCAAGAAATTTATAGATTCAATGCAATTCCTATTAAAATACCAATGGTAAATTTCATGGAACAAACATTTAAAAAATTCATATGGAATCAGAAGCAACCCTGAATACCTGCAGCAATTTTGAGAAAGAAGAACAAAATAGGAGGGATCACAATGCCTGACATCAAGCTATATTACAAGGCCACTGTAATCAAAACAGCCTGGCACTGGTATAAGAACAGACACATAGATCAGTAGAAGGGAATAGAGAGCCCAGAAATAAATCTATGTTTATATGGTCAATTATTATTCAACAAAGGGGACAGAGGCATAAAATGAAATAAAAATAGCCTCTTCAATAAATGGTGTTGGGAGCGCTGGACAGCTACATGCAAAAAATTTAAATTCGACCACCAACGTACACCATACACACAAAAAACCTCAAGATGGATAAAAGAGTTAAATATAATTGTGACACCATAAAAGTCCTAGTGGAGAATAAAGGCAGGAAATTCTCAGATATTCTACTCAGAAATATTTTCACCGATATGTCCCCATGACCAAGGGACACAACAGGAAGAATAAATAAATGGGACTTCATCAAACTAAGAAGCTTCTGCATGGCTAATAAAACATCAGCAAAATGAAAAGGGAACCAACTGTATGGGAAAATATATTTGCCAATGATACCTTGGACAAAGGTTTGACCTGAAAATATGTAAAGAACCCACATGACTCCACTCCAGGAAGACAAACAATCCAGTTAATAAATGGGCAAAGGACCTGAACAGACACTTCTCCAAGGAGGATATATGCAGGGCCCAGAAACAGATGAAAGGATGCTCAGCATCACTAGCTATCATAGAAATGCAAATTAAAACCACAGTGAGATACCACTTCACACCCATCAGAACAGCCATCATAAACAAATCAACAAACACTGGGTGCTAATGAGGTTGTGGAGAAAAGGGAACCCTAGTACACTGTTGGTGGAGATGCAGACTGGTGCAGCCATGGTGGAAAACAGTTTGGAATTTTCTGAAAAAGCTAAAAATGGAACTGCCTTTTGACCCAGTGATTCCATTGCTGGGATTATATCCCAAAATTCCCAAAACAACAATTCAAAAGATCCTATGCACCCCAATGTTCATAGCCACACCATTTACAGTAGTCAAGTGCTGGAAGCAACCTCAATGCCCACCAGTAAATGAGTGAATCAAAAAACTATGGTACACTTACACAATGGAATACTACAAGAAAGAAGAAATAGAAAGAAAGAAAGAAAGAAAGAAAGAAAGAAAGAAAGAAAGAAAGAAAGAAAGAAAGAAAGAGAAAGAGAAAGAAAGAAAGAAAGAAAGAGAAAGAAAGAGAGAAAGAAAGAAAGAGAAAGAGAGAAAGAAAGAAAGAAAGAAAGAAAGAAAGAAAGAAAGAAAGAAAGAAAGAAAGAAAGAAAGAAAGAAGGAAAGAAAAAGCAAGAGCAAGAGCAAGCAACTATCCTTCATGACAGCATGGATGGAACTGGAGAGCATTATGCTAAGTGAAATAAGCCAGGCAGTGAAAGACAAATACCATATGATCTCACCTATAAGTGAAACCTAGTCAGCAAAGCAAGCAGGCAAAGAAAATATGACCATCAACATTGAAGGAAAGAAGAAACCAACAGGCATAATAAAGGCCGTATATGAAAAACCTACAGCCACCATCATACTCAACAGGCAAAAACTAAAAACTTTCCCAGTAAAATTGGGATCAAGACAAGGTTTTCCATTTTCACCACCTCTATTCAACATAGTATTGGAAGTCCTAGACACAGCGATCAGACAATAAAAAGAAATAAAAGGAATCTAAATTGTAAAGGAGGTAATAATACTGCCATTATTTGCAGATGACATGATAGTGTACATAGATAACCCCATAGATTCCACCAAGAAACTACTGAACCTAATTTGTGAATTTGGCAAAACAACGGGATAAAAGGTCAATATTCAGAATTCAAAGGCATTTTTGTACAACAACAATGAAATATCAGAATCAGAATTCAGGAAATAAATCCCATTTGCTGGAGCAAAAAGAAAAATAAAGTACCTAGGAATAAACTTAACCAAGGAGGTAAAAAACCTGTGCTCTGAAAACTGTGCAACACTGAAGAAACTAATTAAGGAAGACACAAATAAATGGAAACATATACCATGTTCATAAATTGGAAGAATTAACTTCATCACAATGTCCATAATACCCAAAGCAATCTATAGATTCAGCACTATCCCTATTAAAATACTAATGCCTTATTTGACAGATATAGAAGAAACATTTAAAAAATTTGTATGGAATGAGAAATGACCCCAAGTAGCTGCAGCAATTTTGAGAAAGAGCAGAGTAGGAGATATCGCAACGCCTGACATCAAGCTATATATTACAAGGCCACTGTGATAAAAACAGTCTGGTGCTGCCATAAGAACAAACACATAGATCAATGAAACAGAATAGTAGCCCAAAAATAAACCCATGTCTCTATGGTCAATTATTATTCAACAAAGGGGGCAGAAGCATAAAACGGACTAAAAATAGCCTCTTCAAAAAATGTTGTTGGGAGAGCTGGACATACATGAAAAACTTTTAAATTCAACCACCAACTTACATCATACACAAAAATAAACTCAAGATGGATAAAAGACTTAAATATAAGTCATTACACCATAGAAGTCCTTGAAGAGCTGATAGGGAGGAAACTCTCATATTGCACGCAGCAATAATTTCACCGATATATCCCATAGAGCAAGGGACAGAAAGGGAAGAATAAACAAAAGGGACCTAATCAAAATAAGAAGCTTCTGCATGGCTGATAAAACATCAGCAAAATGAACAGGGAACCAACCATATGGAAAAATATATTTGCCCAGAAACACTACAAGCCAGAAGAGAATGGCAACAAATATTCCAAGCCATGAAAAGCAAGGGCCTACAGCCAAGGCTGCTCAACCCAGCTAGGCTCTCCATTAAAATAGAAGGAGAAATATGGAGTTTCCCAGACAAAAGAAGGCTAAAGAATACATCTCTACCAAACCAGCCCTCCAAGATATGCTAAGGGGACTGGTTTAAGCAGATGAAGGAAAAGAATGAGACAGAGAGGAACACAGGGACAAAGAGAAAAGATGAGTAAGTTTCTATCAGTAACATCTCTCAATTTGAATGGAATAATGCCCCAATCAAAAGACACAGGGTAGCTGAATGGATAAGAAAAAATGACCCACACATATGCTGCCTACAAGAGACCCACCTCAGAGCAAGAGACCTACACAGATTGAAAGTAAAGGGATGGAAAATAATATTCCAAGCAAATGGGCATGAGAAAAAGGCTGGCGTTGCCATACTTGTATCAGACAAAGTAGATTTCAAAACAAAGGCCATAAAGAGAGACCCAGAGGGGCACTTTATCATACTTAAAGGAAGAATCTATCAAGAAGACATCAACATTGTAAACTTATATGCTCCCAATATAGGAGCCCCCAATTTATAAGGAAATTGTTGGATGACTTCAAAAAAGATATAGACAGCAACACACTGATAGTAGGGGATTTCAACACCCCACTGTCAAAAATGGACAGATCTTCCAAACAAAACATTAATAAACATATTGTGGCGCTGAATGACACACTGAATCAAAGAGACTTAACTGACATATATAGAACCTTACATCCCAAAGAAGAAAAATTCACATTCTTTTCAAATGCTCATGGCAGTTTTTCAAAAATAGATCACGTGATAGGACACAAAGCAAGCCTCAGCAAATTCAGGAAAATTGAAATAATACCAAACTTTTTCTCAGACCACAAGGCCTTGAAACTTGAAATCAACCTCAAAGAGAAACTTCAAAAACTTGCACACTCATGGAGACTGAACAGTACACTATTAAACAATGAATGGGTCAATAATGAGATGAGAGAAGAAATAAAAAAATTTCTGGAAACAAATGAAAATGAACAGACAACTGTCCAAACCTATGGACACAGCAAAGGCGGTCCTGAGAGGGAAGTTCATAGCAATACAGGCTTACCTAAAAAAGAGAGAAATATTTAAAATAAAAGACCTAACACTACAACTTGAAGAACTGGAGAAACAACAACAAATAAATCCCAGAGCAAGTAGAAGGAAGGAAATAGTCAAGATTAGAGCAGAACTCAATGAAATAGAGACAAAAAGAACAATTCAGAGGATCAACCAATTCAGAAGCTGGTTCTTTGAAAAGATAAATAAAATTGACAAGCCTTTAAGCAGATTCATCAAGAACAAAAATGAGACGACCCAAATTAATAATATCAGAAATGAAAGAGGAGAAATAACAACTGATACCACAGAAATACAAATGATCATCAGAAACTATTATGAACAATTATATGCCAAGAAATTTGAAAATCTTGATGAAATGGACAAATTTTTAGAAAAGTATAATCTTCCAACACTGAAGGAGGAAGAAACAGAAAGCTTGAACAGACCAATAACAGGTGGGGAAATTGAAGCAGTAATCAAGAAACTCCCAGCACACAAGAGCCCAGGGCTAGATGGTTTCCCAGGAGAATTTTACAAAACATTTAAGGAAGAGCTAACCCCTGTCCTTCTCAGACTATTCCAAAAAATCCAAGAGGAGGGAAGACTCCCAGACTCCTTCTATGAGGCCAATATCACCCTGATCCCAAAACCAGATAAAGACCCTACAAAGAACGAAAACTACAGGCCAATTTTGCTGATGAACATAGATGCTGAAATCCTCAACAAAATATTGCAAACCGCATCCAGCAATACATTCAAAAGATTATCCATCACGATCAAGTGGGATTCATCCCAGGGATGCAGGGATGGTTCAATATACGCAAATCATTAAACGTGATACATCACATAAATAAAAGAAAAGACAAAAACCACATGATCATCTTGATAGATGCATAAAAAGCATTTGATAAGGTACAGCACCCATTTATGATCAAAACACTCAGCAAAATGGGAATAAATGGGCATTCCTCAACGTAATAAAGGCCATATATGAAAAACGTACAGCCAACATCATACTCAACGGGCAAAAACTGAAAGCTTTCCCACTAAGATCAGGAACACAACAAGGATGTCCGCTCTCACCGCTTCTTTTCAACATCGTGTTGGAAGTCCTAGCCACAGCGGTCAGACAAGAGAAAGAGATAAAAGGCATCCAAATAGTAAAGGAGGAAATAAAGCTATCATTGTTTGCAGATGACATGATAGTGTACATAGAGAACCCTGTAGACTCTACCAAAAAACCCCTCAACCTAATAAGTGAATTTGGCAAAACAGCAGGATTGAAAGTTAACATTCAGAAATCAAAGTCGTTTTTGTACACCAGCAATGCAATAGAAGAAGAAGAAATCAGAAAAAAAATACCATTCGATATAGCAAGAAAAAAAATAAAGTACCTAGGCATTAATTTAACCAAAGACACAAAAGACCTGTATGCAGAAAACTATACAACATTGAAAAAAGAAATTAAGGAAGACACAAATAAATGGAAGCATATACCATGCTCATGGATTGGAAGAAATAATATCCTCAAAATGTCCATACTACCCAAAGCAATTTATAGATTCAACACAATCCCTATTAAGATACCAATGATATTTCACAGAAATAGAACAGATATTTCAAAAATTTATATGGAACTGTAAACGACCCCAAATAGCCGCAGCAATTTTGAGAAAGAAAGACAAAGTAGCAGGGATCACAATACCGGACATCAAACTCTACTACAAAGCCACCATACTCAAAACAATCTGGTACTGGCACAAGAATAGACCCATAGACCAGTGGAACAGAATAGAAAGCCCAGAAATAAGCCCAGGTCTCTATGGACATCTAATATTTGACAAAGAGGGCTGAAGCATAAAATGGAGCAATAACAGCCTCTTCAACAAATGGTGTTGGGAGAGCTGAATGGCTACATGCAAAAATTGAAATTGGATCATCAGCTGACACCATACACAAAAATAAACTCAAGATGGATAAAAGACTTGAATATACGTCGCAACACCATCAAAGTCCTATAGGAGAACATTGGCAGGAAACTCTCAGATATCCCACGCAGCAATTTTTTCAGTGATATGTCTCCTAAAGCAAGGGACATAAAGGAAAGAATAAACAAGTGGGACCTCATAAAAATAAGAAGCTTCTGCACGGTGAAAGAAAATATCAGCAAAATGAAAAGGGACCCAACCGTATGGGAAAATATATTTACTAATGATACATCAGATAGAGGTTTGATCTCCAAGATATATAAAGAACTCACTCGACTCCACTCCAAGAAGACAAACGATCCAATCAAAAAATGGGCCAAGGACCTGGGCAGATGCTTTTCTAAGGAGGAGATACAGAAGGCCCAGAGGCATTTGAAAGGATGCTCAGCATCCCTAGCCATCAGAGAAATGCAGATCAAAACCACCATGAGGTACCGCCTCACACTGGTCAGAATGGCCATCATAAACAGATCCACAAACAACAGGTGCTGTCGACGCTGTGGAGAAAAGGGAACCCTAGTACATTGTTGGTGGGAATGCAGACTGGTGCAGCCACTATGGAAAGCAGTGTGGAATTTCCTCAGAAATCTGAAAATGGAACTGTCTTTTGATCCAGGGATTCCCCTGCTGGGACTATACCCTGAGAACACCGAAACGCCAATACAAAAGAACCTATGCACCCCAATGTTCGTAGCAGCACAATTTACAATAGCCAAGTGTTGGAAGCAACCTAAATGCCCATCAGTAGATGATTGGATCAAAAAGTAATGGTACATATACACAATGGAATACTATGCAGCAGAAAGAAAAAAAGTACTAAACTTCGTGACAGCATGAATGGAACTGGAGAGCATCATGCTAAGCGAAATAAGCCAGGGGGCAAAAGACAAATACCATATGATCTCACCTATAAGCAGAACCTAACCAACAATGCAAAGATGCAAGGAAAATATGACCAGCAACACTGAAAGGAAAAGAAATCAACAGAGACAATAGGGAAGGGAGGGGCAGGGAAAGGGAAGGGAAGGGGAAAGTCAAGGAACATATAGCAAGGACTCATGGACAAAACCAAAGGGGAAGAGCTGAGGGAGGGAAGGAGGGAGGGGGCAAGGGAAAGAGGTGGGGGGGAGGCAGAGACAAATATATTTAAAAAGTAAATAAATTAAAAATAAAAAGGAAAATATATTTGCCAATGATACCTCAGACAGAGGTTTGATCTCCAAGATATATAAAGAACTAACAGAATTCCACTCCCGGTAGACAAACAATCCAATTAAAAAATGGGCAGAAGACCTGAGCAGATACCTTTCCAAGGAAGAGATAATAGAGGTCCCTGGGACATATGAAAGGATGCTCATCATCGCTAGCCATCTGAGAAATGCAAATTAAAACCACAATGAAATACCACTTCACACCAGTCAGAATGGCCATCATAAATACATCAACAAACAACTGGTGCTTGGCAAGGTTGTGGATTAAATGGAACCCTAGTACACTGTTGGTGGGAATGCAGACTGGTGGAGCCACTGTAGAAAACCGTTTGGAATTTTCTCAAAAAGCTAAAAATGGGACTGCCTTTTGACCCAGCATTTTCACTGCTGTGATTATGCCCAAGGAATTCCACAACACCAATTCAAAAGAACCTATGCACTACAATGTTTATAGCATCACAATTTACAATAGCTAAGTGCTGTAAGCAACCTAAATGCCCATTAGTAGATGAGTTGATGAAGAAACTATGGTACATTTACACAATGGAATACTATGCAGGAGAAAGTAAGAAAAAGCTATTGCCCTTCACAACAGCATGGATGGAACGGGAGAGCATTATGCTAATTGAAATAAGCCAGGGGGTTGAAAGACAAATACCATATGATCTCACCTGTAAGTGGAACCTAACCAACACAACGGACAAGCAAGGAAAATGTAACCGGTGACATTGAAAGAAAAAAGAAACCAACAGAATCAAGAGGGAAGGGAGGACGGGGAAAGGGAACGGAAGGGTCTAATCAAAGAACATGGATAAAGGACCCATGGACAAGGCCAAAGTGGAAAAGGATTGAGAGAGGGAGGTTTGGGAGGAGGGCAGGAGAAAGTGGCGGTGGGAAGGTCAAGACAAATGTATTTAAACAATAAAAAAAAAGAACAAGTGTATTGAATCTCTGCCATCCTCTGTCTGTAGATTATTCCTCTTATAAACAACATTAAAGACATTAGACAGACTATAGGAGCATGTGTTATAAAGGCAAGAAAACAATGTCACCAAGTAATAATACAAATCCATCCAGAGAACCAAAATTACTCCAAGGGATCTCATTCCTAGAAAAGCCAAACAAATCCTTAGTGTAAGAACTTTAATGAACTATCAGAGCTCACTTCAGCATTAACTTATCTGCCAGATATGGGTAATTTAGCACCTCAAACAAGTAGACAAAAGGAGTCTTAGATGTGGTCAGTATTACTAAGTGGATGATCTGGGTCCAAGGCAGTGGGAGCTTCAGCTGAATCTCAGTAAACCTCCATTTCTGTCAATGCCCTTTGGCCATAGACTACCAGGAGTGCATCTGGGGTTGAGCAAATCGGGCTTATTGCTTGCTGTTGCAAGGGAGAACACACACTTTGGGGGACAGTGGGGTGTTGTGGTGTCTGCCTTTGAAGCAATGAGCAATAAACCCACGTTGATCAATCCCAAATGTTTTTCTGGTAGTCTTTGGTTGAAGAGCATAGACAGAACCTGAAATCAAAGAACGTGAATTTTGGCTTCTGCCATTTACTAGCTGTGTGACCCTGGAGAAGTCACTTGAGTTCTCTGATACTCAGTTTGCTTGTCTATAGATTGGACATAGTAATAATACCTACTTCTCTGGGCTGTTGAAAAACCTGGAAGTAAAATTTGTTTTAAAAAAAAAAGTGTGATAGCTAGATTGTGTCTGAAGTGGCTCCTGGACTAAACAACTCAGGAATTAAGTGGCCTGATGAATCTCAGTGCCTGTGATTTTGCTGTAGACAGAGAGCACTGTTCTGCTGGCTCTAGAGCTGGCCTGATGGAGAGAGGCTTAGAGGTGGTAAGAGGTCCTCCCCATCTCTCCACACACTTCCCCAGGGTCAGGAGCTCCTCCACCTGAGAGTAACTTTTCCAACCCTATCCCCGATATATTTATTTTTTTAAGTATATTTTATTGATTATGCTATTACAATTGTCCCATTTTTTCATCCCCTTTATTCCCTTCTACCCAGCAGCCCTCAACCAGGATCCCCCAATACCCTTAGTTCATGTCCATAGGTTGTATATATGGGTTGTTTGGCTTTTCCATTTCCTATACTGTTCTTAACCTCTCCCTGCCTATTTTGTACCTACCACTTACACTTCCTATTCCCTGTACTTTTTCCCCCATTCTCCCCCCTCCCCCTCCCTGCTGATAACCCTCCATGTTATCTACATTTCTGTGATTCTGTTCCTGTTCTAGTTGTTTGCCTAGTTTGTTTTTGTTTTAGTTTTTTCAGGTTCAGTTGTTGATAGTTATGAGTGTTGTCATTTTACTGTTCATAGTTTTGTTCTACCATCTCACCCCATCCCCCAGCCACTGCCTCGCCAAGTGTGCTCTCATCCTGGCTGCTCGTCTCCTCCCCTCCTACCAGTCTGGATGAATGTGTCTTCTTCAACTCCTTGGTTTTTGGCCTTTCATACAGTTCAATTTTCTGGCAGTTCTGGTTGTTTCTTGTTTTTAAATTTGCTGTTGTCTTTCTTTTGTTTGTGCAAGGAGGCACAGTATATTTACCTATGCCTCCATCTTGGCTGGAAGTCTCTATTTGTTCCCTAGTTGTTTGTAGTACTCAGTTTAACACTTTCCAATATATTTTCTCTGCAGCAATACCCTTGAATAATGGAAAGAACACTAGACTGGGACTTAGAAGAACTAGATTTGAATCTTATCTTTTCCAGTGCTAACTGTGAGCTTCATTAGCCTCAGTTTGCTCATGTATAAAAGGAGTATAACAATCCTACCCCATTTGTTGTGAGAATAACAGAGACTGTGTGCAAGAGGAGGGCTTGATAAAATAATTTCTTAGTTGACATCAAGATTCCTTTTTTTAAATATAATTTATTGATTATGTTACTGCAGTTGTCCCAGTTTTTTCCCCTTGGACTCCCTCTACCTAGTACCCCCATTACCTCTAGCATTCCCCCCCTTAGTTCATGTCCATGGGTCATGTATATAAGTTCTTTGGCTTCTCTATTTCCTACACTCTTCTTAGTATCCCCCATCTATTTTGTACCTACCAATTTGTGCTTCTTAATCCCTGTAGCTTTTCCCCCATTCTCCCCCTTCCACCTCCCAATTGGTTACTCTACAAATGATTCCCATATCTATGATTCTGTTTCTGTTCTGCTGTTTGCTTAGTTGGTGATTTGGATTCAATTATTGATAGTTGTGAGTTTATTGCCATTTTAATGTTCATTGTTTTTATCTTTTTCTTATATAATTCATTTTACCATTTCATATAATAACAGCTTGGTGATGATGAGCTCCTTTAGTTTTACCTTGTCTTGGAAGCACTTTATCTGCCTTTCAATTCTAAATGATCGGTTTGTTGGATAGAGTAATCTAGGTTGTAGCTTATTGCTTTTCATCACTTTAAATACTTCTTGCCAGTCCCTTCTTGCCTCCAAAGTTTTTTTGATAAATCTACCAATAGCCTTATGTGAACTCCTTTGTAGGTAACTCACTGCTTTTCTCTTGCTGCTTTTAAGATTCTCTCTTTATGTTTAACTTTTGACATTTTAATTATGATGTATCTTGGTGTGGTCCTCTTTGCATCCATCTTGTTTGGCATTCTGTGTGCTTCCTGGACTTCTATGTCTATTGCCTTCACCAAATTACGGAAGTTTTCTTTCATTATTTCTTCAAATTGGTTTTCAATTTCTTGCTCTTACTCTTATCCTTCTGACACTCCTATGATTTGGATGTTGGTACATTTAAAGATGTCCCAGAAGTTCCTAAGCCTATCCTAATTTTTTAAATTGTTTTTTTCTTCCTGCTGTTCTCACTGCTTTTTCCTTCCTTGTGTTCCAAATTGTTGATCTGAGTCTTGGCTTTGTCTCCTCCACTGTTGGTTCCCTATACATTTTTCTTTATTTCACTGAATGCAATCTTCATCTCTGCCTTGGTCTTTTTTATGCTGTTGAAGTACCCAGTGAGTTCTTGATAACCAGTGTTTTGAACTGTGAATATTATAGGTTGGTTATCTCCATTTCATTTAGTTCTTTTTCTGGAGTTTTGTTCTGTTCTTTCATTTGGGCCATATTTCTTTTTCTCCTCAATTTGGCAGCCTCTCTGTATTTGTTTCTTTGCATTAAGTAGAGTTACTTTGACTCCATGTCTTAGTGGTGTGGTATATTGTAGAAAAGTGCACCTGTAAGTTGTATGGGGTGGAGCCCTAGGTATTTGCCAGGGCAGGGCAACCTGTGTCACTGTCTGTGGCTCTTTGTAGGGGAGGATTTAGAGAGGGGGCAATGCTACTGCCTGGTTTCTGGAATTTTGCCAGGGAGGAAGCTGTCTCCAAGCACTTGCCCTGATGCATTCACTTCATTTTCTCCCTAAATTCCACTGGTGCCCTTCCAGGTGTTGCCCTGGGGCTGAATCCCAGAGGGAGTGAGTCTACAGAAGTCCTAAGTCCATTGTGGGCCCTTTAAGAGGAGTCCCTTGAGAATCTTGTAGTTTATTCCACTGTCCCAACCACCACTGGTTTTTACAGCCGGAAGTAATGGGGGTTTATCTTCCTGGCACTGGAACCCTGGGATGGGGGGTGTGATCTGGAGCTGGGACCCCTCACTCCTGAGGTCTTTATATACTGCATGTGGGTGTGGAACTACCCACTCCCAGATCCATGTCTCTCCATGCCTTTCCACATCTCTGTGCCTCTCCACGCCTCTCCACCTCTCTGCACCTCTCCACATCCCTCCATGTCTCTGTCCCTCCTACCCATCTGGATGAATGTTGCTTCTCTAAATCCTTGATTGTTAGACTTTCACACAGCTTGATTCTCTGACAATTCTGGGTGATATTTGTTTTTGCAGTCTAGTTGCTGTAGTTGTGTGCAGAGGTGAGGCATGTTTATCTATGCCTCCATCTTAACCAGAAGTCTTATTCTGATTATTTTGCCTTCCACTCTACCAGAAGTCATGGGCATCTCCCCCTCCCAAATACACATTCAATTCATCACATGCTCCCATTCATCCTTTCACTTCTCCCTGAATCTTCAGGAGAGGAAGAAAATCAGCCTCCAGTTGCCCATGCTAGCTCAAAATATGTGACATCTCTAGCCCTCAGCCCTCAGTTCTCTCGGCCAGAAAGACATGGTCTAGGTAATTAGCATGAAGTTTGGTATGGGAAGCTGTATCATCAGCAAATACATAGAGCATAATATATTGCTTGCTTGCCAGCCAACCTTCTGTGCCAATGCTACAAAAGCTGTACGAAGAAGCCACTTGCCTTCCTAAATTTGTCCTGAGAGGACATTATCTTGTGGAGAATAAACAAAGCCTCAGGTCCATAAACTCAAATGCTAGCAGTTGACCTCTGGCTTTCACTAGTACCATATGTTCTTTGTTCCCCTTTATCATCTTCTATGTGGACATGGAGAAGTGGATCATTAAATTGGGCACTTGAGCCCTTATTTCATTTTCTAGGAGAAATTCACTGGAACTCCCTGAGTTTCAGAATTCAGTGTATATAATGGAGCAAAGAGTGCCCACTTGTGCAGTAGCCTTCAAGAGTCAAGTACCATGGGACCACAGAGCACAGAGTGAAGGTAATATCCAAGTGTTTTGGAGTTTTCTGCAAGAAAGTTGCACAATCAAAGCAAGTTATGATCAAGGGGGCCCAGATCCTCTGAGGTACCATCAGAATTGCATGAAAGAAACTGTTTACTAGTTTTATACAATTCTGCATTGTTCCCACAGGCACAAAGTGCAGGCAGCAGTCTCCCACCAAGAAAGCTGCTAGTGCCCTCTTAAGGAATCCCTGGGCACTGCTGGTGACCTAGCTGGACTCAAGAATATTTTGCCAGGGACACCCAGAAGAACGATTGGAGACAGAATCTCAGAAATAGGTGGGGCTGGGTAAATTTTTAAAAACCCTTGGGCGCCAGGAAAGAAACCTTGTCATGGCTGTGGGAAAGGATCAGGAGAGGGCTGGCTAGTGGGTGCTGAGGCAGAGTGTTAGGACAAAAGAGTGATTCCAACACACTAGACTCTGGGGACCTGGGAACCTTAAGGCACTGAGGGCGGAGAGCACGATGCAGTCACCTGGCCAAGCCCCTTTCCAATCCCTGGTCATAAGAATAAGGTGGAGACAGGAGGGCATGTTCCATCAAGGAGTGTAGAGAGAGAAAAAAGAAAAATGAGAGACAGAGGAACAGATAGAGAGAAACAGACATGGAGACAGAGAAGATAGATAAAGACAGAGATTAAACTTGAGGAGAATACAAAATGCATAGTAAGGCAATAGTAATGGAGGAAAGGAAAAAGAGAAATGTGTGTTAGGTGAACCTGGTTGAAAATTTGGTATCTGTGGATTTATTTGGAACACATCTTTTCTTATGAGGAACCTAGCAGTCTCCAGAGCTGCTGCTGAAAATCCAGGAGTAGATTAATGAGAGGGCTCAGCCTGAGCAATCTCCCTTGCATGCAAGCCTATCTCATCTATTCGAGCTGTGGAAAACCATCTCTCTGATGCCTAAATCAGAACCCCCCAAAGTATGGACTCAGTTCCTTCTGTTATCTGAGTAACTGAGGGCACACATTTGGGGACTTCTTGCTCTTGGTCCTCCCTCTCTTCCATGGCTATTCTAACAAAGAGCTATACCGAAGTTAATCATTGGCACAATCTTACAACCCAGTTTCCTCAACAGGCAGAGTGTAGGGCTGTAAAGCAGGACTGGTGAGGTCAGGGGTCCTGGGACCTTCTACCTTCAGTCATATGGCCTTAGTCTTGTCTACTCTAGAAAGCTACTTCTATTCTATTCTTTAAAAAGGGCTTCATTTACAGGGATCCTTTCTCCTTGGGGATAGTGTAAGAGCAAAGGACCTAGAGTTCTAGAACTCTGAACCCCAAACACTGCAGGACTCAGAACTCCAGTGGACCCACAAGGCCATCTGTAGAAGACTCACCCTTTTCCTAACAGCAGAGCCCAAGACAACTTCAATATTACAGCTCAAAGAAAAAGTGTAAGACACAATCTTGCCTCTCTGCCTCTGCAGGAAGACTCTAGGCTCTGTTCAGTACATCCTCTACTCTCTGACCCCAAAGCAAAATCATAGGAAAAATTCTGAAAGCCCATACCTTCTTCCCCTGGAGTCTTCCAACAGGTACCCCTCCAGTTATATGCCAATCAGCTTCCTTACAGGTCATCCATGGGAGGATGTGGGCCTCAAGTTCAAGAGATCTATGACTTTCTGAGGCTCCTGAAAGGATAAAGAACAGTAACAAAGGGACTATATAGACACTGGTTAAGATTCACCTCTTTTAGAAGAACTTCCCAAGCTAATCTCTCTTGGCACTCAAATACCTTCATAGTCTTTAGAAACAACTATTATTGGTAAGGCAGGTTTCATATATTAGTCCCATATTTTTGCTGCTTGGCCATTTTTTCTTAGTGTTTCTTTCTCTGGGGAAAGCACTGTATTTCTTTTCCTCTTCTCTACACCCTCACTGGCATCCACTGCTTCAACCCAACCCATAACCTCCCTGTGAGCCTAGCCTTAGCTCTCCAATGATGCTGCCTTCTCAGGATGGCAACTGACTACCTGATTCCCAGATCATGTTCTTGACTGGTATCAAAGTCAATTATCTTCCTTGTAAATCACCCACATTCTTATGTCTGAACTTTTCTTTAGTCTATTCTGTGAATCTGCATAGGACTTGACCCCTCTCTGGATCTCTGTTATATTCTTGATGAAATTATGCAATACTTGATCACAATCTGTTTGTGGAGTCAACAGCTTGTATTTTGTCCTCATTCATTTGGAGGATATTGTTTTAAAAGACAAATGTTTCTTCTCGACTGTGTTTCTGAAGCTGGGTGGGGTAGGTGCTTATTTGCCAAGGAGTAGGGAGATGGGAAATGTGGACAGGGCTAAGGGCAGCTATGGGTGAGGGTTGGAGTTAGGGCCAGAGTCAGAGGGACTCTGAAAGATAGCATCTAGGGTTTTGACCTTGACCTTTTCACCAGAGCTACCACTTCCATGGCTTTTGACACTTGTGCGACCATATCCTACACTAAATAGATCTAAGTATCAGTTGGAGACTTCCAGGTCCTATATTTTTTTTTTTCATTTCCAGCTCCAACCGCATTTCCAGATGTCTCTGCAGCAAAGTGAAATTTCACATAGGCAAGTCTTAGAAAAAAGAAAGAAAAAAAGAAATAAAATAAAACAAAACAAAACAAAACCTGACAGTGAAAGGCAGAAAAGATGGAGCCCTCAGAGAAGGGAGTATCCCTGAGGAGGTGGGGACAAAGGGAAGAGAAGGGGAGGAAGAGAGGAGGAGGAAAGCAAGCCTGTCCCTTTAAGTGGGTTGGCTGTCAATCAGAAGGCCCTTTTCATTGCTGGAGAAGAGGACAAAGATACTCAGAGAGAAAAAGTAAAGGACCGAAGAAGGAGACTGGAGAGACCAGGATTCTTCCAGCTGAACAAAGCTGTAAAGCAGACTAGCCAGCCGGCTACAATTGAAGTCAGAGTCCCAAAGACATGGGTGAGTTTCAAAAACTTTAGCATGGAATATTTAAGCAAGCACAGGAATGCACAATAGAATTTCCAACTTTAGGGTTCAGGGTTTTCAATGGTATAAGTGAGTTGTGTTTTGGCACTTGTTTGTTTTGTTTGTTTTGTTTTGTTTTGTTTTTGTTTCTTAATTCCTTAGCACTCAATTAGATTAACTCCTTCTCTGCTGTATTGAGATTGATGCTTTATCGGCAAAGAATTCCAGCATAGCACATGAAGAGTCCCATAGGTCCTTGGAGAGAGTGCCCAGCAGGCTGGATATGGTCACTTTCTTCTACCTTCTTTTTCCCCCTGGTTCTCAGGCCCTGGTAATGACCTGGTCAGCTGACATCCCTGATTCTGCTGGAGGCAACTGATTGTTGGGTACCCCTCAGATGTACTAAATAACTGCTTGCTTGATACGAAATTTGGACCCTGTTTGGCAACAGTAGGAAATTGGTGAATTAGGTAAGATGGATTCAGGCTTGGCCATGGCCAAGGAGGCCAATCTCAATTTCAGAAAATGAAAATAAAGTCTTCAATGGCTTTACCATGGAGAATGGATATGAGTAGGTATGTGTGTGTGTGTGCGTGCCTGCATGTATGGGTGGCCATATCTAACAAATCTCACAGGCTTAGCCTTCCTGAGGGCATAGTCCAAACTCTAAATCCCCACTATGACAAAGAGGCTGCTAGGGCCTTAAGGCTCTTGCTGACTTGGTTGAGTACTGAGGGCTTCTCCAGGTTCCATGAACAAAGTGAGAAGCTATGATGTTTAGTCGTTGGTAGTTGTTTACTCAGAGCAAGGTGTGTAGAGCACAAGGATTTTTGTCCACACAGGATGCCACAGAAACATGTAGATATTTATTACATGTGGCAAAATAAGAGTAGCAGCTTGAATGCATCCTAAATAAAGTAATAATTGATTGCCCTGTGTATGCACCATCAACTGTGGTACCCAGAAGACTCTGGTAACATCCAGGAGGATAAGTTTTCAACTCTATTAAGCTGATGTCAGCCTTTAGGTTGTTCTATCCTGAAACATCAAGAGAGCTCTTTTCAGCATGTATTCAGTAGGATAATTAGGAGGGCAGAGCACTAAATTAGAAGTCAATACAATTAAGCTTATATCCAAGATCTGCCACATATGAACTTTGTGACCTTGGATAAGTCATTGTGAATTACCACTTTTTCATTTGGAAAATGAGGATTACAATAACTGTTTTGTCTCCTTTCAAGGTTGTGAAAATCAAGCGATAATTACAGCCAACCATTGTAAATCATAATGCCAATTATTATACAATAACTTGTGTACAGCTGACCTCTTATTTTTTCCAAAAATCGTTGGGTTTTCTTTGCCTGCACATTGTGCACTTGTGTAAGAATCATTTGACCAACTGAGTGTGGCCAGGTGAGAGGTGAATATTGGAGAAACTCAATTCCTGCCCAGTTCCTGACATCAGAAAACCTACCTGATGTCAGGGCAGTGGTTTGGGTAGGTTGTGTTTTAAAAATGGAGAGAGAGTAAAGAATGGTGCTAAATATTACTTCCTCAGGAGATGAAAGTTCATGATTCTTTAACAATTAGAGTAGACGGTTATGTCATGGAATCTGTGGTTGGAAGAAACTTTAGAAGCTGTCTGAGCCAAACCTTAATGCAATAGTCCTTTTTACAGTAGCCAATTAAACGTTCCTACAGCCTCTTCTTAATCACCTTCAGGTACAGGGAGTTCACTACCTCAACCATATAGAATGCTGTAGCATTGGAAGCAAAGAGGAACACTGAATTCAGTAGTGTCTGCACAAAAGATTTATGGGGGAAATGATAGTTCTTTAAATCTTCTCCCAATTTGGGAGGAGGATGTTTCAAATGAGTCTTTGGGATACCACTAGAACCACAAAAGAGCCAAAGAGCAGTACCTGATTAGTTTCTGTTCAGTAACACAATGCCATTACTGAACAGCAAAACATTGAATCCTGCAAGCCTATTGTCTGAGGACAGTGGTTGTTATCCTAGTAACCAGGCTGTGATGTTTCCCTTCAAAGGTGGCTCTTTGCTGAGCAATGTAGTTTTGGCTAGCTTAGAGTAAGTTGGTATAGGCCAAACAAAATGTGAAGGCAGAGCAGGGATCCAGCTTTACAAAATGCCTGAATACTAACTGAATCTCACCCTGATGCTAAGAATGCTGCAAGAATTCCAGGAGCTAAAAAGAAACCAGATCCAAACAAGCACATTTACTTACTCTTCTTAGAGACACTTATTGAAATGATCACGGACAGCATTCTGCACCCTACTCCTCACCTTGGTCCTGCAGAGCCAGAGGAGCCCTTGGAGAGCCAGGCAGATGTAAAAATCTTCTCCGCTTGGAGGGGCTTTTGTCCTGGCTCTGCGCTAGGAAAGACAGTTTACTCAACAGCCTGACAACTAGAAGTACTCTCACAAAGCTATCTAAGTAATAACAAGGCTCAAGAACCTCTTGGTACTTGGGTGGGAGGGGGAAATACAGTCTTCAAACCCATCAAGGCAGAACCCCAGCCAGTGGCATCTTTTTTCTCTTTTTGCTTTTTTGTGTA
Organism: Pteronotus mesoamericanus; assembly: GCF_021234165.1. Taxonomy (NCBI): domain Eukaryota; kingdom Metazoa; phylum Chordata; class Mammalia; order Chiroptera; family Mormoopidae; genus Pteronotus; species Pteronotus mesoamericanus. The sequence goes on along the minus strand of NW_026555322.1, from coordinate 390,340 downwards.
TTATCCTGAAAACCATCATCAGGGGATAGTTCTTAGTCTTCAAAGAAAACAGCAATAGAAATGCCTTCCTTACCCACAAAAATTCAGGTCCAGGGTAATATCTAGTCAGAATAGTGACATGATCAGGAAGGGTCACATCAACCATGGAAGGCAAACAAAGCAGCTTTTCCTCCCTTTCCCACTGACAGGGGCTAAACTTATAAGCTCAGCAAGTACTAATGGATTAATTCCTCCTTGGATATTTTCAAATGATTCTAAGGACAGTCTCTCCACTCTGTGCTGGCCTCTGAGCTCTCTGCCAGGCAGGACTCTGAAAAAGAGTCACTGATATCCCAAAGAAGACAACAAATTCCCCAGATAAGCTTTACACAGCAACCAGGAAGAGAGGAGAGATTGGTAGGAGACTGACCTAAAGAATAAGGTATTAAAACTGTTGTCCCTTAGCTTAGTGTCAGTTGCTTCTTTCTTACCTTCTTATATGTGGGCGAGGTAAAGGCAGTGTGTTATGGATAGAGTTTAACAATCAAACTTCTACCCTAGCCTCCCAATGTTTCGCCATAAATCAGTTGTGTGTGCACATGTGTGCAGGCGCTGTGGAGGAACAGGGAGTACCGGAAACAAGGTGGTCAAGATGCTGTTGCCATCGTAATAATAATATCCATTCAAAGAGGAGGCTAGGATTTCTTTTGCTTTAACTATGTCCACATGACTTGTCTATCCAGCAGGCTTGGATTCCCATGCCCCAGTGCCTGCAGGGCCCCTTTCCAGCCTTTGAATGTGGTATAAGAGCTGATTCCATGTAGGAAAGACAAGATTTAGGCAGGACTTTGTCTGCAGGGTAAGGCCAGAAGCAAAAGTCTTTGTCACTGGTACTTCCTGATGATTGTTGTTTTATTCCTAGAACCCACCCTGTGATTCCTATCCATCCCCAGTACCAGTCACCGATGCTATAGCATCTTGGCCCTGTCAACTGCTTATAGGCCCTGATCAAGGAGGCCTCTGTTCATGGGGTGAAGTTAAGGGGTGGGAGTCTGGGAGGAGGTAAGACTGTAGTGCACATTAGAGACCTAGTGAGATAGGGCCAGTTTTTTACTCAATGAGACTGCCTGTTGTTTAGCTATATTGTATAGGGGTCTATCTTTCCCTTTGTTAGCTGGATTCAAGGGACAAGCTGGGAATTGTGCAAGGCACAATTGGTTTCTTTCTATCATCTCTTTTGATGAAGCCCTTCCTCTCCTCCCTTTGATGAGTTTTTAGATTCATAATGAATTTCCATCATGGATTTTGTTCTTGAGGCATGCCTGGGGCATGGGAAAGGAGGGAGGGTTTGGGAGATCTTGGTTCCTGCTTAAAGCGACAGCATCAGGATCAACACAGTCTCTTAGATAGGTATTGGCATGTCACAACAGTCCTGTCAATCTTTGTCAGACTCCTGTGAACAGCATTGGTGAAGAGGGCTTGAAGTTCTATCATAGATCCATTAGACTAGTTTGGGGAGTTTGCAGATAAATCTAATCAACACTGAATAGTTCCCCTTTCCTTACATTTTGCCCACAGTACTTGGTTATATACATTTTAACACAAGATGATAGGTAGCTTTGGTCTTTGGTTCACAGATATAAGTTTGTCCTCCCCAACAAGACTGAAAGGTCTTTGAAGAAAGGAACTGAGCCTTATAATTCCCTTTTGTTTATCATAGGATCTAGGTTACTGCTAATGTGTTTAATAACTGTATTGAATCCACATAAACAGAAATGAAAGTAAAACACTGGGGGATGGTCATTATTTTTCTCTATGACCTCTCATCAAAGTTAGTTGGTTTAATCCAACTGAGTTGCATTGGGTAATATTATTACTAAATAGTTTTTTATGCCAACTCTACTATGTTTCAGGTTGTACTTAGCCTGGAAAATGTAAGACTGTTTCTTGAGAGAGGCAAGAAACCTTCAGAATCCCTCACAACCTTCCAGAATCACACCAATACCCTTTCAACCATGAAAGATTCTGAAATAGAGACCCTGTGGCTTTAGGCTCTTATTCCCCCATTCCCATGGACATTTATTGGGTTGTGAAAAATGAAAGTGAATCCAATGGACTTTTCTCAGAATGTTTAGATTGTCAGCTACTTTGATGAAGATGCAATTTCTTGCATGTTCTAAGTTTTTCTCTATTGGAACCCAAAATTTGATATTTTACCTAGACAGACTGACAGACTCTTCACTTCTGATGGACTTAAATGCCCCCAGAACAAACATTTCACTTAAATTGTGAAGAGAAGGACATCTGATGCTTATGTCAATATTGAACCGGTTATAGCTCAACAGTGATAGATTTATCTAGGGTCATTTATTTCCAGCTCTACATTAGAGACTCATTAATGCCTATGTCCTTTTTGTCTCTTGCTTTGAGTGGTTGTAGAGCAGAAAAGGATTTTCTGTGTTATTCAAGCTCTAAGAAAATAGAGGGAAAATGGATGTGAACAGAGAGTATCAAGCTTAGCCCTTCATCACCCAGTATGAACAATACATATGACACTCCCTGGTTACATGGCTAATGATCAAGGGATCAGATACACTAAAGAGAATTTTCCCTAACTTTTACAACCCTAGAGGGGGAGCAGCTAAAACTTAGAGTGGAATTCTCTGGTTATCAAAAGTTCAAGTTCCTCCATCTCTGATCACACCTGCACCACCAGTTAGCCCTTCCCAGGGTGAAAAAGCCGGGGTGAGTGAGTGGGCATAGGATAGTCACTTGCTAGGGTGGATGGCTCTCCTTACTCTAAACAAACAGTTCTGCCATTGTTCCCTTGGTCTGACCCCCTCTCCATGCCCAGGCCTGTGGGCCCCTGAAGAATACCAATGAGGCTCCTGAAATCTCTGGGAAAAACAAGGCTTCTTTGTCTGGGGGAGCATGGAGGGCTCTGTCTAAGCCCTGACCCTGTGCTAGGGAGAGAGGGAACAGTGGGGTCACTGACATTTCCCTTCCCCCACCCCCAGGCTTCAGAGACTTTCTTTACTAGAAGAGGGTAGGGAAAAATTGGATAGGCAGAGAAAGAAAATGGCAGCACTGCTTATTTTCAAGCTCCTTTTCTTGACTTACGGGATACATCTAGTATTTTAACTCATTGTGAAAAGGAAGATCAATTTCTGGAATTTTTCCTAAGTAATAATCAATTTCAAATGCTGTATTTTTCTCTCCAGTATACACATGCATGTGTGTGCACATTTGCATGTATGCATGTGTGTGCGCGTGTGCAAACACACACGCACACACACAACATAGGCCAGTTCTGATGAGATACTCTTACCAAGCATTATTGCAAAATTCATGCTAAGTATACCCTGCCTTTACTTACAGCAGCCCAGCTACAAATTGCTTCCAAAAGAGGCCAAGCTTTTTGACAGCAGTGCTTCATTTCTTGGAAAAGAAAACAAATTCAGTTCTGTTGCAAATGTTAACTACTTACTTTGTTTGGCTTGGGCTTCCAAGCCTAATCTCTGGTGTGATATAGAAGAATCTTTAAGGAAAGGCTCTTTGAGGACCAAGGAAGGGCTGCCATTTTAGGAGATAGTAGGTATAGGACTAACTCATTCTGTAGCCCTGAAAACAGAGATAAATGTGTCTCCCTCAAGTTTCACATGATAGAGAATTTGGTTCTTTAGAATCTGTTCACATTGATGCAATTCAGCCATGCAGATCGCCCAATGATCACGCACTCAGGGCTAAAAAGAAACCATACCAGTATTAAAAGTGTTGGGCAAAGGACTCCTGTAGTCCCTGATACTCTGGTATAGATAAGTGAGCTATGTATAAAAAGTCAAACCTAAAAATTAATACAATTTGTTTTCTTTTTATAAGAATCCCCAAGATGCTTTTCCAAAATAACAGTTTTTCATCACAATTGCTGATTATTTATGTGTGTATGTATGTGTACAAATAACTCATATACATATAATATACAAAAATATAAAATACTTCATATATCGTATCTATATATATTATAATGAATAGATATAAAAATCACTGTATGTATTTGTATATGTATGTATTCAAAGAATTCTTTTCTAACATGATTAACACTTTTATTTCTTCTAACTTTTGGGGATCAGACCAAGAGGCCAGAGGGAGCCATCCTTTCCCCATTTAGACAATCATCTACTTGAAATTTGTTGAGTTTTACTTCATGTGGAACCTGAGAGCATGGGCTTAGTAATTGGGGCACAACTGTTTTCAGAGTCTGAGACTTCTGAGGAGAAGCTGAGGTGTGCTTTTCCTGTCTCAGCAGGTCTGGGGATCTCAGGGACTGTTAGCACTTTAAGACATCTGTGTTCCCAGGCCCTGGTCTGTTTTTGTCATGTCAGAAAGATGTTTAATGCTCTGCTGACTTTGTTTAAAGTCTCTTTGTAGCTGTTTTGACAGAAATGCTATGTAAGGCTAAGGATGGGGACATTGGCTAAGCAATAATATAAGAGGAGAAATTAGCAATGGAAAAATGTTCAAAAATCACTAAGAATTTTTATTACTGGGAATAATAATAGTAATTCTCCCATTACCATCTTCTGTCCTCTGCCAGTTCCCACCATCTCTTTGGACTGCTGCCCACACATTTAGACTAATAAGAATCAAGCATTCCATGCAGCACATTCACACAATGTTCAGGAATATCCAGGAGCATGCAATTTTCCAGTTTCCCCTACCTGGAATGCATAGTTTGGGGGTCAATGTCACACTCCACAAGCCTAAAGCTCTATACTCTTCTGCTTTTAGGACTCTGAGGTGACACTCCATCCATGCATGTGAGCACAGGGCCTGGCTCGTCTGGCAGAGAGGTATGAGTGGCATGGCTTTCCTATTGTACACTCCTGACTGTTTCCCCTCCTTCTTCCCCAGGTTTGTTAGAGTGCTGTGCAAGATGTCTCGTAGGGGCCCCCTTTGCCTCCTTGGTGGCCACTGGATTGTGTTTCTTTGGGGTGGCGCTGTTCTGTGGCTGTGGACATGAAGCCCTCACTGGTACAGAAAAACTAATTGAGACCTATTTCTCCAAAAACTACCAGGACTATGAGTATCTTATCAATGTGTAAGTACTTGTCATCCCACACAAACCCCTCTTTTTTTCCCTCTCTCCATCTTGGAGACACAGAACTCATAAGTACCTTAGTGACAAGTAGAGGGTTGATGTGGCATCAGGAAGGATTCCTGAGTCTTTCTTCTGTGTGCAGATTTCACTTATGGCACATTTGAACTCCTAAATAAGGAGAAAGTGCCAAGTTTAGAAAGCAGGAGTCTGTCTGCTTGCCACTCCCCCAGCCCTTGCTCTCTTCGATGCATTCAAACTTTTGCTCAGTAGAGTTAACATTGACTGAGTTGGAGCCTCTGAAATGGTAGGTATAGAGAACTCGGGGGAGGAGTAATGACTGGACAGAGTAGGGTCACTGCACTTAGTTTGACACACCACTTGAGTCTGCTCAGGCCCATTACTAGCTTCTCCTATTCCTAGAGCAAGTTAGGTTCCTGTTCCTTCATTGGTTTTCTTGTCCAGCTCCTCTCTCCTCTCTTCTCTGAGGGAGCATCTCTGAAGGGTTAGGCAGAGAGTAGGGTTCTGGTTATTCAGGTCACAGTGTAGGCAAGGTGCAGGCGGAAAAGCATGTGCATCTAGCCACACACTCCCTGTCTTCCTTTACTTCAATCCAAATAAGGTGGAAGCATGGAGGCAGAGCCTAGTTATTCCTGTAAAGACTCACTAGTCTTGTTTAGGTGCCCACTTAAGTGTTCACGTCATTTATGCAGGAAGGGAACTGGTTCCTCAATTAATAAGATTCTCTGGTCTCATTTGTCTATCTATTAATGCAGGATCCATGCCTTTCAGTATGTCATCTATGGAACTGCCTCTTTCTTCTTCCTTTATGGGGCCCTCCTGCTGGCTGAGGGTTTCTACACCACCGGTGCAGTCAGGCAGATCTTTGGCGACTACAAGACCACCATCTGCGGCAAGGGCCTGAGCGCAACGGTAACAGGGGGCCAGAAGGGGAGGGGTTCCAGAGGCCAACATCAAGCTCATTCTTTGGAGCGGGTGTGTCATTGTTTGGGAAAATGGCTAGGACATCCCGACAAGGTGATCATACTCAGGATTTTGTGGCAATAACAAGGGGTGGGGGACAATTGGGCATGAGTCTGTGGCCTCACCCTCACCCAAGGCTGGGTCCTCTCCCAGTACCTGGCCTTTTAGTGAGGAAGTGATGGCTACAGCTGAACAAGGTCAGGAAGAACGTGGTGCCCAGCTGGCTTAGCCTCACCTTTGTAAAGTTCCCTAGAAAATTTCATGTCAAAATGAAAAGCATGAGTTTTATGGGATGCTTTGTATTATTAGACCATTTCTAAGTCACCTGTTGGTATCCCTTTACTCCCCTCCTAGGAAGGACCATAACAAGAGTAGATTTGACTGCCTAAGAGTTTAAAATGTCATCCATGCAGCTGAGACATAGGTAGCTAATCTGAGAGGGATGGTGGATCATGGAAATTAAATAATTGACTCCAAGGTAGAATCCACAATATTTTGGGATCATACACTGTTGGAGGTCCCAGGGGGAACTAGGATAAATCTGCACATTTAATGCTTCATCTTTTGACTGAGGGCCATCCATGCTTCTATTGAGGCACACATTGGTTTTCAGTCTCTAGAGTTAAAGGTCCTTCAGGGGCTGAACATCTGTGGATTATGGTGATGTCTTTTGTGACCAGCAGTTGATTTAGAAAGGGTTTGTTTTTTTTTAATCTGAAATTTAAATTTACTATTGGCTGTTCAATGACTAGGGATCAAAAGTCCTGTGATAAGAAATATTTTCTAAGCTCAGCCTAAGTCAAGAAATGGCACGACTTTCTTTCAAGATCTACTTTGATTTCTTCACACCTTATCTGCCCAACAAATCTCCTGAAGCCTCTCTAACCCAGGGATCCTTCTCACTCCAAACCCCTACCTGTTCCTGCCATCCTCTGTCACACTCAGGGCCAGTTCGCTAGTAGATACTGCCAATGACAGTTGGCAGAGGTGCCTTGCTTACTAATTTCATTTGGTGGAGATCCCTGGAATCTGATTCCATTTCTGGCACATGCCACTCCAGGATCTCCCACTTTGTGTTTCAACATCTACAGGCTAATGCTCATTTCTAACCAACCCATGTCAATTGTTTTAGTTTGTGGGCATCACCTATGCCCTGACTGTTGTGTGGCTCCTGGTGTTTGCCTGTTCTGCTGTGCCTGTGTACATTTACTTCAACACCTGGACCACCTGCCAGTCTATTGCCTCCCCCAGCAAGACCTCTGCCAGTATAGGCAGCCTCTGTGCTGATGCCAGAATGTATGGTGAGTTAGTGCATGAGTGCCTTGGCTCCTCAACCCCCTTATGGAAGCACTATAACTTTGGTTCTTTCCTTAGGGTAAGGAGTGTGGTGATTATGGGGAAAAATAAGAGGGATGCCTGGATCTTAGTTTGTTAACCCCTCTCCACTGAAACTGGAGACGTTTCTTCCCTTGAAAGGAAACTTACTGGAAGTGGGAGGAGATTTCTTGGCTGTATACCCAACTCTACCCTATTTGACTGCTGTTCCCAACTCAGAACAGTTACATTTCAATAACAAATATAAGATTTTACAAGTATTCAATATTGCCTTTTATTTTTATTTTTTTGGTAAATTTTTAGAAAAGAGGGTCCTGATTGTTAGTAGGATCCAACTTTTCAGCCAGGATGATTAAAAAATGAAAGAAGGGCTCTGAAGAAAAGTCTTCATGTAGCCCCACAACTCCATGAAGCTCACCTTAGTTGATTTGTGTGTCTTAGGCGTTCTCCCATGGAATGCTTTCCCTGGCAAGGTGTGTGGCTCTAACCTTCTGTCCATCTGTAAAACAGCTGAGGTGAGTGCACCATTTAGGTTACTTTACTTTACAGTGGAATGGCTAGTACCATACAAATTCCTACCCATGGCCTTTAATTTTAAGGACCACAGTTTCTCTTTGCTGGATTTTGAGTTAGCAGATTGCCTTCTACAAAATATTGGCTTACACCTGGCTGGTATGGCTCAATTGTTTAGAACATCAAACTGTAACTGAAAGGTTGCGAGTTTGATTTCCAGTCAGGGCTCATCCCTAGGTTGTGGGTTTGATCCCTGGTTTGGGAGTGGGTGCATTCAACCCCTGATTTGGATGTGGATGATTCTTGTTTCAGATGCATATGGTCCCCAGTACAAATGCCAATCCTCAGTCTGATTGTGTATGGGAGGAAACCAATCAATGCTTCTTTCTCCCATTGAAGTTTCTCTCTCTCCCTTTCTTTATCCCTTCTTCTCTTTCTAAAAGCAATGAAAAAAAAATCCTCACATGAGGATAAAAAAATACCAGCTTAGTGTCCCTGAGCCAATGAGCATAGATGGTAAAATATCTATGTTCTCTAGAGGTGCATAGAAAGCCTTCCATTCCAAGGACCCTTCCCTTAGAAGAGAAATGTGTAACTTTAGGTAAAGATAGAGGTTAATGGTAAAATCCCCCAAATGAAAATTTGCACTTTTTAGTTAAAAAAACCCATTAAGAAAATTGTGCATAGAGATATTCATAGGTTTTACAAAACACTTTCAGTTTGGAACTTCACAATCTCTAGTGAGAAGTAAAAAACAGTACATTTGAAAAAGGGAAACACTGTATTGAAAACAGATATTATACATAAATGAAGCAGAGAAATAAAAGTAATCCTGAGGAAGAAGGTAGTGAATAATTTATTTGAAAGCAAAATATTGATTTACAATTTTGGTATCCTGGGCACAATTGTAAGGAACCAGTTATTAAAAAATTTTATGAGTATTTCATATGTATTCTGTGTTCTGGGCATTATGGGTCTAGGTATTATGGTATACACTGAAGAATGGGAGATCTACCCTCAGAGAAGTGACAAGTTAGAGATGCAAAAATAACACAGAGAAAGATATCAACACATATTCAGAAAGATGAATGAGTGATCTATAGCAGAGTATATTTTTTCTGTTGCAAGAAACAGTTCTTCCTTTTGCATTTTCTTGCAGTTCCAAATGACCTTCCACCTGTTTGTTGCTGCGTTTGTGGGGGCTGCAGCCACACTGGTTTCTCTGGTGAGTTGTCTTTGAATGATATTAGCAAATAAATGGGCCTGGATAACTGGTGTCCACCTATGCTGAAAGGCAAAAAATAGACTCCTTCTCACTTTAAAATGATGGAGAGAAGCTGCTGGGAAGAGACAGCAAAGTGTAGAGACTGTACACTTCTACTTTGTGTTGGCAAGGCATAAAAACCAGAAATTAGAGAGGAACACTGCAAATGGTATGAGGAAAGAGGAGGTAAGAGATTCATAGTCAAGAACAATAATATTTAGCATTTTCAGAAAATTTAATATCACCAAATGATTTACAGTCATACATTACAGTTAATTCCCAACACATCCTGGTCAGATCAGTGTCAAGAACACTGAAATATTACTAAACATAGTATTCTAAAGCCTGAAATTCTATATACTGTAAATATGACTCCATCTTGGATATTCTCCAAGGGATTTAGTTACTCTCCTGTAAATACAGGAAGGGCCCCCTAACAGTATGAGAATTGTTATTGCTATAATGTGATTCTATGTCTTAAGTCCCATTGATGGTATTATAGCACAGTGTCAGTGGAGTGCATTCATTGTTCACATTAAAAACCTAGGGCGATGAAGGGTGAAGCAATTTATCTGAAGTCATTGAATAAGTGGTGAATGTTCAAGGATAATCTCACAGAACTCCTGTCCCCTATTGTTGAAGGTTTTATATAGTCATTTCTCATTTTGTAAAATAAATTGATGCATTAAGCACTGGAAGGCTGTGTTGCCTGCAGCAAGGGCCCTGTGATTCCAGGTCACTCAGACATGTGGGTAAAATGATGGCAGAGCCCATGCATTGTTCACTTCCCTCAGGAAAAGTCTGTGCTAGGCCAAGCATAGGTGTGGAATAAATCCTTGATGAGTGTTCTATGGGCCTGGGCCATTGGAAAAAAATGTTTCAGGGAGGACTGGTAGTCAAGTAGATAGGACAAAAGCCTGGGATGTGTTACTTTTTAAAGAATAGATTTTTCCCCCTTTGTTTAGCTATAAATTATTTCATCCCTTCCTCATTCCCAAGAATATTGGAGGAGGGAGAGAATTTCCTTTCATACTCTCACTCATATTCTCTTTTGTTCCCTACAGCTCACCTTCATGATTGCTGCCACTTACAACTTTGCTGTCCTTAAACTCATGGGCCGAGGCACCAAGTTCTGATTGCCTGTAGAAACTTCCCTTTCCCTAATAGTGAGGCTCTAACCACACAGCCTACATGCTACGTCTCCCGTGTTAACTCTTTGCCTTTGCCACTGACTGGCCCTCTTCTTACTTGACGAGTGTAACAAGAAAGGAGAGTCTTGTGGTGATTGATGTCTCTCTGTGGACTCTCCCCTCTTATGTACTTCTTTTAGTCATTTTGCTTCACAGCTGGTTCCTGCTAGAACTGGGAAATGCTTAAGGTGGTGACTCTGCAACTGCAAGTCACAAAGAAATGGAGGCTCTACCACAACTTTCAAGCATCTCCTGAGGATCAGGGAGAGTTTCCTTCTCAAAGGATACTTCCATTCATGGAAACAAAGTGAAAAGAAAGATGCTCAGGTAGAAAGAAGGAAGGCACCTTGTCCTACTTCCATCTATGGGGACCAAATATATTCTCTTTGGTATGCAAAACAGAGAATTCAGTCCTGTCTCCCTATTACCACTGAAGATAGAAGAAAAAAGGAATGCCAATAAAACAATAAGAGCTTTTCCCAAAATCTACCTATTGCAGCTGGGAGAGGGGGTCAAAGCAAGGATCTTTCACCCATAGAAAGAGAGCGCTGACCCCAATGGCAAAGGACTATTTAAGCCATAACTCAGCCAACCTTACTTATAGCATAAGGGAGCGTAGTGTCTGTGTAAACAGAGGGGAAACCTGGCCTTACACCTTGCTAGAGAAGAGAAACAGGGTGTTGTCAGCATTTTCTCACCCCCTTCTCCTTAAGAACAGCTACCATGACAACTCTGTAGTTTCCAAGGAGCTGAGAATAGAGAGAAACTACTCAGATTTAAAAAAAAGACTCGCTTAAGGAGCAGCAGTTGCTAGTGGCTAATGGTGTAAACTGAGCCAGCCCTCTGATAGACACAGGGTAGATAACTCTATGATAGCATGTCTTTTTTTTCCTGTTAATTAGCTGTGTACTCTGGCCTCTGTCATATCTTCACAATGGTGCTCTTCTCATGGGTATTATCTATTCAGTCATTGTAGGTGATTTGAAGATCTTGATTTGTTTCAGACTGATGCATATTTCACACTTTCCAGTTTGTTTATCATTTGGCTGGGTGTGTACCAGAAAGGTCTGGAGAATGATTCTTTGACTATGATTCTTTAACAAATGAAAATCGAACAGTAAACATCACAAATGATACATAAAATTGGCTAGTTCCATGCATCTATTGAAATCTTCTGTAAATTATTCTGCCTACAGAAACAGATTTGGTAAATTTGAACTTCAATTTGAATAACCTATTATTTTAATTATTAGCTGATTGTTCTTTCTAGCTAGTGGGAAATGATTTGGTATAGCAGTGTTACCTTGGTTTGTTAAAAAGTCAGATTTATCATACAGGTTATTCTCTCCTGGTGTAGAACACATAACTTAATGTTCCAGCTGTCAGCTATTCAGTTGGCAAGTTTCCACAGAAAAGGAAAGGTTTTTGGAAAGATTTTGAAACCTGAATAGCTCCCAGGTTTCAGTCTTCTCTTTCTTGTTTATTAACTTTGGTTTAAAGATAAAAGGCTGATTGATCCTTATTGAAGGAAGGATTTTATGGATATGACTGTAGGCAGCTTTTTTGTGGTAAAGAGTTGTATAATTTCCTGCCAAAGTGGTTTAAGCAATGTTTAAGGAGATGTAATATCTTTACAAAAAGACACTTGGTATTTGTTTTCAGACCAGTATAACAGATAAGCTTCCAGGCTGCAAAGAGGGAAGAGATGAAAAATGTTCTGTAAGAAACCAATCAAGATCAAAAAAAGTGAAGTAATCCATACCTTGTGTTTTTTTTTAATTTAATAACATAAATAACCAACCTTTCCTGAAAACCTCCCAGGCATACATACACATATATACACATACAAAGAGAGAGTAATCAACTGCAAGAGTATCCTTCATTTCTGATATAGAATTTCAATTTTAACACACATAATGGATAAGCTTTTACAAACTTATCTTACAAAATGCATTTTATAAAATTAAAGAAAATAAAATTAAGAATGTTCTCAATAAAACATTGTGTCCTCTAAGTGAATTGTTCTCTTTAACCCCACAATAGAACTTGAATAATTATATTTTTATTGTGCTTTGTTTAAGAAGTTCATTAATTTTTCAGGTCATCCGAGTCATTCTCACAATAATTCTCTAAAATATAGTAGATAAATCACTTCTATTTTTATAGCTGGTGACACTAAGAAACAGAGGCAACACTAATTACCCAAAGAAACCCAAAGAGTACATTTTTTAAAGATTATTTATTAATTTATTTATTTTTAGAGAGAAGGGAAGGGAGGGAAAAACAGAGGGAGAGAAACATCAATGTGTGGTTGCCTCTTGCACGCCCCCTACTGGGGTCCTGGCCTGCAACCCAGGCATGTGCCCTGACTGGGAATCAACCTGGCGATCCTTTGGTTCTCAGGCCAGCTCTCAATCCAGTGAGTCACACAAGCCAGGGCCCAAAAAGTATATTTTTGAGCTTCAACTAGAACTCAGATTTAGATAACAATTCATTGCCTGGTTTAAGGTTTCTTTTCTCTTAAGTTAGGTTTCAGAGTGGCCTGCTAATACACAGTCAAACAAGGTTACTCCTTTAATACAGTAATGGTGCCCGCTCTGGTGTCTTTAGAATTAAGTTATTCTCGGCTTTTCTTTGAAATGTTTGCATTTTCCAATAATGAGCCCTTAATGCTTCATAATGAGTAACGCTTAGCTTTATCTGGAAAGTACTGGATGGAAAGTTTAATGTCAAGGCAGACTACATATTGTAAGATCGATGTAAATTTAAACAGTTTGTGGCAAGACTGTATTAAAATAATGAGTAACATCTACTACCCTGATTGGTCAACCCACTAGCCCTTGAGACACAACATTAAATGCCTGTCACAACCCCAGGCTAGAATCTGATGCTCTTGTTCAGCACTCTAATTACTAGCCTAAAGAAATCTGACAAAATTAGCTATAGATTCATTGTCCCATAGTTGCAGCTGACAAGGAACATAGTTAGAGAGAAAGAAGACTTTAGCTGGGGGAAATAAATCTGATATCAATTAAGGAGCTCCATTCAAAAATAGTTTGATGGGTGGTGGTAGAAGAAGGTATAAGGGGGATAAATGGTAATGGAAAAATTCAATAAAATAAATTTTTAAAAAAACAAAAATAGTTTCAATTTAATTTACTGATTGTTGCTTCACCACAATTAATGTTCTGCAAGCAAGTCTGGTTGGATGACTTTAAGGCAAAAAGAATAAAGATATGACAAAGTCTTATTTTTAGACACAAACAAGGACACAGCACCATATTTTGGAGAACTGATTCATGATGCTGTAAAGTGAATGTATTTTCACCACAGAGGAACAGAAAGCTAGTTCTCAAGAAAGCTGTGTTAGTCTGCCCTTATTTTAGTTCTGCCCTCTGGAACTGATCTATAGATGGAGTTTCCAGGCTCTCAGAAGCTGAGAGCATCTCCAGTGTATCAACTGAGCCCATTGTTCTTAGCTCTCCCACACATCATGAACCTCCTTTTTCTGAACTGAAAGAGCTCTCTTTGTGCTTAGATCAGCCAAAGTACAAGATGCACCAGTATAAACAAGAAAAATTTTCTTACAGTGTTAGTTATGTTGCTTTTCCTATCTTCAGGGTCAGTACTGCATGAAGTAGTGCAGGGTGTGGAAGCTGCAGATTTGACCAGAGCAACATTTGTTTATTCATTAACAGAGTCTACAAACATTTATTGAGCACATATTAAGCTTTATGCTAAACTCTGGGAGTTTCAAGTTTGGGGGCCATGTGTGTAGGAAGGTGATAAAGATACGATCTTACATTCAAGGATCTCACTCAGTCTCAACCAGAACAAAGATATCTCCTAGGGTGGAACAAGTGGAGGCAAGAAGGATGCAAGAAGCAATCTGACCAGCTGACTGCAATAGTCATTTGAATTCTCTTCTTAGTATGTGGGAGACATGGCAGTTAAGGGCCATGATTTCACGTGGCTGTGGTTCTCTTAGGCCCTGACAAAAACAAAACTTCAATTTAGAGTCCTAAAAGCTTGTGACTTGCTCTTTTGATGTCACCCTGCTTCTGGCCTTACATGTGACATTATTATATACACACCATTACAATGCATGTGCATGTTTTCACCCACTCAGTCATCTGAGGAGTTAGAGGGCATGTGGATCAGGAATTACACAAACACAGGCTGTTTATTATTGCTTTTGCTTTCCATCAAGGTTAAATCTGAGAAGCCATGGAAGAGTATGTGATAAGATATAAAGGATTTCTCTCTGAATTTCCTTACTGTGAGCACAGATAGTGTGTCTATTTTGACATTAACAGTTAGGTTGATAAATATTAAGTTACAAATGGGAGAAAAATTGATTCTTACATAAACAAAATAAAAATTTGGCCTTTTCCTCTATCAATAGCAGGTATGGAATTCAAGTCAATATGTACAAATCAGGAAAGATTTTCCTTGTTCACTCACTTGCGTTGAAACAATCAGCCATGCTCTTTGCAATTTTTGTTGTCCTGCAAAATCTGGTGTCTGTGTTTCTGCTCTGGTACTCCTTGAACTGATATACTTTATTCCAAAGGAAAGAAAAATTAAAGTAATAAGTATTTCCCACATTATGAAATAACCAAAAGAAATCCAGCCTTAATATTTATTTAAACCTTCAACAAATATTTAATAAATTCTCTGTGCCAAGTGTTATGCTAGGTGCTAGTAACACAGAAATGAAGAAAACAAACACACAGTCTCTGCTCTCATAGAACTCAACACTAAAAGGGTTAGGGAGAGAGATAGGAGTGTGGTAAAGAATGAGACAAACATTTTTTGACAGGAAAGGTAGAAAAGATAGAACCAGGGAGAAACTTGTACTGTTCCATGAAAAACAAAGGGTCAACTAAAAGAAGATGTAGGCATACGATTCTGTATCTAGAGAAAGAGGTCTGGCATGCTATGGTATTTACGGTAAAAAATGTTAAAAATGGCCTCTTAAACTGTTTTGCTCACCAATGTGGATAGCAAGCCAATTCTGGGCTCTGAAGTAACTAGCATCACTGATAGTCCATGTACTTTGTGAAACTCTACCTTCCAAACATGAAAAGGGAAAACCATGAAGCTGGATCTGAGGGCTATGAGTTAAAACCAAACAAGCCAGCTGATATTTGCAAATGTATAGATGGCTCTAATTTTATTTGATGACTTGAGCTCATATGTAGAGCCACTTAAAAACAGAAAGAAAATGTGGCCCTTGTGATCAAAACTCTCTTCCATGTGCCCAAATGTACCAAATATGAATTGTGTGGACTTTCATTTGATTTAAAATCTGAAATAAGCCCACATAACAAAAAAAGTGATAGAAACATAATCATTGTTCTATATGTATATGATATTATTACCAAACTTAGGGTGGTCTTAGTAAAGCAATGTATCAGTTAGTTATTGCTAGAGACAAAAAGCCAACATAACAAATTTTCTAAAAAATTATAATTTTCAGTAACTGTTCGCAACTTTTTACTGGTGGTGACTAAAATACATCATTCCATAGAGTACATACCGCAGAGTACATATTCTGTAGCAAGTATATCTGGGAGGACACAAGTAAGTTACATTTCTCAAAGCCAGGTTTTTCTTACTGAAGTTTATGTGTATATGAGTGTTGTTGCTATTATTGTGTGTTTGTCTTCTGCTTGTTTTTAGTAGCTGAGATATTTATAACCACCTTAAAATATTTCCACATTAAAAAAGTGTAATGTCATACTTTATGAAATGGCATTTTGATCACCTGTTTGTCTCAATGTTAAAGACCTAAAATAAATGTCTGAAAAGAATCTTGGCCCAGTCTATAGGCAGCCATACCTCCAACAATAATAGCAATATTTTATTAAGCTCTCTACAAAGTACTTTAGAAATCTTTTCTCATTTAACCCTCACATCACCCTACGAGGCAGAAGCAACTATAATCTCTCAGTTCCAGACTGGAGCACATGCCATTGTTGATCACATCAGTTTAAATTTGAGGATATCGATTTATCCCAGTTTAGCTGACTCCTAAAGTGGCAGAGAAGAGTTACATCCAGGTGTTTGTCAGGGGGCCAAAACCTATCATTGTAGCTCCATCCATACCAGAAAATCCACTGAAAGAAGCAGAAGCTATAGAGGATAACGCAAAGGGAGCGTAGTCCTTTCATTCCCTAGTCATAGCCAAAAATTTTTCATTGTGCAACCCTATTGTTAAAACATGTTGCAGCTCTGATCTCCCTGCCCCATGACCTTGCTGCTCAAAGTATGGTCTAAAAACAAGCAGCATCAGGATACCCCAGGAGAGCTAGTTATAAATGCAGCATCTCAGGCCTGGCCCTAGAACAACTGAATCAGACACTGCACTTTAACAAGATCCCAGGTTGATGTGTGCATACAATAAAACTTGAGTAGATTTGACTTCTAGTCAAGATGGAAGCATAAGCAGACATGACTTGCCTCTTCTCACAAACACATCAAAATTGCAACTACAATATAAAACAACATTCACTCAGGACCGTCAGATATCAAGCTGAATGGAAGGCTGACAACTACAGAATTAAAGAAACTACACACATCCAAACTGCTGGAAGGGATAGAGATGCAGAATGGGCTGGTCCCACACCCACGTGAGGTGGATAAAAGTTTGGGAGGGATATCTTGGGAGCGAGGAGTCCCAGCCCCACACCAGGCCCCCCAGCCCAGGATTCCAGTGCCAGGAAGAGAAGCCCCACAACTCCTGGGTGTGAAAACCAGCAGGTATTGAGTTGGTGGAAGAAACCCTGGAACCCCCAAGCAGTTCCTCTTAAAGAACCTACCCATGGGCTCACCTACACAGACTCACTCCCTCTGAGCTCCAGCACTGGGGTAGTAGCTAGAAAGGCACCAGTAGCATTTTGGGGGAAAATGAAGTATCTGACATCAAGGCTAGAAGAGACCATTGTCCCTTTTCTAAACATCCCCAGACAGAGCCACAGAGCTGGCAAGCTGGTACCCTATCTAAGACTATCAATCTGGCTAACACTATTTGCCCCGCCTTGGTGATCCCCAGAGACTCCACCCCACTCAACTTACCAGCCCACTCAAAATGTTTTTCTGTATGAACAGCTGGCCTTGGTTCATGCTGCACAACTTCCAAAATCCTCTCAAACAAGCAACAGTTGGCCTCAGTGAACCTGAAGCACAGCCCTAGCAGCAGCCAGCCTAGATTCAGAGCTTGGCTTCACCTAGGAATCTCCAAGCCCAGCACAAGTGGCAGCCATCTCAGATTGCCTTATAGCTCAGGAAGGGTGGCCTGGGCAAAACACAGGTGGGGGCTGAACTTGGCTTGCACCACATGGGAATACCCAGGGCCAGTGTGCTCAGTGGACAATTACAGATGATGTTGGATCACCACCACCTTGCCCCTGCACAGCTAATCATCCACAGAAGGTGGAGGTTGGTGGTCAGTGGTCACAGCCAATCCTTGTAGCTGACTGGCTTGGGTAAATCCCTCCCATTGATGTGCCAACAGCAACCAAGGCTCAAGTACAGGAGGAGAGTGTACTCAGCCCACACAAAGGGTGCACCTCAAGTACCCAGCTTGGGTGATAGGGGAGGCTGTGCCACTGAACCCTATAGGACACCTACTTCATTAAGCCACACTACTAAGACACAGAGTCAAAGCAACTCTACCTAATATATAGAAACAAACACAGGGAGGTGGCCAAAATGAGGAGACAAAGAAACATGGCTGAAATGAAAGAACAGATCAAATCTCCAGATAAAGAGCTAAATGAAATTGAAATAAGCAATCTATCAGATGCAGAGTTCAAAACACTGGTTATAAGGATTCTCAAGGAATTTACTGAGGACCCCAACAGCATAAAAGAGATCCACTCAGAAATGAAGGATATGCTAACTGAAATAAAGAACAATTTACAGGGAAACAATAGTAGAGTGGATGAAGCCAAGAATCAAATCAATGATTTGAAAAATAAGGAAGCAAAAAACAATCACTCAGAATAAGAAGAAGAAAAAAGAATACAAAAAATGAGGATAGTATAAGCAACCTCTGGGACAACTTCAAGAAGTCCAACATTCAAATCATAGGGGTTCCAGAAGGAGAAGAGAAAGAGAAAGAAATTGGAAATCTATTTGAAAAAACAATGAAAGAAAAATTCCTTAATTTGGTGAAGGAAATAGATGTGTAAGTCCACAAAGCACAGAGAATCCCAAACAAGATAAATGCAAAGAGGCCCACTCCAAGACACATCATAATTAAAGTGCCAAAGATTAAAGATAAATAGATTCTTAAAAGTAGCAAGAGAAAAGAAGTTAGTTATCTACAGAGGAGTTCCCATAAGACTGTCAGCTGATTTCTCAAAAGACAATTTGTAGGCTAGAAGGGATTGGCAAGAAATATTCAAAGTTGTGAAAAGCAGGGACTTACAGCCAAGATTGTTCTACCCAGCAAAGTTATTTATTAGGATTGAAGGGCAGATAAAGGCCTCCCAGATAAGAAAAAGCTAAAGGAGTTCATCATCACCAAATGATTACTTTATGAAATGTTAAAGGGACTTATTTAAGAAAAAGAAGATCAAAACTATGAATAATAAAATGGCAAAATACATACCTATCAACAATTGAATCTACAAAACAAACTAAGCAAACAAGAACTAAGACAGAATCATGGATACATAGAGTGTTTTCTTAATTGTTGTTCAAGTACAGTTGTCTCCATTTTCCTATCATCCCTTTCCCCTGCCCCACCCACCCTCACCCTCAAACCCATCCCCCTTTGGCTGTGTCCATGGGTCCTTTAAACATGTTCCTTGATGGCCCTCCCCTTTCTTTCCCCAGTTATCTCCTTCCCCTCTGGTTACTGTCAGTTTGTTCTTTATTTCAATGTTGTTGGTTATATTTTGCTTGCTTGTTTGTTGTCTTGATTAAGTTCCACTTATAGGTGAGATTACATGGTATTTGTCTTTCACCCACTGGTTTATTTCACTTAGCATAATGCTCTCCAGTTCCATCCATGGTGTCCTGAAGTGTAGGATCTCCTTCTTTCTTTCTGCTGCATAGTATTCTATTATGTGAATATACCATCATTTTTTGATCTACTCATTTACTGATGGACACTTAGACTGTTTCCAGCACTTGGCTATTGTAAATTGTGCTGCTATGAACATTGGGGTGCATAGGTTCTTCTAAACTGGTGTTTTGGGATTCTTAGGGTATAATCACAGCAGTGGAATTGCCAAGTCAAAAGGCAGCTCCATTTTTAGTTTTCTGAGTAAATTCCATATTCTTTTTTACAATGGCTGCACCAATCTGCATTCCCACCAACAATGTGCTAGTGTTCCCTTTTCTCCACAATTTCGCCAGCACTTATTGTTTGTTGATTTGTTTATGATGGTCATTCCAACCAGTGTGAAGTGGTATCTCATTGGGGTTTAAATTTGCGTCTGTCTGATGGCTAGTGACGTTGAATTTCCTTTCATAAGTCTCTGGGCTACAAAAAGCATTTTGATGATTGTCAGAAAGGAGGGGGTATGGGAATGGGTGATGAGGTTAAGGGATTAAGAGATACAAGTAGGTAGTTACAGAGTAGCCAAGGGGATGTGAAATATTGTGTAGGAAATGGAGTAGCCAAAAACCTTATATGTATGACCCATGGACATGAATAACGGTAGAGGTATTGCCTAGGGAGTAGGGCATGCTGGGTGGAGGGAGGCAAGGGGTAAGAATCATGACAACTGTAATAGTATAATCAATAAAAAAAAGAAAAGAAATTTTTGTAGATTTGTTGTATATAATTATGTGAAAATGTACTAAATATATAATATACTTGTGTGTAAAATATTAATGTTGTATTCAGGTACTGCTGTACTAAGACACTATATACATTATAAAACATGCAAAAGAGAATATTTAAAAGTATGAGACAACTATGAAATGTCTTTAAATAAATTTGACTTATATAAATTATTTCAGTTTTTTTTTAATTTTTAAGTAATGTTTATTCTATCACAGTTGTCTCAATATTTCCCACTTTGCCCCGCACCACCGATCCCACCCCTACCACCCATCCCACCCCCACCCCCCACACCCACAGTCAATTCCCACTCTGTTGTCCATGTCCATGGGTCATTCATACATGTTCTTTGTCAAGTCCCTTCCCCTTCTTTCCACCATTGTCCTCCTTCCCCATCCCCTCTGGTCACCTTCTGTCTGCTCCATGTTTCCATGCCTGTGGTTTATTTTGTTCATTAGTTTATTTTGTTGAATAGATCCCACTTGTATGTGCGATCATATGGTATTTGTCTTTTGCTGACTGGCTTATTTCACTTACCATAATATTCACCAGTTCCATCCATGCTGTCGCAAAAGATGAGTTCCTTTCTTTCTTTCTTTCTTTCTTTCTTTCTTTCTTTCTTTCTTTCTTTCTTTCTTTCTTTCTTTCTTTCTTTCTCTCTTTCTTCCTTCTTAAAAATACAGACTGATTTTATTTATTTTTTTAAATGTCAATATCCATTATAAAATATTAAAAAATTAAATCCATTATAAAGTCTCAGCAATTAAAACAACATGACACCAGAACAGAAATAATCAAATAGATCAATGAAATATAATGAGCATTTTAGAAACAAACATATATATCTGTCTAACAATGTAATATATGATTAAATTGATACTTCAAATCAATGGGGGAAATAAGGCTTATTCAACAAATAAGGTGCATGGATCACTATTAGTTGAAATAAAACAAATATAGAGCCCTATTTCACACATTACACAAGAAATATTCAGGTGAGTTAAAAATCAATATGTAGAATCTAAGGAGTTTTAGGAGAAAATACAAAATAATATTTTTCTTACCCTGATGTAAAATATTCAAATCCAGAAACTATAAAGTAAAATATTGACAATATGACTATATTAAACATTGAAGACTATATAGTAATATACATATAAAAAAGTTAAAGGAGAAGTAATAGAATAGGAATAGAATAGTATTTGCTGAACATCTAAAAAAGGGTTAATAGTTTTTTTGGGGGGAGGGAATTCTACAAACCTTTAATCAAAAAATGGATAAAGAATACCAAAAAGTCATTTAAAGCCTTTTTAAAAATTTATTTATTTTTATTTTTTCAAATACATTTCTCTCTGCCTTTCCCCCACCACTTTCCCTTGCTCCCTCCCTGCTCCCTCCCTCAATCCTTCCCCTTTGCTTTTGACCATGAGTTCTTGGTATATCTTCCTTGACTTTCCCCTTCTCTTCCTTTTCTCCCACCCACCTCTCCCTCCTTTCCTCTTGTCTCTGTTGGTTTCTTTTCCTTTCAGTGTTGCTGGTCTTATTTTCCTTGCATCTTTGTATTGTTGGTTAGGTTTCGCTTATAGGTGAGATCATATGGTATTTGTCTTTCGTCCCCTGGCTTATTTCACTTAGCATAATGCTCTCTAGTTCCATCCATGCTGTCACGAAGCCTTTTTAAAAAATAATAGAAATAGGCAAGAAATATACAAAAACAGTTTTAGCTTCAACAAATAATTAAGGAACAACTAAAATAACACATTGTCACAATCAGATTAATAAGTACTAAAAATATTGGTAATATCAAGTATTGGTGACAGTGAAAGGAACTAGGTATTCATAGATTTTTTTCTTCATCTTAAAGCAGTCCTTTTAGCACATTTTGCAATACTGGTTTGGTGGAGGTGTATTCTTTTAGCCTTCTTCTCCTTACAGAAACTCCTTACTTCACTTTCCAGTTTAATTGAGAGCCTTGCTGGGTAGAGCAGTCTTGGTTGCAGGCCTTTGCTTTTCACGACTTGGAATATTTCTTGCCATTCCCTTCTGGCTTGTAGTGTTTCTGTTGAGAAGTCAGTTGTTAGCCGTACCAGGGCTTCCTTGTCTTTTACTACCTGTTTGTATCTGTGCTGGCCTGTCTGTACTCAGCACCCAGGCCCACACGCAATACCTGGCTAGGGCAGAGACTCCTGAGGGCAAGGGTATTGTGTTCTTTATGCCTGACCAAGATGGAAACAGAGGATTGGGAGGTGAGTCAGCACCAGGGCTCTACTGGCCAGTGTCTCAGTTCTCTCTCCAAAGCTTTCCTCAGCAATCTCTCCTGAGGTGGCTCCAGCCCACTCTACCCCTGCCTTTGCCCAGAGAACAAGGTAAGTGGCTCCCACTGCAAATTTTTGTGTAGGCCCTCTAACCAGCTCTTTGTGTCTCCAGTGGCCTATCTCTGGCAGAGAGCACCACTATGCTTTTCACAGCTGGCTGTTATCTGTGTGCTTTTTGGGCTTTGGTGCCATAGGCTGGAGGTCCTTGCTTATGATTCAGACCCTGCTCTTCTCAGGGGGATCCAACTGGCAGTTTCAATATCCTTCTGGTGCTGCCACCTGTGGGCACCCAGTCCACCTTCTCGAGCTTTCACCACACTTCTTACCAATTAGGTTGTGCGAAAGCCGATTCCTCTGTCCGAGTTTTTAAGGCTCCTCTCACTATCGTTTCATTGTTTTCCAGGTGATTTCTCCACAATTTAGTTGCAATTCCAGTTTGGTCTGGGGAGGAGGTCAGTGTGACTTCCACTCACTCCTCCGTCATATTGACATTCAGTTTTATTCTTTTTTTTTTAAAAAAATTTTATTTTATTTATTTTTAGTGAGAAGGAAAGGGAGGGAAAAAGAGGGAAAGAAACATTAATGTGTGTTTGCCTCTTCGGCGCTCCCTACTGGGGACCTGGCTCACCCAGGCATGTGCCCTGACTGGGAATCGAACTGGTGACCCTTTGGGTCACAGGCTGGCACTGAATCCACTGAGCCATTTCAGCCAGGACTTCAGTTTTCTTCTCTTGATTGATTGTATTTTCATATCATTGTGATCAGAGAAGATGCTTGATATGATTCCAATCATAAATTTACTGAGATTTGTTTTGTGTCCTAGCATATGGTATATTTTCAAAAACGTTCCATGTACACTTGAAAAGTATGTATATTCTGCTGCTTTGGGGTGAAATGTTCTGAAGATATCAATTAAATCCATTTCATCTTGTGTATCATTTAAGGCCACTGTCTTCTTGTTGCTTTTTGGCCTCAAAGATCTATCCATTGAAGTTGATAGGTTGTTAAAATCCCCAACTATGACTGTATCTCTGTTGGTCTCTCCCTTTATGTCCATCGATATTTGCTCTGCATATTTAGGTGCTACTATGTTGTCTGTGTAAATGTTTACTAGGGTTATGGACCTTTGTTGGATTGTTCCCTTTATCATTATGTAGTAGCCTTCCTTGTCTCTTACTATCACCTTGGTTTTAAAGTATATTTTGTTGGATGTAAGTACTGCTACCCCAGTTTTTTACCTTTTTCATTTGCATGTAATTCCTTTTTCAACCCTTTACTTTTAGCGTGTGTGCATCTTTCAATCTGAGATAGGTCTCTTGGAGGCAGCATATATATGGTTTTCTTAAAGTACCCTCTGTCTTTTGAATGGAGCATTTAAGCCATTTACATTTAAGGTGATTATTGATAGGTACATATGTAGTGCCATTTTATTGTTAGACTGTTTTCCTCTGTTTTTTTTCCTTTCTATTTTTCTTCTTAAAGCCAGCCCTTTAACATTTCTTGCAGTGCTCATTTGCTGTTAACAAACTCTTTTAGTTGTGTGTATGTGTTTGTCCGGGAAGCTCGTTATTCCTCCTTTGATTTTAAATGATAGCCTTGCTGGATAAAGTAG
This sequence comes from Pteronotus mesoamericanus, assembly GCF_021234165.1. NCBI lineage: Eukaryota > Metazoa > Chordata > Mammalia > Chiroptera > Mormoopidae > Pteronotus > Pteronotus mesoamericanus. The sequence goes on along the minus strand of NW_026555322.1, from coordinate 366,251 downwards.
CCATGATTGTAGGTCCTTGCTTTTCATCACCTTGCATATTTCATGCCACTCTCTTCTGGCCTAAAATGTTTATGTTGAGTAATCAGATGCCAGACTAATTGGTGCTCCTTTGTAGGTAACTACCTGCTTTTCTCTTGTGGCTTTTAGGATTCTCTCCTTATCTTTAAGCCTTGTTACTTTAATTATGATGTGTCTCCATGTAGGCCACTTTGGGTCCAACTTGTTTGGGATTCTCTGAGCTTCCTGGACTTGTATGACTTTTTCCTTCACCAGATTAGGGAAGTTTTCAGTCACTATCTCTTCAAATAGGTTCTCGGTCCCTTGCTCACTCCCTTCTCCTATTTATATTCTCATAATGCTGATGTTGTTATACTTCATATTGTCCAAGATGTTTCTTAAATGTTCTTCATTTTTTATTCTTTTTTCTTTTTGCTGCTCCTCCTGATTATTTTTTTCTAACTTGTCTTCCAAAACACTGATTTAATCCTCTGCTTAATCTAACTTACTCTTTATTCTTTCCAGTGTATGATTTATCTCAGATAATGCATTCTTTATTTCTTATTGGTTTTTTTTATGGTTTCTATGCCCCTTTTCATGCTGTTGTGCATCCTGATAATCATTACTTTAAGCTCTCTATCTGATAAATTGTTTGTCTCTATTTCATCTAATTCTGGAAAAGACTCTTGTTCTTTCATTTGGGGTCAGTTTCTTTGTCTTCCCATTTTGTCTGCTTCTTTATATTTTCTGCCCTAGATGCTAAATTAATCAGTACTAAAACTGATCAGTTGTAATCAAACTGTAATCAGCAGCTGGGCTTAAGCACCACAGGGTGGAGCAGAGTAATTCTTGCTGGTGGGGCTATTGTTTCCCCTCAAGCTGATGCCATTCAGAGAGGAGTGCACTGCTTGAGAGAGATGGCTCCTGCAGTAGGGGGAATGACTCAGCACATGGATCCTGGTGGCTGGTCTCAGTTCTCTCCTCAGAGTCACCAACCCCAGGTTCTTCTCAAGCATGTCTAGTCCACTCTGCCCTCCCATTGCCAGCACCAGAGTAGGTGGCTGCAAATGAAATTTTGTGCTTTGTCCTTTAAGAGGGCCTCTGGATCTCCTGGCATCTCTCCCTGGGCAACAAAACACTTGCTGCTTTTCACAGCTGGATGTTTTCTGAGTTCTTTTCTGGCTCTGGTGCTGTAGTCTGAGGAGCCCACCGAGGGGTTTAGACCCAACTCTCCTCAGTGGAAACCTCCTAGATGCTGAAATATCCCCCCCCCAGAACTTCAGCTGCCACCCATGGGAGCTCAACAAGCCCTCTTGTGTCTCTTATGCACTCCCTAACAATCATGTTGTGGTGAAGTGTTTTCTTCTGTCCATCCATGGTAATAAGGCTTCTCTCCAGCTAGTGTTCAGTCGGTTATTCAAGATGGTGTCTCTAGAATTTAGTTGTATTTCCAGATTGGTTCTGGGAGGAGGTTAGTGTAGCTCCCACTAACTCCTCTGCCATCTTGGATCTCCAATCTTTCATTCTTGCTCAACTAAGGGTTTGTTTTTGTTTTTGTTTTGGTTTGGTTTTTTTGTGTGTTTTTTTTCCTTGATTGGTCTAGGTAAAGTTTTGTCAGCTTTGTTGATCTTTTCAACAAACCACGTTTTGGTTTCATAGATTTCCTTTATTGTTTTCCTATTCTGTATTACATTTATTGCCACTTTACTCTTTGTTATTTCTTTCTTTCTGCTTATTTAGGGTTTAGTTTAGTCTTCTTTTTCTACTTTATTAAGGTGAAAGGTTAATTTACTGATTTAAGATTTTTATTTTTCTTTAGTATAGGTGCCTACAGCTATAAATGTCTCTCTAAGTACTACTTTCTCAGCATCTCTAAGCTTAACCATATTGTAGTTTCATTTTCATTTATCCTAAACTATTTTCTAATTTTCCTATGATTTTTCCTTTTATGCATTGGTTATGCAGGTAAATATTGTATAATTTACACATATTTATAAATTTTCCAAATTTCCTCTATTGTTGATTTCTATCTTCATTCTACTGTGGTCAGAGAACCTGTGGTCAGAATACCGTGGTCTTTACATAATTTTAATTCAAATTTTTTAGACCTCTGTTATGGCATAACATATGACCTATGCTGGAAAGTGTTCCTTGTGTCCTGGAGAAGAATATATTTTCTGCTGTGTTTGGGTAGTTTTCTATAGATACCCTTTAGGTTTAGTTGGTATAGAATGTTGTTAAAGTCTAATTCCTCATGTATCACCTGTCTAGTTCTTATACTTATTATTGAAAAGTGCATATTGAAGTCATTATTGTTGAATTGTTTATTTCTTCTTTAAATTCTCTATGTTTTTTGCATCATATATTTTAGAACTCTGTTGTTGGATGCATATATGGGATATAGTTCTGAAGGTTGTTCATGTCTAATCTGTGCCAAAGTAATAAGAGAATGTATCCAGACCTCAGGAAGAAATTTAACCAGGTATCTTCATGATAGTCTTGAGGAAAACTTTGGAAAAAATACCAGTTGAATGAATTAGTTTGGTGGGTTTGTAATAAGTTTAATGATTGTAAACAAAAAATATTAATTAATGGGTTTGTGTCAGTCTGAAGAGCTCTGTCCTTTAGCACCTCATGTTCAAATTTTTAATTAATGATTTAGATAAAGATATAAAAAGTTTACATATTAAATCTGTGAATGACAAGGACTGAGAGCAATAGAAAATATAGTGGCTGCCAGAATTAGCATAAGAAACCATCTTAAAAATTTGTGAACAGAGAGAATTCAGAATATGGCAGCCAAGTAGGTGGAAGCTGAGCTAACACTTGTGCCCCCAGCATGGATTTTCAGCTGATCCTCTGACAAGTGACCTGAACAATCAACAGAGTCTCAGCTGATATGAATTTTTGAAGCTAAGAAGTACAGAGGATGCTTTGCACCATCCAGTAAGACATTTTATAAGTTGAGAGGAGAAATGCTCAGTTTGAAGCACCTGCAGCAGAGGAGAGAACAGAAATAAAATGCAGCTTAGTGGTTCCCTCCCCTCCTGGAGTGGGGCCCTGGTCCCACACAGGGAAACCTCCAATCCTAATCAGGAGAGAATTGGAAGGATATACTAAGTTGGGGAGCCTTGGGCTATACACACACAGTGAGCAACATGTCCATAGCTGTGCTGCCAACCAGGAGAGTTCCAGAGAGGAACTCTATCTCCTAAAACTGTCAGAGGCACTGGCAGGTGCTGGGCAGCCCTGACCAACAGATACTTTGTGCTTTTGGGGGAGGTAGAGCATGTGGAGAACAAGCCAAAGGCTCAGTGCTGCAGTGTGGGGGCCATATAAAGACTCTTTTAAAGGAGCTGAGGTAGGACTCAGCAGCGACCCTGTGCTCATGTGCATGCATGCATGCAGCAGCTCAAATACCAGGGGCCAAGAAAGAAACCAGAGTGAAAACACAGTTTGATCCCACTGCGTCCAACTGCATTTGAAGAATAGAGAGTGTCACACCGAAGGGACTGCAGGACCTGACCAAACACCTCTGGTGAACAGAGGGTTGTGGAGAGCAGAGATTTTGGACCCCAGTCTCCTGTGAGAGCACAGGCTGGCAACTGGATGACCAGGAGCTGAACACCTGAGATTTGATGTAGCCAGGCAGGTCCTCTGTTCAAAATTTTAATTAATGATTTAGGTAAAGATATAAAAGGTTTGCATATTAAATATGTGGATGACAAGAGCTGAGAGCAATAGGAAATATAGTGGCTGACAGAATTAGGAAAAGAAACCATCTTTAAAAAATTGTGGACCAGCAACACTGAAAGGAAAAGAAACCAACAGAGACAAGAGGGAAGGAGGGAGGGGTGGGTGTGGGAAAAGGAAGGGAAGGGGAAAGTCAAGGAACATATAGCAAGGACTCATGGACAAAACCAAAGGGGAAGAACTGAGGGAGGCAGGAAGGGAGGGGCCAAGGGAAAGTGGTGGGGGGTAGGCAGAGACAAATGTATTTGAAATAATTAATTAATTAATTTTTAAAAATTGTGGACAACCAGAATTCAGAAGAGTTGCCCCTTTTACACAGATTGGCCCCACATAAGAAATGGACAGCTAATTCATCAGACACTATATATTATTAGAAATAACTTAGGACAGATTAAGACCTGTGGTGGGTTGGAATCAGGGAAACACTCCCACCATCTTCCCTAAAGACCAAATAGTGCCCCTCTAGGGGTTACCCAGGGATTCTACCCTCCTGATAACACAAGAGCCCTCTGAAGGCAGGTAGAAGTGGTATTGCCAGTGCCCTAGGACATTAGATGAACCATCCCTGAGCTTTATGCTGATGGAAAGCTGGCAGGGAAGAACACTGGGGACCAGCCAAGCTTCAAGGAGACAGCCACAGACTGGATTGCTTGTAGGCTGCCTAGGGCTACACTAGGACACCATCTGACATTACCAGAGGCGGACTCAGAAAGAGAAGACAGTGACAATCACTAGACTCTGCTGAGACAAATTCCACCACGGTTTTATTTATTATTTGCATTTTCTCCTCCATAACTTTTTAACATTTTTTTCTTTTTCTTCAAGTTGTTCCTATTATTTAACTATATTTTTATTTTAGTTTATTTCAAACCTCATATTTTACTCCTCACCTTCTTTCCTTTTCTTATTTTTGTTTTAAATTTTATTTTTCCCTTTCTATGTCTTGTTTCTCTTCTGCACTGTTACTATTTCTCCTCTCTCTAGCCTCCCCAAATCATTTTTCTTGCTATTAGTCATCTCACATTCTTTTTCCCTTTCTTATAATATCTGTGTTCTCTTTCCACCTTTATTAATCTTTGCTCATAGGTTGTTGATATGGTGGTGGTCATTGGATTTCTTCAATTTTATTCCTAGAGGTTCATTATTTTTGTACTTCAAATCTCAAATTTTACTGTTCCCCTCTTCTATTTAATTTTTCCTTCATTCCAGCCCTTTCTTTTTTCTTTTTTGTTTTTTAATTTGTTTTCTTATCTTAATCTGGTTTTCATTCCCCACTCTTATTATTTCTTCTCCCCTTATCTTTTCAAAATCACTTCCTTCCTTTAGACATCTCATAGTCTTTTTCTTTTTTCCTTTTTCATCTCTCTCCAACTGCATTAATCTTTGCTAATTTGTCATTGATACTGCTGTGGTGGATGGTTTTCTTCAATTTTTTCCTTTTTTCCACCACTTTTAATTTTTTTAAAAAAACTCATTATACTCTTCCCTTTCCTTACTCCATTTTGCCTTCTTCTATCACATTTTTATTTCTGATATTTATTTTCTTTCTTCACCTTGTTTCTATTCACTACTCTTATTTCTCCTCCCTCTACCCTCTCAAAATGATTTTTCTATCTGATAGTCATCTCATATTCATTTTTACCTTATAATAGTCTTAATCTCTGCATTTAATAATATTTGATCATTTAGTGTTGATGGTGTGATTGTGAGTGGGGGTTATTTTCATGGGCATGGGTTTTGTTTCCTGGTTTATTTTGATTTGTTCTGACAGCACCTGTATAAGAGCATACAAGATGCAGTGGGCAGTGTGACTCACATTCAGCTAGATGGAGGGAAGAACCCACCAGAGAATGACCCAAAAACAACCAAAACCCAATTACTACAAGAGAGCCCATGTAAATGGCATAAAGGGCATCCCAACCAAGAGCATCCAGCTCTTGGATCAGGGAAATTGCACCATTGAAACCCACAGGACTTCTACCACAGAAGGCCACCTGACAAATACAGGGAGTCAAAGCAGATCAATCTACTATGCAGGAACAAACAAAAAGAGTCACCTAAAATGGTGAGACAAAGAAACAACCCCCAAATGAAAGGAAAGGTGGAACCCCTAGGAAAAGAGCGAAATTAAATTGAGGCAAGCAATCTCTCAGACATAAGGTTCAAAATAAGGGTTATAAGGATGCTCAAGGAGCTTAGTGATAACTACAAAGAACTCTATAGAAGCTACAAAAAACAATTGGGAACTATATCAGCATGAAAAGGGACATAGAAACTATAGATAAGAGCAAGGAGAAAATGAAGAATACAATGTCTGAAATAAATAATACACTAGAAGGAATTAAAAGTAGGCTAGATGAAGGAAAGCGTTGAGTCAGTGAGTTGGAGGACAAGGTAGGAAAAAAAAAAAACACCCAGAGAGCGCAACAAAACAGAAAAGACTCAAAGAGAATGAAGATAGTTTAAGGGAGCTTCAGGACAACAAGAAATGTAATAATAATTGTATCATAGGAATATCAGAGGATAAAAAGGAACAAGGGACCAAAAAAAAAAAAAAACCTGTTTCAAAAAGAAATGACAGAAAAGTTCCCTGCTGCGACATGTGCAGAGTGGAGGTCCCTGAGTGGAGGTGATGGGAGATTGAGAAAGAGACAACACAACACAAAGACACAACAGAAGACAGTTTAGAGAAAAGCAGGGGCCAGGTGGAACATTGTCCTCTGAAGGAGAGACAATGACAATGACCATGGTCTCTGCATTTACTTTATAGGGGTTGGTTAGATAAAGCTCAAGGAAGTTTTGCAGGCTTAAGGGAACACTGTGGGCACAGATTGTTCTATTCCCAGGCTATGTACATGATAAAGCTTTCTTCTGTAAAGGTTGCAGTCATCTTCAGCTGAAGCTTGAGGTTATCTACTCCCTTCTCAACACCCCCTCCCTGGGCTCGGGCTGCCATAAATTGCCAGCTTGCTCTGCCTTGCAGATACAAGCGGTCAATTGTGGCCTTGCCAAGCACTTAACCTGGCTTTTGATGCCAGCCTTCACCATTCCCCCACAGTTCCCTAACTTGGTGAGGGAAAAAGTCATGCATCCAGGAAGCGAAGTGGGTCCCAATCAACATGAATGCAAAGAGGTCCACTCCCAGGCACATCATAAATAAAATGGCAAAATTTAAAGACAAAGAGAAAATCTTAAATGCAGCAAAGGAGAAACAGCTAGTAACATAAAAGGGAGCTCCAATAAGACTGTCAGCAGATTTCTCAACAGAAATACTACAAGCCAGACAGAAATGACACAAAATATTCCAACTAAAGAAGGGCAAAGGCCTGCAAATAAGACTACTTTCTCCAGCACATCTCTCATTTAAAATGGAAGACAGAAAAAGGATCTCTCCAGACAAAAAAAAAGTTAAAAGATTACATCTACACCAAACCATCATTGAAATAGATGATAAAGGGACTGCTTTAAGAAGGCAGAGAAAGAGGATAGAAAAAGATGGCGGAGGAGTGAAAGGGAGTCACGCTGACCTCCTCCCAAAACCAAACTGGAATTGGAACTAAATACTGGAGTAATCACCTGGAAAGCAGTGGAGCGATAGTGGGAGAGGAGCGTTGGTGCCGCGGACAGGGGATTCTACTCTCACACATCCCAACGGGTGAGAATTGCGGTGGAGGCTCGAGAGGGTGGGCTGGGTGCGCACGGGCACTGGAACCAGACATTGAAACGGCCAGTTAGCATCCCCCCGAGAAGAACGGGGTCTGAATCATAAACAGGAACCCCTAACCTACAGCAGCTAAAGGCGAGAAAATACAGACAAAACACAACCCCAAAAAGCTTAGGGGCGCTCTCTGCCAGAGACAGGTGGCTGGGGATGCAAAAAGACATTTAAAGGGCAAACGCAAAAGTTGCAGCGGCAGCCACCCTCCTTGATCGCTGGGTACAGGCAGCAGCAGGGTGGGCTGGCGCCTGGGAAAAGACTGGTGAGGAAAACTTTGTGAAGAGAACTGACACTGCGGCCGGTGGAGCCCCGGTGATAATGCACTTCCCACTCTGCAGCTACCATCTCACTCAGGCATAAGGGAATCAATTAACCTGCCTTTCGTGCGCTCCACACACAGCTTGTACGCCTGTGAGCTACGGGGCTGAGTGCAGACTGGCTGGGAGAGCCTTGAGGAGAGACTGGAGACAGAGGCATTGGGGAAAGAACGGGAGGAGGAACCTGGGAGTCCTGACTCCCTCCCCGTTCGGCAGTCTCCATTGTGGGCTGGAAAGGCGCGACCCCAAAGAGGCAGAAGCGGGGCACGCATGAACCAGACTGCCTGTGATTGAAACGCAGTCCGCACAGGGGTTGGATCCTCGGCCGAAGGGGTCACAGAACTGCCCAGAGGCCCCTGAGGGGAGACTAGAAAAGGAGGCATTGGGGAAAGAACGGGAGGAGGAACCGGGGAGTCCTGACTCCTTCTCCTTGCCGAAGTCTCCATTGCGCGGGAAGAGGCCACACCCCCAAAGAGCCAAGAGCCGAAAAGCAAACATAGACACCCCCAAAACACCCAGAGCAGGTGCGCACACTTGCGCCGAGTGACTGGCGAGGGTTGGCGAGCGTGTGTGTGACCCACGCGGGCTGGCGAACGCTTGCACCTGCCGGCAAGGCCTCACACAGACTGGCACCCATACGGCCTGCGTGGGATTGCACAGAGGGGCAAGGGCAGGCATAAATTGACCTACCCGCTGCGATTGCGGAGCGGCCCACAAAATAAGTAGAGCTGCCCAGAGTCCCTGGTGGAGAGACCAGAAACAGGGTTAACCGGAGAGTCCTAGAGCTGATATCCTCCCATTTCCGTAGTCCCCATTTGGCGAGGGCAAGCAACGCACCCAAAGAGCCAAAAGCGGGGAAAACACACAATAGAAGACCCTACACTGACCAGTGCCGCGAAGCTCGCGTGCCAGGGAGGCCAGATGAGCACGGGAGGTCGCGAATAAGCCCCCTGGTCTGGGAAAAGCACAAGCGAGCCCAGGCAGGTGGGGGACCCTGCCGCGCTGGGAACGCGCTCAAGGAGCTCTCGTGAGAGTGCAGAGAGATCCCCAAAAATAGCCCAGCCCTGACCGAAGGGGTCACAGAGCTGCTCCAAGCAGGAGTCAGACACAGGCATTAGACTCCTGAAAGGCTCAAACAAACAACCCAAGGCCCTATAGTGTCAACAACTGACCTCATCAGAGGCAAGCCCAGAAAGAAAAGTAAAGGACAAAAATACTTAACAGACTCTCACAAAAATGGGAAGAAAAAGAAGTTCCCCCCAAATGAGTGGAAAAGGGGACTCCCCACAGAGAGAGCTCAATGAAATAGAGGCAAGGGAACTATCAGATATGGAATTTAAAACAATGGTTCTAAGGAAGCTCAATGAGCTCAGCCAGCTCAAAGAGAACTATGAGAAACTGCAGAGAAACTATAGGATCTTACAGCAAACTATATCAGCCTGGAAAAGGACATAGAAACTATCAAGAAGACACAAGAGGATATGAAGAATACCATTTCTGAATTGAAGAACACAGTAGAAGGAATCCAAAGCAGGCTGGATGAAGCTGAGGATCGAATCAGTGAGATGGAAGACAAGGTAGAAAAAAGCTCCCAGAAAGAACAAGAAATGGAAAAACGGCTCAAAAAGAATGAAGAAGCATTTAGGGAAATGCAGGACAACCTGAAACGCAATAATATCCATATAATAGGGATACCAGAAGGAGAAGAAGAGGAGCAAGGAATAGAGAACCTCCTCGAAAAAGTAATGATGGAAAATTTCCCTAATTTGAGGAGGGAAAGGCTCTCATGGATTCAGGAGGCCCAGAGGACCCCACTCAAGAAGGACCCAAGGAGGTCCACTCCAAGACACATCATCATTAAAATGGCAAATGTCAAAGACAAAGAGAGAATCCTCAAGGCAGCAAGGGAGAAGGAGAAAGTAACATACAAGGGGGCCCCGATACGCCTAGGAGCTGACTTCTCAAGAGAAACACTACAAGCCAGAAGGGAATGGCAACAAATATTCCAAGCCATGAAAAGCAAGGGCCTACAGCCAAGGCTGCTGTACCCAGCTAGGCTCTCCATTAAAATAGAAGGAGAAATACGGAGTTTCCCAGACAAAAGAAAGCTAAAAGAATACATCTCTACCAAACCAGCACTCCAAGATATGCTAAGGGGACTGGTTTAAGCAGATGAAGGAAAAGAATGAGACAGAGAGGAACACAAGTACAAAGAGAAAAGATGAGTAAGTTTCTATCAGTAATATCTCTCAATGTGAATGGACTAAATGCCCCAATCAAAAGACACAGGGTAGCTGAATGGATAAGAAAACATGACCCACACATATGCTGCCTACAAGAGACCCACCTCAGAGCAAAAGACCTACACAGATTGAAAGTAAAGGGATGGAAAATAATATTCCAAGCAAATGGACATGAGAAAAAGGCTGGCGTTGCCATACTTGTATCAGACAAAGTCGATTTCAAAGCAAAGGCCATAAAGAGAGACCCAGAGGGGCACTTTATCATACTTAAAGGAAGAATCTATCAAGAAGACATCAACATTGTAAACTTATATGCTCCCAATATAGGAGCCCCCAAGTTTATAAGGAAATTGTTGGATGACTTCAAAAAAGATATAGAGAGCAACACACTGATAGTAGGGGATTTCAACACCCCACTGTCAAAAATGGACAGATCTTCCAAACAAAACATTAATAAACTATTGTGGCGCTGAATGACACACTGAATCAAAGAGACTTAACTGACATATATAGAACCTTACATCCAAAAGAAGAAAAATACACATTCTTTTCAAATGCTCATGGCAGTTTTCCAAAGATAGACCACATGATAGGACACAAAGCAATCCTCAGTAAATTCAGGAAAATTGAAATAATACCAAACTTTTTCTCAGACCACAAGGCCTTGAAACTCGAAATCAAACTCAAAGAGAAACTTCAAAAACTTGGATACTCATGGAGACTGAACAGCACACTATTAAACAATGAATGGGTCAATAATGAGATAAGAGAAGAAATCAAAAAATTTCTGGAAACAAATGAAAATGAACAGACAACTGTCCAAAACCTATGGGACACAGCAAAGGCGGTCCTGAGAGGGAAGTTCATAGCAATACAGGCTTACCTTAAAAAGATAGAAACATTTCAACTAAAAGACCTAACACTACAACTTGAAGAACTGGAGAAACAACAACAAATAAATCCCAGAGCAAGTAGAAGGAAATAGTCAAGATTAGAGCACAACTGAATGACATAGAGACAAAAAGAACAATTCAGAGGATCAACCAATCCAGAAGCTGGTTCTTTGAAAAGATTCATAAAGTTGACAAACCTTTAAGCAGACTCATCAAGAAAAAAGGGGAGAGGACCCAAATTAATAATATCAGAAATGAAAGAGGAGAAATAACAACTGATACCACAGAAATACAAATGATCATCAGAAACTATTATGAACCATTATATGCCAAGAAATTAGAAAATCTTGATGAAATGGACAAATTTTTAGAAAAGTATAATCTTCCAACACTGAAGGAGGAAGAAACAGAAAGCTTGAACAGACCGATAACAGTTGGGGAAATTGAAGCAGTCATCAAGAAACTCCCAGCACACAAAAGCCCAGGGCCAGATGGTTTCCCAGGAGAATTTTACAAAACATTTAAGGAAGAGCTAACCCCTGTCCTTCTGAGACTATTCCAAAAAATCCAAGAGGAGGGAAGACTGCCAGACTCCTTCTATGAGGCCAGCATCACCCTGATCCCAAAACCAGATAAAGACCCTACAAAGAAAGAAAACTACAGGCCAATTTCGCTGATGAACATAGATGCTAAAATCCTCAACAAAATATTGGCAAACCGCATCCAGCAATACATTCAAAAGATTATCCATCACGATCAAGTGGGATTCATCCCAGGGATGCAGGGATGGTTCAATATACGCAAATCAGTAAACGTGATACACCACATAAATCAAAGAAAAGACAAAAACCATATGATCATCTCGATAGATGCAGAAAAAGCATTTGACAAGGTACAGCACCCATTTATGATCAAAACACTCAGCAAAATGGGAATCAATGGGGCATTCCTCAACGTAATAAAGGCCATATATGAAAAACCTACAGCCAATATCATACTCAATGGGCAAAAACTGAAAGCTTTCCCACTAAGATCGGGAACACAACAAGGATGTCCGCTCTCACCGCTTCTTTTCAACATCGTATTGGAAGTCCTAGCCACAGCGGTCAGACAAGAGAAAGAGATAAAAGGCATCCAAATAGGAAGGAGGAAGTAAAACTATCATTGTTTGCAGATGACATGATAGTGTACATAGAGAACCCTGTAGACTCTACCAAAAAACTCCTCAACCTAATAAGTGAATTTGGCAAAACAGCAGGATACAAAGTCAACATTCAGAAATCAAAGGCGTTTTTGTACACCAGCAATGCAATAGAAGAAGAAGAAATCAGGAAAAATATACCATTCGATATAGCACGAAAAAGGATAAAGTACCTAGGGATAAATTTAACCAAAGACACAAAAGACCTGTATGCAGAAAACTATACAACATTGAAAAAAGAAATTAAGGAAGACACAAATAAATGGAAGCATATACTGTGCACATGGATTGGAAGAATTAATATCCTTAAAATGTCCATACTACCAAAAGCAATTTATAGATTCAACGCAATCCCTATTAAGATACCAATGACGTATTTCACAGAAATAGAACAGACATTTCAAAAATTTATAGGGAACCGTAAACAACCCCGAATAGCCGCAGCAATTTTGAGAAAGAAACACAAAGTAGGAGGGATCACAATACCGGACATCAAACTCTACTACAAAGCCACTATACTCCAAACAATCTGGTACTGGCATAAGAACAGACCCATAGACCAGTGGAACAGAATAAAAAGCCCAGAAATAAGCCCAGGTCTCTATGGACATCTAATATTCGACAAAGGGGGCAGAAGCATAAAATGAGGCAATAACAGCCTCTTCAACAAATGGTGTTGGGAGAGCTGGACGGCTACATGCAAAAAATTGAAATTGGATCATCAGCTGACACCATACACAAAAATAAACTCAAGATGGATAAAAGACTTCAACATAAGTCGCAACACCATCAAAGTCCTAGAGGAGAACATTGGCAGGAAACTCTCAGATATCCCACGCAGCAATTTTTTCACTGATATGTCTCATAAAGCAAGGGACATAAAGGAAAGAATAAACAAGTGGGACCTCATCAAAATAAGAAGCTTCTGCACGGCTAAAGAAAACATCAGCAAAATGAAAAGGGAGCCAACCATTTGGGAAAATATATTTGCTAATGATACATCAGATAGAGGTTTGATCTCCAAGATATACAAAGAACTCACTGGACTTTACTCCAAGGAGACAAACGATCCAATCAAAAAATGGGCAAAGGACCTGGGCAGATGCTTTTCTAAGGAGGAGATACAGAGGGCCCAGAGGCATTTGAAAGGATGTTCTGCATCACTAGCCATCAGAGAAATGCAGATCAAAACCACCATGAGGTACCACCTCACACCGGTCAGAATGGCCATCATAAACAGATCCACAAACAACAGGTGCTGGCGAGGCTGTGGAGAAAAAGGCACTCTAGTCCACTGTTGGTGGGAATGCAGACTGGTGCAGCCACTATGGAAAGCAGTGTGGAATTTCCTCAGAAAGCTGAAAATGGAACTGCCTTTTGATCCAGCGATTCCCCTGCTGGGACTATACTTTGAGAACACCAAAACGCCAATACAAAGGAACCTATGCACCCCAATGTTCATAGCAGCACAATTTACAATAGCCAAGTGTTGGAAGCAACCTAAATGCCCATCAGTAGATGACTGGATCAAAAAATTATGGTACATATACACAATGGAATACTATGCAGCAGAAAGAAAAAAAGAAGTACTAAACTTTGCGACAGCATGGATGGAACTGGAGAGCATCATGCTAAGCGAAATAAGCCAGGGGGCGAAAGACAAATACCATATGATCTCACCTATAAGCGGAACCTAACCAACAATGCAAAGAAGCAAGGAAAATATGACCAGCAACACTGAAAGTAAAAGAAATCAACAGAGACAAGAGGGAAGGGGGGGGGCAGGGAAAGGGAAGGGAAGGGGAAAGTCAAGGAACATATAGCAAGGACTCATGGACAAAACCAAAGGGGAAGAGCTGAGGGAGGGAAGGTGGGAGGGGGCAAGGGAAAGAGGTGGGGGGAAGGCAGAGACAAATGTATTTAAAAAAGTAAATAAATTAATTTAAAAAAATAGAAAAAATTAAATAGAAAAAAAAAGAAGGCAGAGAAAAAGAGAGAGAAGAACACAAGTACAAAAGGAAAAAATGGAAATGAATAAGTAACTATCAGCAATAACCTTAAATGTAAATGATTAAATGCTTTAATCAGAAGACATAGGGTCGCTGAATGGATAAGAAAATATGACCTACATATAGGTTATCTACGAGATCCATTTCAGAGTAAGACATCTACACAGGCTGAAAGTGAAGCAATGGGAAAAAATATACCAAGCAAATGGACATTGAAAAGAAGCTGGGGTAGCAATATTTATACAGACAAAATAAACTTCAAAACAAGGACCATAACAGAGACAAAGAAGTTCACTACATTATACTTAAGGGAGTGGTACAACAAGAGGACATAACCCTTGTAAACATATATGTTCCCATGATAGGAGCACCTGAATATAAAAGGAAAATCCTGGAGGACTTCAAGAAAGATATAGACAGTGACACACTTATGGTAGGGGATTTCAACATCCTACTGTCAACAATGGATAGATCTTCCAAACAAAGGATCAACATGGATATTGTGGCATTGAATAACATTCTCGATCAAATGGACTTAATAGATATATGCAGAACATTGCACCTTAAAGAAGCAAAATAAACATTCTTTTCAAATGCACATGGAATATTTTCAATGATACACCACATGACACAACACAAAACAAGTCTCAACAAGTTCAAGAAAACTGAAATCATATCAAACATTTTCTCAAACCATGAGGGCTTGAAACTAGAAACCAACCTCAAGGAAAAAACTCAAAAAATTCAAATTCATGGAGACTGAATAACATTCTATTAAACAATGAATGGGTTAATAATAATATCAAAGAAGAGATAAAAAAAGGTTTGGGAAACAAATGAAAAGGGACACACTACAGTCCAAAACCTATGGGACACAACAAAGGCAGTCCTGAGAGGGAAGTTCATAGCAATTCAGGCACCTAAAAAAAGATGGGAATATTTCAAATAAACAACCTAATCATGTATCTACAATAACTGGAGGAACAACAAAAATCAAAACCCACAGTGAATATAAGGAAGGAAGTAATCAAGATCAGAGCAGAATTGAATGATATAGAGAAAAAAGAACAATTCAAAGGATCAATAAATCCAGGAGCTGGTTCTTTGAATTGATAAACAAAATTGAGAAGCCTTTCAGCAGACTCATCAAGAAAAAAAAAAGAGGGGACCAATAAATGAAATCAGAAATGAAATAGGAGAAATTACAACTGATACAACAAAAATAAAAAGGATTATAAGAACTTACTATGAACAAATATATGCCAAGAAATTTGAAAACCTGGGTGAAATGGACAAATTTACAGAAACATAATTTTCCAAAATGGAATGAAGAAGCAGAAAACCTGAACAGACTGATAACAGTGAAATTGAAAGAGTAATAAAAAACTCCTGGTACAAAAAAAGGCCTGGACTGGACAGTTTCAGAGGAGAATTTCACAAAACATTTAAGGAAGACTTTAACCCCTATCCTTCACAAACTATTCCAAAAAATCCAAGAAGAGGGAACACCTCAAACTCTTTTTATGAAGCCAGCATCATCCTAATCTCAAAACAAGGTAAAGACACAGCAAAGAAAGAAAACTACAGGCCAATATCGCTAATGAATATAGATGCTAAAATCCTCAACAAAATATTGGCAAACTGCATCCAGCAATACATTAAAAAGATCATCCACCATGATCAAGTAAGATTAATCCCAGTGATGCAAAGATAGTACAATATTCACAAATCAATAAACATAACACACCACATAAACAAAAGGAATAACAAAAATCCCATGATCATATAAATAGATATGTAAACATCTTTTATAAGGTACAGCACCCATTTATGATAAAAAAAAAACACTCAGTAAAGTGGGAGAAGATGGAGCATACCTCAACATAACAAAAGCTATATACAAGAATCCTACAGGCAACATAATACTCAACAGGCAAAAACTAAAAGCTTTCCCACTGAGATCAGGAACAAGACAAGGATGTCGGCTTTCATCACTTCTATTCAACATAGTATTGGAAGTCCTAGCCACAGCAATCAGAGAAGAAAAAGAAATAAATGGCATCCAAATTGGAAAGGAGGTAAAACTTTCAGTGTTTGCAGATGAAATGATAGTGTACATAGAATGCCCTATAGAGTTTATGAAAAAACTACTCAACCTAATAAGTGAACTAGGCAAAACAGCAGGATACAAAGTCTATATTCAGAAATTGAAGGCATTTTCGTACAGCAACAACAAAACATCAGAATAGAAATTAAGGGAAAAATCCCATTTTCTATAGCAACAAGAAAAATAAAGTACCTAGGGATCAACCTAACCAAGGAGGTAAAAGACCTGTACTCATAAAACTGCACAACACTGAAGAAATAAATTAAGGAAGACACAAATAAATGGAAGCATATACCATGTTTATGGATTGGAAGAATTAACGTCATCAAAATGTCCATACTACCCAAAGCAATTCATAGATCCAAGACAACCCCCACAAAAACACCAATGACATATTTCACAGATATAGAACAAATATTTCAAAAATTTATATGGAATCACAAACAACCTTGAATAAACTCAGCAATTTTGAGAAAGAAGAACAAAGTAGGAAGAATCACAATACCCAATGTCAAATTATATTATAAAGCCACTGTAATTAAAACAGTCAGTACTGGCATAAGAACAGACACGTAGATCAATGGAACAGAATAGAGAACCCAAAAACAAACCCATGGCTCTATGGTCAATTAATATTCAACAAAGAGGGCAGGAGCATATAATGGAGTAAAAATGGTGTCTTCAGTGAATGATGTTGGGAGATCTCGACAGCTACATGCAAAAAAAATGAAACTTGATCACCTACTTACACCATACACAAAAATACACTCAGGATGGATAAAAGACTTAAATATAAGTCATTATGCCATAAATGTCCTAGAGGAGGGGACATAGGCAGGAAAATTTCAGACATTCAACGCATCAATATTTTCAGTGATATGTCCTATAGAGCAAGGAATATAAAGGAAGGAATAAACAAATGGCACTACATCAAATTAAAAAGCTTCTGTACAGCTAAAGAAAACATCAACAAAATGAAAAGGGAATCAATCGTATGGGAAAACATATTTGCCAGTGATACCTCAGACAGGGGTTTGATCTCCAAAATATATAAAGAACTCACATGACTCCATTCCAGAAAGACTGACAATCCACTTAAAAAATGGGCAAAGGACCTGAATAGACACTTCTCCAAGAAGGACATACACAGGGCCTATAGGCATATGAAAGGATGCTCAACATCGCTATCCACCACAGAGATGCAAATTGAAACCACAATGAGATACCCCTTCACACTGGTCAGAATGGTCATCATAAACATATCAAGAAATTACAAGTGCTGGTGAGGATGTGAAGAAAATAGTGTCATCTGCAAACACTGGAAATTTTACTTCCTCCTTTCCAATTTCGCTGCCTTTTATTTCTTTTTCTTGTCTGATTGCTGTGGCTAGGACTTCCAATACTATGTTGAATAAAAGTGGTGAAAGTGGGCAACCTTGTCTTGTTCCTGATCTTAGTGGGAAAGCTTTTAGTTTTTGCCTGTTGAGTATGATTTTGGCTGTAAGATTCTTGGTGGGAATGCACTCGTATAGCCGCTATGGAAAACAGTATGGAATTTCCTCAAAAACCTAAAAATGGAACTGCCTTTTGACCTGGCATGTCCACTGCTTGATTTATACCCTAAGAATCCTGAAACACCAATTCAAAAGAACGTATGCATCCCCAGTGTTCATAGCAGCATTATTTACAATAGCCAAGTCCTGGAAACAGCCCAAGTGCCCATCAGTAAATGAGTAGATAAAAAAAAAAAACTGTGGTAAATTTATACAATGGAATACTGTGCAGTAGAAAGAATGAGAGAAGTCATACCATTTTTGACAGCATGGATGGAACTGGACAGTATTATTTTAAGTGAAATAACCAGGGGGTAAAAGACAAATACCATGTGATCTCACCTATAAATGGAACGTAATCAACAAAACAAACAAGCAAGCAAAATAGAACCAAAGACATGGAAATAAAGAACAAACTGACAGTGACTAGAAAGGAGGAGGGAGGGTGATAATGGGGCAAAAAAGGGGAAGAGTCAAGTCAGGGAACCTGCATAAAATGTCTGTGACAGACAACAGTTGGGGGAGGACTGAACGTGGAAGGTGGGTGTGGGTAGGGCAGGGGTTACTACGGGGGAAAACAGGAACAGTTGTACCTGAACAACAATGAAATTTTTAAAAAAGATATCAAATTCATGTTAAAGGCTTCAAAGCTTCCTTACAAATTTTTCACAGACTAAAGGAACGCGTAATTAAAGAAGTAAAGGAAGGTGATGACAAGTTTATCTCAAATAGAGAATATAATAATGGAGATAAAAATGATTTTAAAATACCAAATTGAAATTGTGGAACTGAAAAATATAAGCAAAAATCTCTCACAGTTTCTGTTGTTTCTGATTTGTCTTTTTTCTGATTTGTGTGCCTTGTAAATTTCTTTGGAAACCAGATTTTAGATAATATTGTTAGCCCCCTTCAAAAGAAAAAACAAAGGAAGTGTTCTAGGAAAAAAAAAACCCAACTAAAAGTGTATCATGCACACAGATAATCTCTCTCCAGTTCAATTTAGTATGTTACAAATTTTTTTTTCATTAGACTAAAGAGCCTTGACAGTCTGGAGAATAACACTACAGATCAGAAAGCTCATTTGGCTGAGATATAGCTAGTAATGAAAGCTTATAACTCCTATGTAATTAAACAACCATTTTCACAATTGCCAGTAAGTATTTTTCTTTCTGTATCTCTATATAAAAGAAAAGTGGGACTGATGAACAGGACTTTTTCAAAACTCTTTGTCAGTTATATCTTTCCTTGTTCTGTTTTATTAGGACACTGATATTTTAGTCCTCTGGGTAATTTTTAATCAGGTTTAAGGACTTGGAATGCTAACAAAAACCAACAGCTCTGAATTCAACAACTATTTTCAGTAGCTTTTGTTTATTTAATAAAGCAAAGGCTATTGGGGAAAGACACCTTTTCAATAGTTCCTAGGGTTACTTCCTTGGGAGAAATAAGAAGGGCATCACTGATTTTAAAGAAATTTCTCAGGCAAGAGCTGCTTGTTTTTTCTCTTCCACTGCCTGAAGCTTAAACTCTGCTCTGCTCAGAACCTTGCTTTTCCTGTCTTTTCCCCTGTGGTTTCATGTCCTCCTCCTCCCTATATCTTATGCATCTCCCAAACTACAGAAGATGAATAAATTTGGGGGATCTATTGTACAGCACGGTGACTAGGGTTAACAATACTGTTGTATATGTGAAAATTGCTAAGAGGGAATAGCTTTCATGTCCTCATCATAACAGCAACCACAAAATACTAATTATGTGAGGTAAAGGATGTGTTAATCCTATTGTAGTAATTATTTTTGCAACATATATGTGTATCAAGTCATCATATCTACACCTTAAGCTTACACAATGTTTTATGTCAACTATATATCAAGAAAGCTGGAATAATTTGAAAAAAAAATCCTGGCCCCAGACAGCAAGATGTGTTGAAAATAACACTGGACTGACACCCTGACCAGTGTGGCTCAGTTGGCTGGACACCACCCCACAAAACAAAAGGTCACCAGTTCTATTCCTGGTCAGGACACATGCCTGGGTTGTGGGTTTGTTCCCTGGACAGGTCACTTATGAGAAGCAACTGACTGATGTTTCTCTTCCGCATTGATTTTTCTCTCCATCTCTTTCTCCCTCCTTTCTCTCCTCTCTAAAAATAAAATCTTTTTTATAAAAAACACTAGACTGAGAAGCAGGAGATGAGAGTTCTAGGGATTGATCTATCACCGGCCAGTTGTATGGACTTCAGGAATTCGCTTAACTTCTCAGTTTTATTATGTGTAGAAAGAGGGACTTGGGTCATATTCTTAGGATTGGCTCTAAAATTTGACCTAAAGTTTCACACGTATCTTCTTGCTTTCTGCACCTCACTCCTAAGCTGGAATCATCTTTGATTGTTTGAAATTCCTCTAGGAAATGTGTTTGTTTTAAAGTAGGTCTTTGCATCTGTTAAATACTTTAGTTCTTTGCTATGTCACAAGAACTTGTGCTGTGAAGTTCTTTTAAATAATTATTAACCTCTGAGCACATTTAAAATTCAATATAGATCATACAGTAATATTCATAGGAACAGAAAAAATATAGTCTGGAATGTGTTTTCATTTTAACTCTGGAATCAATTTTTATCTAAATGTGAAAAAATATGCTAATATTAAAATACGGGGAACAGCTGATTAATATCATGAAGGAAGGAAAGAATTATTTCTCATCTACTCTATGACAAGCACAATACTAGACCCTTGTACATGTTATTTCTGGTAATCTACACGAGTCTGTTAAGAAAGATATAATTTTCTCCCTGCATGACCTAAAGAAACTGATGCTCAAGAAGGTTATATAACTAACCTAAGGTAACATTATTGTTTAGATTGGGATTTGAATCTAGGAGATTAAAATGTATGTGTTAATAACAATTGTGAGTGTACTAAATGCCACCGAATTGTAAATTTTAAAATGGTTAATGTTATGTGAATTTTGTTGCAAAGAGAAATACAAAATTTAAAAATTAGAAAAAAAGACTGTGTTTACACTTTCTGTCAATTTAACACAGTATAGTGCACTGGAAAGTACCTAGGATTCAGCTCTCTGACTACCCAACTCTGCGACCTTGAACAAGTTATTTCACCCCTCCAGATTTCCATTTTTCTAGATATACAATAAAGGAAGGATAGACTGGATGATTTCTAGGTGCCCCATCATCTTTACAGATCTCTGGTCTCTGTGTTTAGTCTATGACTGAACACTAACTGGTCTTCATTGCCCCCTTGTGGAAAAGGAGAACTATTACTGTCATTGTATTCATACAAGGTCTATCTGGAAAAAGTCCAGCCATTATTAATATAAGAATGGTTTGTGCGACATTGATGTAACCTGGCAGCCAAGGAGAGTGGACTGGAATACACATGCATGAATGCTGACAACTTCACTCAACTAGTCCATGGGGGTGGTAGATGCAGTTGAATGAGCATGTGTACTGTGTGGCCATCACATTCAAAATGACTGAGTGATAGAGCAACTAATCTGCATCAAATTTTCTGTTAAGCTTTTCAAGCTATTCCTCTCCAGAAACTGTTCAGATGATTCAGAAGGCCGCAGAGATGGGTACCTGGTGATTGGCAGCTTCATCACAACAACACACTTGTTCATGCATCAGGTCTCATACAGAGTTTTTTTGTGAAATATCAAATCACCCAGGTGACTCAGCCCCCCTACAGTCCAGATTTAGTGCCCTGCGACTTCTGGCTTTTCACAAAACTAAAATCACCTTTGAAAGGGAAGAGATTTCAGACTATCAATGAGATTCAGGAAAATACAATGGGGCAGCTGATGGCCATTGGGAGAACTGCATGAGGCCCCAAGGTGCCTCCTTTGTAGGGTACTGAGGCATAATTTTCCTATGTATAATGTTTCTTGTATCTTGTATCTTCTTCAATACATGTCTATATTTTTATTACATGGCTAGATACCTTCTGCACAGACCTCATACAATATTGCAGAATAATCTGTTTATTAAAAATAATAACAAATGAAGATGGTGGAGGAGTGACTAGAAGTCACACTGACCTCCTCCCAGGACCAATATGGAATTACAACTAAATTGTGGAGAAATCACCTGGAAAACAAATGAACAATAGCAAGAAAGGAGTCTTAAAACCTCAGACAGACAGAGCAATCAGCTTTAGCACAAACTAAATGGTAAGGAGTGCAGTAGAGGCTCAAGAAGGTGGGCTAGGAGCCCACGAGCAGCAGCACCAGAGGGATATTGAAACGGCTAGTTGGATCCCCCTGAGAAGAGCAGGGTCTAAACCATAAGCAGGGATCTCCAGACTACAACACCAGAACCCCCAAAGCACACAGACAACAGAGAGTTGTGAAAAGTGTCAGGGTGGTCTCTGCCAGAAACAGGTGGCTGGAGATGCAAGGAGCCATTTAAAGGGCCAGTGGAAAAATTTGTAGTGGCAGCCACTTACCCTGGGCTCTGGTGGACGTGGGAGCAGAGGAGATTGGAGCTGCCTGAGAAGACCATGCCTGAGGAGAGACTGGGGAAGGAGGATTTGGGGAGAGGATTGAGAAAGTGGCCAGCAGGGTCCCAGTGCTGACTCACCCCCCATTCCTCAGCTTCCATCTTGCTCAGGAGAAACACTCCCTTGAGGCATTGGTGAGGAGGAACACAATAGCCACCATGCCAGGAGGCTCTGCCCCGGCCAGGTTTTGTACAGACTTGGATGATGAGTACAGAGCAGCAGTCAAGATGTGGGATCCCTAACTAAAGGGGATGCAGAGTAGTCTAAAGTCACTTGAGGAGAGTCTGGATACAGAGGAACTGGGGAGAGAACTGAGGGAGTAGCCCAGGGGATCCTGGTGCTGCCTCTTCCCCCACAAGCCAACAACCATCTTACTCAGGCAGATCATTCCCCTGAGCAGGAGCAGTGTAAAAGGACACAATAGCCTTGCCCCCAGGAGTCTCAGCCCTGGTCTGGTATTGGGCAAGCCTGACTGCTGAGTACAGACAGCAGTTACAGATCATACATCCCTGCCTAAAGGGGATGCAGAGTGTTCCAGAGATGCTTTATGAAAGTCTATAGATGGAGGCACTGGAGAGAGAACTGAGGAAGTAGTCAGAAGAACCCCAGTGATGACTCCTCCCCCATATGGGAGCAGCCATCTTGCTCAGAAGAATGGCTCACCTGAGCGGCAGCAGCATGAAAGGAGACAATACCCCTTTCCACAGGAGGGACTCTGCCAAGCCCTGACAGCTGAGGGTAGAGTGACAAGATTAACAACTGGAAGACACAGACACAGATAGAAGATTCCTGGAAGTCCCTTACAGACTGCCTAAGGTCAGACAAGATCAACAACTGACATCATCAGAAGTAGATCCAGAAAGAAAAAAAAAAAAAAAAGCTGTCTGCTACCATAGAAGTTCACACAACAAAGTAAAGAATAAATACATCAATTTAAGAAACAGAGGCAAAAAAGAAGAGTCTCTCAATTAATGGGAAGAAAAAGAAACACCCTCCAATCAAAGGGAAAGGAGGAATCCCCACAAAGAAAACTAAATGAAGTACAGGCAAGTAAACTAGCAGATATTGAGTTCCAAACAGCAGTTCTAAGGAAGCTCAATGAGCTCAGTGAGCACAAAGAGAATAACCAAAAACTACAGGGAAACTATGAGGAACTTATTGCAAACTATATCAGCATGAAAAAAGACATTCAAATTCTCAATAAGAGGCAAGAGGAAATGAAGAATACAATTTCTGAACTGAATAACACAGTAGAAGGACTCAAAAGCAGGCTAGATGAAGCAGAGGAGTGAATCTGTGAGCTAGAGGACAAGGTAGGAAAAAGCTCCCAGAAAGAGTAAGAAATGAAAAAAGATTCCAAAACAATGAAGAGGCGTTGAGGGAAATGAAGGACAAACTGACCATAATAATATCTGTATAATAGGGATACCAGAAGGAGAAGAGGAACAAGGGATACGGAAAATACTTGAAAAAGTAATGATATATAAAACTTCCTTAATTGTAAGGGAGAAAAAGTCATGCAAGTGCAGGAAACACAGAGGGTCCCATTCAAGAGGAACCCAATGAGGCCCACTTGAAGGCACATCTTCATTAAAATGGCAAATATCAAAGACAAACGGGGAATCCTAAAGGCAGCAAGGGAGAAACAGGTAGTAAAATTCAAGGAAGCCCCGATACGGCTAACAGCTGACTTCTCAACAGAAACACTACAAGCCAGAAAGGAATGACAAGAAATATTCCAAGTAATGAAAAGCAAGGGCATGCAACCAAGACTGCTCTACCCAGCAAAGCTCTCAATGAAAATGGAAGGCGAAATAACGAGTTTCCCCGACAAAGGAAGGCTAAAAGAATACACCTCCACCAAACCAGCACTACATAATATGCTAAAGGGACAGCTTTAAGATAAAGAAAAAGAGTGAGAAAGAGAGAAATACAGATACAAAATGAAAAAATGATTAAGCATCTATCAAGAATAACTTTAAATGTAAATGGATTAAATGCCCTTATCAAAAGACATAGGATAGCTTAATGGAGAAGCAAACATAAGCCACACATGTGATACCTACAAGAGACCCACCTCAGAACAAACGACCTACACAGATTGAAAGTAAATGGACAGAAAAAAATATTCCAAGAAAAAGCACAGGGGAAAAAAGCAGGGGGAGCAATACTTATATGAGACAAAATATATTTCAAAACAAAGGCCATAAAAAGAGACCCAGAAGGACACTTCACAATACTAAGGAAGTATCCATCAAGAAGACATAAACATTGTAAACATATATGCACCAAACAGAAGAGCACCCAAATATATAAGAAAAATCTTGGAGGACTTCAAGAAAGATATAGACAGCAACACACTTATAGTAGAGGATTTTAACACCCCACTGTCAAAAATGGATAGATCTTTCAAACAAAACATCAACAAGGATATTGTGGAACTAAACCACACATGAGATCATGGACTTAACTGACAGATATAGAACCTTTCATCCCAAAGGAGCAAAATAAACATTCTGTTCAAATGTACAAGGAACATTTTCAAAGACAGACCACATGATAGGACACAAAACAAGGCGCAACGAATTCAGGAAAATCAAAATCATAACAAGCATTTTCTTGGACCACAAGGACATGAAACTAGAAACCAAACTCAAGTAAGAAACTCAAAAACATTCAAACTCACAGAAGTTGAATAGCAATCTATTAAGCAATGAATAGGTCAATAATGAGATCAGAGAAGAAATCAGAAATTTTGTGGAAACTAATGATAATGAACACACAACAGTCCAAAACAAATGGGGAACAGTGAGAGCAGTGCTGAGAGGGTTCATAGCAATGCAGGCCTATCTAAAAAAGATAGAAACATTTCAAATAAACCACCGCCCCTTCCAGCTTCAACAACTGGAGACACAACAGCAAACAAAGCCCAGATCAAATAGAAGAAAGGAAACAATCAAGATCAGAGCAGATCTGAATGACCTGGAGACTAAAAGGACAACACAAAGGATCAACCAATCCAGGAGCTGGTTTTTGAAAAGTTAAACAAAATTGGCAAGCCTTTAAGCAGACTCATCAAGAAAAAGGGAGAGAACCCAAATAAATAATATCAGAAATGAAAGAGGAGAATTAGCAACTGATACCACAGAAATACAAAGGATTATAAGAAATTACTATGAACAATTATATGCCAAGAAATTTGAAAACCTCAATGAAATAGACAAATTTCTAGAAATATATAACCTTCCAACACTGAATGAAGAAGCAGAAAGACTGAACAGACCAATAACAGCTGGTGAAATTGAAACAGTAATTAAAAAAAAAAAAAAACCCGGCACAAAAAAATCCTGGACTGGATGGTTTCACAGGAGAATTTTACAAAACATTTAAGGAAAAGCTAACTCCTGCCCTTCCCAAACTATTACAAAAAAATGTGAGGAGAGGGAAAACTCCCAAACTCTTTTTATGAGGCCAGCATCATCCTAATTCCAAAACCAGATAAAGACACAGCAAAGAAACACAACTAGAGGCCATTATCACCGATGAACACAGACGCTAAAATCCTCAACAAAATATTGACAAACCACATCCAGCAATACATTAAAAAGATCTTCCACAATCAATTAGGATTTATCCCAGGGATGTCAGGATGGTTCATTATTCGCAAATCAATAAACTTAATGCATCACATAAAAAAAGGAAAAAAACAAAAATCATATGATCATATCAATAGATGTGGAAAAAGCATTTCATAAGGTATAGCGCGCATTTATGATAAAAACACTCAGCAAAGTGGGAATAAAGGGGGCATACCTCAACATACTAAAGGCAATATATGATAAACTTACAGCCAGTCTCATACTCAATGGGAAAAAACAAAAGCTTTCCCATTAAGACCAGGAACAAGACAAGGATGTCCACTTTCACCACTTCTATTCAACATAGTATTGGAAGTCCTATCCACAGCAATCAGACAAGAAAAAGAAATAAAAGGCATACAAATTGGAAAGGAGGAAGTAAAACTGTCATTGTCTGCAGATTACATGATAGTGTACATGGAAAACCCTGTAGATTCCACCAAAACCTACTAGATCTAATAAGTGAATTTGGCAAAACAGCAGGATACAATGTCAATATTCAGATTTCAAAGGTGTTTTCATACACTGAGAATGAAATATCAGAATCAGAAATGAGGAAAAAAATCCCTTTTGCTATAACAAAAACATAAATAATGTACCTAGGAATAAACTTAACCAAGGAGGTAAAAGACCTTTATGCAAAAAACTATGCAACACTGAAGAAATAAATTAAGGAAGACACAAATAAATGGAAGCATATACTGTGTTCATGAATTGGAAGAATTAACTTCATCAAAATGTCCATACTACCTGAAGCAATTTATAGATTCAATGCAATCCCTATAAAAACACCAATGATGTATTTCTCAGACATAGACCAAACACTTCAAAAATTTATATGAAACCAAAAATGACCCCAAATAGCCACAGCAATTTTGAGAAAGAAAAACAAAGTAGTAGGGATCACAATACCTGGCATCAATGTATATTATTACAAGGCAACTGTAATGAAGACTAGCATAAGAATAGACACATAGATCAATGGAACAGAATAGAGAGCTCAGAAGTAAACCTATGTATCTATGGTCAATTAATGTTTGACAAAGTGTGCAGAAGCATAAAACGGAGTAAAAATAGCCTCTTCAACAAATGGTGTTGGGAGAGCTGGACAGCTACATGCAAAGAATTGAAATTCAACCACCAACTTACACCACACACAAAAATAAACACAAAAAGGTTTAAAGACTTAAATATAAGTTGTGATGCCATAAAAGTCATAGAGAAGAACATAGGCAGGAAACTATCATATATCCCACACAGCAATATTTTCACCAATATGTCCCCTAGAGCAAGAAACATAAAGGAAAGAATAAACATATGGGACTTCATCAAAATAAGGAGCTTCCACACAGCTAAAGGAAATGTCATCAACATGAAAAGGGAGCCAACAGTATGCAAAAATATATGTGCCAGTGATATTACAGACAGGGGTTTGATGTCCAAAATATATAAAGAACTCATACGTCTCCATGCCAGGAAGACAAACAATCAAATTAAAAAATGGGCAAAGGTCCTGAACAGACACTTCTCCAAGGAGGGCATACAGAGGGCCTAGAGACATATGAAAGGATGCTCATCATCACTAGCCATCAGAGAAATGCAAATTAAAACCACAATGAGGTACCACTTCACACCAGTCAGAATGGCTATCATAAATAGATCAACAAACAACTGGTGCTGGTGAGGTTGTGAAGAAAAGGAAACCTTAGTACACTGTTGGTGGGAATGTAGACTGGTGCAGCCATTGTGGATATCAATGTGGAATTTCCTCAGGAAGTTAAAAATGGAACTGCCTTTTGACCCAGCAATTCCAGTGCTGGCACATTACCCTAAGAATCCAAAAACAACAATTCAAAAGAACCTATGCACCCTAATGTTCATAGCAGCACAATTTACAATAGCAAAGTGCTGGGAGCAACCTAAGTGCCCATCAGTATATGAGTGGATCAAAAAACTGTGGTACATTTATACAATGGAATAGTAAGCAGCAGAAAGAAAGAAAGAGCTACTACTCTTCATGACAGCATGGGTGGATCTGAAGAGCATTATGCTAAGTGAAATAAGCCAGGCAGTGAAAGACAAATACCATATGATCTCACCTATAAGTGGAACCTAGCTTGCAAAGTAAGCAGGCAAGGAAAATATGACTAGCAACATTGAAAGAAAGAAAAAACCGATGGGGACTGGAGGGAGGGTTGTAGTGGGGAAGATTAGGGGAAGGGTCAGATCAAGGAACAGGTGTGAAGGACACATATATGGTTGAAGCCAAGTTGGGGAAGGACTGGGGAGGTGGAGGGTGGGGCTGTAGATACTTGTGGTGGGTAAATGGAGATAAATACATTAGAACAATAATAATTTTAAAAAATAACGACAATAAACCCAAATCAAACCAGCCATTCGACATCATGCAGAAAAAGAAGCGGGATGAATAAACATTTTGTTTGTACCAAGTTTTTATCATGCTGACACAAGCTTAGGCCTATAATTTCTCTAAATAAAAATAACTACATAGTCTCAAGTGTGGCAAGGAACAAAGGACAGATCAAGTAGTCATTCCTCTCTCCCCTGACCTTATTTTCTATTTTATTAGAACATAACCTTTTCAATAACCTATCAGTATTTTTCTTTAAAAAGCACAAATATTGTTAAAAGGAAGAGAAATGGGGGAGAATTACAGAAAACTGGCAACATGAATAAGGCCAAAGGTTAATACCCATAACATTAAAAGTTTCTAGAAGTCAATAAGAAACGAAAATGTTTCCCATCACAAATGGGATAAGGACTAGAAGGGGTATTCACTCCTTCTATTCACTCAAGAAAATATGGTCAACAAATATATGAAAAACTATTTACTCTCAAAGTGTGAAAGAAATGCAAATAAAAACACAAGCTCATTTTTCATCCATCAAATTGGGTAAATGTTGTTAAAAAGTTAGCTAATATTTCATTAGTGATTGGTAAGCCTCTTCTTATTCTACTGGTGTTGGCATAATTTGGGACAACTTTCTAGAGAAAATCTGTCAATTATATATTAATAGCCATAAAAGTATTTATATTCGGAATCAAGATGGTGGAAGAGTGAGTGGAAGTCACACCAACCTCCTCCCAGCACCAACCTGGAATTAAAACTAAATTGTGGAGAAAACACCTAGAAAAAACAACTGAACAATAGCGAGAGGGGAGCCTTGTAAGCTTGGAGACAGAAGAATCGGCTTTAGTGCAATCTAACTGGTAAGGTGTGTGGTACAGACCTGAAAAGGTGGGCAAGGCGCCCATGGGTGGCAGCACCAGCAGGATAATGAAAAGGCCAGTTGGATCCCCCTGAGAAGAGTGAGGTCTAAACCAAAAGTGGGGATCTCTAGCACACAGCACCAGAGCCCAAAAAGTACACAGAAAATAGCAAGCTGCGAAAAGCGGCAGGGTTGCTCTCTGCCGGAGACAGGCACCTGGAGACAGAAAATACTGTTTAAAGGGCCAAGACATAAGTTTTTATGTGCGGCCACTTACCCTGGTCTCCAGGAAAGGCAAGGGCAGAGTGGGTTAGGGACACCTGAGGAGGGACTTGGGCAGGAGGCTTTGGGGAGAGAACTGGGAGAATAGCCAGTGGGACCTCAGTGCTGAATCATCCCCCTTGGGGCAGCAGCCATCTTGCTCAGGCAGAGACCACTCCCCCTGAGCAGCACCAGTGTCAAAGGACCCAATAGCCCCACCCCCAGGTGGGATTCCACCCCATCCTGTGCTGTCTAAGCTGTCTGCTGAGTGCAGAATGGCAGCCACAGACAGTAGATCCCTGGCTAAAGGGGGCATAGAGACGACTGGTGACACTTGAGGAGACTCTGGCAATGGAGGCTTAAGGGACAGAATGGAGAGAGTAGCCAGCAGGATCCCAGTGCAGACTCCTCCCCCATACTGCAGCAGCATGAGAGGACCCAATGACCCCACCCGCAGGAGGGGCTCCACCCCACCATGAGCTGTCTAAGGTGGCCTGCTGAGTGCAGAGTGAATAGATTAACAACTGAAGGAGACAGCCACAAAGAGTACATTGCTGGAAGTCTCAAACAGACTGTCTAAGGTCAGACAGGGTCAACATCTGACATCATGAGAGGCAGATTCAGAAAGTAAAAACAGCGGTCTCCAGCCATTGAAGATCACACCACAGAGTCAGGAGATCAAGAGAAATCAACTTAAGTATCAGAGGCAAAAGAGAAGAGTCTCACAAATAATGGGAAGACAAAGAAATACGCCCCACTCGAAGGGAAAGGAGCAATCCCCAGAAAGAGAACTCAATGAAATAGAGGCAAGTAAACTATCAGATATTGAGTTCCAAACAACGGTACTAAGGAAGCTCAATGAGCTCAGTGAGCTCAGAGAGAATTACCAAAAATTACAGGGAAACTATGAGGAATTTACTGCAAACTATATCACCATGAAAAAGCACATAGAAACTTTCAATAAGAGACAAGAGGAAATGAAGAATACAATTTCTGAATTGAAGAACACAGTACAAGGAATCAAAAGCAGGCTAGATGAAGCTGAGGGCCAACTCAGTGAGCGGGAGGATAAGGTAGAAAAAAATCTCCCAGAAAGAGCAAGAAAATGAAAAAAGACTCAAAATGAATGAAGAGGCATTTAGAGAAATGCAGGATAACCTGTAATATAATAATATCCGTATAATAGGGATACCAGAAGGAGAAGAGGATGAAGAAGGGATAGAAAACCTCTGTGAAAAAGCAATGATGGAAAACTTCCCTAATGTGAGGAGAGAAAAAGTCATGCAAGTCCAGGAAGAACAGAGGGTCCCATTCAAGAGGAACCCAATGAGGCCCAGTCCAAGACTCATCATCATTAAAATGGCAAATATCAAAGACAAACAGAGAATCCTAAAGGAAGCAAGGGATAAAGAGGTAGTAACATATTAGGGAGCCCCAATACGACTAGCAGCTGACTTCTCAACAGAAACCCTGCAAGCCAGAAGAGAATGGCAAGAAATATTCCAAGTCATGAAAAACAAAGGTCTGCAACCAAGATTGCTCTACCCAGGAAGGCTCTCCATTAAAATGGAAGGCGCAATAAGGAGTTTCCCAAACAAAAGAAGGCTAAAAGAATATCCCTCCACCAAACCAGCACTGCAAAATATGCTAAAGGGACTGCTATAAGTTGAAGAAAAAGTTTCTTTGAATACCCAGTTCCTTTCAGAGTTGCCAATACTTGATATTATCAATATTTTTAGTACTCATTAATCTTATTGTGACAGTGATGTTATTTTAATTGTTCTTTTACTCTTTGTTCAAACTGAAACTTTTTTAGTATATTTCTTGCCTATTTCTGTTATTGTAAAAAAAAAGCTTTAAATGACTTTTTGGTATTCGTTATCCACTTATTGATTAAAGGTTTGTAGAACTTTTTTCCCTAAAAAAAAAAAAAAACAAAACAACAAAACTATTAACCATGTTTTAGATGTGTTGCAAATATTTTTCTATTCTATTCTATTCCTTGTCCTTTAATTTTTTAATATGTATATTACTATATAGTTAAATGTTTAATATAGTCATATTGTCAATATTTACTTTATAGCTTCTGGGTGTGAATATTTTTCTTCAGGTCATGAAAAATATTAGTTCTATTTTCTTCTAAAACTCCTTGGATTCTACATATTGATTTTTAACTCACCTGAATATTTCTTGTACAATGTGTGGAATAGGGCTCTATATTTGTTTTATTTCAAGTAATAGTGGTCCATGCACCTTATTTGTTGAATAGGCCTTATTTTCTCCCATTGATTTGAAATATCAACTTAATCATATACTATATTGGTGTGTGTATATATATATATATATGTCTCTAGAATGCTCATTATATTTCATTGATCTACTTGATTATTTCTGTGCTGATGTCATGTTGGTTTAATTGCTGAGACTTTATAATGGCTTTAAATGTTTTTAATATTTTATAATTAACTTTGACATCTAAGGAAATAAATAAAATCAATCTGCATTTAAGAAAGAAAGAGAAGGGAACCCTAGTACACTGTTGGTGGGAATGCAAACTGGTGCAGCCACTGTGGAAAGCAGTGTGGAATGTCCTCAAAAAGCTGAAAATGGAACTGCCTTTCATCCGGTGATTCCCCTGCTGGGACTATACCCTAAGAACACCAAAACGCCAATACAAAACAACCTATGCACCCCAATGTTCATAGCAGCACAGTTTACAATAGCCAAGTGTTGGAAGCAACCTAAATGCCCATCAGTAGAAGATTGGATCAAAAAAGTATGGTACATATACACAATGGAATACTACGCAGCAGAAAGAAAAAAGAACTACCAAACTTCGCGACAGCATGGATGGAACTGGAGAGCATTATGCTAAGTGAAATAAGCCAGGGGGCGAAAGACAAATACCTTATGTTCTCACCTATAAGCGGAACCTAACCACAAAACAAAGATGCAAGGAAAATAAGACCAGCAACACTGAAAGGAAAAGAAATCAACAGAGACAAGAGGGAAGGAGGGAGGGGTGGCGGGGAAAAGGAAGGGAAGGGGAAAGTCAAGGAACGTATAGCAAGGACTCATGGACAAAACCAAAGGGGAAGAGCTGAGGGAGGGAAGGAGGGAGGGGGCAAGGGAAAGTGGTGGGGGGTAGGCAGAGACAAATGTATTTGAAAAAATAAATTAAAATAAAATTTAAAAAAATAATTGAGATCCTATTTGTAAAGTGCCTATAGTATGTGCTATATAAGATTTTGCTAAATAAAACATTAATTAGCATTCAAAAAAAAAGAGAGAGAGAGATGGAACTCCTACCTTTTGTGACAACATGGATGGTATTGGAGAATATTAAGCTAAGTGAAATAAGCTAGTTGATGAAACATAAATACCATATGATCTCACCTATAAGTGGAACCTATTCAACAAAACAAACTAATGAACAAAATAAACCACAGGCACGGGAACACGGAGCAGACAGAAAGTGACCAGAGGACATGGGGAAAGAGGACAATGGTGGAAAGAAGGGGAAGGGACTAGACAAAGAACATGTACGAATGACCCATGGACATGGACAACAGAGTGGCAATTGACTGTGGGAGTGGGGGGTGGGATGTGTGGAGGGGGTAAAGTGTTAAAAATTGAGACAACTGTAATAAAATAAATATGATTTATAAATTAAAAAATAAAATAAAATAAATTAAAATAATAAATTAAATAAAAGGTATTTATATTCTTTGACCCAGAAATTTTATGTACTTGAAATAAACAGAGATGCAAATTAAGATTAATATGAGGAACATTAACCACTCTTATTTCATGAACAATGACAGTTGGAAAACAAATGTTTAGCAATGAGTGTTTGATTACATATATTATGGTCAATCCTGCCACAGAATATTATGCAAGCATTAAATATAATCCCTAGGAGAATATATGATGGTAGATAAAAGTCCTGTTATCGAGTGGAAGAGATTATAATCAGTGTGTAAAGTATGATATAAATTTTGTTATATAAATATATTAAAATACACATTAAAAATAATAGAAAATTTTGGCTACCTCAGGATAATGGAATTACAGATGACTTTTATTTCCTTTATCTTGATTTTCTGTTTATTTTGTTCCTCTTTTTTTTTTTTTTACTATGCTGTGTATAACTTACTGGTGACACTATTTTCCTGTTGGAAACAGTTGGAAAAAGAGATGATTCAAATGTTATACCAACACTTAAATTCATCTATCAGCAGATTCTATATTGATGTGTTGTTTCTAAGGCAGCCAAGAAAAATGAAAGTGAAAAGAGAAGAGATAAGCGTATCTCCTGTTTCCTCATGAATGCATCACAGGAAGGCACGATTTGTATTTTTACCCCAATCATACAGTTAACGTTGAATTAAGAGCTCCTTCTTTCATTAAGGCAGCATTTCCAATTCATTTTTTATCAATCAATTTAAATAGAAGAAGCACATCTTGATATGTATGGCTAAAATTCAGGAGTGCTATAGAGAGACTCATTACACATGTACCCATAATTCATAGGGCATAAAAGGAAATGACAGATGACTCAAAAATATACATACTTTCACTCACAAAAACTATTTAAGAGGCACTTAAATATGGCTGAATCCAAATTCTCCATGTTGCTTTGGAGAAGACAAATTAACATAGACACATATATCACTGCAGCAGTTCTTATATGACTAAAGAAGACAATTCCTTCACATCTTGAGCTATAAAGACACTTATTCACACTGTGATAGCACTAAATAATCCCCCATACATCAATAAAACAAAAACCTCACACAAACATCACCACTTCCACCAGCAAATAAAAGGCAGATCCTTGCTTAACAGTATTTGCAAATATCAATATATCAATAAGGGGACATTTAAAACCTTTCTTTATATATGCCTAGCTTTTGCATTATCCTTTTTCTATCTCTTTTTAAAATATTTTATTGCTTATGCTACTACAGTTGTCTCAATTTTCCCCATCCACCCAGCCCTCCCCGCCACTTCCATAGTCAATCCCCACACTGCTGTCCATGTCCATGGGTCCTTCTTATATGTTCTTTGACTAATCCCTTCACCTTCTTTCAATCCGTCACCACCTCCTTCCTCCCCTTTCACAGCTGTCAGTCTGTTCAATGATTCTATGCCTCTGGTGCTATTTTTCTCATTAGTTAATTTTGTACATTAGAGTCTTATAAGTGAGATCATATGGAATTTGTCTTTCAACGACTGGCTTATTTCACTTAGCATAATAGTCTCCAGTTCCATCCATGTGTCACAAAATGTAGGAATTCTTTCTGCTGTGTAGTATTCCATTGTGTAAATGTACCAAAGTGGTTGTTTTTTTTTTTTTTTTTTGTTTTTTTGGTCTACTCATCTACTGATGGGCGCTTAGGCTGTTTCCAACTCTTGGCTGCTGTAAATAGCACTGCTATGAACAGGAGGGGATGAATAAATTCTTTTGAATTGGTGCTTCAGGGTTCTTCAGGTACATTCCCAGCAGTAGAATCACTGGGTCAAATGGCAGTTCTATGTTTAGTTTTTTTTAAGGAAATTCCACACTCTTTTCCACAGAGGCCACACCAGTCTGCATTCCCTCCAAGAGTTCACTAAGGTTCCCTTTTCTACACATCTTCGCCAGCACTTGTTTGTTGATTTATAAATAATAGCCATTTTGGCACGTGTGAGGTGATATCTCATTTTGGTTTTAATTTGCATCTCTCTGATGTTGAGCTTCTCTTCATATGTCTATGAGCCCTCTGTCCTCCTTGGAGAAGTGTCTATTCAGGTCCTTTGCCCATTTTTTATTTGGGTTGTTTGTCTTCCTGGTGTTGATTCATATAACCTCTTTAAATATTTTGGAGATTAAACCCTTGTCCAATGGTAGATAGATTCTCCCATATGGTTAGCTCCCTTGCATTCTGCTGCTGGTTTCTTTAGCTGTCCAGAAGTTTTTTAATTTGATGTAGCCCCATTTGTTTAATTTTTCCTTTATTTCCCTTCCCCCATTGGCAAAAATATTGCTATGCAAGGTATCTGAAAGTTTACCGCCTATGTTTTCCTCTAGGACTTTTATGGCATCACAGCTTAGATTTAAGTCTTTTATCCATTTTGAGTTTAATCTGTTATATGGTGTAAGATTGTTACCAAACAGCACTTGGGGTTCTGCTGCCCATTGTCACTCTCTAAGCAAAAATTCTAGAGGCAAAAGTTTGGTGATAAAGGAAAGGAGTCTTTATTCAAAAACAGTTACTTAAGGCTATCAAATCACAGCTTTAGTCACTTAAGCCTATCACTTCAGGCTAAACTCTAACACCTGAGTTCTCCAAGCTTCTCCCTGTTTTTAGTTATCTTGTTTCTATAGGGTTAGTTTCCAAACTAAAAACAACATAATATACAAAAACTACACAATTTTGGAAGAATGGCAGGCTTCTACCTCAGAGCCTGTCCACTCCAGAACACTTAAAGAATATACCTGCCACACTTTGCCAGGCCAGCCTGATCCTAGACTGGGTCCAGAGTTCCTTCCTATACAAAATACTATCCACTGGGAAATGCAGGCAGCTGCAGCACAATTATCCAGGCATCTTCAAAGAAGGAGTACCTGAGAGCAAGTCCGAAAGTGAGCCTGAGAGCCTGAGAACCTGAGCCTGAGCCCAGAGAGAACCAGCTCCTGAGCTAGAGAGTTCTCTCTGAGCCAGAGAGCCTCCCCCTTGTTATTTCCATTGTCACTGGAGGCATTCAGCTTTTCAGCCAATCTCATCCTAGACTGCCCACAATTCCTCAGCAAACATCTCCTGTAGCTCCTCCCTATTGCTCCCCAGTGATCTGAGTTATCTGTATCTAGATGGTAGTCTAGCTTCAATTATTTTGCATGTACCAGTCTAGTTCTCACAACAGCATTTATTGAAGAGACTGTCTTTATTCCATTGTATCCTCTTGCCTCCTTTGTCAAATATTAATTGACCACAAAGACGTGGGTTTATTACTGGGCTCTCTATTCTATTCCATTAACTATGTATCTGTTCTTATGCCAGTACCAGACTATTTTTTAGTACATTTGATATCAGGTATTGTGAGCCCTACAACTTTCTTCTTTGTCAAGATGGCTGAGGCTGTTTGGGGTCTTTTTTGGTTCCATATAAATTTTTGTAATACTTGTTCTAGTTCTCTGAAATATGTCACTGGTATCTTGATAGGAATTTTGTTGCATCTATAGATTGCTTTGTGTAGTAGGGACATTTTATTTTTTTCATTTTTCTTTTTAATCTTTATTGTATTTTCTCCATTACCATTTAGCCCCCTTATATGCCCCACACCCCAGCAAACACCACTCCATTGTCCATGTCCATGAGTCCTTTCTATTTTTTGCTCAATCCTTCCACCTCCTAACGTCCCCCACCAACTAGCTGTTATCCTGCCTGCCGTCTATAGGTCTGGCCCTATTTTCCTTGTTAGTTCAGTTAGATCATTAGATTCCACATATGAGTGAAATCATATGGTATTTGTCTTTTTCTGACTGGCTTATTTCACTTAGCATAAGGTTCTCCAGGTCCATCCATATTGTCTCAAAGGGTAAAAGTTTCTTCTTTTTTTACAGCTGAGTAGAATTCCATGTATAACTGTCCCAGAGTTGCTTTATCTACTCATCTACTGATGGACACTTGGGCTGCTTCCATATCTTAACAATTGTAAATAATGCTGCAATGAACATAGGGTTGCTTATGTTCTTTCAAATTAGTGTTTTGGGTTCCTTCAGATATGTTGTCATAAGTGGGGTCGCTGGGTCAAAAGACAGATCTATTTTTAATTTTTTGAGGTATCTCCATACTGCTTTCCACAATGGCTGCACCAATCTGCATTCTCACCAACAGTACAAAAGTGTTCCCCTTTCTCAACGTCCTTGTCAGCACTTGTTGTTTATTGGTTTATTCATAATAGCCACTCTGACCAATGTGAAGTGATATGTCATTCTGGTTTTAATTTGCATTTCTTTGATGATCAGTGATGATGAGCATCTTCTCATATGTCTATTGGCCATCTTTATGTCCTCCTTGGAGAAGTGGCTGGTTAGGTCCCTTGCTTATTTTTTAACTGGGTTGTTTGTTTATTTTTGGTATTGAGTTTTATAAGTACATTATAAATTTTGAATATTAACTCCTTATCAGATGTACTGGTAAATTTGTTCTTCCATTCTGTGGGTTGTCTTTTTATTTTGTTAAAAAAAGGTTTCCTTTGCTGTGCAAAAGCAAATCCCACTTGTTTATTTTTTTTCATTTGTTTCCCTTGCCTGGGGAGATATATCCAATAAAATATTGCTATGAGCAATGTCCAAAATTTTGCTGCATATGTTTTCTTTGAGGAATTTTATGCTTTTGGGTCCAATATTGAAGTCTTTGACCCATTTTGAATTTATTTTTGTGTGTGGTATAAGAATGTAGTCTAGTTTCATTTTTCTACATATAGCTGACTAATTTTGACAACACCATTTATTGAATAAAAAAGCTTCCTCTGTCAAATATTAATTGACTATAAAGGTGTAGGTTTATATCTGGGCCATCTGTTCTATTGACCTGTGTCTTTTTTTATGCCAAAACCAAGCTGTTTTGATTACTATATGGCCTTATAGTATAGTTTTATATTAGGTAACATGATTCCTTCAACTTTGTTCTTCTTTCTTCAGATAGCTGTTTCTATGCCAGGCCTTCTGTGGTTCCATATAACTTTTTGAAATGTTTGTTCTAGTTCTGTGACATATGTCATTAGAATGTTGATAAACATTGCACTGAATCTATAGATTACTTTGGATAGTATGGACATTTTAATGATGTTAATCCTTCCTACACATGAACACAGTATGTGCTTCCATTTATTGTATCTTTTTCAATATCTTTCTTCAGTGTCTTATAATTTTCTGAAGGCAAGTCTTTTACATCCTTGGTTAGGTATATTCCTAGGTACTTTATTTATTTTGAAGCATTTGTTAAAAGGATTGTTTTCTTAATATCCCTTTCTGTTCATTTAATATTGGCATATAAAAATGTAACTGATTGGATATTAATTGTGTATCCTGCTACTTTGCTGAATTCATTTATCAGTTCTAGTAGTTTCTTGGTGGAATCTTTGGGGTCCTCTCTGTCCAGTATCATGTTATCTGCCAATAATGACAGTTTTACCACTTCCTTTCTGATTTGGAAGCCTTTTATTACTACTTCTTGTCTTATTGTTGTGGCTAGGACTTCCAGTACTATGTTGAATGAGAGGTGAAAGCAGGCATTCCTGCCTTGTTCCCGATCTAAGGGGGATGTTTGTAGTTTTTGCCCATTGATTATGATGCTGGTAGGGGGTTTATCATGTATGGCCTTTATTATGATTAGGTGCGTTCCCTCTATTCCCAGTTTGCTGAGAGTTTTTAACATAAATAGGTGCTAGATTTTATCAAATGCTTTTTCAGCATCTATTGATACCATCACCTGGTTTTTATCCTTCATTTTGTTGATGTGGTGAGTCACATTTATTGATTTGTGAATGTTGTACCCACCTTGCATTGCCAGAATCAGCCCCACTTGACCATGGTGTATGATCTTTTTATGCATAGCTGTATTGGTTTGCTAAAATTGTTTTGAGGATTTTACCATTTATTTTTATCAGAGATATAGGCCTATAATTTTCTTTCCTTGTACTGTCTTTATCTGATCTTGGAATTAGGATAAATATGGCCTCGTAAAATGAGTTTGGAGTCTTCCCTCCTCTTGAATTTTACAAAATAGTTTGAGAAGGAGAGGTGTTAGTTCTTCTTTGAATGTTTGATGAAATTCACCTGTGAAGCTGTTTGGTCCAGGGCTTTTGTTTGTTGGGAGTTTGTTTGTTTGTTTGTTTTTTATAGCTTCAATTTCACTAGGTGTAATCTGTCTACTCATCTTCTCTGATTCTTCCTGATTTATTTTTGGAAGACTGTATGTTGCTAGGAATTTATCTATTTCATCAAAATAGTCCAGTTTGCTGGCATATAATTATTCATAATATTTTCTCACAATCCTTTGTATTTCTTTGTTGTCAGTTGTTGTTTCTGCTATTTCATTTCTGATTTTATTTATTTGGATCCTTTCTCTGTTTTTCTTGATGAGTTTGTTTGAAGGTTTGTTAATCTTGTATATCTTTTCAAAGAACTGGCTCTTGGATTAATTGATCTTTTGTATCACATTTTAGGCTATATTTCATTTATTTCTGCTCTGATGTTTATTATTTTCTTCCTTCTACTTACATTGGGCTTTGTTTTTTTCTTTTCAGGTCCTTTAAGAGTGAAGTTAGGTTGTTTATTTGAGCTTTTTGTTTTTTTTTTTTTTTTGAGATAGGTCTGTAATGCTTTGGATTTTCCTCTTAGGATTGCTTTTCCTGTGTGCCACAGATTTCAGATTGTTGTGTCCTCATTTTCATTTGTTTTAAGATGGTCAGAGAAGATTGTCTGATATGATTTAAATCTTCTTAAATTTATTGAGACTTGTTTTGTGTCCTAACGTGGTCTATCATAGAAAGCGTTCCATGTTCACTTGAAAAGTTTGTATATTCTGCTGCTTTGGGGTGAAATGCTCTGAAGTTATAAATTAAATAATTTTGTTCTAGTGTGTCTTTTAAGGCAGCTGTCTCTTTGCTGATTTTATGTCTGGAAGAGCTATCCATTGAAGTCAATGGGGTGTTAAATATCCCACTATGACTGTGATTCTGTCAATCTGTCCCTTTATGTCCAAGATTTGCTTTCAAGATTTGCATGTGGCTCGGGATGGCTGTGAATGCAGCCCAACATAAAATAGTAAATTTACTTAAAACATGAATAGATTTTGGGGGGAAGGGTTGTGTTGTGTTTGTGTATTTAATGTGTGACTCAAGACAACTCTTCTTCCAGTGTGGCCGAGACACCAAAAGATTGGACACCTCTGCTTTACTATTTAGGTGCTCCTATGTTGGATGGGTAAATGTTTACTAGGGTTATATCCCCTTCTTGAATTGTTCTCATTATTGTTATGTAGTGTCCTTCTTTGTCTCTTACTATAGCCTTGGTTTTAAAGTCTATTTGGTCAGATATAATTATTGCTACCCCAGCATTTTTTTCCTTTCCACTTGCATGAAACACATTTTCCCATTCTGTCTTGTGTATTGTTTGATATGAGACCGGTCTCTTGGAAGCAGTATATATATGGATCCTGTGTTCTTTGCCATTCAGCTACTCTCTGTCTTTTGGTTGAAGTATTTAATCCATTTACATTTAAAGTGATTTTAGATATAGATATAGATATAGATATAGATAGATACAGATAGTGCCATTTTTGTTAGACTGTTTTCCTCTTTTTTTCCTCTCTTTTTCTTTTTCTTTTTCTTCTTAAAGCAAGCCCTTTAACATTTGTTGTAGTGCTGGTTTGGTGTTAACAAACTCCTTTAGCTTTTCCTTGTCTGGGAAGCTCCTTCTTTCTCTTTTGATTTTAAATGATAGCCTTGCTGGATAAAGTAACCTTGGTTGTAGGACCTTGCTTTTCATCACCTTGAACATTTCACACTGGTCCCTTCTGGCCTGAAATCTTTCTGTTATGTAGTGAGATCCCAGTCTAATTGGTTCTCCTTTGTAGGTAACTACCTACTTTTCTCTTGTTGCTTTTAAGTTTCTCTACTTGTCTTTAAGCTTTGTCACTTTAATTATGATGTCTCTCATTGTATAACTCTTTTTTTAAAGAATTTTATTTATTTTATTTTTAGACAGAGGGGAAGAAAGGGAGAAAGAGAGGAAGAGAAACATCAATGTGCATTTGCCTCTCATGCACCCCCTACTGGGGACCTGGTCCGCAACCCAGGCATATGCCCTGGCTGGGAATCGAACCAGCCACCCTTTGCTTCACAGTTCAACACCCAATCCGCTGAGCCACACCAGCCAGGGCTCATTGTGGGACTCTGAGTCCCAGCTGTCTGGGACTCTCTGAGTTTCCAGGACTTGTGTGACTTTTTTTTAAATTCACCAGCTTAGGGAAGTTTTAGGTCATTATTTCTCCAAATACATTCTTGATCCCTTGCTCGCTCCATTGGTATTCCCATGATGTAGGTGTTGTTATGCTTCCTGTTGTCCAAAATATTTCTTAAGATCTCCTCATTTTTTTCAAATTTTATTTTTAAATCATGTTTATTCTATTATAGTTGTCTCATTTTTTTCTCCCTTTGCCCTCCTCTGCCCATCCCACCCTCCCTCCATCTCCCAGAGTAAATTCCCACTCTGTTATCCATGTCCATGGATCATTCATACATGTTCTTTGTTTAGTCCCTTCTCCTTCTTTCCACCATTGTCCTTCCCCTTCCCCTCTGGTCACTTGCAGTCAACTCCATGTTTCCTTGCCTGTAGTTTATTTCATTCATTAGTTTATTTTGTTGAATAGGTTCTACTTATAGGTGAGATCATATGGTATTTGTCTTTCGCCAACTGGCTTATTTCACTTAGCTTAATAGTCTCCAGTTCCATCCATGATGTCACAAAAGGTAGGAATTCCTTTTTCTTTCTTTCTTTTTTTAAAAGCCAGATTGATTTTTAATTTATTTTTTAAATGTCAAGATCCATTATAAAATATTAAAAAATTTAAATTCATTATAAAGCCTCAGGAATTAAAACAACATGACACCAGCACAGAAATAATCAAATAGATCAATGAAATAAAATAAGCATTCTAGAAACAATGGATATATCTGTCTCACAATGTAATATATGATTAAATTGATATTTCAAATCACTGGGGAAAATAAAGCTTATTCAACAAATAAGGTGAATGGACCACAATTACTTGAAATAAAAAAAATAGAGAGCCCTATTTCACACATTATACAAAAAATATTCAGGTGAGTTAAAAATCAATATGTAAAATCTAAGGAGATTTTGGAGAAAATACAAAATATATGTATTCCTTTTGATTCCTTCTACTGTGTTCTTCAATTCAGAAATTGTAGTCTTCATTTCCTCTTGTCTCTTGTTGATAGTTTCTATGTCCTTTTTCATGTTGATATAGTTTTCAGTAAGTTCTTTGTAGTTTCTCTGTAGTTCTGGTAATTCTCTCTGAGCTCACTGAGCTCCTTGAGCTTCTTTTGAACCATTGTTTGGAACTCAATATCTGATAGTTTACTTGCCTCTGTTTCATTTAGTTCTCTTTCTGGGGATTCCCCCTTTTCCTTTGACTGGGGGCTGTTTCTTGGTCTTCCCATTATTTGGGAGGCTCTTCTCTTTTTTGTTTCTGCTTCTTTAATTGATCTGTGTTGATTTCCCTACTTTGTGGTGTGAACTTTTACCATAGGAGACTGCTGTATTTTTTTCTTTCTAGATCTGCTTCTGATGATGTCAAATGTTGACCCTGTCTGACCTTAGGCAGCCTGCTCAAGACTTTCATGAATCTACTGTGTGTGGCTATCTCCTTCAGTTGTTGATCTAGTACCTCTGCACTCAGTGGGATGGTATGGAGACACCACAGGGTGGGGCTGAGGCCCTCCTGGGAGCAGGGCTATTGGGTCCTCTTATGCTGTTGCTCTTCAGAGGAGTGGTCTGCCTTAGCCAGATGGCTGCTATCATATGGGGGAGGAGTC
The DNA here is from genome assembly GCF_021234165.1 of Pteronotus mesoamericanus. Classification (NCBI taxonomy): domain Eukaryota; kingdom Metazoa; phylum Chordata; class Mammalia; order Chiroptera; family Mormoopidae; genus Pteronotus; species Pteronotus mesoamericanus. The sequence goes on along the minus strand of NW_026555322.1, from coordinate 323,203 downwards.
AGCACCAGGATCCTGCCAATTACTCTCTCAGTTCTCTTTCCAAAGCCTCCTTCCCCAGTCTCTCATCAGGCGTGTCTAGCCCACTCTGCCCCCACCTTTGCCGAAGCCCAGGGTAAGTGGCTACAAGTAAAAATTTATGCGTTGGCCCTTTAAACGGTTCTTTGCATCTCCAGCCTCCCTTCTCTGGCTGAGAGCAACCCTGCAGCTTTTCGCAGCTGGCTGTTATCTGTTTACTTTTTAGGCTCTGGTGCTGTAGGCTGGGGGTCCCCACTTGTAGTTTAGACCCAGTTCTTCTCAGGGGGATCCAACTGGCCATTTCAATATCCTTCTGGTGCTGCCACCTGTGGGCACCCTTCCCGCCTTCTCGAGCCTCCACCTCATTCTTTACCAGTTAGGTTGTACTAAAGCTGATTCTTCTGTCTGTCTGAGGTTATAAGGCTCCTCTCTCACTGTTGTTCAGTTGTTTCTTCCATGTGCTTTCTCCACAATTTAGTTGTAATTCCAGATTGGTCCTGGGCAGAGGTCAGTGTGACTTCCACTCACTCCTCCGCTATCTTGATCATTCTGATCTCATTTTAAAAAATTCTTTTGATCTGCTTCTCTGCCTGGGTATTTTTTTTTCTATCTTGTCTTCCAAATCACTAATTCAACCCTCTACTTCATCTATCCTACTGTTTATTCCTTCCAGTGTATCATTTATTTGAGATATTGCATTCTTTATTTCTGATTTGTCCTTTTTTATGGTTTCTTCTTTCAAGCTGTTGAGTATCCTTATAATCATTACTCTAAAATCTCTACTTGATAAAGAGCTTCACTACGTTTCATCTAATACTTCTGGAGAATTCTCTTGTTCCTTCATTTTGGGTGTGTTTCTTTGTCTTTGTATTTTGGCTGCTTCTTGGTAATTTCCACCTTAGCTGTTAAAGTAATCAGCCATCAAACTAATCACTTGTTAAACTAATCAAACTGTAATCAGATGCTCAGGATAAGCTCCACAGGGTAGGCAGAGTAACCCCTGAGTGCAGGGCTATTGCTTCCTCTCAGGCTGATACCATTTGGAGGTGAGTATTCTGCCTGAGAAAGATGGCTTCTGCAGTATGATGAAATACTCAGCATAGGGATCCTGGTATCTGTTTCTCTGTTCACTCCGAAGAGCCACTGACAAAAGACTCTCCTCACCCATATCTATTCCACTCTGCCAACCCTCTGCCAAAGCCCAGGGTAAATAGCTGCAAACAAAATTTCCTGAATTGTCATTTAAGAGGCTCTCTGCATGTCTAGTGCCCCGCCCTGGCAGACAGAAACCCTGCTGCTTTTCATAGCTGGATGTCATCTGGGTTCCTTTCTGGCTCTTGTGATGTAAGTTAGAAAGCCCAGCTTGGGGTTTAAACCCCACACTTCCCCAGGGAACCTCCTGGCAGCTAAAATATCCTTCCAGAACTTCAGCTGCCACCTGTGGGAGCCAAGCCAGCCCCTCACACCTACTCTACAGTCCCTGCCAGTCTTGTTGTGGTGAAGTACTTTCTTCTGCCTGTCCCTGGTTATGAGGCTTCTCTCCAGCTAGTGCTCAGTTGGTTATTCACAATGATTTTTTAAAAATTTTTTATTTAAAAAATTTAAAATTTAAAAAAAGATTTTATTTATTTATTTTTAGAGAGAAGGGAAGGGAGGGGAGGGAGAATCTGAGGGAGAGAAACATCAATGTGTGGTTGCCTCTCGTGCGCCCTGCACTGGGGATGTGGCCCACAACCCAGGCATGTGCCCTGACTGGGAATCGGACTGGCGACCCTTTGCTTCGCAGTCCGGTGCTCAATCCACTGAGCCACATCAGCCAGGGCAGTTATTCATGATGATTTATCTACAATTTAGATGTAATTCCAGATTGGTACTGGAAGGTTAGTGTAGCTTCCACTTCTTCCTCCACCATCTTGGATCTGAAGACCTTTTTTTTTTTTGCCTCAACGTTTTCAAACAGTGAATGCTTCTTCCCTTCTAGTGATAGGGCAGGTTAAATTTTAAGGAAACATTAGGAAGGTTAAAACTTAAACTTAAGAATTTAAAGTTCACTATCAGTAGATGACTGGATCAAAAAATTATGGTACATTTACACAATGGAATACTACGCAGCAGAAAGAAAAAAAGAACTACTAAACTTTGCGACATCATGGATGGAACTTGAGAGCATTATGCTAAGCAAAATAAGCCAGGGGGTGAAAGACAAATACCATATGATCTCACCTATAAGCGGAACCTAACCAACAATACAAAGATTCAAGGAAAATAAGACCAGCAACACTGAAAGGAAAAGATACCAACAGAGACAAGAGGGAAGGAGGGCGGGAGGGTGGGGGAAAAGGAAGGGAAGGGGCAAGTCAAGGAACATATAGCAAGGATTCATGAACAAAACCAAAGGGGAAGAGTTGAGGAAGGGAGGGAGGGGGCAAGGGATAGTGGTGGGGGGTAGGCAGAGACAAATGTGTATGAAAAAATTAATTAATTAATTTTTTAAAAAACAACTAAAATAAACCCAAATAAATGTAAAAGACAAATGCTTGCAAGCTCATAAAACTGTAATCATACAAAAGGCATATAATTCCCATCGTTAGCCTAGTACTCCTACCTTGCTTTTTCTTAACAGTAATGTCATATATATTTTTCCTTCAAAATCCATAATGAACTTAATGAATGGCATTACAGCAAATGATATAATTACTCACACAGTTGTGGGTGATCATTTAAAAAAACATTATGAAGTAGTGATTGCCTTTTATTTCATTCGTTAACTAAAAACATTACTAGGATTCCACCCCCCCCCCAAGAGAGGCAAGATTAAGGGTAATAAAGTATGTGTTGTAGTATTTATTTTCTGCTTTTGAAGAAAAATAATTTTTAACTCTATGTTTCCAAAATACATTTTTCATCCTACTCCTTTTAACCAGAAATTATTTAGCATTCACAAATCTCAGAAGTCTCAGGCAAAACACTAATCCTATGACTTCCCCCATGTTAGAATTATTCCAGAATTTAATCACAGCTCCATACACTGAGGAGGCAACTAAATAGTTCATAGCTTGTACATTTTAACTCCCATTTTACACATAGGAAGAAACTGAAAAAAAAAAGGAAAAGAATTTAAAGTTCAACTGTAGGTAATGCTGAAAGGTTCAAGAATGATAATGTTAACTAATTCCATAATTTAGAGATTAACGTTGGTAACATTTTTTGGTATATTTTCCAACCCATTTCCCCCTACATATATGTGTGTGCCCACGTATATATACATATACTTTACATACATAATTAATTCTAATCAAATTGATTTTAATACTATGTATTAAAATACATAAAATCTGTGAAATACATCATTGATATCTTAATAGGGATTGCGTTGAATCTATAAATTGCTTTGGGTAGCATGGACATTTTGATGATATTAATTCTTCCAATCCATGAGCACGGTATATGCTTCCATTTATTTGTGTCTTCCTTAATTTCTTTCTTCAGTGTTGTATAGTTTTCTGCATACAGGTCTTTTATGTCTTTGCTTAAATTTATGCCTAGATACTTTATTTTTCTTCGTGCTATATCGAATGATATTTTTTCTTCTGATTTCTTCTTCTCTTTCATCGTTGGTGTACAACAATGCCTTTGATTTCTGAATATTGACTTTGTATCCTGCTGTTTTGCCAAATTCACCTATTAGGTTGAGGAGTATTTTAGTAGAGTCTACAGGTTTCTCTATGTACATTATCATGTCATCTGCAAACAATGACAGATTTACTTCCTCCTTTCCTATTTGGATGCCTTTTATTTCTTTTTCTTGTCTGACCGCTGTGGCTAGGACTTCCAATACCATGTTGAAAAGAAGTGGTGAAAGCAGACATCCTTGTCGTGTTCCCAATCTTCGTGGAAACGCTTTCAGTTTTTGCCTGTTGAGTATGATATTGGATGTAGGTTTTTCATATATGGCCCTTATTACGTTTAGGAATGCCCCATTTATTCCCATTTTGGTGAGTGTTTTGATCATAAATGGTGATGTACCTTATTGAATGCTTTTTCTACGTCTATTGAGATGATCATGTGGTTTTTGTCTTTCCTTTTGTTTATGTGATGTATTACATTTATTCACTTGCGTATATTGAACCATCCCTGCATCCCTGGGATGACTCCCACTTGCTCATGGTGGATGATCTTTTTAATGTATTGCTGGATGCAGTTTACCAATATTTTGTTGAGGATTTTAGCATCTATGTTCATCAGCAAAATTGGCCTGTAGTTTTCTTTCTTTGTAGGGTCTTTATCTGGTTTTGGAATTAGGGTGATGCTGACCTCATAAAAAGAGTCTGGGAGTCTTCCCTCCTCTTGGATATTTTGAAATAGTCTGATAAGGACAGGGGTTAGATCTTCCATAAATGTTGTGTAAAATTCTCCTGTGAAACCGTCCGGCCCTTGGTTTTTGTATGCCAGGAGTTTTTTGTTTACCTCTTTAATTTCTCCAGCTGTTATCAGTCTGTTCAAGCTTTCTGTTTCTTCTTCCATCAGTGTTGGAAGATTATACTTTTCTAGAAATTTGTGCATTTCATCAAGATTTTCAAATTTCTTGGCATATATTTGTTCATAGTAGTTTCTGACAATCATTTGTATATCTGTGGTATCAGTTGTTATTTCTCCTCTTTCATTTCTGATATTATTAATTTGAGTCCTCTCCCTTTTTTTTCTTGATGGGTCTGCCTAAAGGCTTGTCAATTTTATTTATCTTTTCAAAGAACCAGCTCCTGGATTGATTGATCCTTTGAATTGTTCTTTTCATCTCTCTGTCATTCAGTTCTTCTCTAATCTTGACTATTTCCTTCCTTCTACATGCTCTGGGATTTATTTGTTGTTGTTTCTCCAGTTTCTGAAGTTGTAGTGTTTGGTCTTTTATTTGAGATGTTTCTATCTTTTTTAGATAAGCCTGTATTGCTATGAACTTCCCTCTCAGGACTGCCTTTGCTCTGTCCCATAGGTTTTGGACTATTGTATGTTCATTTTCATTTGTTTCCAGAAACTTTTTGATTTCTTTTCTTTTCTCATTATTGACCCATTCATTGTTGAATAGTCTACTGTTTAGTCTCCATGAGTTTGCAAGTTTTTGAAGTTTCTCTTTGAGGTTGATTTCCAGTTTCATGCCCTTGTGGTCCCAGAAAATGCTGGGTATTATTTCAGTCTTCCTGAATTTGCTGAGGTTTGTTTTGTGTCCTATCATGTGGTCTATCTTTGAAAAACTTCCATGAGCATTCGAAAAGAATATTTATTTTGCTTCTTTCGGATGTAAGGTTCTATATATGTATGTAAGTTAAATCCATTTGATTTAATGTGTCATTCAGCTCTACAGTATCCTTGTTGATGTTTTGTTTGGAAGATCTGTCTATTTTTGACAGTGGGGTCTTGAAATCCCCTACTATCAGTGTGTTGCTATCTATATCTTTTTTGAAGTCATCCAAGATTTTCCTTATATATTTGGGTGCTCGTATGTTGGGTGCATATAAGTTTAGAATGTTTATGTCTTTTTGATAGAGTTTTTCTTTAAGTATTATAATATGTCCCTCTGGGTCTCTTTTTCTGGCCTTTGTTTTGCAATCTATTTTGTCTGATATAAGTATTGCAACCCCTGCTTTCTTCTCTTGCCCATTTGCTTGGAATATTTTTTTCCATCCCTTTATTTTCAATCTGTGTAGGTATTTTGTTCTAACGTGGGTCTCTTGTAGGCCGCATATGTGTGGGTTACGTTTTTTATCCATTCAGCTATCCTGTGTCTTTTGATTGGGGCATTTAGTCCATTTATATGGAGAGGTATTATGGATAGAAACCTATTCATTTTTTCCTCTTTGTACCTGTGTTTTTCTCTTTCTCACTTGTTTCCTTTATCTTCTTAAACCAGTCCCTTTAGCATTTCTTGTAGTGCTGGTTTTGGTGGACACGTACTCTTTTAGTTTTCCTTTGTCTGGGAAACTCCTTTTTTCACCTTCTATTTTAATTGAGAGGCTTGCTGGTTAGAGCATCCTTGGTTGTAGGCCATTGCTTTTCATTACTTGGAATATTTTTTGCCATTCCCTTCTGGCTTGTAGTGTTTTTTGAGAAGTCAGATCCTAGCCCTATCGGGGCTCCTTTGTATGTTACTCCCTTTTTCTCCCTTGCTGCCTTTAGGATTCTTTTTTGTCTTTGATATTTGCCATCTTAATGATGATGTGTCTTGGAATGGACTTTCTTGGGTCCCTCTTGAGTTGGGCCCTCTGTGTTTCCTGGACCCATGAGACCTTTTCTCTCCTCAAATTGGGGAAATTTTCTATCATTACTTTTTCAAAAAGGTTCTCTATTCCTTGCTCTTCTTCTCCTTCTGGTATCCCTATTATGCAGATATTATTGCATTTCAGGTTGTCCTGCATTTCCCTAAATGCCTCTTCATTCTTTTTGAGTCTTTTTTCCATTTCTTGTCCTTTCTAGGAGCTCTTTTATACTTTACCTCCATCTCACTGATTCGATCCTTGGCTTCATCCAGCCTGCTTTTGATTCCTTCTACTGTATTCTTCAATTCTGAAATGGTATTCTTCATATTCTCTTGAGTGTTCTTGATAGTTTCTATGTCCTTTTCCAAGTTGATATAGTTTGCTGTAAGATCCTGATAGTTTCTCTGCAGTTTCCATAGTTATGTTTGAGCTGGCTGAGCTCATTGAGCTTCCTAAAGGCCATTGGTTTGAAATCAATATCTGATAGTTTCCTTGCCTCTATTACATATAGCTCTCTCTCTGGGGATTCCCCTTTTCTACTCATTTGGGGGGAACTTCTTTTTCTTCCCATTTTTGTGAGAGTCTATTACTATTTACTTCCTTATTACTTATTTATTTATGTTGGCTTCTGCTTCAGTTGATATGTCTAGATTTCCTGACTTTGTGGATTAAACCTTTATGGTAGTAGGCGGATCTTTTTATTTATTTATTTATTTTTATTTATTTTTTTTCTTACTTTCTTTTCTGGGTCTGCCTCTGATGGAGACATTTGTTAACCCTATATGATCTTAGGTCATTTGTTTGAGCCTTCTGGGAATCTACTGTCTGTGTCTGACTCCTGCCTTGGGCAGCTCTGTGACCCGTTTGGCCAGAGATCCACTATTTCTTCAGATTGCTCTGCACTCTCATGCTGGTTCCTTGAGCGCTCTCACAGGCTGGTGAGCTAGCGCCCCGACCCAGCGTACACCCCCGACCTTGTGTGCTGGCATGTTGCCTGGTGCATGACCCTGGCACTGGTCAGTTTAGAATATTCTATTGTGTGCTTTCCCCACATTTGGGTCTTTGGGGGTGTGGCCTTCCCGTGCAAGATGGAGACTAAGGAAATGGGAAGAAGTCAGCTCCAGGACTCTCTGGTTAATCCTGTCTCCAGTCTCTCCCATAGGGTCTCTGGGCAGCTCTGTGACCCTTTCAGCTAGGGAGCCACTATTTCTGCAGACTGTAGTTGCGAGCCTTCTGGCTCCCACGCCACTTCTGCCTCTTTGGGGGTGCGGCCTGCCTGCGCAAATGGGGATTATGGATCAGGGAGGGACTCTGCTCTGAGAATCTCAGATAATCCTCCAGTTTTTTCCCTAACCGCTCCGTCTCCAGTCTCTCCTCAAGGGTCTCTATGCAGCTGTGTGTCCCCTTTGGCCAGGGATCCTCTATTTCTTCCAGCCAGTCTGCACTCAGCCCCTAATCCACACTCCCACAAACTGAGTGGAGCATGCATAAGACAGGTTAATTGATTCTCTTATGCCTGGGCGAGGTGGTAGCTGCAGAGTGGGAGGTGAGTTATGACTGGGGCTCCACTGGCCACTATCTCTGTTCTCTTCACAAAGTTTTCCTCACCAATCTTTCCTCAGGCACCAGTCCACTCAGCTGCTGCCTCTACCCAGAGATCAAGGAAGGTGGCTGCCACTCCAAATATTTGCGTTGGCCTTTTAAATGTCTCTTTGCATCTCCAGCCACCTGTCTCTGGCAGTGAGCGCCCCTAAACTTTTCAGGATAGCGTTTTGTCTGTGTGTTTTCCTAATTTCAGCTGCTGTAGTCTAGGGGTCCCTGTTTATGGTTCAGATCCTGTTCTTCTCAGGGGGATCTAACTGGCCATTTCAATGTTCCTCTGGTGCTGGTGCCCATGGGTGCCCAGCCCACCATCTCGTGCCTCCACCGCACTTCTCACCCATTGGGATCTGTGAGAGTTGAATCCACTGTCTGTCTGCAGCTCCAAGTCTCCTCTCCCTCTATCATTCCATTGTTTTCCAGGTGATTTCTCCACTATTTAGTCACAATTCCAGTTTGGTCTTGGGAGGAGTTCAGTGTGACTCCCATTCGCTCCTCTGCCATCTTTTCTCTCTATTTTCTCTTTTTAATTTTTTTTATTGTTGTTCAATTACAGTGGTCCCCATCCCGCACCCATTTTCCACCTTGTCCTGCCCACCACTTCCACATTCCTTCCTCCCCTCCATTGTCCTTGTCCATGTGTGCTTTATACATGTTCCTTGACTTGACTTTCCCCCATTTTCCCCCTAACCACACCCCTCTCGGCACTGTCAATCTTCTCTTTATTGCCATGTCTCTGGTTCTATTTTGCTCATTTGTTTGTTTTGTTTATTAGGTTCCACTTATATGTGATATCATATGGTATTTGTCTTTCATTGCCTGGCTTATTTCACTTAGCACAATACTCTCCAGTTCCATCCATGCTGTTGTGAAAGGTAGGAGTTTCTTTTTTCTTTCTACTGTGCAGTATTCCATTGTGTAAATGTACCACTGTTTTTTTGATCCCTTCCTTTACTGATGGGCACTTAGGCTGTTTCTAGCATTTGGCTATTGTAAATAATGCTGATATAAACACTGGGGTGCATGAGTTCTTTTGAATTGGTGTTTAAGGATTCTTAGGGTATAATCCCAGCAATGGCATTGCAACATCAAAAGGCAGTCCCACTTTTATATTTTTGAGGAAATTCCATACTGATTTCCATAGTCAATGCACCAGTCTGCATTCCCACCAACAGTGTACTAGGGTTCCCTTTTCTCCACATCTTCGCCAGAACTTGTTTTTTCTTGATTTGTTCATGATGGCCATTCTGGCCAGTGTGAAGTGGTATGCCACTGTGGTTTTAATTTGCATCTCTCTGATGGCTAGTGATGCTGAGCATCCTGTCTTATGCCTCTGGGCCCTGTTTACGTCCTTCTTGGAGAAGTGTCTGTTCAGGTCCTTTGCTCATTTTTTCATTGGATTGTTTGTTTTCCTGGAGTGGAGTCGTGTTAGTTCTTTATGTGTTTGAAGATCAAACCCTTGTCTGAGGTATCATTGGCAAATATATTTTCCCATATGGTTGATTCCCTTTTCATTTTGCCAATGTTTCCTTAAGCTGTGCAGAAGCTTTTCAGTTTGAGGCACCCCATTTGTTTATTCTTTCCTTTATATCCCTTACCCTATGGGACATATTAGTGAAAATATTGCAGCGTGGAATATCTGAAATTGTTTTACCTATGTTCTTATCTAGGACTTGTATCGTGTGATGACCTTTATTTGAGTCTTTTATACATCTTGAGTGTATTTTTGTGTATGGTGTAAGTAGGTGATCAAATGTCTCTCTTTCTCTCTCTCTCTTTTTTTTTTTTTTGCATGTAGCTGTCCAGATCTCTCAATACCATTTGTTAAGAGGCTATTTTTACTCCATTATATGCTCCTGCCCTCTTTGTCAAATATTAATTGACCGTAAAGACATGGGTTTGTTTTTGTGCTTTCTGTTCTGTTCCATTGATTTATGTGTCTGCTTTTATGCCAGTACCGGTCTGTTTTGATTACAGTGGCTTTGTAATATAATTTGATATCAGGTATTGTGACCCCTCCTACTTTGTCCTTCTTTCTCAAAATTGCTGAGGCTATTTGGGGTCACTTATGGTTCCATATAAATTTTTAAAATATTTGTTCTTTATCTGTGAAATATGTCGTTGGTATTTTTTGTGGAGATTGTGTTGGATCTAAAAATTTCTATGGGTGTTATGGACATTGTGATGATGTTAATTATTCTAATCCATGAACATGGTATATGCTTCCACTTATTTGTGCCTTCCATAATTTCTTTCTTCAGTGTTGTATTGTTTTCTGAATAGGGGTCTTTTACCTCATTGATTAGGTTTATCCCTATGTACTTTATTTTTCTTCTTGCTGTAGTAAAATGGATTTTTTTCTGAATTTTTGTTTTAGGTGTTTCATTTTTAGTGTACAAAAATGCCTTTAATTTTTGAATATTCACTTTGTATCCCGTTGTTCTGACAAATTCACTCCTTAGGCCGAGTTTTTTTTTTTTTTTTTTTTTTTTTGGTGGTGTCTATAGTGTTTTGTATGTACACTATCATGTCATCTGCAACCAATGACAGTTTTACTTCCTCCTTTCCAATTTGAATGCTTTTATTTCTTTTTCTTTTATGATCACTGTGGCTAGAACGTCTATTACTTTGTTGAATGGAAGTGGTGAAGCAGACATCCTTGTCTTGTTCCTGATCTTCGGGGGAAAGTTTTCATTTTTTCCCACTGAGTATGATATTGGGTGTAGGTTTCTCATATATGCCCTTTATTATGTTGAGATATGGTCCCTTTACTCTCACTTTGCTGGGTGTTTTTATCATAAATGGGTGTGGTACCTTATCAAATGTTTTTTCAGCATCTATCAATATGTGATTTTTGTCTTTCCTTTTGTTTATGTGATGTATTACATTTATTGATTTGCAAATATTGTACCATCCTTGCATCCCTGGGATGAATATCATTTGATTATGGTTTATGATCTTTTTAATGTATTTCTGGATGCAGTTTGACAATATTTTGTTGAGGATTTTAGCATCTATTTTGATAGGAGATATTGGCATGTAGGTTTCTTTCTTGTTGTGTATTTACCAGGTTTTGGGATTAGGATGATGCTGGTCTCATAAAAAAAAGTTTGGGAGTCTTCCTTATTCTTGTATTTTTTTGGGGAAAAGCTTGAAAAAGATAAAGATTAGATCTTCTTTAAATGTTTTGTAAAATTCTCCTGTGAAACCATTCGATCCAGGGCTTTTGTGTGCCAGGAGATTTTTGATTACTGCTTCAATTTCACTGGCTGTTATTGGTCTGTTCAGGCTTTTTACTTATCTTTCATTCAGTTTTGGATGGTTACATGTTCCTAGAAATATGTCCATTTCACCTATGTTTTCACATTTCTTGGCATATAGTTGTTCTTAGTAAATTCTTACCATCATTTATATTTCTGTGGTATTGATTGTAATTTCTCCTATTTCATTTCTGTTTTTGTTTGAGTTCTCTTTCTTTTTTTCTTGATGAGTCTGATTAATGGCTTGTCTATTTTGTTTATCTTTTCAAAGAACCAGCTCCTGGATTGGTTGTTCCTTTGAATTGTTATTTTAAGCTCTGTGTCAAACTCTGGTATTCGTTATTAACTTCCTGTTTGGGTTTTTTCTTGTTTTATTTGTTTGTTTTTTTATAATTCTTTTAGGTGTAGGGTTAGACTGTTTATTCAAAAATTTTCTTTTTTAGGTAAGGTTGTATTGCTTTGAACTTCCCTTTCAGGACTGCCTTTGCTTTGTCCCATAAGTTTTGGGCTATTGTGTGTTTATTTTCATTTGTGTCAGAAATTTTTTGATTTCTTCTTTGATCTCATTGTTAACTCATTCATTGTTTAATAACATGTTATTCAGTCACCATGAATTTGAGTGTTTTTGTGTTTTTCCTTGATGCTGGTTGCTCATTTCGGGCCATTATAATCTGAGAAAATCCTTGACATGGTATCAATTTTCTTGAATTTGTTAAGCTTGTTTTTGTCTTACCATGTGATCTATTTTGAAAACAATCCATGTGTATTTTAGAAAAATATATATTTTGCTTCTTTTGGATGAAATATTCTGTAAACATAAATTAGGTACATTTGATCTAGTGTGGTGTTTAATGCTACAATATCATTGTTGATTTTTTTTGTCTGTAAGTTCTGTTCATTGTTTGCAGTTTGTTGTTAAAATCTCCAACTATGACTGTGTGGCTCTCAATCTCTTTCTTAAAGTTCTCCAAGATTTTCTTTAGACACTTTAAGTACTCCTATATTGGTGCACATATGTTACATGGGTTATATCCTCTTGTGGCACTGAACCCTTAAGTATTATGTAGTGCCCTTCTTTGTCTCTTATTAGGGTCTTTGTTCTGAAGTTTATTTTTTCAAACAGAAACATTGCCTGCCCAGCTTTTTTTTTTTTTTATTTCCATTTTCATGGAATATTTTTTCATCCCTTCCATTTCACCTTGTGTAAATATTTTGTTCTGAGGCAGATCTCTTATAGACAGCATATATGTGGGTCATGTTTTCTCATCCATTTAGCTCTCTTATGTTTTTTGATTGGAGCATCCATTTGCATTTAAAGTTATCATTTTTTTAAAGATTTATTTATTTATTTTGAGACAGAGGGGAAGGAAGGGAGAGAGGGAGAGAAACCCTCTGTGTGGTTGCCTCTCACATGCGCCCCCTACTGGGGACCTGGCCCGCAACCCAGGCATGTGCCCTGACTGGGAATCGAACCGGTAACCCTTTGCTTCACAGTCCGGTGCTCTATCCACAGAGCCACATCAGCCAGAGCTAAATCTTGCCATTTTAATTATGATGTTCCTTGGTGTTAACCTCTTTTAATTCATCCTGATTTGGACTCTCTGTGCATCTTGAACTTGCATGAAGTTTTCCTTCACTAAGTTAAGGAAGTTTTCTGTCATTATTTCTTCAAATAGGTTTTCTATCTCTTACTCCCTTTCTTCTCCTTCTGGTATCCCTATGACACAAATGTTACATTTCCTGTTATCCCAACGCTGTCTTAGACTATCCTCATTCTTTTTAAGTCTTTTTTTTTTTTTTTACTTTGCTGCTCTGACTGAGTTTTTTTATACCTTGTCTTACATATCACTGATTTGATCCTGTGCTTCATCTAGCCTGCTTTTAATTCCTTCTTGTGTACCCTTCATATCAGTTACTATATTCTTCTTTTCCATCTATTTCTTATTCATAGCTTCTATATCATTTTTCCTGTTGATGTAGTTCTCTTTAAGTTCCTTGAGCTTCCTTATAACCATTACTTTGAACTCTATGTCTGATGATTACCTTGCCTCAATTTCATTTATCTCTCTTTCTGGGGATTCCTTCTTTTCCTTCCTTGGAGGTGGTTTCTTTGTTTCCCCAATTTAGGTTTCTTTTTTGTTTGTATCTATGTATTAGATTGATCTGCTTTGACTACATGTCTTGTTGCCTTATGTGGTAGGAGTCCTGTGGTACCCAGTGGTGCAGTTGCCTTGATTTTCTGATCTCAGTGCTCTAGGAATGTTCTTTGTGTGGGTTATGAGGACTTTCTTGTTATATTGGGTTCTGATTGTTGTTGACAATTTGTTGGCTGTATCTCTCTTCTGGCTGGCTGGCTGTGAGGCTCTACCCATACCACATTTTGTATGCTGTTGTGTAGATGCTGACAGAACAAAATAAAAATACACAAAAAACAAAAAAGAAAAACAGCCTCCAACTACAACAGCAATATCAATGGCAAAATATCTAAGAACAATAAAAGCAGGAAGAGAAATGGTATAGTAGAGAAAGGGAAGAAAAAAAAAGAAAAATGAAATAGAATAAGAGAAGACCAAAGGGGGAAAAAGGTCATTATGAAAGGAGAAAAGGGGTGAGAACTAATGTGACTAATGAATTGAAAGAGGAAAATGGGAAAAGGGACAAGGAAAGAAAAAGACTAACAAAAGTTAAAAAAAGAAAGTAGAAGTGAACTATGGTGTAATGAAAGGTAAGAGTAAAATAATGATAGGAAAGAATAAATAGAGCACCAAAAGTAGAAGAAAAAGAAAAAAAATAATGACTATAAAAAAAAAGAATAATGAAAATAATTAAAAGAACAAAGTGAGATTTGTCTTGGCAGAGTTCAGTGCTTGCCTGCCGGGTTCTCCCTCTGGATTTGGCTCTAATGAGCCTGAGTATGGTATAAGCCAGGGTGAGGTACTGTCCATACCTAGCCCTCAGCAACCTGTTTGAAGCTACAAGTGGTCAACTGTTTGTGGCTGATTCTTCTGGGCTTGGCTGCACATGAGTAGGCCAAGATGCTCAGTAAAGCTAGGTTTTATCAACATTGGGTGCAGGAGTATGTTAGCAAACGTCCCAAGTAACCACCAGATCTATCTCTGTCTGTCTGTTCCTGTCGGTCTGCTGTCATCCTTAAAGCACCTGTAGACCTGTTTCTGAGTGGGCCTCTGGTGGGATGGGACTCCTGGATCCCCTATGGCAGGTACCTTTCAGACTCCAGGGAACATGGTGGGTATGTTCTCCTGCCCTCAAGCCACTGGTCAGAGTCTGTTCAGGATTATTTCCCTGTATTCAGCAGGGTAGGACCCTTAGTAGGTTAATGGGTGGGGCCTTCAGAGTCCAGGTTTTTGGTTTGCCAAAAACTGAGAGGGTGTTTCTATGGCTCTCCTGTGAGGAGAAAGTGCCAGACTTTCCCCACAGAGTATATGGTATGGCTGTGCCCTACAGCCAGTCCCTGATGCCCTCTGAGCCTATGTATGCTGCTCTCTCCTTATCAGGGGTTAAGATGCAGGATGGGAGAAAAGAAAGAACAAAAAAAAAACCCACACAAAACAAAACAAACCAAATAAAATGAAAAAAAAAAATTCAGGGTTGCAGAGGAAGGGTGAAATCTCACAGGGTAAGGTAATTGCTTTTACCCTGAGAGGGGCTTGCTCCTCTCAAACAAAATGGCTGGTGCACAATCCAGGTATATCCAGGCACTGAAAGCTTCACAGCCACTCCCCCACATTGCACCCCTGTGCCTCCTACTCTAGACTCTCCTCGTATGACTGCAGTCTGCGTGGCCCTCCCTTTGCTGGAACCCCAGGTGAATGATTGAAAACACAAAACCTATGCTTTGGCCCCTTTAAGAATTTTTAAAAAAATAGTGGCTTTGTCTCTAGCAGTTTCCCCCTCTCCCCAGCAGAGGAAAAAAACCATGGCTTTTCAGCATTGGGTGCTGCATGGTCAGCTGATCCTGGCACTGGTGCTCTATACTTGGGATCCCCACTAGTTGTCCTGGATTCTCTCCTCTCAAGGGGAAGCTCCCATAGTAGTGCTGAGTTCTCAGCCCACTGCCTTTGTGAATAGGGCTGGCCTCTTAATCGACCCCGCCCTTCCTACTGTTCTCAAGGTGGCTAAAATCTCTTTTTTAGGTGATCTTCAATTTATTTTGGGTGACTGCTCCCCTCTTGATTTTATTTCCAGTTTGGATCTGGGAGGAGGTGCACGACCTGTCCTCCTACTCTGCTGCCATCTTGCCCCCAAAACCCTTTCTTCTCTTAAAGAGAAAAGATTAAAGAATGAGAGCTTTGGCCCTGGCCAGGTAGCTCAGCTGGTTAAAACTTCATCCCCCAATACGCCAATGTTGCAGGTTCAATCCCTGGTCAGATACA
Source organism: Pteronotus mesoamericanus (assembly GCF_021234165.1). Classification (NCBI taxonomy): domain Eukaryota; kingdom Metazoa; phylum Chordata; class Mammalia; order Chiroptera; family Mormoopidae; genus Pteronotus; species Pteronotus mesoamericanus. The sequence goes on along the minus strand of NW_026555322.1, from coordinate 307,684 downwards.
TACAAAAATCAACCAATGAATGCATATTGCATAATTAAGTAGAACAACATCGATGTCTCTCTCTCTCCCTTTCACTCTTCTACTCTCTCTTTAAAATCAATAAACTAAAATAATAGAATTAGAGACAGGCAAGATGGCAGAACAGTGAATGGAAGTAACACTGACTTCCTCCCAGGACCAATCTGGAATTACAACTAAATTGTGGAGAAACAACCCAGAACAAACAACTGAACAATAGCAAGAGAGAAGCCTTATAACCTTGGACAGACAGAAGGATCAGCTTCCCCACAACCTGACTGAAGGAGTGTGGCAGAAACTCCAGAAGGCAGGGTAGGCACCCATCGGTGGCAGTGCCAGAAGGATATTTAAAAAGCCAGATGGATCCCCTTAGAAGAGTGAGGTCTAAACCATAAGCAGAGATCCCCAGCCTACAGCACCAGAGCCCAAAAAGTACACAGATAACAGCCAGCTGTGAAAAGCTACAGGGTTGCTCTCAGCCAGAGATGGGTGGCTGGAGATGCAAAGAGTTGTTTAAAGGGCCAACACATAAATTTTTATTTACAGCCACTTACCCTAGGCTTCGGCAAAGGCAGGGGTGGAGTGGGCTAGAGACGCCTGAGAAGAAACTGGGGATGGAGGCTTTGGAGAGAGAACAGAGAAAGTAGCCGTTGAGATACCTGTGCCGAGTAACCCCCATTTGGCAGCAGCAATCCTGCTCAGGCAGACCACCACTCCCCTCTAAGCAGCTAGAGGGAAAAACAAAAGTGCCAACCCCAGGAGGGATTCTGCCTCACCCTGTTGTGATTAAGCCTGACTGTTGAGTGCAGAGTGACTAGATTAACAACTGAAGGAGACAGCCACAGACAGTAGATACCTGGAAGTCTCGAACAGACTGCCTAAGGTAAGGTGGGGAAAACATCTGATATCATCAGAGGAAAATCCAGAAAGAAAAAACAGGTAAATATTAGAGGCTGCCAAGGTGAAATCCACTGTGGTCTTTTCCATGATTTGCAATATTTTCTTTACTACATAGCTTTTTAACATTCATTTCTGGTGTATCAAGTTTGCACACATTAAATCATTAGATTTTACATTAATAGTTTATTTCTCTCCTTTCTTATAATAATCTTAATCTTTCTACAGCCTTATTAATTGTGATTCATTTGCTGTTGACAGTGGGATTGCAGGGGAGAGTTATTTTTGCAGGTGTGGGTTTGTTTCCTGGGCTTTGTGGTAGTGTTCCAGAAGCACCTGCATAAAAATCACACAACACATGGTAGGCACAGTGACCCTCAGTCAACCAGCTGGAGGGAAGGACCCACCAAAGAACAACCAAACAAAATCCAAAGCCCAATTTTAACCAGAGAGCCAGTATAAATGGCATTAAAGCATCCAACGAGCATCAAGTTTAGGAGACAGGGAGACTGCACCACTGAATCTCACAGATCTCCTACCATAGAAATTCATATCACAAAGTCAGGAAATAAAAACAGATCAACTTAAGAAACAGAAGCAAAAGAGAAGAGTCTCACAAATAATGGGAAGACAAAGAAACAACCCCCAATTGAAAGGAAAAGAGGAATCCTCAGAAAGAGTACTAAATGAAATAGAGAGAAGTAAACTATCAGATATTGAGTTCAAAACAATGGTTATAAGGAAACCAATGAGCTCGGTGAGCTCAGGGAGAATTACCAAGAACTACAGGGAAACTATGAGAAAAGTACTGCAATCTATATTATCATGAAAAAGCACATAGAAACTATCAACAAGAGACAAGAGGAAATGAAGAATACAATTTCTGAGTTGAAGTACACAATAGAAAGAATCAAAATCAGGCTAGATGAAGCAGAGGACCAAATCAGTGAGCTGGAGGACAAGGGAGAAAAGAGCTCTCAGAAAAAGCAAGAAAATGAAAAACTCAAAAAGAACAAACAGGTGTCAAGGAAAATGCAAGACAACCTGAAACGCAATAGTATCCACATAATAGGGATACCAGAAGGAGAAGAAGAGGAGCAAGGGATAGAGAACCTGTTTGAAAAAGTAATTATGGTAAACTTCCCTAATGTGAGGAGAGAAAAAGTCACACAAATATAGGAAGCATAGAGGGTTCATTCAAGAGGAACCCAATGAGGCCCACTCCAAGACACATCATCATTAAAATGGGAAATATCAAAGACAAACAGAGAAACCTAAAGGCAGCAAGAGATAACAGGAAGTAACACACAAAGGAGTCCCAATACAGCTAGCAGCTGACTTCTCAACAGAAAAATTACAACCAGAAGGGAATGGGCAAGGAATATTCCAAGTAATGAAAAGCAAATACCTGCAACCAAGACTTCTCTGCATTAAAATGGAAGGTGAAATAGGTAGTTTCCCAGACAAAAGAAGGCTAAAAGAATATACCCCCAACAAACCAGCATTGCAAGATATGCTAAAGGGATTGCTTTAAGAAGATGAAGAAAAAGAGTGAGAAATAGAGGAACACAGATACAAAGGGAAATATGAATAAGTACCATCAATAATACCTTTAAATGTAAATGGGTGAAATGCTCCAATCAAAAGACATAGGTAGCTGAATGGATAAGAAAACATGACCCACGCATATACTGCCTACAAGAGACCCACCTCAGAACAAAAGACCTACACAAACTGAAAGTAAAGGGATAGAAAAAAAAATATTCCAAGCAAATGGGCAGGAAAAGAAAACTGGTGTAGCAATACTTATATCAGATAAAATAGACTTTAAAACAAAGGCCATAAAAAGAGACCTAGAAGGACACTTTAAAGCACTTAATGGAAGAATCCATCAAGAAGATGTAAACATTGTAAACTTATATGCATCCAACATCAGAGCACCCAAATATTTAAGGAAAATCTGGGAGGACTTCAAGAAAGATAGAGACAACAACACACTGATAGTAAGGGATTTTATCACCCCACTGTCAACATGGATAGATCTCCTTAACAAAATATCAACATGGATATTGTGGGACTGAACAATGTTTTAGATAAAATGGACTTATATATATAGAACCTTTCATCCAAAAGAAGCAAAATACACATTATTTTCAAATGTACACAGAATATTTTCAAAGATAGACCACATGATAGGACACAAAACAAGCCTCAACAAATTCAGGAAAATCAAAATCATAACAAGCATTTTCTTAGACCACAAGGACTGGAAACTAGAAATGAACCTCAAGGAAAAAAAAACTCTAAAACACTCAAACTTTTGGAAACTGAATAGCATGCTATTAAACAATGAATGGGTCAATAATGAGATCAAAGAAGAAATCAGAAAGTTTGTGGAAACTAATGATAATGAACACACAACAGTTCAAAATGTATGGGATACAGCAAAGGCAGTCCTGAGAAGGAAGTTCATCCAATACAGACCTACCTAAAAAAGATAGAAACATTTCAAATAAACAACCTAGAACTAAACAAGCTTGAAGAACTGGAGAAACAAGAACAAACAAAACCCAGAGCAAGTAGAAGAAAGGAAATGATCAAGATCAGAACAAAATTGAATGACATAGAGTCTAAAAAAACAATTTAAAGGGTAAGTAAACCCAGGAGCTGGTTCTTTGAAAAGATAAACAAAATCGACAAGCCTTTAAGCAGACTCATCAAGAAAAAAAGGTAGAGGACCCAAAGAAATAATATCAGAAATGAAAGAGGAGAAATAGCAACCGATATCATAGAAATACAAAGGATTGTAAGAAATTACTAAGAACAACTATACACCAAGAAATTTGTAAACCTAGGTGAAGTGGACAAATTTCTGGAAAAATATAACCTTCCAACACTGAATGAAGAAGAAGCAGAAGCCCAAATAGACTGATAACAGCTAGTGAATACCCTTCACGACAGCATGGATGGAGCTGGAGAACATTATGCTAAGTGAAATAAACCAGGTGGTGAAAGAAATACCGTATAATCTCACCTATTAGTGTAACCTAATCAACAAAATGAACAAGCAATCAAAATATAACCAGCAATAGTGAAATAAGAAGCAAACTGACAGCAACAAGAGGGGAGGAAAGAGGGGTGTATCGGGGGAAAAGAAGGGGAAGGGTCAAGTCTAGGAACATATATAAGGGCCAAGTACAAAGCCAAAGTAGGGAAGGATTGAGGGTGGAATGTGGGGTGGGTGGGGCGGCGTAAGCGGTGGTAGGAAAATGGAGACAACTGTACTTGAACAATAATATAAATAGATGGATAGATAGATAGATACATAGATAGATAGATAATGGAATTAGCCCTGTCTGGTGTGGCTCAGTTGATTGAGTGCTGTCCTATCAACCAAAGGGTCACTGATTCAACTCCCAGTTAGGACACATGTCTGGTTTGCAGGCCAGGTCACCGGTGGAGTGCACACAAGAGGCAACTACATATTGATGTTTCTCTCTCTCTCTTCCTCCTTTCCCCTCTCTCTAAAAATAAATAAATAAAATATTTAAAAAATTAATACGATTAGGGCTTTAATTCTGGTAACTTGAAAAAATTAAAAATACAGGAATAAAAGAAAGGTAGTTCTGTGAGGTGATGAATATATTAATTAACTTGATTGTGATGATTATTTTACAGTGTTTACATGTATCAAATCATCAAAGTGACCACCTTAAATGCATACAGTTTTTTAAAGTTTAAATTATATTTTGTTTATGTTATTACAGTTGTCCTAAATTTTCCCCCTTTGCCCCCAATCAGTGATTCCACCCTACTATCTCAGGAAATCCCTATACTGTTGTCCATGTCCATGGGTCATGTGTATGTGTTCTTTAGCCACTTTATTCCCTATGCTGTCCTTTACATCCCCATGACTATTCTGTAACTACCAATTTGTATTTCTTAATCTCTACACCATTTCCACCCATCTGCCAGACCCCCCTCCCGTATGGCAACCATCAAAATGTTCTTTTTATCTATGATTCTGTTTCTGTTCTGCTTGCTCATTTCTTTTGCTTTTTAGAGTCAATTATTGATACATTTGTATTTATTACCATTTTATTATTCATATTTTTTATCTTCTTCTTAAAGAAGACCCTTTAACATTTCATTTAATACTGACTAAGTGGTGATGAACTCCCTTAGCTTTTTCTTGTTTGGGAAGCTCTGTGTCTATCCTTTGATTATAAATGATAGGTTTGCTGGCTAGAGTAATCTAGGTTGCATATCCTTTCTTTTCATTGCTTTGAATATTTCTTGCCAATTCCACGACACCTGCAAAGTTTCTGTTGGAAATCCGCTGACAACCTTGTGGGAGTTCCCTTGTAGATAACTAACTGCTTTTCTCTTGGTGATTTTAAGAGTCTCTTTTTGTCTTTAACCTTTGGCATTTTAATTATGATGTGTCTGGGTGTAGGCCTCTTTGAGTTTATCTTATTTGGGACTTTCTGGACTTCCTATTTCCTTCACCAAATTAGGGAAGTTTTCTGACATTATTTTTTCAAATAGGTTTCCAATTTCTTTCTTTCTCTCTCCTTCTGGCACCCTCATGATGTGAATATTGGTACACTTGAATTTGTGCTAGAGGCTCCTCACACTATCTTCATCATTTTGGATTATTTTTTTCCTGTTCTCATTAAGTGTGCTTTTCTTCCTTATATTCTAAATCTCTAATTTGATTCTCAGCTCCATCCCCTCTAATGTTGGTTCCCTGTAAATTGTTCTTAATTTCCGTTAGTGTATCCCTCACTTCTTACTAAATCTTATTTTTCTGATTTCCATGCTTTTTTATGCTATTAAGGTCCTCAATAAGTCCACTTAGTATCCTCATAACCAGTGTTTTGAATGCTGCATCTAGCAGACTGCTTGTTTTCATTTTGTTTAGTTCTCCCTTCTGAGTTTTGCTACATTTCTTCATTTGGGCTATGCTTCTTTGTCTCTTCATTTTGGCAGCCTCCCTCTCTTTCCACATGTTAGGTAGACCTGCTATGACTCTCTGGCTTGGTAGAGTGGCCTAATGTAGTAACCATCCTGTAGGATCCAGTGGCACAGCCTCCGCTCTCTCTCAAACTGGGCACTCAAGGTGTGCCCACTGTGTGCACAGTATGTAACTTCTCTTCCCCCTGGCAGCTGAGCCTTGATTGCTGTTGGATGGTCAACAGCAGAGATTTACTGAGGCTGATCAGCTGCAAGGACTGGTGGTGACCACTGACCACCAGCCTCCAAACACTGTGGAGTATTGACTGTGGAGAGGCCCACTTCACAATCCAGAACTTACTTCACCAGGGCTCTGGTGCCCTTTCTGTCATCCCTTTGAGTGTGTCACTTGTGGAGGTGCTTGGGTGATGATGTTTCGAAGTGGTCTGTAAGCTGTTCACTGGGTGTGCAGGCTCTGGGGAGGTCCCATTATTAACACAGGGGGTTGTGGGCCAAGGTCAGCCACACCTTATGTTCTGTTTGGGGCCACCCAAATAAGCTACAAAACAATCTGTATTTGGATGCTACTTGTGCTGGGTTTGGAGGTGCCCAAGTGAGTCTCAGCTATAAACCAAGGCCATCTGTTGTTAGTGCTGGGCCTGGGGCACACTTAGCAATAGGCACAGGGCATATTGAGGCCAGATGTTGTTTGAGAGAATTTAGGAATATCTGAATCATGAGCCAAGACAAATTAGTTATATGGAAAACCACTGGAAACAGACTGGGTGGGCCCAAAAGTTGGGTGGGTTCAACCTCAGGGAATCACTAGGTGGGGCAAAGAGTGTGAGCCAGGTTTATGTCTCAGATATGACATCCATATGCCTGCTCTGTGGCTCTGCATGGGGAGGGATCAGAAAAGGAAAAATGGCCTCTTCCAACTCTTCTGTCTGGGAGAAAGCTGAACCCCAGCTCTCACCCTCATGCTGGACAATTCACTTACTCCTGGTATATCTCTGATGCCTTTCTATCTTCTGATCCCGTTCTGGAGCTTAGAGGGAGTAAGTCTGAGTAAGTCTGTGCACACACCCTTTAAAAAGAACTGTCTGAGAATCTAGCAGTTTGCCTTCCCACAGACTCAATTCCCACTAGTTTTTACAGCCAGAAGTTATCACTTATCTTCCAGGCACTGGAACCTTGGGCTGGGGAGCCTGGTGTGGAGCTGGGACCCCCTTGCTCCTGAGAAATCCCTCCCAATTTTTATCTACCACACATGGGTGTGGGACCAGCACATTCCACATCCTGCCCCTCCTACCAGTCTGGATATAGTTTTTTCTTTAATTTTCCATTTGTAGGACTTCCATTCAGATTGATTTCTGACAGTTCTGTATGATGATTGTTCTGTAGTTTTGTTGTAATTTTGATGTGATTGTATGAGGAGTTTAGCTGTGTTTATCTATGCCACCATCCTGACTGAACCTCTCCTCAATACATAAACTTTTGTTTGTCAATTATACCTCAATAAATCCAGGAGGAAAAAAGAGACCAGTCTGGAAAAACTCATACACATATGTTAATATTTTATCAAAAGGCAATCACAGCCCTGGCCAGTGTGGCTCAGTTGATTGAAGCATTGTCCCATAAAACGAAAGGTTGTTGATTCAATTCCCAGTCATGGCACATGTCTGGGTTGCAGGTTTGGTCACTGGTAGGGACACATGCCAGAGGCAATTGATTGATATTTGGCTCGCTCGCTCTCTCTCTCTCTCTCCCCCACCCACCCTTCTCTAAAATCAATAAGCATGTCCCTAGATGAGGATTCTTTTAAAAAAGGTATATCACAGTTTACCTGCCCTAAAATCAAGACTAAGAGAAGCACACCATTGTAATAAATCCTATATCTCCATAGAAAGAAGAGGAAAAAATGAAATTATTATCTGGGTCACTGAAGAAAAAAAAATTGTTGCAGTTAGAATTACTTCAGGTAATTCAAATGAAAGTAGAGATGCCCACCCCAACTCTTATACTGAAATTACTCATCAATGCCTCAATTTTCCAGTGTTTTAAAAATTCAGTTACAGAATTGAAGAGAAAACATCTATTCCACACACTCTACTTCCTGGAAGGACCATAGCCAAACTATTTCCAAAAAGTGAGAACCTATTCTATTTCTTAAGATATCAAGAGAAGGACATTTCCCACTGGAGTATGAATCAGGCAGAAAAATAGCAAAGACAGAAAGCTAGTTTGCTGCTTTTAAAATACCAGTTTTGGATGAGCAAATCCTTTTTTAAGAGGCTTATAACTTTATGAATTTGTATAGACTAAAAGTTACATCATTATAGCCTATCAAAAGGATTTCAGGGATGTATTTGAAGCAGGGTCTGGTAATTTGTTAAACGATTATCCTCAGAGATGAAAGTAGTACATGTGGCAAAAAAATCTGTTTTTTTCCCCATGTGATTTCAACTGGCCAAAGTTCCAACTGTCCAAAAATACAGAGAGGAGAGAAGACAGCTAAACCTGAGACAGATCGAATCAATGTAATGAAATTATGTGGTGTGGAGAGATTTGAGTCCGTAATTTAAATCTTTTTTTAAAAAAATTATTTATTCATTTTTAGAGAGGGGGAGAGAAGCGGGGGAAACGTCAATGTGTGGTTGCATTCCGTGCAACCCCTTCTGGGGACCTGGCCTGTGACCCAGGCATGTGCCCTACACTGGGAATCAAACCTGTAGCTCTTTGTTTGCAGGCTGGTGCTCAATCCACTGAGCCACACCAGCTAGGGCTTGAGTCCATAATTTAAAAGTCACCACCATGTATGTTAAATCCAGTTGATGCTGATCTTTAAAGTCCAATATGTGGAAGCAAGAAAACAGAATATTTAACAAAATTATCCTTTGTTTACTGATTTATTTTGCCTATATTTTCATGTTTCCTAAGATCTGGACAGTATTCCAGTCAAGAAAATAAAAGGAATATATATATTCTTTTTATATTCTGTGATGTTTTAACATTTGTTTTAAATTATAATGAAGACATAGAGAGTCAAGACCCAATTTCCAGTCCCAATACTCTTCATACATTAAAAAGTGGTATAAAGTAAAAAAGAACCTCCCCATCTTAATTCTTTGAGTTTATTTTGCAGTCAGTAGAAAAGTATTTGTCTGATTATTAGGTAGTGGCTTGGAGTACCATGTGAAAAAAAATGATCTAGAGGTGACATGCAGTACAGCCCAAAAAGTGATTTGATTGAGAAGTACTGTGTATCATGCTCGCCAACTGCTCAAAAAAAGAAAGGGAGAGAAGCACAAGCATTGTATACTGGTTATTCAAAAAGCACTTTTTATTTACTTTAACACAGATGCCTTTTTACAGTTGAAATAAAATATATGATACACAATTTTGAATTTTTAGCAGCACCTGCAACAAGAGGATTGTGGACTACCTCAGGGTAAAGTAGAGATGGCTGAGGCAGGCACAAATTAACCTGAAATTTAACAATCCACTGAAGTCATATGGAATCTGAGGCCCCCTGAATATTAGCTCAATACATGAAAATAAACAGAATAAATATTCTGTATGATGTTCAAATGGACCATTGAAAAACAGTATAGTTTCAATTAGAAATATTTTATTTAAAAAATCTAGTGTTTATGAAAAACTACCAAAAATACTGCACTGCACATTCTAGGGTACATACTTTCTAGGGTACATACAGTTCCTGGGCTTCACAGATTTAAGCCTTTGGTGTTTTTTAATCTAACTCAAATTATATATCACCAAAATGCCACTGTTTTTTTGTTACTTAATGTCAGGTGCTTTCACTAAAGTATTGTGTAGTGATTTGGCAGAAAAAAAAAATTGTCATAGCTAAGAGGAAAGAGGCCTCAGTTGACCTGCTAATAAAATTAACAATTGTTTTGGATGCACAGGAGGCCTATGAATGGGATACCCACATATTACTTTTTTTTTTTTACTTAAATGACCACATTTAATTTTGATAGAGACAAGTACTTTTGTGAGTAGATGGAGGTCTTTATGAAGGCCTGAGATCTACAAATAGAAATTTTATAAGCAGAGTGCAAGTAGAAAGAGAAGGCCCCAGGTCTCATGCACTTTAAAACAATTAGCAATTAACAGTTCTGATGTACAGATTTTTCACCCTAACAAGACTGTGGCAAAATGATCATAGAATTTGGAAACTAGTATGGCTGACTATAGGCATAGGCAGGATAGGGACCAATACTTATGAGCTATGGGGTCCCAGCTCTGTTCTTTGACTTCTAGCATAAAAGTAAGCTGGACAGTAGGGTCAAGACTATATTTAAATTGGAAATATTGAGTATGACTGGGTTGAAATACCCTCTTCAACTTGTCAGTGTGGCAAAAAAGTCCCAGAGCTCTTAAAACACCTATGGTTCAATGTGTAAGGCTGATTCCATGTGGCTACAATGGAGAGTTCTAGGCTGTATTCTTGTGAAAGCTCCCATGCTCCCCACCCTGGCCCAAGTCTCTTCTGGGAATCATTTATAACTGTCCCTCACTAACTTGGGTCACTATTTTTATCATAGGTATTTTAAAAGTACAGATAAAAAGCTATGCAGGAAAAACAGGTCAACCAAAAAGAACTAGACTGCATATTGATAGCTGGCAGCCATAGTAATCAAATTTTGACAAACTACTTTTGTATTTTAACATGGTCCTTTTAGGGTGTTTATATTAGGGCACACAATAATTACTTTGATCTCAAAAATTTTTCCTGCCATAGTATGAAAGCAAATAACAGAGCTATGTAGTTGCTGTTAAATGCTGATCCCAGAATAGTTTTTGAGCATTTTAAAAGTCCCTCTCCATAGTCTTAGCTGTTGTCTTAAGATATTTCAAACTATAACATGGCACTGAAACACAGTATGTAGCTTATAGATTCTTAGAACTTAGACCTGAAAGGGACCTTAAACCAAGCATCCAGTCAGTCAGAAATTATTTTTATGTTATTTTAACAGATGTTCATACAGCATCTACTTGAATATTTTTACTAGAAAGGAGTTCACTATTAAGGCAATCCATTCCACTGTTGGAGAAATCTAATCATGAGAAATTCATCCTAACACTGGGTTAAAATCTGCTTTCTGGTCACTTTCTTCTACAATAAATATTGGAGTTAAGGAACCTTGTGAGAAAAGCCCATTATCCCCCAATTTTTCTGAAGGTTTATGTGAGAGCACAGCATGGTGGACAAAAGGACCATCAAAATTATGAACAAAGAGCATTGCATTCAAAACCATATACTAAACAGCATTGCTAAATTGATAAGAGGTGGTCAGGGAAGCAACATCCTTATGCACCAAAAAAGTAGACTTATGAAGTAAAAGCAAACCAACCATTTATTTGCAAGGGTGGTTGGCATATTTAGACATAATTCATTTTGTAGTACCCTGTTACTTCAAATACAAGGAATATAATAAAGTTCCAGTGTCATCAGTGTATCTCTCATTGAGATGGTATTTTTTGAAAACCTCAGATGGGAGGAAAGCATACATAAGGATTTAAACAAGGCAGTGTACATAATTACACTTTCACATTCCTAATCATTACAACTTTTTATAATTCAAGCTTAGAACATCCTTGTTTGCATTATTATATTTATTTTAATACAGCTCAGAGTATTATTCCCCCTTTGACAGACATGTAAGAAACTGTTTGGCAATAGTTGGTGGTGACATTTGTTAGTGGACTAATGAAACACTTAAAGAAATAGCTGTAGCTCTTTAATTCCTTCATGCAGCTGGGTTCTAAGTTTAAACTGCGATTTGAAAAATATTTAAATCTCTCAGGACTAAAGCTGTCTGAATGTCCTGATGCACACAAGAAGGAAATAGCAGAAATCACACAAAATACACTTGGCTTGATAGGCGCTTTTAAAAATTTGCTCTACAACTTCAGTTTGAAAGGCTCTAAATAACAATTGCAACCTTATCTCTTACCCTTTCTTTTGTGTGTGTGCACTTTTAAAGAGGCACAGTTATTCTTACATTACTGACTGGCCAATTTGAGGTACACTTTTAAAAGGCTTCTTACTTTTAACAGCATGAAGATCCTGCTTTGGAGCCACTGTTCAAGTCAATAGTGTGACCTAACATGCAATGCTCCAACTGTTCCTCTACAGCCAGCACCTGCCTGACAGCTTCTTCAAAGGCCACTGTTACATTAGTGTCATCTTTGGCGCTTGTTTCTAGGTAAGGGTAATCCCCATTCTCCATGCACCAAGCTTGTGCCTCCTCAGTAGTCACTTGCCTATCCTCTTTGTCTACCTTGTTACCCAGAACTACAAAGGGGAAGTGCTCAGGGTCTTTCACATCTGCATAGTAGATGAATTCTTTTTGCCAGTTACCAAGGTTCTCAAAGCTCTGCCGGTCATCCACGCTGAAGGTCAAAAGGCAGCAGTCTGCTCCCCTGTAGAAGGGTGTCCTAAGGCTCTTGAAACGTTCCTGCCCTGCAGTGTCCCAGATCTGAAGAGTTACAAAACGTCCATCTACCTCCAGATCTCGATTTAAGAACTCTACCCCTATGGTGTGAAAAGCCTGGGAGTCAAATTTATTGGTTACATAACGGTTCATAAGTGAGCTTTTCCCAACTCCACCATCACCCAAGAGAATGACCTTTAAGAGCAGGGATTTACCACTCATTGTTGCAGCACCAGATAAGGAGGAGTTTCTAACCAAGAGAACCTGGAAACAAAATAAAAAGTAGGAGGGAAACAGTTAAACTTGAAATGGAATTCAACTTCATAATAAATTTATCTGAATTATGAGGCTTTCTAATTTAGCTTCTCTTGATTCATGCTCATTGACTGATATAGTACCACAAAAGGAACATACCTCTTTTTGCATGAGGAAGAAAATAGGTCTTGTTTTTCTGAGGTCTCTTTCTTGTGCCAGGAAAATCACTGAATGCAATGGGTAAGCAGACTAGCAGATAGTGCTGCAATTTGATTCAGTTCTGACCCTATTCTCTCTCAGATGAGGATTCTAGAACAGGGATGCCACTCAAATGTATAACTATATTAGCTTCTGGTTTGGACAGTTCCAAACAAGAGGCAAATAGTATGAAACTGACTGAAGTTTGTTCCTGATGGACCCAAGCATTATTGAGGAGAAAAGTCTGCATAAGCTAGAATTCTGTCAGTAGAGGTCTGGGCTAGAATTAGACCAAACTTGGAAGATAGAAAAAGGTCAGGCTTCTTCTGGCATTTGCCCCACTATAGTTAAATTTATATGGGTACTCCCATAAGTAAAGGATCTCCCATAATCTTTTCTTCATGGAACAATAGCAGTTAAGTCAATGATAGTTGGCTGGTACAAATATAACAGCTATTATTCAGGAGGAACGTATTGAATCGATTATTAAATTTTAGATTTAAGTTCTAATTCCATACGAGCACTAAAAAAACATACTGTAAACTCTGAAATGCTAATAATTATACTGAATCATTTTGTTACCTCCATAAATGTCTATACGCAGAATACCTAGAATGCATCTTGAGATAAAAAGATCAAATATTTACTGAACAACTACCTCGTACTAGATTCTGTTAGATACTTCCACACTAGCTCCATTATGGGAGCTCAACAATGATGATGGTAATTGGGTGTTATTTATTCAAGAAACCCAAAGAGATGAAAACTGATCATTAATCAAAACAGCACATGCAAGAGTTTGAAAGCACATACATTTGAAATGTAATTTTTTAAAAACCTCAGTAGTCCTTAAAATTATGTTGGTGTGCACGTGTGCTAACAATATATTTTTCTAAACATTCATTTTTAGGAGATCTGATGAAAAAGTATAAAATATATCTAGCCAGGTGAGTATGAAATATAAACCTACCCAGTTGGGTCTTTGTCACAATCTTGCCTTTTCTTGTTGTTTTTTTTCTTTTTTAGGAGTCTAAAAAATAAGTGTGGAAACATTATTTTTTAAAATCTATAATAAAATAAAGAATATATATATTAAAAAAACACACTGAAGTCAGGAAAAACAAAGACCAACCTCAAACTTACCTACAGAAAATGCTTTTAATAAATATACTTAAAAGTTTAAAATGCTATGAATGCTTAACATGAACAAAATAATTTTATTGCAAGAATGTTAACTTGTACGAACTTGAATGAACTTTATATGATTTTTAAAGTTTTACATTGTCTCTCCATTCAAAGTAAATAAAAGAAAGTGGGTGATATTCACAGTAGAAGATATACAGGAAAGGGAAAGCACAGGGAGTCCAAGATATGTTAAGATTCTATGTCAGAGATGAAATTCCTTCCCTTTATACCTACCAATGTTCTTATCTCCATGAACTTGCTAGTGTACTCACAAATCTAACTTGAGTTTGTCTCTGCATTTGATCCCACAAGATCAGTGAAAAAAAAAAAAGCTATGTTTGGGGATTCCCTGTTTACAATATATTCTCTTGGCTAATTATTTTACTCATTAATTTTGATCACCTGTCTTGAACATAAGTTTTAGTATTTAGCTGGTTTTATTAAATTCAAACACAACTTAATTGAATATTTTAATTAATTATGGCACAAGTCTTATTTAACCAGCATCAAGAATGCTGGTCTAAGAATCAAGATGGTGGAGGAGTCAGTGGAAGTCACAGTGACCTCCTCCCAGGACCAATCTGGAATTACAATTAAATTGTGGAAAAATCACCTGGAACAAATAACTGAACAATAGCGAGAGAGGAGCCTTGTAACCTCGGACAGACAGGAGAACCAGCTTTAGCACAACATAACTGGTAAGGAGTATGGTAGAAACTCAAGAAGGATATTGAAATGGCCAGTTGGATCTCCCTGAGATAAGTGGGGTCTAAATCATAAGTGGGGATCTCCAGCCTACAGCACTAGAGCCCAAAAAGTACACAGAAACAAATAGCTATGAAAAGGGGCAGGGTTGCTCTCTGCTAGAGACAGGAGGCTGGAGACACAAAGAGCCTTTCAAAGGGCCAAAACATAAATTTTTATTTGCAGCCACTTATCCTGGGCTCCGGCAAAGGTGGGGGCAGAGTGAGCTGGAGATGCCTGACAAGAGACTTGGGGAGGAGGCTTTGGGGAGAGAACTGAGAGAGTAGCTGGTGGGATCTTGGGGCTGACTCATCCCTTATATGGCAGCAGTCACCTTACTCAGGAGGACTACTCCCCTGAGAAGCAGCAGCATGAGAGGACCCAATAACTCCAACCCCAGGAGGGACTCTGCTATGCTATGTGGTGTCTAAGCCTGATTTCTGAGTACAGAGTGACTAGCTTAACAGCTGAAGGAGACAGACACAGACAATAGATTCCTGGAAGTCTCAAACAGACTGCCTAAGGTCAGACAGGGTCAACAGCTGACATCATCAGAAGCAGATCCAGAAAGAAAAAAAAGGGGTCTCCAACATAGAAGTTCACACCACAAAGTCAGGAAATCAAGACCAATCAATTTAAGAAGCAGAAGCAAAAAAGAAGAGTCTCACAAATAATGGGAAGACAGAGAAACACCCCCCAGTCGAAGGGAAAGGAGGAATCCCCAGAAAGAGAAATAAATGAAATAGAGGCAAGTAAACTATCAGATATTGAGTTCCAAACAACGGTTCTAAGGAAGCTCAATGAACTCAGTGAGCTCAGAGAGAATTACCAAAAACTACAGGGAAACTACAAGGAACTTACTGAAAACTATATCAACATGAAAAAGGACATAGAAACTATCAACAAGAGACAAGAGGAAATGAAGACTACAATTTCTGAATTGAAGAACACAGTAGAAGGAATCAAAAGCAGGCTAGATGAAACAGAAGATTTTACATATTGATTTTTAACTCACCTGAATATTTTTTGTATGATGTGTGAAATAGGGCTCTACATTTGTTTTATTTCAAGTAATAGTGATCCATGAACCTTATTTGTTGAATAAGCCTTATTTTCCCCATTGATTTGAAATATCAATTTAATTATATATTACATTGTTAGACAGATATATACATTTGTTTCTAGAATGCTCATTATATTTCATTGATCTACTTGATCATTTCTGTGCTGGTGTCATGTTATTTTAATTGCTGAGACTTTATAATGGATTTAAATTTTTAAATATTTTATAATGGACTTTGACATTTAAAAAATAAATAAAATGAATCCACATTTAAAAAAATAAAAGAAAGAATGAACTCCTACCTTTTGTAACAACATGGATGGAACTGGAGACTATTATGCTAAGTGAAATAAGCCAATCAGTGAAAAAGAAATACCATATGATCTCAGTTATAAAAGGAATCTAATGAACAAAATAAACTAATAAACAAAACAGAACCAGAGACATGGAAACAAGGAACAGACTGACAGCTGCCCAAAGGGAGTTAGGTGGGGAGGGGGGAAATGGTGGAAAGAAGGGAAAGTGACTAGTCAAAGAACATGTATGAATGACCCATGGAAATGGACAATGGCGTAGGGATTGACTGTAGGAGTTGGGGGAGGGCTGGGTGGCAGAAAGCAAAGGGGGAAATATTGGGACAGCTGTAATAGAATAAACAAGAAAAAATATTAATTTTTTTAAAAAAGAATGCTGGTCTAAAAAGAAAAACAGTCCCTAGATTTGTTGAGTGTTATTCCTTAGTAAGGAAAAAAATAAGCTTTTAAGAAATCTCTTCTGCTTTATAATCTCATTATTTTTTCAAATATAGGTAAAGTGTATAATAAGGGATTTATTAGAGATAGAAATCAGTAAATATAAATTTAAGTAATGTCTTTAAATTGATAGGTTTTTCCTCCTTGTTGGTCTGTATCTATTCTAAAGAATTCTCAAGTTTTCCACAGTTCTTGATTTTTGCCCTTTTTTTCTTTGCTCTCAAACTTCCATCTTTGGCACCAGCTCAAGTAACAAACAGTTCTTTAAATGGATGGAACAAGTGTTAGCACACCTCTTTATTTTTAATACTGGTCTATAGGATATCTTTATAAAGCCAAACTCTTGAACTCTCACTTTTAAAAAGTAAAATAAAAAATAAAAGGAACAGAAGGAAGTACAAACTTGGGCACAATACTGATGCTATAAGGGCCCATGCCAAATGAGTTTCTTAAGTTTCTAGCAAACAGGTGTTCATGCCATTCAACGACTCACTAACTCTACTTTCCCAGTTGCAGATGCATGAGATGATGGGTCTAGGACTGAGTGCATATGGAAACCAAATACTCAACTCCAGGAATAATATTAATACCTATCTGAGATAATGCTGCACTTGCTTGTACATTCCCTATTTGGTCATGTGCACACATAGCTTCTGGGTACATATGCTCTCTACCACAGAAAAGGCAGGAAAAACAATGTGGTTTAGTGTCAAGTGCACTGGACTGGTAGCAACTGGGAGATAAGAGTCTTCATCATTGCTTTCCCATTCGTTTATGTTATGAACTTGGACAGGTCACTTACAGTAATCTTGCTCTGTTTCAATACCTTCCTATATGAAAATAGAGCTGGTAATACCTGCCCTACTTAACTCATAGGATTTGGGGGCAAATGAATATCTTAACAAAGTGTGCAAAGCATTTATTGAAATTTTGGATTGAGGTCTTTGTTTCTCTTGCTCCTCCACTTCCTTTCATTCACTGATGAGAGGGCCTTATAAGTTAGTATTAATCCTTCTCAGAAAGGGCCTGCCAGTAGGAAGATAACAATTCTTTCTTTTCTCTGTCTTCCATATCTGAGAATGTCTTGTTTCCCAAAATTTTGAGCATCTGCATATACTACAGAATCTCAGCGTTGGAGGCACCTTAAAGGTCTTCTGGTCCAATCCTGCTACTGATGCTTGAGAAAACATTTGAGTACCTATTATGTGCTGTGTCCTTACTAGGGTGACCCTCCAGTCTCCATTATCTGTTTGTTTGCTGGAGGTAGAGATGAATATAGTTTAGGCTTGTCTCCTTGCCTTCAGTCACTAAATGCTGCTGATTTTTCCTTGGACTATCCTTTTCCAGTCTTCTGGTACCATCCTCATTTTGGACCATATCTCCTTGCATCTATTAAGAAAGCTTCCTGGCTATTCTCTCCCTTCCCTCTGGTTTCTCCTTACACAATCTACTTTGCAAAACTTAATCACTTGAACACTCATTGGATATAGACACTGTTGGAAATGCATACATATTTCAGGTGAGGTCTTAACCTCAAGGAGTTCACAAATTAACACATAAACTTCAGATCTTATAGTTTATAGTTGAAACAGTATCATTATACTGTCTTATTTGGTTAACAAAACTTTTTGTCAGGTATGTCTTTCCAACACAATCAAATTTTAAATTCCCGGATAGTAAGACCATGTTTGTTTGTCTTTGAAGCCCCTTCAACATGCAGCACCAGGGTCCTCCATATGACTAATCAATAAATATTTATTCATTAATTAACTGTTAGGTAGGTGCCCAGAACTAATGCCTCTGAATTTATGCCAAGGTACAATAGATCCACAGTTCTGTAAGAAATCAAAATACTATTATTTATAAGGTAACTAGAGGACAGAAGTAATGGACTTATCTGGATCATTTTCTAAATGGGACTTAATAGGAATTCCACCTATTGAAAGCTGATAGAAATACTCCAGTTTCCCTCCCTTGACCTCACATTTCAAAAATAAGTATACAAATTTCTTGATTCCTGTCAAAAATAAGAGAATAATCCTCTCCACTTCATGTTTTCAGTGTTTGCTCACAGCGCTATCATCACCATCATCATTTGAAAATGAGTGTGACCTCCTTCAGTACATATTTAAGTTAAAAGAAAAACTAATACAGTATAAAAGCAAGTCAATTTTTCCTACCCAGAATATGCCAAATTTAAATCAAACCTTGAAACAAGATAACATAAATAGGTAAAAGAACTCTTTGATAACACTAAGTACATCTAATAGGAAAGTCATACTCTTTATATATCATTTATGGGTTTCATATAAGGTTAGGATTTGGACTAAAATGTTTATTCTGATTTCGGTCCTATTCAGAAAAAGGTCTAACTTTAACAGACCAACTATCTTAGAGATGCAATTCTCCTTTCCTATCCCACTGCCCCAAATAGATTAACAAGAATTCTGTGATGGTAGTTTATTCATTTTTTTCTAGTTAAAGTCTCAGCCAGTAAGTTGAATTAAGAATTCAGATAACCAATATTTGCCAGCTTTCTTTGTTCTTCAACATACTTGAAACCTTCTGAGTTTGCTGTGCTGGCACCCACACAGGTTTATTAAACTGATTGTATTTAGTCTGGGGTAGGGGTAGAGGTGAGGGAGGAGGCAGTACAATGAGGAGAAAGAGGTTGAACCTTTAAAAATAGTACATTTTAGTGTGACGATGGAGAGAAGAGAGAAATGCAAATTAGTAACGTCAATTTGGTTGCCATGGGTAGAATGATGCACAAATTCATAGTGCAGATTAGGAGCAAGTCTTGAGAACGGTGTGTACTGCAGGACTGGGGGTGGGAATAGAGCAGCAGAAGAGGGCTAGAGAGTGGATGAGAGCAGCACTAGTGGCAATCTGCAGAGGAGATGAGCCATGGTTGGAGCTGTGAGGAAAGGCCCATCTTGTGGTGACTCACTGGTTGAGGCTCCTCAACTCACTGTTGATTCCTGGCAAAACATTTGTTAATACTGCACTCAAGACCTGGGGTAAGCTTTCTTTAATCTTTGTAAAAATCAGTACAAATAAGAAATGATCGAATCCTTGAGATTCTCCACCTCAAATGGTATAGACTGTTTCCAGTACAACCTAATGCTTGGTGGTAGTGTGGGGGCGGGGGAGTTTCCTAGCAGAGAAGCCCTCTGATGTGCATGCTGGATTCATTTGGTAGAGCTAACAAGTTATCAGCTACATCCATACACTGAGTCCAAGCACCACAGCTGTCATGCCACTGAAATGCTATTCCCACATTTATGCCCATATTTAGATCTTATATGCAACTAGAAGAGACCAAGGTAGAATTTCACCTCTAACCTTTCATTCCTCGTGATGACTGCTCTGCAGCTATGAACCTGAAGGCACACTAGATAGCAATTTGGCACTGTCCCCAGGCCACTTCTTCCCAAGTAGACTGGCTGGACACAAATAGGTAAGGATCGGGTAAGTGACCAGGGTACCAGGAGAAGAGCCTTCCTTAGGAGACCAGGAATGTTGTCATCTTTATGACAGGGATACTGTTAACTTGGAGATATAGACAGTGAGATGTCACGCATGGTTTCCACTACCTCGGACCCAGGTCCTCTCATCTCTCAGCTCTTAGAATCAGTAGCCCTGGCGCATGCGCACTGAGCCACACCCGATCTCCAAGGAGCCATCTGCCTCCCTGCCTGGCTCTGTCAGCCGCTGGGATTACTCAGCAACACCCCCCCTCTGCCGCCACCTACCCCAAACTCTGGCCACTGCAGTATTGAGGTCTCTTTCTCAAGGGTGAGCACCCCCAGAAATCACCTAGATCTCCCTTTGTCCATTTTCCCCCAAAACCCCAGCCTCTCGGCCTCTTGGGTCTCGGCGGTCCACCGCCCTCCCTGCCCACGCACAGGCACCTTACCTGACACAATGGGACAGAGAAAGAAGGGATCCTTAGGCACCAGGCAGTCAGCTCTAGGAACTGGCGTCCCAGCTCCTCAGAGGCACCGTCACTGCTTACACTGCCTCCTCCTAGTCCTCAGTGGGGCAGCAAGTGCAGCTTGGACCTCGGCGGCCTGACAGCTGCTGCTCGCGACCGCTGCTGCTGCCCTGCTGCCACGCAGCGTCTCACGCCGGCGCCTGCCTGCGAGGGGAGGGGGCGGGGCCCCGCGCCGCCTCTTCGGGCCCCTTTCTTGGCGCTGGGGACTCAGCTGCCTCCCTCCGCTGGTGGAGAGCCCTACCTGGTTCGCTCACTCTTCTTTTATGCTTAGTGTCCAAACCTGGTCTCCCCTGTCCTCTGCGCCTCCCCTTGGTAGGCATGGCGACAATGGATCGTCAAATACTGCTCTCCCATTTAGTTCCTCTGCAGCCAGAGTCCACAGCCCCATTTCCTGCAGTTGCCCTTCGATGTACCTCATTTACCTTACGGCCAAACCTTCTACTTTTGCAAAAGGATAACACGTACATTTTCCTGTTTCAAATAGCTCAGGGAAATATAGTACTAGCAAATACATTACATAACGCATTACTAGGTCCCCTAGCTGGCTACTGCTCATGAAATTCTCGTAACAACCCAAAAACAAAGGTTCGCATTTGTAGCTCAGGCATAGAAGACACTGCCTTTTACCCTTACCAGTTAGCGTTCCGGAGGGCCACATAGAGAGCATTGCTAGAGGTTTCCGAAATTATTGATGGAGTAGAATGAAATGTTCCAGTTGCACCCAGCCTCTCAGCTAGTACTTTTTTGTTGTCTCCTGTGGCCCTCTAGTATTTCCAACTTGTTTGTGACTTATTCTTTCCTGGAATCAAAGGAGGATGGAGCTCATGGGGTTATTCAGCCAGCACTCCATCTTTCTGTCAGGCAGATCCATTTGTGAAGCTTCCCCAATGTCTGAAGACCTGTGCCTGCATGGCACTGCTCCTCACTCACTGTATGCCTCCTGAAGGTCCTCACACATGCCCTCCCTCCATAACTACTCAGTCAATGCAGCAGGGCCGAGCTTAAATGTCATTTCCTTAGGGTAACCTTTCTCAATAACCCCTGAATGGAGAAAATGCCCTGATTTATTCTCTTACAGTCTCATGTAGACTGTTGTGCCTTTTCTTCATACTACTTAATCTGTTAATGATTAGGCATTCAAATGTATGATATTTTGGTTGACAACTGCCTTCTTCCACTAAACTATGTTGCATGATAAAGTCAAGGACGGTGACTGTCTAGATTGACCATCATATCCCCAGGGCCTAGGGCAATGCTTGTTACACAGGACATACTCAGAAAATATTTGTTGCATATGAATGAATGTTTTTTCATCAAAATTGTTGTTCTTTAAAAATAAAATGAAGGGATCTAAATGAATCCCTGAGCTCCTACTCAAACCAGTCCCCCGCCTTCTCCAAACACATTAAAACCCTCTTCTGATGGACATAGTCCTCTAAATCAATTTTTTACTCCCACATTTTTATCTGTAATAACAGGAAAATTTGAGCATGGGTCCCCATATATGTATATGTATTTTTGGATTATACACATGTACTACTGTGCATATATATATTACTGTATAGTATATATTATAATACATATACATTAAAAACATTCCAACATAGACATTTTAAAAGAATGAGAAAAATATAAATATATTTCATTGTTTTTTTCTGCACTCCAGTGAACTGTTTAGTAAACTGCTCAAAATAATAGTCCTTCATACTAAAGTATCTCATCTTTAGGTGACTCTAGAGTCTTCTTTCCTTTTCTCATAGATGATATTTTTCAACAGTGTAATCATCTCTGAGAATCCTCCAAACTACTTGCAAGTTTTAAGGTCCTTTTAATTTCTAGGTTTTCATACCCTGTTCTGTAGTCAGAAGCTCATAATTGCTGAAGGCATCACACATTTGCAGAATGTTCAAACCCTTAAGAATAAACAAAATCCGATGTTAGCCCACGTACTCTTAATTGCATGTCCTATATTAAAAGAGTCTCTAGAGGCCACTTGAAAAACAACTATTATCCAAGCAGAATAGAAGCAGCATACTACCACAATTTATTAGGGAACAACACAAAAACAGATAGCTCGAAGTTTCAAAGTTGTAGGTGGTCTTGTAGCTCTTACACTGTCAAACCATGCCCTCCACAAATGCTTCCTTGCATAAGGAAATAATATAATCCTGTTTTTATAACACAGTCACACACACACACACACACACACACACACACAATTTTTATCATACTGTGGTCAGAAGATAGGAGGCTAAACCAAGATTGCCTTTAAATAACTGGAGAAAAGGTAACTGGAGAGTGACACACACATGCAAAAATCAACACTCAATGTATAAAACTTATTATTTCCAAAAGTCCCCAATTATGATTCAATTTTTAAATACATTGACTTGGGCTTCAAGAGGATATAATTGGAACGTGATTAATATAAAAGCCTGATTCAGTGTTCATAAGATGCTCAAAAGAGGTCCATGAAGGGATCCAAATAAATTCATAAACACTGCATACTATTTCCCTTCCTGGAGAGTCACAATGCATATTAGAACATTAAAGCATCTTTTGTTTATGGAATACCTGTTAACA
Organism: Pteronotus mesoamericanus; assembly: GCF_021234165.1. Classification (NCBI taxonomy): domain Eukaryota; kingdom Metazoa; phylum Chordata; class Mammalia; order Chiroptera; family Mormoopidae; genus Pteronotus; species Pteronotus mesoamericanus. The sequence goes on along the minus strand of NW_026555322.1, from coordinate 284,572 downwards.
GGACTCGTACACTTCAGAACCCAGTTTGGCAGCTGCTATCTTAATTGTGCAAAGCTGTAACGTGGTAACAGGACATTGGTTTGCCTTGAACGTGGATGGAAATAAATGGCCTTTTGCCTGGCAACTCATACAGATTTGTAGTGGCTTTCCAGAGAACTGAGCTCTGGAGGATTCCAAGGTGCAACCAGCTCAGTAGAGAAGAGTAATTAGTGATGACTACCATGCATGAGGCAATGTGTTTGCTGTCTTTGGCCTAAAGTATTTATATTGCAACTATACATTTCATAGTTGCCAGATAGTTCTGATTTTGAATATATTGTTCTGATGTCCCCATGTTTACAATAATAATTATAGGGCCATCTGATATTTTTATTCAGAAAACATAGTAGCCATAGGTGTGTAAAAAGGAAATTGGGCAGTAAGAATTTTCCAGTCATTACCCGTCATTGTCCAAAAGGAAGTCACTGGTTCTGGTGACACAATAACTTTTTTTTTTTATCACTTGACATGTGGGTAATTTTTGGAATAGGGATACTTTGCAAATTTTTCCGTAGCCTGAAGGAAAGATCTCTGGAGATCACTTAATTATTGAAAGAATCAGCATGAACTCAGTTTTATTATTTTAAAACTATACACTTTATTTTATTTTTAAAAAAAAATTATTTATTTATCTTTTGAGAGAATGGAAAGGAGGGAAAAAGAGAGGGAGAGAAACATTGGTGTGAGAGAGAAATATCAATTGGCTGTCTCTCACACGTGTCCCAAGTGGGACTGAACCTGCAACCTAGGCATGTGCCCTGACTGGGAATCAAACCAGTGACATTTTGCCCTGCAAATTTATGCCCAACCTATTGAGACACACTGGTCAGGAAAAAATATGTATTTTCAAGGTCTGTTCACTGAAAACACTTAGAAACACTGAAAATCCCAGTGCCAAAAAGCAATCTAGTGCCTAAATTGAGATTCTGAATGCCATTTCCCAATGAAAGGAACCAAGGTTCCTTAAATAAATTTCTATGTCAAGAAATGTCCAAGATTATCCTGGAATATTTTGTCACACCAGATTGCAAAGAAGCTAAGAAACTGAGATATTAGAAAAGATATATTGGGTTGGCCAAAAAGTTCATTTAGTTTTTCCATAAAACAAAAGGCACATTTTTTTCACCAATAATTTTATTGATATGGACATTTTGAGTATGTCAGCTATTTCCCACATGGTATAACTTTGTTCTCAATTGATGTCTGTATTTGATCGCTATCAACTTCAACTGGTCTACCCAACTGTGGAGCATCATCCAGCAAGAAATCTCCAGCATGAAACTTCACAAACCACTTTTGATATGTTCAATCAGTCACAGCACATTCTACATATACTACACAAATCTTTTTTTTTTTTTACATTTCAGTTGTGTTTTACCTTTCTTGAAGTAATAAAGCATAATATGCTGAAAATGTTGCATGTTTTCTTCCATCATTAATATGGCTACACAAAAATTCACCAATTTTGGTAAGTTTTTAAAAAATGCATGCTGATAATACAGCTGTCACAATATAATCTAACAAAATTATTTTGAATAAAGTTAAAGACAACTAAGAGCTATTAGAGCCATCTTACAGAAAAAAAAAATGAACTTTTTGGCCAACCCAATATATTGGTCTCTGCCCCCACCTCTCCATTCCTGACATAGAACTTCTGAAAGCCTTGTGAATTTCTAAGGGATAAGAGCATTAGGAGCATCTTTGTTCTAATATTTGGTGTTTGACCCCAGTTCCTGACACAGGGCCCCTAAATACCATGTTATTTCCCGGGTGATAGGATTGTCTTTTCTTCTTATGAGGGGACTCTGGGTGGCTCCTGGATGACTCCTGCATGGGGCATGGTCACCAGAGAGACCAAGCCATAATAAGAAGCTTGGAATTTTCAGATCTTCCTGTCCCCTTCTCCAGATAGATCCTCTGTAAATATCCCAAAAGTATGGGGTTCAGAGAACTTCCAGGTTGGTGAACACAACTACTTACCCTGAGGATGATGCACCTGAACTCCGCGGGGACAGAAGCTCCCACTCTCAGGACCCTCCCAGACCTCACCCTATGCATCTCTTCATCTGGTTGTTTATCTGTATCTTTATCATGTCTTTTAATAAACTGGTAAACCTAAGTAAGTGTTTCCTTGATTTCTGTGAGCTACTCTAGCAAATAATGTAATCTAAGGGAAAGGGGATAATGGGAACCTCTGACATAGCTCATCAGTCAGAATCACAGGTAAAAACCTTGACTTGTGATCAGGCTTTTCCCTGTACTGGACACTACTAGGCTAGTGTGAAAAAGACTTGGGAACCAAGTTGAAGAGACTCTCACTGGTCAGATATGAATCAATTTGAGCATCAGTAAAGATAGTAACTACAATGTACTGAAATATACCAAATATATTTAAATATATGAGTTACTAATGATACTTAAAAATATTATTGCTCAATCTGGAGAAAGCTAGAAAACTAGCTCATTATTTTGAAACTGGTAAATAAAATAATAAATCAAATATTTAACTTGCCTTTCTTATGCACATCTTTCTGTATAACCAGATAGTGAGAAAAATGTTGTTTTGTGGAAGAGTTCCAACTAATAAATTAAGAAGGAATTATAGAATTTTACACCTGTTAATGAATTAATGGATTTAGGCAACAATCATCAATTGTCTGCTAAAATTCAAAAGAAGTAATAACTAAATATCATATGACTCCTAATAGAAAAACAAAGCAGTGCTATCAGAGATATAAAGTACAGCATAGGGAATACAGTCAGTAATATTTCAATAACTAAGCTGTCAGGTGGATACTGGAAATATCAGGAGGAACACTTTGTAATAAAGTATATTATTGTCTAGTCATTATGCTGTACACTTGAAACCAACACAGAATAATACTAAAAGTACACTATAATTAAAAGATTAAAAAATAAATAATTTAAAAAAGTCAATGAGGTATTTTTGCCAAAAAAAAATGTAGAATTTGATTCTGATCAAACTTCTAGATATAACTATGAATTTTTTGCAAAATACAAGAACAAAGATGTTAAATAACGTCACAAGGATTTAAGCAAGAACATCCAGACATATATATAGAGTGAGGATGTTGGGGAGGGGAACTCTACAGAAAACAGCATGATTTCTTCATAAATTACAATAGAGAATCTATCTGAAAATGAAAGTAAGATGGGTAAAAGAAGGGAAAGGGTCAAATCAAGAAACATGTATAAAGGACCCATGGACAAGGCCAAAGTGGGGAAGGATTGAGGGTGGGGCAGGGGAAAGTGGTGGCAGAAAAATAGAGACAAACATATTTGAACAATAAAAAAATTTTAAAAAGAGGAAACATTGCATTTACATTAGCATCAAAAAGAATAAAAATAAAGCCATGACCAATGTGGCTCAGTTGGCTGGAGCATTGTAACGAAATCGAAGTGTTGTGGGTTTGATTCATACTCAGGGCACATACCTAGGTTGTAGGTCCAATCTCCAGTCATGGCATGCCCAATCCCTGGTCAAGGCGCATACAGAAGGCAACCAATCAATGTGTTTCTCTTCCATGGATGTTTCTTTCTCTCCCTTCCCCTCTCTCTTCCTTTCCCTCTAAAAGCAATGAAAAAATGTCCTCAGGTGAGAATAAAAAAAAAATTTAAAGGATGAAGATACTTAGGAGTAAGTTTTTTAAAAGAAGTGCAAAACGTAAACCCTTAGAAACAGCAAAATGTTGAAAAAAATTAAAGATCTAAATAAATAGATATCCCATGTTTATAGAGCAGAAGATTTAAAATTATTAAGATGCCAATGCTCTCTAAACTAATCTGTAGATTCAATGCAATCCCTACCAGAATTCCAGTTGGCTTCTTTGTAGAAATTTACAAGCTGATCTTTAAATCTGTATAGAAACTGTGTAACTTTATAATTTTTCCACTGAAAGTGGATAAATAGGTATTTGGCCATCATGAGTTTGACCAGCATGTATTGGTCTCCTTTGAGGTTCCTTGTATCTGAAAATCCAAGGAGAAATTCCCACATCTTACCCATTCACTGGTCTTTTCACTCTTTGAAGTTACCCCTTAATAGAAAACCCACCTCCCCCTGATGTCTTCAGAATTCAGTATATAGGCTCTCAGTTTTGGCACGGGTTTTTGAGGTTATCTAATCCATGAATCCCCAATCCTAGATGCACATCAAAATCACATACAGGATTTATCAGAAGTATAGATTCAAAGTCTCTGACTTTGAAATCTCTGCCATGGAACCCAGGAATGTATGTTTTTAATAACTTCCCTAAGGGAGTTTGATAACCTGGCCCATATACAAGCATTTAGAAAGCATTAACTTTTTCTAGCCTGTCATCTGTTACAGGATCCTTTCTATAACTCCCTGACCTGTGGTCATTCAATCTCTTTTTTTATGTGTATACTTAAGGATTTTTTAAAGTATATTTTATTGATTATGCTATTGCAGTTGTCCCATTCTTTCTCCCCTTTATCTCCCTCCACCCTGCACCCCCACCTACAGCAATCCCCTCCCCTTAGTTCATGTTCATGGTTTGTACATATAAGCTCCTTGACTTCTCCATTTCCTATACTATTCTTTTTTTAAAAAATACATATTTTTATTTATTTCTAGACAGAGAAGATGAGAGGAAGAAAGAGAGGAAGAGAAACATCAATGAGTGATTCCCTCTCGCACACCCCCTACAGGGGACATGGCCCACAAACCAGGAATGTACCCTAACTGGTAATCAAACTGGCAACCCTTTGGTTTTGAGGCCAGCACTCAATCCACTGAGCCACACCAACCAGGGCTATTTCCTATACTATTCTTAACTTCCCCCTGTCTATTTTGTTCCTACCTATTATGCTTCTTATTCCCTGTGCCTTTTCCTGCATTCTCCCCCTCCCCCTCCCCACTGAAAACCCTCCATGTGATCTCCATTTCTATGATTCTGTTCATGTTCTAGTTGTTTGCTTAGTTTTTGTTTGTGTTTTTTAGGTTCAGTTGTTGATAGTTGTGAGTTTGTTGTCATTTTACTGTTCATAATTTTTGAACTTCTGTTTCTTAGATAGGTCCTTTTAACATTTCATACAATAAGGGCTTGGTGATTATGAATTCTAACTTTAACTTATCTGGGAAGCACTGTATCTGCCCTTCAATTCTAAATGATAGCTTTGCTGGATAGAGTAATCTTGGATGTGAGTCCTTGCCTTTCATGACTTTGAAGACTTCTTTCTAGCCCCTTTTTGCCTGTAAGGTTTCTTTTGAGAAATCAGCTGAGAGTCTTATGGGCACTCCTTTGTAGGTAACTCTCTCTTTTCCTCTTGCTGCTTTTAAGATTCTCGCCTTATCTTTAGTCTTGGGTAACTTAGTTATAATGTGCCTTGGTGTGTTTCTTCTTGGACCCAACTTCCTTGGGACTGTCTGAACATCTTGGACTTGCATGTCTTGTTCCATCGCCAGATTGGGAAGGTTTTCCTTCATTATTTTGTCAAATAAGTTTTCAGTTTCTTGCTCTTCATCTTCTCCTTCTGGCACTGCTGTGATTTGGATGTTAGAATGTTTAAAGTTGTCCCACAGGTTCCTCAGTCTCTCCTCATTTTCTTTTGAATTCTAATTTCTTCATTCTATTCCAGTTATATGTTTACTTCTTCCTTTTGTTCCAAATTGTTGATTTGATTCCTGGTTTCCTTCTCTTTGCTGTTGGTTCCCTGCATATTTCTTTTTAATTTTTAACTCACCTTTACTCTATTACAGTCTCAATTACAGTAGTCTCAATTTTTTCCTTTTTACCCCACTCCACCCATCCAACCCACACTCCCCACTCCCACAGTCAATTCCCACTCTGTTGCCCATGTCCATGAGTCATTCATATATGTTCTTTGTCTAGTCCCTTCCCCTTCTTTTCACCATTGCCCGCTTTCCTCATTCCCTCTGGTCACTTTCAGTCTGCTCCATGTTTCCATGCCTGTGGTTTATTTTATTTGTTAGTTTATTTTGTTGAATAGATTCCACTTATAAGTGAGATCCTATGGTATTTGTGTTTTGCCAACTGGCTTATTTCACTTAGCAAAATATTCTCCAGTTCCATCCATGTTGTTGCAAAAAGGTAAGTCCATCTTTCTCTCTTTCTCTCTTTCGTTCTTTTCTTTTCTTTTCTTTCTTCTTTCCTTCTTAAATGCAGATTGATTTTATTTACTTTTTTTAATGTCAAAGTCAATTATAAAATATTTAAAAATTTAAAACCATTGTAAACTCTCAGCAATTGAAACAACATGACATCAGCACAGAAATGATCAAGTAGATAAATGAAATATAATGAGCATTCTAGAAACAAAAATATATATCTAACAATGTATTATATGATTAAATTGATATTCTAAGTCAATGGGGGAAAATAAGGCTTATTCAGCAAATAAGTTGCATGGACCTCTATTACTTGAAATAAAAAAATATAGAGCCCTATTTCACATATTATACAAAAAATATTCAGGTGAATTAAAGATCAATATGTAGAATCTGAGTTGTTCTAGGAGAAAATACAAACTAATATTTTCCTTACCCTGAAGTAAAATATTCAAACCCAGAAGCTATAAAGTAAAATACTGACAATATGACTACATTAAACATTTAAGACTATGTAGTAATATATGTGTAAAAAAAGTTAAAGGACTACTAATAGAATGGAAAAGTATTTGCCACACATCTAAAAATGGGTTAATAGTTGATTTTATTTTTTTAGGGAAAAAATTCAAAAAACCATTAATCAATAAATGGGTAAAGAATACCAAAAAGTCATTTAAAACTTGTTAAACATAATAGAAATAGGCAAGAAATACACAAAAACAGGTTTAGTTTGAACAGATAATAAATTAACAATTAAAATAACACTTCATTGTCACAATCAGATTAATACGTATTAAAATTATTGGTAATATCCAGTATTGACAACTTTGAAAGGAACTGGGTATTCATAGACTCCTTTTCTTCATCTTAAAGCAGTCCCTTTAGCATATTTTGCAGTGCTAGTTTGGTGGCGGTATATACTTTAAGCCTTCTTTAGTCTGGGAAACTCCTTATTTAGCCTTCCATTTTAATTGAGAGCCTTGTTGGGTACAACAGTCTTGGTTGCACGTCTTTGCTTTTCATTACTTTGAATATTTCTTGCCACTCCCTTCTGGCTTGTAGCGTTTCTCTTAAGTCAGCTGCTAGCCATATTGGGGCTCCCTTATATGTTGCTACGTGTTTCTCCCTTGCTGCCTTTAGTAGTCTCTGTTTGTTGTTGATATTTGCAAATTTTATGATGATATGTCTTGGAGTGGGCCTCATTGGGTTCCTCTTGAAGGGGACTCTATGTGCTTCCTGGACTTGTGTGACTTTTTCTCTCCTCCAATTAAGGAAGGTTTCTATTATTACTTTTTCAAATAGGTTCTCTATCCCTCCTACACCCTCTCCTCCTTCTGGTATCCCCATTATACAGATATTATTATGTTTCATGTTGTCCTGCATTTCCCTAAATGCCTCATCATTCTTTTTGCATCTTTTTTAATTTTCTTGCCCTTTCTGGGAGCTTTTTTCTATCTTGTCTTCCAGCTCACTGATTCAATCCTCTGCTTCATCCAGCCAGCTTTTGATTCCTTCTATTATGTTTTTCAATTCAGAAATTATATTCTTCATTTCCTCTTGTCTGTTATTGGTAGCTTCTATGTCCTTTTTCATGTTGATATAGTTTGTAGTAAGTTCCTCATAGTTTCCCTGTAGTTTTTGGTAATTCTCTCTGAGCTCACTGAGCTAATTGAGCTTCCTTATAATCATTGTCTGGAACTTGATATATGATAATTCACTTGTCTCTATTTCATTTAGTTCCCTTTCTGAGGATTCTTCCTTTCCCTTCAAGTAGCGGGTATTTATTTGTCTCCCCATTTTTTGTGAGACTTCTTTTTGGCTTCTGCTTCTTAAATTGATCTGTCTTGACTTCCTGACTTTGTGGTGTGAAATCTACAGTAGGAGACTGCTGTTTTTACTTTCTGGGTCTGCCTCTGATGATGTCAGATGTCCCTGTCTAACTTTAAGCAGTCTGTTCAAGATTTCCAGGAATCTACTGTAGCAACTCTCTCCTTTAGCTGTTAATCTAGTCACTCTACACTCAGTAGGCTGGCTTAGAAAGCTGACAGCAGGGCAGTGTCCCTCCTGGGGGTGGGGCTATTAGGTCCTCCCATGCTACTGCCACTCAGGGGAGAGGTCTCTGCCTCAGCGAGATGGCTGCTGCCATATATAGGGGAGGAGTCAGCACTGTGATCCCGCTGGCTACTCTCTCCCTTCTCTCCCCAAAGCCTTCATCCCCAGTCTCTCCCCAAGTGTCTCCAGACCACTTTGTGCCCCCTTTAGCCAGGGATCTACTATCTGTGACTGCCACTGTGCACTCAGCAGGTGGCTTAGACAGCACAGGGTGAGGTGGAGTCCCACCTGGGGGCGGGGCTATTGGGTCCTCTGATGCTGCTGCATCTCAGGGGGCATGGTCTCTGCCTGAGCAAGATGGCTGCTGCCACATGGAGGATGAATCTGCACCAAAATCCTGCCAGCTACTTTCTCAGTTCTCTCCCCAAAACATTCTTCCCCAGTCTCTCCCCAGGCATCTCTAGCCCACTCTGTCCCCGCCTTTCTGGAGACCAGGGTAAGTGGCTGCAAATAAAAATTTATGTATTAGCCCTTTAAATGGCTCTTTGCATCTGCCGCGGCCTGTCTCTGGCAGAGAGCAACTCTGCTGCTTTTCACAGCTGGCTGTTTTCTGTAGACTGTTTGGGCTGTTGTGCTGTAGGCTGGCTATCCCCACTTTTGGTTTAGACCCCCTCTTCTCAGGGGGATCCAACTGGCCCTTTCAATATCCTTCTGTCACTGCCACCCATGTGCACCCCACCCACCTTCTTGAGTCTCTATTGCACTCCTTACCAGTTATATTGCACTAAAGCTGATGCTATTGTTCAGTTGTTTGTTCCAGGTGATTTCTCCACAATTTAGTTGTAATTCCAGATTGGTCCTGTGAGGATGTCAGTGTGACTTCCACTCACTCCTCTGCCATCTTGATTCCACTAGTTTTCTGTTCCCTCATATTTTTCTTTATTTCACTTTGTATAGCCTTCATTTCTTCCTTTATTTTGAGACCATACTCAATCATTTCTGTGAGCATCCTGATTACCAGTGTTTTGAACCTGCATCTGATAGTTTGTCTATCTCCTCGTTGCTCAGTTCTTTTCCCAGAATTTTGATCTGTTCTTTCATTTGGGCCATATTTCTTTTTCTGGTGCACCTGTTACATTGTAAGTGGTGGAACCTTAGGTATTCACCAGGCTGGGTCAACCCTCTTCACTGTGATGAGATGGAGTATGGATGAATGTTTCTTCTTTAACTTCTTGGTTGTCCAACTTCCAGGCTGTTGATTTTCCAGCAGTTTTTTTTTTAACTGTTTGTTATTCTTTTGGTTGTGCAAGGAAGTGAAGCATATCTACATAAGCCTCCATCTTGGCCAGAACTCCTCAGTCTCTTAATAATGACTTCACAAGCAGCCCATCCCATAATTTAGACAGTTTACTTTGTTAGAACATTCTTCCTTATGAAATGATAAAATCCACAAAGCTACTTTGGTATTAATTCTGATCTGAGATTACAGATAGATTTTTAGAAATTTCTTTTAATTTAAGGAAAAATAAAATCAGAAATAAAGTTTCTTTTTTGAAGATGGTGAGTAGCTTTTAAAAATAGGTTGCTTGTCAGCAAGAATGTAGGTTAAAAGAAAAAATTCATAGTAAATACAATGCTAGGCATCTCTGTGCAAGAAGTTCACTAAGATACCAACAATTTCTCTTTTAAAAGTAGAATTTCTCTAAGGCTGAAAGTTTCAATATTTTACTTTATTTTGAGAATATTACAGATCTGTTGTTCAAAATGCTGTGAAACATTGTTCAGATAAATGTGTTAGTCATAATATGATGGTTTGTATAAAAATTAATATTTTCAAAATTGGGTTGCCTAATGTAAAACATCCAAAGAAAGCTTATTCAACTTTTCTTGGAGAAAAGTTGTGTCCAAAGCCTATTCTTCATTGTAAAGTTAAAGTTATGGTAATCTTTCCATTCCTTCAAAATAAAAATGGTTTTCTTAAATGTTATATAAAAAATAAATAAAAACAATAAAATAGTAGCTTTCACCTATCGTGCTGACAAAGTTCAAAAAATTAACATACAGCATTATCATTAGGATGCTGAGAAATAAGCATTTTCACAAAAAAAATTGTTTGGTTAATTAATATCGTCAACAGTTTCACCACATTTGCCAAGTTAGGTCAATTGATATTTACTGCTAGATAACAATGGGAAAATGTGTTGTGATGTCTGCCCTGAGGACAGGAATGGGAAAATGGCAATCTGTACACCATCTACTAATCATAACAGATCTCCAAAAATCTGGATTGCCCTCATACACCCTTAATTTTTTTCCCCCAGCTTAAATATATGCAAGTACTGTAAACAGTTTCCATGTGGACCTGGTTATGAGATCCTCCGTTCTTCACTGTCCCACCAAACACCCACAATTTTGTAACTGTTCTTCTAGAAATATCATGGCTAGGCATAAAGACAGCACAAATGTGCTTTGACCAAACTTATAATATTAACAATCATTTATGAAAATAATTGCCTATTTTTCCCTATCAATGCTCATTTTCTTTCTTTTCTGGTCATTTATCCCATTTGTCAGGACAATGCAAAATCCTTACTATGTAATTTAAGATACTAGACTCATTTCTTAATTTGGTTTCATTTACAAATTAATAAGCATGTTATTGGTTCCATAATTCAGCTTAATTCATCCATCTGTTCAGCAAATATAAGTGCTACTCCATGCTTGGCTCTGCTCTATAACTTAGAAGTCTAGTGGTAAGTAAAAACAGACATAGTTTCATGAGTTTACAATCTAGGGGATAAAGATCTAAATGCAACATTAACATTGGAGGACACTTTGGTTGTTTCTTACAAAACTAAACATACTAACCCTATCCAGGTGACTCAGTTGGTTGAATCATCCTCCTGTGCATAAAAAGCTTGCAGGTTCAATCCAATCCTAGGTCACGGTGTGTGCTGGACACAACCAATCAGTGTTTCTCTCTCACATCAACGTTTCTCTCTCCCCGCTTTATTTTATTTTTTTTACACTTAAATACTTTTATTCCTATGTCCTTAGTGCTAATCCAGTCCTTCATTCTTTTTTTTTTAAATACCTTTGTCTCGGCCTACCCCCCACCACTTTCCCTTTCCCCCTCCCTCCTTCCCTCCCTCAGCAATTCCCCTTTGGTTATGTCCATGAGTCCTTGCTATATGTTCCTTGACTTTCCCTTTCCCTTCCTTTTCCCCGCCCCCCTCTCTCCTTCCCTCTTGTCTCTGTTGATTTCTTTTCCTTTCAGTGTTGCTGGTCTTATTTTCCTTGCATCTTTGTATTGTTGGTTAGGTTCCGCTTATAGGTGAGATCATATATTATTTGTCTTTTGACCCCTGGCTTATTTCGTTTAGCATAATGCTCTACAGTTCCATCCATGCTGTCGCGAAGTTTAGTCATTCTTTTTTTCTTTCTGCTGTGTAGTATTCCATTGTATATATGTATGATAGTTTTTTGATCCAATCATCTACTGATGGGCATTTAGGTTGCTTCCAACACTTGGCTATTGTCAACTGTGCTGCTATGAACATTGGGGTGGATAGGTTCTTTTGTATTGGCGTTTTGGTGTTCTCAGGGTATAGTCCCAGCAGGGGAATCACTGGATCAAAAGGTAGTTCCATTTTCAGCTTTTTGAGGAAATTCCACACTGCTTTCCACAGTGGCTGCACCAGTCTGCATTCCCACCAACAGTGGACTAGGGTTCCCTTTTCTCCACAGCCTCTCCAGCACCTGTTGTTTGTGGATCTGTTTATGATGGCCATTCTGACCGGTGTGAGGTGGTACCTCATGGTGGTTTTGATCTGCATTTCTCTGATGGCTAGTGATGCCGAGCATCCTTTCAAATTCCTCTGGGCCCTCAGTATCTCCTCCTTGGAAAAGCATCTGCCCAGGTCCTTTGCCCATTTTTTTTATTGGATTGTTTGTCTTCTTGGAGTGGAGTTGAGTGAGTTCTTTATATATCTTGGAGATCAAACCTCTATCTGATGTATCATTGGCGAATATATTTTCCCATATGGTTGGCTCCCTTTTCATTTTGCTGATGTTTTCTTTTGCCGTGCAGAAGCTTCTTATTTTATGAGGTCCCACTTGTTTATTCTTTCCTTTATGTCCCTTGCTTTAGGAGACATATCAGTAAAAAAATTGCTGCGTGGGATATCTGAGAGTTTCCTCCAAAGTTCTCCTGTAGGACTTTTATGGTGTTGTGACTTATATTCAACTCTTTTATCCATCTTGAGTTTATTTTTGTGTATGGTGTCAGCTGATGATCCAATTTCAATTTTTTTTCATGTAGCCGTCCAGCTCTCCAAACACCATTTGTTGAAGAGGCTACTATTGCTCCATTTTATGCTTCTGTCCCCTTTGTCAAATATTAGATGCCCATAGAGACCTGGCCTTATTTCTGGGCTTTCTATTCTGTTCCACTGGTCTACAGATCTGTTCCTGTGCCAGTACCAGATTGTTTTGAGTATAGTGGCTTTGTAGTACAGGTTGATGTCCAGTATTGTGATCCCTCCTACTTTGTGTTTCTTTCTCAAAATTGCTGAGGCTATTCGGGGTCGTTTAAGGTGCCATATAAATTTTTGAAATGTCTGTTCTATTTCTGTGAAATACGTCATTGGTATCTTAATAGGGATTGCATTGAATCTATAAATTGCTTTGGGTAGTATGGACATTTTGATGATATAAATTCTTCCAATCCATGAGCACGGTATATGCTTCCATTTATTTGTGTCTTCCTTAATTTTCTTCTTCAATGTTGTATAGTTTCTGCATACAGGTCTTTTACCTCTTTGGTTAAATTTATTCATAGGTACTTTATTTTTCTTCTTGCTATATCGAATGGTATATTTTTCTGATTTCTTCTTCTTCTATTTCATTGCTGGTGTACAAAAATGCCTTTGATTTCTGAATGTTGACTTTGTATCCTGCTGTTTTGCCAAATTCACTTATTAGGTTGAGGAGTTTTTTGGTAGAGTCTACAGGGTTCTCTATGTACACTATCATGTCATCTGCAAACAATGATAGTTTTCCTTCCTCCTTTCCTATTTGGATGCCTTTTATCTCTTTCTCTTGTCTGACCGCTGTGGCTAGGACTTCCAATATGATGTTGAAAAGAAGCAGTGAAAGTGGACATCCTTGTCGTGTTCCCGATCTTAGTGGGAAAGCTTTCAGTTTTTGCCCGTTGAGTATGATATTGGCTGTAGGTTTTTCATATATGGCCATTATTATGTTGAGGAATGCACCATTTATTCCTATTTTGCTGAGTGTTTGGATCATAAATGGGTGCTGTACCTTATCGAATGCTTTTTCTGCATCTATCGAGATGATCATGTGTTTTTTGTCTTTTCTTTGATTTATGTGGTGTATCACATTTACTGATTTGCGTATATTGAACCATCCCTGCATCCCTAGGATGAATCCCACTTGATCGTGGTGGATAATCTTTTTAATGTATTTCTGGATGTGGTTTGCCATATTTTCTTGAGGATTTTAGCATCTATGTCATCAGCGAAATTGGCCTGTAGTTTTCTTTCTTTGTAGGGTCTTTATCTGGTTTTGGGATCAGGGTGATGCTGGCCTCCTAGAAAGAGTCTGGGAGTCTTCCCTCCTCTTGGATTTTTTGGAATAGTCTGAGAAGGACAGGGGTTACCTCTTCCTGAAATGGTTTATAAAATTCTCCTGTGAAACCATCCGGCCCTGGGCTTTTGTGTGCCGGGAATTTCTTGATAACTGCTTCAATTTCCCCAGCTGTTATCGGTCTGCTCAAGCTTTCTGTTTCTTCCTCCTTCAGTGTTGGAAGATTATACTTTTCTAAATATTTGTCCATTTCATCAAGATTTTCAAATTTCTTGGCATATAATTGTTCATAGTAGTTTCTCACAATCCTTTGTATTTCTGTGGTATCAGCTGTTATTTCTCCTCTTTTATTTCTGATATTATTAATTTGGGTCCCCTCCCTTTTTCTCTTGATGAGTCTGCTTAAAGGCTTGTCAATTTTATTTATCTTTTCAAAGAACCAGCTTCTGGATTGGTTGATCCTCTGAATTGTTCTTTTTGTCTCTATGTCATTCAGTTCTGCTCTAATCTTGACTATTTCCTTCCTTCTACTTGCTCTGGGATTTATTGGTTGTGTTTTCTCCAGTTCTTGAAGTTGTAGTGTTAGGTCTTTTAGTTGAAATGCTTCCCTCTTTTTTAGGTAAGCGTGTATTGCTATGAACTTCCCTCTCAGGACTGCCTTTGCTGTGTCCCATAGGTTTTGGACTGTTGTCTGTTCATTTTCATTTGTTTCCAGAAATCTTTTGATTTCTTTTCTTATCTCATTATTGACCGATTCATTGTTTAATAGTCTACTGTGCAGTCTCCATGAGTTTGCAAGTTTTTGAAGTTTCTCTTTGAGGTTGATTTCCAGTTTCAAGCCCTTGTGGTCTGAGAAAAAGTTTGGTATTATTTCAATTTTCCTGAATTTGCTAAGGTTTGCTTTGTGTCCTGTCATGTGGTCTATCTTTGAAAAAATACCATTAGCATTTGAAAAGAATGTGTATTTTTCTTCTCTGGGATGTAAGGTTCTATAAATGTCAGTTAAGTCTATTTGATCCAGTGTGTCATTCAGGTGCACGATATCTTTATTAATGTTTTGTTTGGAAGATCTGTCCTTTTTTTACAGTGCGGTTTTTAAATCCCCACTATCAGTGTGTTGCTCTCCCCCGCCTTTAAAAATTAGTAAACATATTCCTGGGTGAGGATCAAAATAACAAAATACAAACATATATTTACCATATGTTTCAACAGTCATGCTCCTTGGTATTCACTCAAAGGAGTTGAAAACTTATGTGCACCTAAAAAACCTGCACATGAATATTTATAACAGCTTGTGTATTTATAGCACCTTGGCTATGGAAGTTTTGCTTGCCAAAATTTGGAAGTAACCAAGATTTCCTTTAGTAGGTGAATGGATAAATAAACTGTGGTACATTCAGTCAATGGAATATTTTTCAATGCTAAAAATAAATGAGCCACAAAAACCATGAAAAGACTTGGAGTAATATTAAATACATATTACTAAGTAAAAGAAGCCAATCCAAAAAGGCTGCATACTGTATGAATTCCAAATGCATAACATTCTGGAAAAGGCAAAACTATGGTGACAGTCAAAAGATGTGATTTCCAGGGTTTTTGGGTGGCACTAAAAATACTCTGTATCATACCATAATTATG
This sequence comes from Pteronotus mesoamericanus, assembly GCF_021234165.1. NCBI lineage: Eukaryota > Metazoa > Chordata > Mammalia > Chiroptera > Mormoopidae > Pteronotus > Pteronotus mesoamericanus. The sequence continues at coordinate 269,124 of NW_026555322.1, read as the reverse complement.
GATACATGTCATCATACATGTATCCAAATCCATAGAATGCACAACACCAAGAGTGAAGCCTAAGGTACATTATGGACTTTGAGTGATAATAATATGATGTATGTTCATCAACTGTATAAATTTTGCCACTCTGGTGTGGGATAATACTGGGGTGGTTATGCACTTATGAGGGAGAGAATATATCTCTGTACTTTGTTATAAACATTTCTGTGAACCTAAAACTTCTTTAAAAATAAAATCTTTCTCTGAGTGGCTTATTTTGCTTTACATGATAATCTCCAGGTCACAAAGAGTAAGGGTTCCTGTCTTTGTACAGCCATGTAGAATTCCATTGTGTAAATGTACCACAAGGTTTTTTATCCACTCATCTACTGTTGGACACTTGGGTTGTTTGCAGAACTTGGCTATTGTAAATAATGCTGCAATGAACATAAGGATGCATATATTCTTTCAAATTAGTGTTTCAATATTCTTGGGATATATTCCCAGAAGCAAAATTGCTCATATGTGGAATCTAGTGAACAACAACCAAAATAACCTGACAAACAAAATTAAAACCGGAAGCATGGGTACATGGAAAAAACTGTCAGCTCTCAGAGGGAAGGGGGTCGGGGACTGGAAGAGATTAGCCAAAGAATATATATGCATACACACAGCCCATGGACACGAACAACCATGTGGTGAAGGCTGGCAGGAGAGCAGGGGCTTCATGGAGGAGGTAAGTGGAAGGAAATGTAGACATCTATAATAGTGTCAATGATAAAAAATTTTAAAGAAATAAAATCTTAATATAAAAAAGGTAAAAAGATCTAAATGCCATGATATAAATATATAATATCAACAACACCAACAACACTAATTATTACAGAAGAGAATCTGGGACAGTTGTGTCTTGGCAAATCATAAAAGTGCTTTAGAGGAAAAGAAGTTTTGTTTAGATGGAAGATGACTAACTGGCCTATAATTCACTATAAAATTTGCCATTTTCTGGGGGAAAAACCCCAAAGTTTTAATTCTACATCAAGGAAAATACCTTCTATTTCCTTTCAGTACAATAATCCAAACACTCAAATATTCAATTCTTATAGTAAGAAATGTTATGTATTGGTTCTACACTGTAGATGAACAGCAAAGTCTATATACAGTATGCTAAGAAACAGACTGAAAGAGATTCTTAGGAATTCACAGTTATATATAAAAGGGGCTAGAATAGTGTATGTGTGAAATGGGTTTCTATTAGTATTTGGAGGAAGCAGTTGACATCATGGAAAGCACATGAGATCAGTTGCCACTGTAACTGACTAACCAAAAATCCATCCAAATAAAGTGGATCAATTTCATGAACATAATGCTGAGTGCCAAAGCCATAAAAAAGTTTGTTTAGAGTATGGCTCCATTGACATAAAATACAATAACATGTAAACTCATGTTTAATTCTGCCTGATTATGCCAATATGTTTCCTATGAAGCTCATGTTGTTTCTTCCCATGAACACTATTTCAAACTTGTTCTCTCATCAAACCTCCTATATCTTGGGCTTTTTCAAAGTGGTGGAGGAGTGAATTGAAGTCACACTGACCTTCTCCCAAACAAATCTGGAATTACAACTCAAGTGTGGAGAAATCACCTGAAACAAACAACTGAACAATAGTGAGAGAGAAGTCTTATAACTGCAAACAGACAAAACAATCATATTTAGCACAACCTGACTGGTAAGGAGTGCAGTAGAGACTTGAGAACACAGACTGGGCACCCACAGGTGGCAGCACCAGAGGGATATTTAAACAGCCAGTTGGATCCCCCAGAGAAGCCTGGGGTCTAAACTATAAGTGGGAATCTCCAGCCTACATCACCAGAGCCCCAAAAATACACAGAAAACAGCCAGCTGTGAAAAGTGGCAGGATTTCTCTCTGTCAGAGACAGGTGGCTGGAGATGCAAAGAGTAATATAAAGGGCCAACACACATAATTTATATGCAGCCACATACCTTTGGCTAAGGCAAAGGCAGGGGTAGAGTGGACTAGAGACACCTAGGAGAGATTGGAGAAGGAGGCTTTACGAGAGAAGTAAGAGAGTAGCTGGTGGGATCCTGGTGCTGACTTACCCCCCATACTGAAGAACCCATTTTTGTTCAGGCAGTCCACTCCCCTGAGTGGCAGAAGAGTGGAAGGAAACAATAGCCCTGACCCCAGAAGGGACTCTCCCCTGACCCTGTTATGCCTAAGCCTGACTGCTGAGGGCAGAGTGACTAGATAACAAATTAAAGGAGACAGTCAAAGACAGTAGATTCCTGGAAGTCATGAACAGACTGCAGAAGGTCAGACAGGGTCAACATCTGACATCATCAGAGGCAGATCCAGAAAGTTAAAAAGAAGAAGTAAATACTAGAGGTTACCAAGAAGAAATCCACTGCAGTATTCATGATTTGCAATATTTTTTTTTACTACATAGCTTTTTAATGTCCATTTCAGGTCCATCAAGTCTCTGCATATTAAGTCATTTGCTTTTATACTAATAGTTTATTTTTCTCCTTTCCTATAAGAGTATCATTTTTTTACAGCCTTATTAATACTGGTTCATTCGCAGTTGATAGTGGGGTTACAGGGGAGACTTATTTTTGTGTATGTGGGTTTAATTTCGGGCTTTGTGGTTTTCTTCTAGCAGCACCTGGACAAAAGTACAAAAGATGTGGTGGGCATAGTGACTCTCAGTCAACCGGCTAGATGGTAAGGCCCACCAAAAAACCAAACGACATTCAAAACCCAATTGATTCCTGAGAGGGAACATAAATGGCATAAAAGTCATCCAAAGAGAAGCAAGTTCAGATCAAAGAGACTATGTCACTGAATCTCACAGGACTCCTACCATAGAAGTTCAAACCACAAAGTCAGGAAGTCAAGACAGATCAATTTAAGAAACAGAAGCAAAAAATAGGAGTCTCTCAAATAATGGGAAGACAAAGAAATACCCCCCAGTCAAAGGGAAAGGAGGAATCCCCAGAAAGACATCTGAGTGAAATAGAGCCAAATAAACTATCAGATATTGAGTTCCAAAAAATGATTCTAAGGAAGCTGAATGAGCTCAGTGAACTCAGAGAGAATTACAAAAAAATAAAGAGAAACTACAAGGAACTTAATGTAAATTGTATCAGCATAAAAAAGGACACAGAAACTATCAACAAGAGGATAGAAGAAATGAAGAATACATTTTATGAATTGAGAAACATGCTAGAAAGAATCAAAAGCAGGCTAGATGAAGCACAGGATCAAATCAGAGAGCTGGAAGACAAGGTAGAAAAAAGTTCCTAAAAAGAGCAAGAATAAGAAAAAAAGCCTCAAAAAGAATGAAGAGGCATATATGAAAATGCAGGACAATCTGTAATGTAATAATATGCATATAATAGGGATACCAGAAGGAGAAGATGAGGAAGGGATAGAGAACATATTTGAAAAAGTGATGATGGAAAGCTTCCCTAACTGGAAGAGAGAAAAAGTCACAGAAGTCAAGGAAGCACAGAGGGTCCCCTTCAAGAAGAACCCAATGAGGCCCACTCCAAGACACATCATCATTAAAATGCCAACTATCAGAGACAGAGAATCATAAAGGCAGCAAGGGAGAAACAGGAAGTAACATACAAAGGAGTCATGATACAGCTAGCAGCTGACTTCTCAACAAAAACACTATAAACCAGAGGGAATGACAAGAAATATTCCAAGTAATGTAAAGCAAAGGCATGCAACCAAGACTGCTGTACCCAGCAAGGCTCTCAATTAAAATGGAAGGTGAAATAAGGAGTTTCCCACGCAAAGAAGTCTAAAAGAATACACCTCCACCAAACCAGCACTACAAGATGTGCTAAAGTGACTGCTTTAAGAAGATGAAGAAAAGAGTGGGAAAGAGAGGAACACAGGAAAAAAATGAAATAGCATCTATCAATAATAACTTTAAATATTAATGGATTAAATGCTCCAATAAAAAGACAACATAGCTGAATGGATAAGAAATCATGACCCACACATACGCTGCCTACAGGAGACCTACACAGAACAAAATATCTACACAGATTGAATATAAATAAATGGAAAAAAATATTCCAAGCAAATGGACAAAAATGAAAAAAAGCCAGGGTAGCAATACTTATACCAGACAAAATAGATTTCAAAACAAAGTTCATAAAAAGAAACCCAGAAGGACACTTCATAATACTCAAAAGAAGAAACCATCAAGAAGACATCAATATTATAAATTAATATGTACCCAAAATAGGAGCACCCAAGTATATAAGGAAAATCTTGAATGACTTCGAGAAAGATATAAACAGCAACATGGTGATAGTAGGGGATTGTAACACCCCACTATCAAAAATGGACAGATCTTCCAAACAAAATATCAACAAGGATATTGTGGAACTGATTGATGCATTAAATCAAATCGACTTAACTGATTATATATATATATAAACCTTCATCCCAAAGAAGCAAAATACACAGTTTTTTCAAATGCACATGGAATATATTCAAAGATAGACTACATGATATGACACAAAACAAGCCTCAACAAATTCAGGAAAATCAAAATCATAACAAGCACTTTCTTGGACCACAAGGTCATGAAACTAGAAACAAAACTCAAGTAAAAAACCCAAAAACATTTAGACTCATGAAGACTGAGTAGCATGCTATTAAGCTATGAATGGGTCAACAATGAGATGAAAGAAGAAATAAAAAAGTTTCCAGAAACTAATGAAAATAAAGGCACAACACTCCAAAACCTATGGGACACAGTGAAGAGTACTGATAGGGGAGTTCATAGCTCTCAGGCCTATCTCAAAAGATAAAAACTTTTTCAATAAACGACCTAACTCTCCAGCTTCAAGAAACGGAGAAACAACAACAAACATAGCCCAGAGCAAGTAGAAGGAAGGGAATAATCAAGATCAGAGCAGAACTGAATGACATAGGGACTAAAAGAACAATTCAAAGAATCAACCAATCCAGAAGCTGGTACTGTAAAAAGATAAACAAAATCAACTAACTTTTAAGCAGACTCATCAAGAAGAAATGGGGGAGGACCAAAATAAATAATATCAGAAATGAAAAAAGGGGAAATTACTACTGATACCACAGAATAAAAAGGATTTTAAGAAATTACTATGAACAATTAATTATATGCCAAGAAATTTGAGAACCTCAATGAAATGGACAAATTTCTGGAAAAATATAACCTTCCAACACTGAATGAAGAAGAAGCAGAAAGCCTGAACAGACTGATAGCAGCTGGTGAAACTGAAGCAATAATCAAAAAACTCCCAGCACACAAAATCCCAAGACCAGATGGTTTCACAGAAGAATTTTACAAAACATTTAAGGAAGAGGTAACCCCTGTCCTTCTTCAACTATTCCAAAAACTCTAAGATGAAAGAAGACTCTCAAAGTCTTTTTATGAGGCCAGCATCATCCTAATCCCAAAACCAGATAAAGATACAACAAAGAAAGAAAACTGCAGGCGAATATTGCTAATGAACATAGGTGTTAAAATACTAAAAAACAAAAAAAATATTGGAAAACCACATCCAGCAATACATTAAAAAGATCATCCACCACGATCAAGTAGGATTCATCTCAGTGATGGAAGAATGGTTCAATATTTGCAAATCAATAAACAAAAGGAATGTAAAAAACGACATGATAATATCAATAGATGCGGAAAAAACATTTGATAAGTTACAGCATCTATTTATGATAAAAACACTCAGCAAAGTGGGAATAAAGGGGGCATACCTCAACATAATAAAGGCAATATATGATAAACCTACAGCCAATATGATACTCAATGGGCAAAAACTAAAAGCATTCCCACAAAGATCAGGAACAACACAAGGATGTCTGCTTTCACCACTTCTATTCAACATAGTATTGGAAGTCCTAGCCACAGTGATCAGACAAGAAAAAGAAATAAAAGGCATCCAAATTGGAAAGGAGGAAGTAAAACTATCATTGTTTGCAGATGACATGAGAGCATACATAGAAAACCCTATAGACTCCACCAAAAATCTACTCGACCTAATAAGTGAATTTGGCAAAACAGCAGGATACAAAGTCAATATTTGTAAATCAAAGGCATTTTTGTACACCAAAAATGTAATATCAGAATCAGAAATGAGGGGAAAAAATCCCCTTGCTATAGCAACAATAAAAATAAAGTGTCTAGGAATAAACTTAACCAAGGAGGTAAAAGACTTGTATGCAGAAAACTATGCAACACTGAAGAAAGAAATTAAGGAAGACACAAATAAATGGAAGCATATACCATGTTCATGGATTAGAAGAATTAACGTCATCAGAATGTCGATACTACCCAAAGCAATTTACAGATTCAATGCAATCCCTATTAAAATACCAATGATGTATTTCAGAGATATAGAACAAACCTTTAAAAAATTTATATAGAACCATAAATGACCCCGAATAGCTGCAGCAATTTTGAGAAAGAAAAGCAAAGTAGGAGGGATCACAATACCATTCATAAAACTATATTATGAAGCCACTGTAATCAAAACAGTCTGGTTCTAGCATAAAAACATACACATAGATCAATGGAACAGAATAGAGCGCCCAGAAATAAACCCGTGTCTCTGTGGTCAATTAATAATTGACAGAGGGGACAGAAGCATAAATGGAGTAAAAACAGCCTCTTCAACAAATGGTGTTGGGAAAGTTGAACAGCTACGTGCAAAAAAATTGAAATTCTACCACCAACTTACAGCATACACAAAAATAAACTCAAGATGAATAAAAGACTTGAATATATGTCATGACACCATAAAAATCCTAGAGGAGAACATAGGCAAGAAACTCTCAGATATCCTATTCAGAATATTTTCGCTGATATGTTCCCTAGAGCAAAGGGCATAAAGGAAAGAAGAAACAAATGGAACTTCATGATAATAAGAAGCTTCTGCATGGCAAAAGAAACAGCAAATTTAAAAGGTTGCCAACTGTATGGGAAATATATATTTGCCAGTGATACCTCAGACAGGGGTTTGATCTCCAAAATATATAAAGAACTCACATGACTCCACTCCAGGAAGACAAACAATCCAATTAAAAAATAGGCAAGGACCTGAACAGAGACCTCTCCAAGGAGGACATAAACATGGCCCAGAGACATAAGCAAGGATGCTCTTCATCACTAGCCATCAGAGAAATGCAAATTAAAACCACAATGATATACCACTTCACCCTGGTCAGAATGGCCATCATAAGTTACCCAGCAAACAATGGGTGCTGGCGAGGTTGGGGAGAAAAGGGAACCCTAGTGCACTGTTGGTTGGAATGCAAACTGGTGCAGCCATGGTGAAAAACCGTTTGGAATTTCCTCAAAAAGCTAAAAATGGAACTCAACGATTCCACTGCTGGGATTATACCCTAAGAATTCCAAAACACCAATTGAAAAAAACCTGTGCACCCTAATGTTAATAGCAGCACAATTTACAATAGCCAAGTGTTGGCAGCAACCTAAGGGCCCATAAGTAAATGAGTGGATCAAAAAACTATGGTACATTTACACAATGGAATAGGACAGAGCAGAAAGAAGGAGTTACTACCTTTCACTGTAGCATGAATGGAACTGGAGAGCAATATGCTAAGTGAAATAAGCCAGGCAGTAAAAGACAAATACCATATGATCTCACCTATAAGTGGAACCTAGCCAGCAAAGCAAAGATGACCAGCAGCACTGAAAGAAAGAAGAAACTGACAGGGACAGAAGGGGGAGAGGGAGGGGGTAGCAGGGAGTGGAAGGAGAAGGGTCAGATCAAGGAACAGAGGTGAAGGACACATGGATGGAGCCATGGTGGGGAATTATTGAGGGGGGGCATGGTGGGGGAGCAGGGAAAGTGGTGGTGGGTAAATGGAGACACTGTATTTGAAAAAATTTTTTAAAAGAAATAAATGCATTTAAATAATAAATAAATAAATAAATAAGAAAAAATTTTTCACAACTGCATACCCAGCGTTTCTGTTTCCTTTGTCCATTTAACAGCTTCTATCTGCATGTAGATTCCAGTCTGCCTTCTAGAGGATGATCCTGTACATCAATTCTGCTAGAATAAACTTCATTAATTATCTCAGCATGATCATGTATTAATGCCGCTGAGTCAAGCTCTGGAAGATGAGAGGCAGGATTTAACTTACAGTTCTGAGGGAGACATTGAAATTGTCAAGTAGAATTGCTTGGTACCCGCTTATTTTTCCAGCAGTGAGCCACAAATTTCCCCTTTGCTTCAGCAGGCTTAGCATTTGCTGGGGTGCATAAATTGTGATAGGCTGTCCCAAGGAAAAATTTTCAGCTTCTTGTAAGAGCTTGCAGGTGGCTGCCACAGCTCTCCAGCAGACTGGCCACCTCTGGACAGTGTGACTGAATTTACTTAACAAGTATTTGATGTATTGCAGAATGTCACTAAGCATTTAAGTGAGAACTCATAGGGCAATGCCCTACCTTTCATGAATATATAATTGAGAGGGCTGTAGTAGGTTTGGAAGCACCAAGGCTGGTATAGAAGCCAGGTGCCCCTTCAGGGACTCAAAAGCCTGGGTGCACTCCTTCATCCATTCTAAAGGGATATATTCTGGTCCTTTCAGAATTTTTCCAGTTTAATAGATCTGATATAGAAAACAGAGTATGTGCCTAGTAATATCCAATGGGTGGGCCCTCTGGCCTTATTCCCACTGGAAGTCTTCACAGAGTATTGCCCTGCCCCAGTAGGAGCTTGACCTACCATATTTGGTTCCCTGATAAGGTCGACATGGTGAGACCAGTTCAGGCTCACTTCCCCAGTTTCCTTAGCCAAGTAAGCAGGAAGATCCTCCAGGGCTTGTGGGGGCTCTGGGATCTCTGACCATTCTCACAGCAGCCATAATATCCAGATCTTCCTGGTCCCTCTCCTCTGAGCTTCTGCTTTTTACAAGCAAATTTCCTTTTCTCTGGACCATTAATATTTCCGTTTAACCCTCCATCCTTAGCATATAAACTCATGAAATTTTCCAGGTAAGGCATTTTGTCCCACTTCCCTGATCTTTGACAAAACAACTCTAATTGCAGTACAATACATTAATTTAAAGGCCCACTCAGCAGCCAGTGCTCTCCTGAGTCTTGATTATACAATACATAAGCCAAACAGTATTATAATAAAAAAAATTTACTTTTTAGCCATAAGTTTATAAGTATAGGTCAATCAATCAGTGAAAATTCACCCCAAGGGGCTGTTTCCTGGAATGGGGGCCTTTCCGCTATTCTACCAGACAGAGCTCTGTAATATCACAGAAACCATAAGGCACCTTAATTAAACTAGAAAACACCTTTTTACCAGACAGAGCTCTGTAAACCAGGACACACTTTAATTCCTGATGATCTAAGTTGTGACCCAGGATTGTAACCTGAAGCAGAAAACACAGTGATTCAATCAAAACTGAAGATGGGAGGTGCTGAGAGTCAAAGGAGAGTCCCCAAGTGAAATCATTTTGCAGCTGCTAAAGTGTCTCCCAATCTGCACCCCAGGGTCCCTCATCCCAGGGAGCCAGTGGGACTCCCCACCAAATACCCAGACTTACCAGGGTGTCCCAAAGTCTGTCCTGGAAAGAAGTAGCCAGAATACGAAACCAGAAAAGCTGGCATGTGTGCTGCCTGTCACTACCAGCACCAATAAGCAGAGACAAGGATTGGATCTTTACGGGCACTTTATTCAGATGGCTGGCAATCTAAGACGGCAAGTTATGTACCCTAAGAGACCATCTTACATTTCCTTTCAAGCCAGCCTCTTTTATAAGAAGGAAAAAGTGCAGGTAAAGGATTTGGAATTCAGGAATGGGGTTAGGCAGATAAAAGCTCTAGTCTAGCAATTTCCCTAACACCCTTTCATCCGCTGACTGGTGATTTCTATATGAGTCCTGTGTCCTGTGTCATTTATCACAGGACACAGTATATCCTAAGCACATACTCTGTTTTCTACATCAGATCTGTTAAACTGGAAAAACTCTGGGAAAAAGTCCTGGGTGATTTTCTTTACATGTGTCCTGCGTGGTGGAATGTCTCTCCCTGGAACACAATGGCTCAGATACCATCTTGATTATTTATGATCTCCTCTGGAGTACAAAGGCTGAATTGCTTGTGGTCTCCTGAAGTCAGGGTGGGCTGCACCTTCAGTTCCTGAAACAATAGCTTTTTACATGCATTAACTACTATGCTTATTAATTATTAAGAAAATCAAAATTTCCAACTCTTGTTCCCTCATCATTTACCTATGCTGCCATCTTGACTAAAAGTATATGAATCTTCCTTTAGACAAGTTCTGAATTTAGGCAAGGGATAGCATCTTGTTGAAAGTGAAGAATAATGAAACAGTAAATTATATTTCTAAATTGCATAATCTCTGTTCTTTTGGGTGTCAAAAATAAAATGAGCAATTACATGCCCATCAGATGCTCAAGATAATGAAAGTTACTAAAAATCAGGGAGATTAACTATTTTGTTGAGTAAGATCAGACAAATTTATAAATGAAGAAAGATAAGGATCAAGGCTTTGATAATAAAATAATACATAAAATCCTAAACCATTTAAAATATTTACTAATTTTTAATTCTCTCAAGGTTATTTGAAAAACTAAAAAGAATGAAACTACATCCTCAATGTAAGAGTTTTATAGTATAAAGCAGGATTAAATGTACAGTCACTGATAGCAAGACAAGAGGGTCATACTAAAACCCTACATAAAGGACATCAGGGAGGCCATGAGAGGAGATGGGGTGGGTTGTTAAATGTGGGAATTAATAGCTATGCTTTTTTACAGGCCCAAATTCTCTAGCCTCAAAGTTAAATTAATTAGAAGATATAAAAATATAATAAGCTTTCTTCTCATATGTAACACAGAGAGGCAAGATTAAAAACTCCTGTGGGGCAGAAACACAATTAATTCAAGTGGAATTTCTGGGCCATGGTTTCCCCTATCTTCTCAGCAGAGAACCTCCTGTGGCTGTCCAAACCATTGGACTCTACTTTTGATATTCTCTTCTGGTGGAGTGCTTGTTTTCTCCTTGGCCTCTGTGCACAAGCAGAAACTTGTGTCAAAACTCAGAAGTCAATGATTATTTATCACATTGGGAGATATGCAAGAAGCCACAACTCTGCATTGTTCAAAATGGCCTTACCTTCTTTTCAGCTTGAATAAACTTCAGGTAGATTTTCTCCTGATTATAGGCAAATGACCTCCCTTTTCTTAGAGCATTTACTTTAGGAAACTTGCAATAGCAAATTTCTTTCTCTCTCTTTTTAAAATGTAGACAGATCTTCTCCCAGCCTCTGATCAGTTCAACAACTGAGGAATGTCTTTTTCAAGGACCTTGGAGCTATCCATTTGAAATGCAATCACCAAGAAAGATATTGCCCCTATCTCACAGTCTCTGTGGGAGGGTAGGAGCTTCAAATTCTTCAAAAAGATAAAATTAGCCACCACTGGATGAACGAGTGCCATTGAACAACATCCCTCTTAATATTCCTCTTGTACTTTCCCACTAGGTCACTCCAGAGTTTAAAAACCTTCTCATTTTTTTTTGTTTCAGCAGAGTTAAGTTCAATATCTCTCTCTTATTACAATATTCTGTTTTAATACAATATTATTTTTTAATTATTTAAAATATTGTTAGTATTTATTTATTAAACTTTCCGTTACGGTTACTGGCTGATCATCTACTTGTTGGTTAGTTCACTTTTCTTTACATTCAATATTATTTTGTATTAGTTTCAGGTGTATAGCATAGTAGTTAGACAACCATATACTTTACAAATTGTTCTCCCAATATTTCCAATAATTACCTTGCACCCTGCATAGTTATTACAATATTATTAACTATATTCTCTATGCTGTACTTTACATCCCCTTGACTATTCTGTAACTACCAATCTGTACTTTTCAATCCCCTCATCTTTTTGAACCAGTCCAGAAAACCCCTCTTCTGGTAACCATTAGTCTGTTCTCTGTATCTATGAGTCTGTTTGTGTTTTGTTTGTTCATTCAAAATATTGTTCTTTAGATTTCACATATAACTGAAATAATGTGGCATTTATCTTTCCCTGACTGACTTCACTGAGCATAATACCTTCTACATTCATCCATCCTGTCACAAAAGGTAAGATTTCACTCTTTTTTGTGGCTGAGTAATATTCCATTGTATATATGTACTATGGCTTTTTATCCACGCGTCTACTGATGGGCACTAGGATTGCTTCCATACATTGGCTAAATAAATAATGCTATAATTAACATAGGGATGCATATATTATTTTAAATTAGAGTTTTGGGTTTCTTTGAATATCACCTTTGATAAGGTGATTGTTATTGCAGTTCTTCAATTGCAGAGTCAAGGGATCCAAGATGGTGGCAGAGTAGTGGGCAGATTCATTCATCTGCTCTCAGACATGGACCAGATTTGAAATCATAACACAGAACAGAGAGTGAGTGAAAGCATCTATGAGTGAGAGCATATGTGGAGGAGAGTGTGCAAGAGAACTCAGGAACCAGCAATCTGTGGGGCAGCTGCGGGCCAATGGCCTAGGTTTTCTAGGTGGACTGGGAGCTAATGACTTAGACTTTCTAGGTGGACCGCCACTGCTGCCCAGCCCAGCAGTGCTGGCTGCACCGTCAGGGAAGCTGTAGCTCAGCTCAGGACCAATGAGCTACTGGGGCAGTAAGAGAAGGCCTGGGAGATGCAGGGTCCAGAAACAGCACAGCAGGAACAGGTAGGCTCAAGGCTGAAGACCTCTGGAGGGAGCAGGAAAAGCACACTGTCACTGTCTTTTGTTACAGAAGAGCTGAAGGGATCTTCCCAACACCATCCAGGGATGATTCAGTGAGAAACTTTATCTAAAATTGGCAGAGTCCCTGTAAGGAGGTGGCCATCCCTGACTGTAAGAGACTGTGTGCTTTTTGGGGAGAGTAAGTGTGGGAATACAGGACACCTAGGCACCCACACTATACCATGGGGACTATAAAGAAACTCTTTTAAAAGGGGAACTGAGACATACCTGGGGCTTGGCAGGGACCAGGACACATAGGCCTGTGTGTGTTGGGGGGACCCTAACCAAAAAACTCAGAGGCAGAGAAAACACTGAATGGGAAGGTCTGACCCAACATGGCTCACAAGCAGAGGGCAGAGGAGAGTGGAGAGTTTGGGTTGAACCTTCTGTGAGAGCAACAGGCTTGGGTCTGGAAGGCAGGAGCTGAGTGCCTGATATTTGTACCAGTCAGCCAGAACCTTTCACGGGCAGGTGAACCCGACACTCACCTGCAGGATTACAGGCTCAGCAGAGCTGAGAGGTCAGGCCCAGGTATCCATCAGCAGAGTTCCTGCTGATGTGTACATATCCTCAGGGGAAAGAAGAAAAAGTCCCTGCGCCAGACACTATGTGCTATGCAGCTCCTCAGGCCCCAATTTACTAAACCAAACAGAGTAGAGAAAATAGAGACAGGTGCAAGACACTATCTTCTCTCCTGCAAAGCTGTTTAACATTCATTTCATACACTTCAAGTTTGGGCATAATATGGCACCAGGTTTTTACAATATAGTTTATTTCAAATCTCATATATTGCTCTCCCCTTCTCTTACCCCATACTACCTCCTTTCTCCACCTTTGTATATTTGTTTTAAATTCTATTTTCCCTGTGGCTACAACTTGTTTCTATTCTAAACTATTACTATTGTTCTCCACTCCAGCCTCTCAAAACTATTGGTAGTTGTCATTAGTCATCTCACATTCCTTCTCCTACTCTTAAAATACTCTTAGTCTCTCTCCATCTTTATCAATATTTGCTTATAGACAGTTGATAAGGTGATTGTTATTGCAGTTCTTCAATTTTATTTCTAGATATTGACTATCTTTGCATTTCAAACCTCAAATTTCACTGTTTCCTCCCCTATTCCATTTTACCTTCCTTGTGCCCTTCCCTTTTTTCATTTTAAATGCTAGTTTTTCCCTGTCTTAGGCAGGTTTTCATCCCTCATTCTAAGTATTCCTTCTCCCTCTATCCTCTCAAAATAACTTCTCTTTCCTCTGGACATCTCTTAAGCTCTTTTTTCTTTCCTTGTGCTCTCTTTTTCTGACTCCACTTGTATAAATCTTAGCTCATTGGTTGTTGATATTTCTGTGGTGGAGATTTAGGCCACTATATATATAAATTTTATATATATATGACATATATTATATATAGATATACAGATATAGATTATATAGATAGATATATGATTTAGATATAGATACATATAGATATAGATACAGATATAGATATAAGTATAGATAGATATAGATATGTAGATATAGTGGTTGTCTTTTTTTCTCTCACTAGATATATACAAATATATATGCATCCTTTAAATTTTGGTTTTAACCTAATACTACATGCTTCTCCTTCATTATTCCATTCCTCCGTTCCTCCTCCTTTTTTTAGTTGAGAAGTAAATTTTATTTTTTTCCTGCTTTTCCTTGTGTCTATTCCCTACTCTTATTATTGCCCCTCCCTCGACCCTCACAAAATCTTTTTGCTTTCAGTAATCCCATTCTCATTTTTCCTTTATTAAAATAGTCTTAATCTCTTTATACCTTTATTAATATTGGTACACTCACTGTTGAGAGTGTAATTGTGGGTTGGCTGTATCTTTGTGGGTGTGGGCCTGTTTCCTGGGCTGTTTGGTTTTTGTTCTGGCAACACCGGTACAACATTATGCAACATGGGGAAGGCAGAATGTCTCTTACTCAGACAGCCAGAGGGAAGAAACCACCAAAGAACAACCCAACAACAACCAAACCCAATTACAACCACATAAAAGGCATAAAGCACAGTGCAAAAGCATAAAGTGCAGGTGATCAAGGAGACTGCACCACTGGGTCCCACAGGTCTCCTACCACAGAAGATCACACCACAAAGACAGGGAGTCAAAGTGGATAAACTTAACAAGCAGAAAAAAACAATAAGAGTCACCTAAAATGGAGAGACAAAGAAACAAAACCCAATAGAAAGGAAAGGAGGAATCCCCAGAAAGACTGCTAAGTGAAATGGAAGCAACCAAACTATCAGACATTAAATTCAAAATAATGGTTAGAGGATCCAAGATGGTGGAGGAGTGAGTGGAAGCTACACTAACCTCCTCCTAGGACCAATCTGGAATTGCAACTAAATTGTGGAGAAATCACCCAAAACAAACAATTGAACAATAGCGAGAGGGAAGCCTTATAACCATGGACAGACAGAGGAAACCACTTCAGCACAATGTGACAGGTAGGGAGTGTGATGGAGATGTGAGAGGGCTGGCTGGGTGCCCACAGGTGGCGGTTGAAGTGCCAGAGTGATATTTAAGTGGCCAGTTGGATACCCCTGAGAAATGTGCAATCTAAACCCTTAGCTGGGATCTCCATCCTAGAGCACCGGAGTCTGAAAAGTACACAGATAACATTCAGCTGTGAAGAGTAGCAGGGTTTCTCTCTGTCAGAGATGGACTGCTGAAGATGCAAAGAGCCATTTAAAGGACCAACACATAAATTTTCATTTTCAGCCACTTACACTGGGCTCTGGCAAAGAGAGGGGGCAGAGAGGACTAGAGACACTTGAAGAGAGATGGGGGATGGAGGCTTTGGAGAGAGAAGTGAGGGAGTAGCCACTGGAATCCTGGCTCTGGGTCATCCCCCATATTGCAGCAGCCATCTTGCTCAGACTATTCCCCTGAATGGGGAAACAATAGACCCCAGGAGGAATTCTGCCCCACCCTCTGGTGCTTAAGCCTGACTGCTGAGTGCAGAGTGACTAGATTAACAACTGAAGGAGTCAGCCGCAGAGAGTAGATCCTTGGAAGTCTCAAACAGGCTGCCTAAGATCAGATGGGGTCGCCATCCCACATCACCAGAGGTGGATCCAGAAAGAAAAAACAGTGGTTAATACTAAATGCTACTGAGACAAAATCCACTGTGGTCTTCTCCATGATTTGCGATATTTTCTTTCTTGCGTATCTTTTTAACATTTGTTTCTCATCCTTCAAGCCTGTGCATATTAAGTCACTAGATTTTATATTATGCTTTATTTCAGTTCTCATACTTTGCGCCTCCCTTCTCACCCCATGTTCCCTTCCCTTTTCCTGTTATTGTTTTCATTTTAAATTTTGTTTTCTCTGTTGCTACAACTTGTTTCTATTCCATGCTCTTACTATTTCTCTCTGGTCCACCTCTCAAAACCAATATTCTTGTCAATGGGTATCTCACACTCTTTTTCCTGCTCTTAAAATACCCACATTCTCTCTCCACCTTTAGCAATTTGGCTGGTTGGTTGTGGACACAGTAGTTCTTGCATTTATTCAATTTTATCTCTAGAACTTCACTACTTTTGTATTTCAAATCTTAAATTTTACTGATCTCCTCTCGTACTCTTTTTTGTCTCAAATTTTAAATTTTTCCTCTTTAGCCTGTTTTTTTCTTTTTTTAATCTTTCATTCTGCTCTTTTTTCCTTTTTTTCTTTTTCTTTTCATCTCAAATGTTAATCTTTCCCCTATTACCCTAGTTTTTGTTCCTCACTCTTAGTATTCCCTCTCCCTTTACCATCTCAAAATCACTTCCCCTTCCTCTAGACTTCTCTTAAGCTTTTCTTCATTTCCTTTACCTCCTCTTATTCACATCCCACCTATATTAATTTTAGCTCATTTGTTATTGATAGTACTGTGATGGATCTTTTTCTCCAATATGGTTCCTATATCTTTATTATTTATTTACTTTTTCCCCTTTTCTTTCTCTCTCTCACTTTCTATTATTTTATTTTTTAATTTCTGTTTAAACTTCATACTATATGTTCCCCTTCCCTTACCCCATTCTGCCTTCTTCTTTCCATTTTTTAATTTTATGGTTTAAATTTTACTTTCTTTCTTCACATTGCTCTGATTCCCTACTATTATTAGTGCTCCTCACTCTACCCTCTCAAGATCATTTTTCTATCAGTAAGTCATCTCATATTCACTCTCATTTCTTATAATAGTTTTCATCTCTTTACACTCTTATTAATACTGGTTCATTTACTGTTGATAGTGGGATTTTGGGTGGGAGTTATTTTTGCAAGTGTGAGTTTGTTTCCTGGGATTTGTGGTTTTCTTCTGGCAGCACCTGCACAACAGCATACAAGTTGCAGTGGGTGGAGTGATCCTCAGTCAACCAACTGGAGGGAAAGACCCAAAAAAGAATGACCCAACCACAATCAAAACCCAATTATATCCAAAGAGCCAACATAAAGGGCATCAAAGAGCAGCAAGTTCAGGAGATCAAGGATACGGCACCACTGAGTTGCACAGGCTTAATACCATAAAAGTCCACACCACAAAGACAGGTAGTCAAAACAGATCAATTTAAGAAGCAGAAGCAAACAAGAAGAGTCTCCCCTAAAATGGTGAGACAAAAAAAAAGAAAAAGAAAAGAATCCACAATCAAAAGGGAAGGAGGAATCCTCAGGAAAAGTACTAAATGAAATAGAGACAAGTAAATCATCAGATATTGAGTTCAAAACCATAGTTATAAAGAAGTTCAATGAGCTCAGTGAGTTAAGTGAGAATTACCAAAAACTACAAGGAAGTTACAAAGAACTTACTGCTAACTACATCAGCATGAAAAAGGATGTAGAAACTATCAACAAAAGCCGGGAGGAAATGAAGAATACAATTTCTGAATTGAAGAACACAATAGGAGGAATAAAAAGCAGGCTACATGAGGCAGAGGATCGAACCAGTGAGCTGGAGGACATGATAGAAAAAAAAATTCCCAGAAAGAGCAAGAAAAGGAAAATAAGACTCAAAAGGAATGAAGAGCTTGGTAGTCTTCCCTCCTCTTGAATATTTTGAGAAGTATTGGCTCTTCATTTAATATTTGGTAAAATTAATATGTGAATCCATCTGGACCAGGGCTTTTGCTTGCTGGGAGTCTATTGATTACTGCTTTGATTTCATTAGTTATAAATGGTATTTTAGATTTTTTTTGTTTCTTCTCTTTTTATGAAAAAAATATGCTATGTTATTTTCCAAAGTTAATTTTTTATTGTGTTTGTTTCCAGTACTATTTAGTACTCTTATTCCCTGTCCCCACCATAATCACCACACTGTTGTCAATGTCCATGAGTCTTTTATCCTTTTTGTTCAATCACTCCACCTTCTACCATCTTCCCTTAGCTGTAATTCTGCTATTTATGAGTCTGTCTCTATTTTGCTTGTTAGCTGTTTGTTCATTAGATTCCAATAAGGGTAAAAGCATATGGCATTTTTCTTCCCCTGACTGGTTTATTTCACTTAGCATACAGTTCTACAGGTCCATACATACAGTGACAACAGGTAAAACTTTCTTCTTTTTTTATGACCAAGTAGAATTCCACCATGGAAATGTCCCTTATTTGTTTTATCTACTCATCTATTGATGGACACATGGGCTGCTTCCATATCTTGGTGATTTTAAATAATGCTGGATAAACATAGGGGTGCTTATGTTCTTTTGAGTTAGTATTTAGGATTCCTTCAGATCTATTCCCAGATGTGGGATCGCTGGGTCAAAAGGCAGATCCATTTTTAACTTTTTGAAGAATATCGATATTGCTTTCCACGGTGGCTGAACCAGTCTGCATTCCCACCAACAGTGCAGAACAGTCCCCCTTTCCCCATACCCTCACCAGCACTTGTTGATTGTCGTATCATTGATAATACCCATTCTGACAGGTGTGAGATGATATCTCATTGTAGTTGTAATTTGCATTTCTCTGATGATTAGTGATATTGAACATCTTTTCATATGTCTATTGACCATCTGTATGTCCTCTTTGGAGAAGTGTCCATTCAGCTCCTCTGCCCTATTTTTAATTGGCTTGTAATTTATTTTTTGGTATTGAGTTTTGTAAGTTCTTTATTAATTTTGAGTACTAACACCTTAGCAGATGAATTGGAAAATATGTTCTCCCATTCTGTAGGTTTTCTTTGATTTTGTTATTTTCCTTTCTGTGCAAAAACTTTTTAGTTTGATGTAGTCCCATTTGTTTATTTTTCTTTTGTTTCCCTTGCCTAGGGAAATACATCTGATAAATCATTGCTATGAGCAATGTCTGAGAATTTACTGCCTATGTTTTCTTTTAGGATTTTTATGGTTTGGGATATAATATTTAAGTGTTTAATCCATTCTGAATTTATTCTTGCGTATGGTGTATGAGAGTGGTCTAGTTTCATTTTTCTGCACATATCTGTCCAATTATATGAACACCATTTTTAAAAAGATTTTATTTATTTATTTTTAAAGAGAGGGGAAGTGAGGGAGAAAGAGAAGGAGAGGAACATCAATGTGTGATTCCCTCTCACATGTCACCTACTGGGGACCTGGCCCACAACCCAGGCATGTGCCCTGACTGAGAATGGAAGCAGTGACCCTTTGGTTCACAGGCCAGTGCTCAATCCACTGAGCCACTCCAGTCAGGGCCCAAAACAATTTTTGGAATAAACTATCTTCAGCCCATTGTATGTGCTTGCTTCCTCTGTCAAATATTAATCAACTGTATAGTTGTGGGTTTATTTCTGCTCTTTTTCTTCCATTGATATATGTGTCCCTTTTTATGCCACTACCATGCTGTTCTGATTACTACAGCTTTATAATATAGTTTTATATAGGTAGTGAGATAACTCCATTTTTATTCTTTCTCAGGATCACTGTTGTTATGTTAGGCCTTTTGCAGTTCCATACAAATTTTTTTTTTATGTAGAAAAGCAATTTATTACATTATAAGCACTTACACAGTTAGTCACGGAGAGAACAGGCCTGCTGGTGGAACAGGTCACCCAAAACAGATGGTATCAAACTAGTGGTCAAGGACTAACTCCTAAAAAAAAAGGCAACTCTTATCCAGGATTAATTTAATTTTAAAAATAAATACAAGCTATCACTCTTCTCAACTTAACAGTCTACCTGAGGTATAACTGCTACTCTAAAATCTCCACACCTGACTTTTCCAGGATGCACATTTTCCCCTGTAGGCCAGTCTCCTCTGTTTCTTAAGTAAAAACTACATGTTCCTCTTTCCCCATACGAATTTTTGAAATATTTGTGCTTGTTCTGTGAAATATGTCAGTGGAATCTTGATAGGAGTTGTGTTGAATCTATACCTTGCTTTGGGTAGTATGGACATTTTAATGATTAATGTTAATCACTTTAATGTTAATTCTTCCTATCAATGAACACAGTATGTGATTTCACTTATTTGTATCTCCTTCAATTTCTTTCTTCAGTGTCATAATTTTCCAAGCACAGATATTTTACATCCTTACTTAGATTTATGAATATGTGTTTTATTCTTTTTGAAGCAATTGTGAATAGGATGTTTTCTTAATTTCCCTTTCTGTTAGTAAATTATTGGCATATAAAAATTCAACTGATTTTTCGATATTAATTTTGTATCTGCTACTTTTCTGAACTCATTTATCAGTTCTAGTAGTTTCTTGGTGGAACCCTTGGGGTTCTCTATGTACAGTATCTTGCCATCTTCCAGTAAAGACAGTTTTATTTCTTCCTTTTCAATATGGATACCTTTTGTTTCTCATCTTGTCTTATTGCTGTTGCTAGGACTTCCAGTAGTATGTGGAATAAGAGAAGTGAAATCAGACATCCCTGTCTTGTTCCCAATCTCACGTGGAATGCTTGTAGGTTTTGCTCATTGATTATGATGCTGGCAGTTGGTTTGTCATATATGGCCTTCATGATGGTGAAGTATGTTTCCTTTATTCCTACTTTTCTGGGAGTTTTTTTTAAATCATAAATGAGTGTTGGATTTTATCAAATGCTTTACTCTATTGATATAATCATGTGGTTTTTATCCTTTATTTTGTTTATGTGGTGAATCACATTATTGATTTGTGAATGTTGTATCTACCTTGCAATCCCAGAAAAAATTCCAGTGGATCATGGTGCGTGATGTTTTTGATACATTGCTGTATTCATTTTGCTAATATTTTGCTGCGATTTTAGCATCTATGTTTATCAGAAATATTGGCCTGTAATTGTCTGTTTTGTAGTGTCTTTATCAGGCTTTAGAATTAGGATAATGCTGACTTTGAAAAGTGAGTTTGGGAGCCTTCCCTCTTCTTGAATTTTATGAGATGATTAGAGAAGGAGCAGTGTTAGTTCTTTGAATGTTTGGTAGAATTCACCTGTGAAGCCACCCAGTCTAGGACTCTTGTTTGTTGGGAGATTTTGGGTATTGGTTCAATTTCATTAGATGTAATCTGTCTATTCAGACTATCTGATTCTTCCTCATTTATTTTTCAAAGAGTGTATATTTGTAGGAATTTATCTATTTCATCCAGGTCTTTCAGTTTGTTGGCATATAATTGTACATAATATTTTCTTACAATCTTTTATATTTCTTTGGTGTCAGTTGTTATTTCCTCTCTTTCATTTCTGATGTTATTTATTTGTGTCCCTTCTCTTTTTCTCTTGATGAGTCTTAGTAAAATTTGTCATTCTTGTTTATCTTTCAAAGAAGCAACTCTTGGATTCATTGGTCTTCTGTATTTTTTTTTCTTTTACTCTGTCTCATTTATTTCTGCTCTGATCTTTTAAAAATTTTTGTAAAGATTTTATTTATTTAATTTTAGAGAGAAGAATAGAGGCAGAAAGAGAGGGAGAGAAACATCAACATGTGGTTGCCTCTCACACCTGCCCGCCCCCCTCACTGGAGACCCGGCCGGCAACCCAGGCATGCACACTGACCAAGAACTGGACCAGCAATGCTCTGGTTCACAGGCCGGTACTCAATTTACTGAGTCACACCAGCTAGGGCTCTGCTCTGATCTTTACTATTTCCTTCCTTTGGTTCACTTTGGGCTTTGTTTGTTGTTCTTTTTCCAGTTCCTTTAAATGTAAAGTTAGATTGTTTATTTGAGCTTCTTTTTTTATTGTTGTTCAAGTATAGTCATCTCCACTTTCTCCCCACCATTGTCACTGCCCCACCAATTCCCACCTCCCTCCCTCAAACCTACCCCATTTGACTTTGTCCATGGGTACCTTATACATGTTCCCTGACAGCCCTTCCTCTGTTTTCCCCTGTTATCTCTCTCCCTCTTCCCCTCTGGTCACTGTCAGTTTGTCCTTTATTTCAGTATCTCTCATTATATTTTGCTTGCTCATTTGCTCTGTTGATGATGTTCCACTTACAGGAGAGATCATATGTTATTTGTCTTTCACCACCTGGCTTACTTCATTTAGCACAATGCTCTCCAGTTCCATCCATGCTGTTGTGAAATATAGAAGCTCCTTCTTTCTGCTGTGCAGTATTCTATTGTGTAAATGTACCATAGGGTTTTTTTAATATTTTATTTATTAATTTTTAGACAGAGGGCAAGGGAGAAAGAAAGGTAGAAAAATATTACCTTGTGTTTGCCTTTTACATGCCCTCTACTGGTCCACAACTCAGGCATGTGCCCTGACTGGGAATCAAACCAGCAACCCTCTAGTTCAAAAATCGGCACTCAATCCACTGAACCACACCTGCCAGAACTAAATGTACCATAGTTTTGTTTTTTGTTTTTTATCCACTCATTTACTGATGGACATTCATGTTGCTTCCAGCACATGGATATTGCAAATTGTGCTACTATGAACATTGGGGTGCATAGCTTCTTTTGAAGTGGTGATTCAGGATTCTTAGGGTATAATCCCAGTGGTGAAATTGCTGGGTCAAAAGGCAGTTCCATTCTGTTTTCGGAGGAAATTTGATATAGTTTTCCATAGTGGCTGCACCAGTCTGCATTCTTACCAACAGTGTACCAGGATTCACTCTTCTCCAAAACCTTGCCAGCACTTGCTGTTTGTTGATTTGTTTATGATGGCCATTCTGACCAGGGTAAAGTAGTATTTCATTGTGGTTTTAATTTGTATTTCTATTATGGCCAGTGATGCTGAGCATCCTTTCATGTCACTCTGGGTTCTCTGTATGTCCTCCTTGAAAAAGTATCTGTTTTGGTCCTTCACTCATTTTTCAATTGGGTTGTCTGTCTTCCTGGAGTGGAGTAGTGTGATTTATTTATATATTTTGGAGATCAAACCCTTGTCCAAAGTAACATTGGCAAATATATTTTCCCATATAGTTGGCTCCCATTTCATTTACTGTTTTATTTAGCAGTGCAAAAGCTTTTTATTTTGATGAGGTGCCAATTGTTTATTCTTGCCTTCATGTCCCTTGCTCCAGGGGATATATTGGTGAAAGTATTGATGCATGGAATATCTGAGATTTTCCTGCCTATGCTCTCCTTTAGGACTTTTATGGTGTTGTGATTTATATTTAAGTATTTTATCCACCTTGAATTTATTTCTGTGTATTGTGTAAATTGGTGATTGAGTTTCATTTTTTTGCATGTAGCTATCCAGATCTCTCAACACCATTTGTTGAAGGGGTTATTTTTACTCCATTTTATGCTCCTGCTCCATTTCTTAAATATTAATGGACTATGGAGACATGGGTTTATTTCTGGGCTCTCTGTTCTGTTCCAATGATTTATGTGTCTGTTCTTTTGCCAGAACCAGACTCTTTTGATTACAGTGGCCTTGTAATACAGTTTGATATCAGGCATTGTGATCTCTCCTACTTTTTTCTTCTTTCTCAAAAATTCTGTAGCTATTTGAGGTAATTTACTATTCCATATAAATTTTTAAAATGTTATGTTCTATATCTGTGAAATATGTCATTGGTATTTGCATGGGGATTGTGTTGAATATATAAATTGCTTTAGGTAGTATGGACATTTTGATTATATTAATTTTTCCAATCCATGAACATGGAATATACTTTCATTTATTTGCGTCTTCCTTCATTTCTTTCTTCAGTGTTGTATAGTTCTGAGTACAGGTCTTTTACCTCTTTGGTAAGTTTTATTCCTAGGTACTTTATTTTCCTTGTTGCTATAGCAAAAGGGATTTCTTTTTCCTGATTTCTGATTCTGATATTTCATTGTTGGTGTACAAAAATGTTTTTGATTTCTGAATATTGACTTTGTATCCCACTATTTTTCCCAGTTCACTTATTAGGTCAAGTAGCTTTTTTGTGGAATATATAGCGTGGTCTTTTTAAATTTTTTAAAGTATATTTTATTGATTATGCTATTACCATTTTCCCAATTTGTTTTTTCCCCTTTATCTCCATTCTTTCTACACCCCGCCACCCTCCAGGATTTCCTTCCCCTTATTTCATGTCTATGGGTTGTATGTATAACTTCTTTGGCCTC
This sequence comes from Pteronotus mesoamericanus, assembly GCF_021234165.1. NCBI lineage: Eukaryota > Metazoa > Chordata > Mammalia > Chiroptera > Mormoopidae > Pteronotus > Pteronotus mesoamericanus. The sequence goes on along the minus strand of NW_026555322.1, from coordinate 244,805 downwards.
TCCATTTCCTATACTATCCTTAACTTCCTCCTGCCTATTTTGTGCCTACCTATTATGCTTCTTACTCCCTGTATCTTTTCCCCCATTCTCCCCACCTCTCTCTCCACTGATAACCCTCCATGTGATCTCCATTTCTGTGATTCTCTTACTATTCTATTTGTTTGGTTAGTTTTTGTTTATGTTTTTTTAGATTCAGTTGATAGTTGTGAGTCTGTTGTCATTTTACAGTTCATGGTTTATGGTCTTTCTCTATTTCTTAGGTAAGTCCCTTTGACATTTCATATAATAGTCTTGGTGGTGATGAACTCCTATAACTTGACCTCATCTGGGAATCACTTTATCTGCCCTTCCATTCTAAATGATAGCTTTGCTGAATAGGCTAATCTTGGATGTGGGACCTTGCCTTTCATGACTTTGAATACTTTTTTCCAGCTCTTTTTGGGGGTTCCTTTTGATGAGCCAGCTGATAACCTTATTGGAACTCCTTTGTAGTAACTCTCTCCTTCCCTCTTGTTGCTTTTAAGATTCTCTCCTTATCTTTAATCTTGGATAACTTAACTATGATGTCTCTTGGTGTGTTCGTCCTTGGGTCCAATTTCTTTGGGACTCTCTGAGTTTCCTGGACATCCTGGAAGTCTATTTTATTTGACAGATTGGAGAAATTCTCCTTCATTTTTGTTTAAATATGTTTTCAATTTCTTGCTCTTCTTCTTCTCCTTCTGGCACTCTTGTGATTCAGATATTAGAATGTTTAAAGTTGCCCCAGAGGTTTCTCAGCCTCTCCTCATTTTATTGAATTCTCATTTCTTCATTCTGCTCCACTTGGGTGTTTATTTCTTCCTTTTGTTCCAAATCAATGGTTTGAGTCCTGGTTTCCTTCCCTTTCCTATTGGTTCCCTGTATATTTTCCATTATTTCACTTTGTATAGCCTCCATTTCTTCCTTCATTTTTGCAACTGAGTTCAATCAATTCTGTGAGCATCCTGATCACCAGTGTTTTGAACTCTGCATCTATCTCTGCATCTCTTAGTTCTTTCTGTGGAGTTTTAATCTGTTCTTTAATTTGGGCCATATTTCTTTGTCTCTGTGCACCTTTTATGTGGATGGGGCAGAGCCTTAGGTATTTGCCAGGGTGGGGAAACACTCTTCTTTGCATTGTGGTGCTTAGTGGGGAAGTGGTCAGAGAGAGAACAGTGTCGTTTGCTCAGCTCTCGCCCCACTTTCCATCACTTCCCTTAATTCCCACAAGTGTACTGTGCCTTTTCAAGTGCTGATTCTTAGGTGGGTGGGTTTGTGTACATTCTGGGACCCCATGTGCCTCTCAAACAGACTCTCCATGAGACTGAGAGTTTGTCCCCATGCCACAACCCCCACAGATTTTTACAGTCTGGGATTTTGAGTCTTTAGTTTCCCACACTGAATCCCTGGGTTGTGTGGTCCATCTCACTCCCCAGTTGTTCTCCCTACCTTATGCACATGCAAATGTGGGATCACCAACCCCAGTCTGACAGCCACAGACTTGACACCCATTCTATCTGCCCCTGTCTCTACCCCTCCTACCAGTCTGGATGAATGTCTTTAACTTCTTGGTTCTTGAACTTCAATGTAGTTTGATTTTCTGGAAATTCTTGTCACTTTTTTAAAAGATTTTATTTATTCATCTTTAGATAAAGGGAAAGGAAGGGAGAAAGAGAAGAAGAGAAACATCAATGTGTGGTTGCCTTACACATCCCCAACTGGGGACTTGACCTGCAACCCAGACATGTGTCCTGACTTGGAATTTACTGTCAATCCTTGGGTTCACAAGCTGGCACTCAATCAACAGAGCCACACCAGTCAGGGATGGCTGTCTGGTTGCCTTTTGATGTGAAATTGGTTGTTATCCTTCTTTTTGTTCTGCTAGAAAGTGAAACATCTCTTTCTAGGCCTGCATCCTGGCCGGTTCCTATAGAGTTTTATATATGCACTATCATATCATCTCCAAACAGTGAGAGTTTTACTTCCTCCTTTCCAATTTGAATGCTTTTATTTCTTTTTCTTTTATGATCACTGTGGCTAGAACGTCCAATATTATGTTGAATAGAAGTGGTGAAAGCTGACATCCTTGTCTTCTTCCTGATCTTAGTGGGAAATCTTTTCCTTTTTGCCCATTGAGTATGATGTTGGCTGTAGGTTGCTCCCATATGGCTTTTATTATGTTGAGGCATGCCCACTTTACTCCCACTTTGCTGAGTATTTTTTTTAATCATAAATGGGTGTTGTACCTTATAAAATGCTTTTCCCACATCTATTGACATGATCACGTGATTTTTCTCTTTGCTTTTGTTTATGTGATGCATTATGTTTATTGATTTATGAATATTGAACCATCCTTGCATCCCTGGGATGAATCTCACTTGATCATGGTGTATGATCTTTTAAATATATTGCTGGAAGCAGTTGGTCAATATTTTGTTGAGGATTTTAGCATCTAATGTCATCAGCAATATTGGCTTGTAGTTTTGTTTCTTTGTTGTATCTTTATCTGGTTTTGGGATTAGGATGATGGTGGCCTCAGAAAAAGTTTGGGAGTCTTCCCTCTCCTTGGATTTTTTTTAAATAGTCTGAGAAGGATAAGGGTTAGCCCTTCTTCAATGGTTTGTAAAATTCTCCTGTGAAACTGTACGGTCCAGGGCTTTTGTGTGCCAGGAAGTTTATGATAACAGCTTCGATTTGACCATCTGTTATTCGATGATTCAGGTTTTCTGCTTCTTCATTCAGTATTAGAAGGTTATATTTTTCTAGGTTTTCACATTTCTTGGCATATAGTTGTTCATAGTAATTTCTTACAATCTTTTGTAGTTCTGTGCTATCAGTTGTAACCTCTACTTTTTCATTACATATTGTCCTTATTTGGGTTCTTTCTCTTTTTCTTTTTTTTTAAAGATTTTATTTATTTATTTTTAGAGATGGGAAAGGGGGGGGAGAGAGAGAGAGAGAAACATCAATGTGTGGTTGCATTTTGCACGCCCCCTGCTGGGGACCTAGCCTGCAACCCAGACATGTGCTCTACAATGGGAATCTAACCAGCGACCCTTTGATACACAGGCCGGTGCTCAATCCACTGAGCTGCCAGCTAGGGCTCTTTTTGTCTTGATGAGTCTGCTTAAATGCTTGTTGATTTTGTTTCAAAGAACCATCTCCTGGATTTGTTGATCCTTTGAATTTTTCTTTTAGTCTCTATGTCATTCAATCCTGCTCTGATCTTGGTTATTTCCTTCCTTTTCCTCACTCTGGGCTTTGTTTGTTATTGTTCCTTCATTATTGTAGATGTAGGGTTAGGTTCTTTATTTTAAATGTTTCTATCTTTTGTAGCTAGAGTTGTATTAATATGAATTTCCCTCTCAGTACTGCCTTTGCTATGTCCAGTAAATTTTGGGTGATTGTGTGTTCATTTTCATTTCTTTCCATAAACTGTCTTTATCTCACCCTTTATCTCATTGTTGACCCATTCAGTATTTAATAGCATGCTATTCAATCTCCATGAATTTGAGTGTTTGGCGTTTTTCCCTGAGGTTGGTTTCTAGTGTCAGACCCTTGTAGTCCAAGAAAATGCATGATATGATTTCAATGTTTTTGAATTTGTTGAGGCTTGTTTTGTTCCCTATCATGTGGTCTATCTTGAAAATGTTTCATATGAGTGTGAAAAGAATGTGTATTTTGCTTTTTGGGGGATGAAATGTTATATATATATATGTGTGTGTGTGTGTGTGTGTGTGTGTGTGTGTGTATATATATATATATATATATATATATATATATATGTTAAGTTTATTTGACCTAGGGCATTGTTCAATGCCACAATATGCTTGTTGATATTTTGTTTGTAGACCTACTCGTTTTTGACAGTGGGGTGTTAAAATCCCCTGCAATAAGTGTATTTCTGTATATACCTTTCTTGAAGTCCTCCAAGGTTTTCCTTATATATTTGGGTGTTCCTATGTTGGGTACATATATGTTTATAATGTTTATAACTTCTTGATGGCTTATTCCCTTGAGTATTATGAAGTGTACTTCAGTGTCTCTTTTTATGGCTTTTGTTTTGAAGCCTATTTATTCTGATATAAGTATACTACCCTAATGTTTTTGTCCTCTCCATTTGCTTGGAATATTTCTTACAACCCTTCACTTTCAGCCTGTATAGGTCTTTTTCTCTGAGGGGGGGTCTCTTGTAGGCAACATATATGTGAGTCATGTTTTCTTATCCATTCAGCTACCCTATGTCTTTTGATTGGGACATTTAATCCATTAACATTTAAGGTTATTATTGATAGGTACTTATTCAGTTTTCTCCCTTTGTACCTGTGTTCCTCTCACACATGAATGTGCTCTTTTTCTTCATCTTCTTAAATTAGTCCCTTTAACATATCTTGTAGTGCTGGTTTGGTGGAGGTATATTCATTCAGCCTTCTTTTGTGTAGGAAACTCCTTACTTCACCTTCCATTTTAATTGAGAGCTTTACTGGGTAGAGTAGTCTTAGCTGCAGGCCCTTGCTTTTCATTACGTGGAATATTTCTCGCCCTTCCCTTCTGGTTTGTAGTGTTTCTGTTGAGAAGTCAGGGTAGCTGTATTGCAGCTTCCTTGTATGTTACCTCCTGTTTCTCCCTGGCTGCCTTTAAGATTCTCTCTTTGTCTTTGATATTTGCCATTTTAATTATCATGTGTCTTGGAGTAGGCTTCTTTGGATTCATCTTGATTGGTAATCTCAGTGCTTCCTGAACTTGCATGGTTTTTCCCCTCTCCAGGTTAAGGAAGTTTTCTTTCATTATTTTTTCAAACAGTGTTGCTATTCCCTGCTCATTTTCTTCTCCTTCTCCTACTTCTAGGATTCAAATGTTTTTGCATTTCTTGTTGTCTTGCAATTCCCTTAAGCTCTCTTCATATTGTTTTAGTTTTTTGTTTTTTGGGGGTTTTTTTGTTTGTTTGTTTGTTTTTCGTGCAGCTGCTCTACCTGGACATTTCTTTCTATCTTGTCTTCCAGCTCATTAATTGGGTTTTCTGCTTCATCCAGCCCTCTCATAATTCATTCTCATGTGTTTTTTATTTCAGAAATTGTATTCTTCATTTATTCCTGGTTTTTGTTTATAATTTCTATTTCCTCTTTCATACTATTGTAGTTCACACTCACTTCCTTGTAGTTCTCTGTGATTTCCTTGAGCATCCTTATAACCAATATTTTGAATTCTTTATGTTATAGTTTGCTAGACTCCATTTCATTTAGCTCTTTTGCTGGGGAGTCTTCCATTCCTTTCAGTTGTGGATTCTTTGTTTGTCTCCCCATTTTAGGTGACTTTTTGTTTGTTTCTGTGTTCCCAATGCTTTGTTTTGTCTGCTGTCTTCATGGAGTGAATTTCTTTGGCAGGAATGCTGTGGGACTCAGTGGTATGGTCTCTTTGATCTCCTTGTCTGGGTGCTCTAGTGTTGTCCTTTCTTCCTTTTGTGTGGGCTCTCTTCTTGTACTTGTGCTTTATCTGTTGGTGGGTCCTTTGTTGCTATGTTCTCTCCTCCAGCAGGTTTACTGGTATTCACAAATCCCACCTTATCTTGTATGTGATCAGGGGCAGGGCTAAGATGAAATTAATTAAGGTAGCAAGAGAGTATTCTATGCAATTTAAAGTACCAATAAGTAGAGAACATATAGGAGATCCTTTGGAGAAGTACAGCAATAACTGTGATATTTCACCCATCTAGCCACTGTTTATAAAATGTGAAAAAGAGATAAGTCTCTTATTAGAGGGGAAAAGACCGAGAGTAGTGTGTTATTGGAATACAAGTGAAGTGAAAGAAGAAAACTTAAAATGCAATATGAAAGGGAAAACAAAGAAACCCCTTCAAACATTGAAATCAAACAAACAAAATGAAGAAGACTACATGGAAAAGAAATATAAAAATAACAAAAAAATACAATGGAATTTCTGAAGGATAGCAAAGTGAAATTTGTCAAAGTTGTTGGTGTTAGCCTTCTGATCTCTCTCTCTGGATCTGTCTTTGGTCCTTTCACAGCTCCGGGTCTTATTGTCTCACACTGGCAAAAAAAAAAAAAAAAAAAAAAAAAAAAAAAGCCTCCCGCTGACTTTAAGTCCACCAGGTGGGTTCTGCTGGTCTTCCTGGATGCTTCAGGCATAGGGCATTGGACTCCATTTTTTTTTCCTTTCCTGTGGTTCTGCGAGGATGGAGGCTCCATCTGGACTACAATATTCACAGATTCCCCACCTCCAGCCCAAGCTCTCAGTGCTACATGGCCCACACTGTCCATATGTGCCAGGCTGGCACCTTTAATCCACCTCGTTGTGCATCCCTTTGATTTGTCCATGAGGTGCACTGAGTTAGAGAACAACTCACACCCCTCCTCCTCCCACTTTGCTGGCCTGGGTGCTGCACACACACAAATTCCCTTCAGGGCAGTTTAGTTCCCCTATTAAATTAAGTCTCCCTGGGGACCACTACCTCTCTGAACTCCTGCTGCCCCCTTTTGATCAATCCATGAGGCACCCAGATTTAGAGCAAATCGCACCCCTCCTCTTCCCTCTTCACTGGCCCAGCCACTGCTCATGAGAGATCCTTGCACAGCACCTGAGAGTCTTTTTTTCACAAATTCCCCTTGGTTGCGGGTGGCCGTTTCTAACAAGAGCCTGACTTTTCACACAGCCCAACTCTCTGACCAGTCCTGAGACTATCAGTGTCATGGTCAGTTGTGGTCCAACTCTTCTCCCAAATCCAGGTATCAACCAGCTCCCCAATTTGTCTGGTACTGTACTAGCTGGTAACCACAGTCCCAGCCCAGAAAGACCACCTTCTGTGTCTCTCACTGTGTCTTTACCCCCCAGTGACTTCAAGCATCCAGATCTCTCCTTGTACCAGTCTCTGGAGTCCCAACTCTGGGAGTGGTGGAAGCTGCCAAGTTACAATCACTGACCTGGCTTTCCTCCAAAGCTCCTGCAGCAGCCGTGGTCCCTGGCACAGTGCTCAGACACCATAGCAACTGTGGTTCCCAGCGCAGGACCCAGGGACCTTTCTGGAGGCCTAAATAACCTCCTTACCATTTGTTTTTAAATGTCCTCTGCAATCTTTGTCTTCCAAACTTCATCTAAGCTGGGATTCCATTGGCTTTTCACTCTGTTATCCAGATTGACTGTGTGTCCCAGTTGTGTGAATGAGCAAGTAGGTTCAGTTCCCACCTATCTCACTACAATCTTCAAAGTCCCCGCCCCTTTTTTTAGATAGGCTTGTAATGCTATGGATTTCCTCTTAGGATTGCTTTCCCTGTGTCCCACAGATTTTGTCTCACTTTCATTTGTTTCAAGGTATCTTTTGACATCTTCCTAGATCTCTTTGTTGACCCTTTAATTGTTTAATAATATCTTATTTAGCTTCCATGTCTTGTGTATTTTTCTGTGATCTCCTTGGGGTTGATTTCCAGTTCAGAATATTCTGGTCAGAGAAGATGCTCAATATTATTTATTGATACTTCCTTGTGTCCTTATATGTGTTCCATCCTAGAAAATGTTTCATGGGCATTTGAAAAGTGTGTTTACTATGCTGCTTTGAGGTAAAATGCAATGAAGATATCAACTATATCCATTGGATCTAGTGTGTCATTTAAGGACTCAGTCCCCTGTTGATTTTCTGCCTGGGAGATATGTTCATTGAAGTCAATTGGGTATTAAAATCCTCAATTATGACTGTATTTCTATAAAACTCTCCCTTAATGTCCATCAAGATATGCTTTACAAGAAAATTCAAGATGGTGGAGGAGTGAATGCAAATCACACAGACCTCCTCCCAGGACCAATCTGGAATTACATCTAAATGGTGGAAAATAAATTAAAATAAATAAATAAATAAATAAAAATAAAATAAATGGTGGAGAAATCACCTGGAAAACAACTGAACAATAATGAGAGAGGAGGCTTAAAAACTCAGACAGAGGAATCGGTTTTCACACAACGTAAATGGTACGGAGTGCAGTAGAGACTAAAGAAGGGCTCTGGGCACCCACAGGCGAGAGTGCCAGATGGATATTTAAACAACCTATTGGATCTCCCTGAGAAGAGTGGGGTCTGAACCATAGGCAGGGGTATCCAGCCTACATCACCAAAAGCCAAAAAGTGCACAGATAACAGCCAGCTGCAAAAAGTGGAAAGGATGCTCTCTGCCAGAGATTTGCAGCTGGAGATGTGAAGAGCCCTTTAAAAGGCCAACACATAAATTTATATTGGCAGCCACTTGCCCTGGGCTCTGAAAAAGGTGGGGCAGAGTGGGCTAGAGCTGCCTGAGGATATACAGGGGAAGGAAGCTTTGGGGAGAGAACCGATAGAATATCAGGCGTTGTCCTGGTGCTGACTCATTGCCCAATTGGCAGCTGCCATCTTGTTCAGACAGACCACTCACCTAAGCAGCAGCAGTATTAGAGGACACAATAACCCCGCCACCAGGAGGCTCTGCCCTGACAGTGGTGCATAAGCCCAACTGCGAAATACAGAGCAGCAATCACAGACAGTAGATCCTGGGCCAAAGTGGGTGCAAAGTAGTCTAGAGATGCTAGGAGAGAGTCTGGAGACAAAGGCTTTGGGGAGAGAACTGAAGGAGCGGCCAGCAGGAACCCAGTGCTGAATGCCCCCCATATGGCAGCCGCCAACTTACTCAGGCAGACCACTCTACTGAGTGTCAGCAGCATGAGGGGACGCAATCACCCCACCCACAGGAGGAACCCTACCATGACCTGTGGTGTCTAAGCCTGACTGCTGAGTGCAGAGTGACTAGATTAAAAATGGAAGGGGACAGCCATAGACAATAGATTCCTGGAAAACTGGAAAAGACTGTGTAAGGTCAGATGGGATCAACAGCTGATATCTCCATCAGAGGCATATCCAGAAAGAAAAAAAAAACAAAAAACAGAAGAACCTCCTACCATAAAAATTCACACCACAAGGTCAGGAAGTCAAGGCAGATCAATAGAAGAAGCAGAAGCAAAAAAAAAAAAAAAAAAGAGTCTCACAAATAATTAGAAGACAAACAAATGCCCCTAATCAAAGGGAAAGGAGAAATCCCAACAAAGAGAATTAAATGAAATAGAGGCAAGTAAACTATCAAATATTGAGATCAAAACAATGGTTCTAAATAAGCACAGTTAGCTCATAGAGAATTACCAAAAACTACATGGAAACTATGAGGAACTTACTGCAAACTATATTAGCATGAAAAAGGACATAGAAACTATCAATAAGGGGCAAGAGGAAATGAAGAATACAATCTATGAATTGAGGAACACAGTGGAAGGAATCAAAATCACACTACATGAAGCAGAGGAATGAATCACCAAGCTGAAGGACAAGGTAGAAAAAAGCTCCCAGAAAGAGAAAGAAAATGAAAAAAGACTCAATGAAAATGAAAAGGAATTTAGGAAAATGCAGGACAATACGAAATGAAATAATACCCATATAATAGGGATAACAGAAGGAAAAGAAGAGAAGCAAATGATAGAGAACCTGTTAGAAAAAGTAATGATGGCAAACTTCCTTAATTGGAGAAGAGAAAAAGTCACACAAGTCCAGGAAGCACAGAAGGACCAAGATGAATCCAATGAGGCCCACTCCAAGACACATCATCATTAAAATGGCAAATATCAGAGACAAAGAGAGAATCATAAAGGTAGCAAGGGAAAAACAGGAAGTAACATAAAAAGGAGCCCTGAAACAGGGAGCAGCTGACTTCTCAACAGAAACACTACAAGCCACAAGGGAATGGCAAGAAGTATTCCAAGTCATGAAAAGCAAAGGCCCTACAACCAAGACTGATGTTCACAGTAATGCTCTCATTTAAAATGGAAGGCAAAATAAGGAGTTTCTCAGACAAAAGGAGGCTAAAGGAGTATACCTACACAAAACCAGAACTGCAAGATATGCTCAAGGGAGTGCTTTAAGAAGATGAAGAAAAATAATCAGAAAGAGAGGAACACAGTAAAAAGGGGAAAAAAAAAACTTAATAAGTACCTATCAATAATAAGTTTGAATGTAAATGGATTAAATGCCCCAATCAAAAGACATAGGATAGATGATGGATAGAGAAACATGACCCACTCATATGCTGCCTACAAGAAACTCACCTCAGAGCAAAGGACCTACACAGACTGAAAATAAAGGGTTGGAAAAAAATATTCCAAGCAAATGGACAAGAAAAAAAAGCAGAGGGAGCAATACTCATATCAGACAAAATAGATTTCAAAACAACGGCCATAAAAAGAGAAACATAAGAACAATGCATAATACTCAAGGGAAAAAACTATAAAGAAGAAAAAAATAGTAAATATATATGCACCCAACATAGGAGCATTCAAATATATAAGAAAAATCTTGGAGGACTTCAAGAAAGATATAGACAACAACACACTTATACTAGGAGATTTTATCATCCCACTGTTGAAAATGGATAGATCTTCCATACAAAGAAATAACAATGCTATTATTAAACTGAATGATACATTAGATCAAGTGGATTTAACGGATACACACACACATACACACACACACACACACACACAACCTTTCATCCCAAAATACACATTCTCTTCAAATAAACACGGAACATTTTCAAAGATAGACCACATGATAGGACACAAGACAAGCCTCTACAAATTCAGGAAAATTGAAATCATAGCAAGCATTTTCTCAGAACACAAGGGCTTGATACTAGAAACCAACCTCAAGGAAAAAACTCAAAAATATTCAAATTCATGGAGACTGAAGAACATGCTATTAAGCAATGAATGGGTCAATAATGAGATAAGAGAAGAAATCAAAAAGTTCCTTGAAACTAATGAAAATGAACACAAAATAATCCAAAACCTATGGAACACAGTAAAGGTAGTACTCAGAGGGAAGTTCATCTAATACCTGCCTACATAAAAAAGATAGAAACATTTAATATAAACAACCTAACCCTACAGCTTCAAGAACTGGAGAAAAAACTAATAAAGCCCAAAGACAGTAGAAGGAAGGAAATAATCAAGATGAGAGCAGAATTGAATGACATAGAAACTAAAAGAAAAATTCAAAGGATCAACCAATCCAGAAGCTTCTTCTTTTCAAAGATAAAACAAGTCAACAAGCCTTTAAGCAGACTCATCAACAAGAAAAAGAGAAAAAACAGAGAAGATGGCAGAGGAGTGAATGGGAGTCACGCTGACCTCCTCCCAAGACCAAACTGGAATTGCGACTAAATAGTGGAGTAATCACCTGGAAAACAATGGAACAATAGTGGTAGAGGAGCCTTGGTGCTGCAGACAGTGGATTCGACTCTCACACATCCCAATGGGTGAGAAGTGCGGTGGAGGCTCGAGAGGGTGGGCTGGGTGCCCAAGGGCACTGGCACCAGAGGGACATTGAAACGGAGAGTTAGCTTCCCCCGAGAAGAAAAGGATCTGAATCATAAACAGGGACCCTTAAACTACACCAGCTAAAACCAAGAAAATACAGACAAACCCAACCCCAAAAAGCTTAGGGGCACTCTCTGCCAGAGACAGGTGGATGGGGATGCAAAGAGACATTTAAAGGGCCAACGCAAAAGTTGCAGTGGCAGCCACCCTCCTTGATCTCTCAGCAGAGGTGGCAGCGGGGTGGGCTGGTGCCTGGGAAAAGACTGGTGAGGAAAACTTTGTGAAGAGAACTGACACAGCAGCCGGTGGAGCCCGGGTGATGGCGCGCCTCCCACTCTGCAGCTACCATCTCACTCAGGCATCAGGGAATCAATTAACCTGCCTTTTGTGCGCTCCACACACAGCTTGTAGGTGTGTGAGCTGCTGGGCTGAGTGCAGACTGGCTGGGAGAGCCTTGAGGAGAGACTGGAGATGGAGGCATTGGGGAAAGAACGAGTGGAGGAATCGGGGAGTCCCGACTCCCTCCCCGTTCTGTAGTTTCCATTGTGGGTTGGAAAGGCACGACTCCAAAGAGGCAGAAGCGGGGCGCACATGAACCAGACTGCCTGCGATTGAAATGCAGTATGCACAGGGAGTGGATCCTTGGCCAAAGGGGTCACAGAACTGCCCAGAGGCCCCTGCAGAGAGTCTGGAAACAGACGCATTGGGGAAAGAACGGGAGGAGGAACCAGGGAGCTCCAACTCCCTCCCCTTTCCGTAGTCTCCATTGTGGGCTGGAAAGGCGCGACCCCAAAGAGGCAGAAGCAGGACGCACATGAACCAGACTGCCTGCAATTGAAATGCAGTCCGCACAGGGGTTGGATCCTTGGCTGAAGGAGTCACAGAACTGCCCAGAGGCCCCTGAGGGGAAACTAGAAACGGAGGCATTGGGGAAAGAAAGGGAGGAGGAACCTGGGAGTCCTGATTCATTCTCCTTGCCCTAGTCTCCATTGCGCGGGAAGAGGCCACACCCCCAAAGAGCCAAAAGCTGAAAAGCAAACATAGACACCCCCAAAACACCCAGAGCAGGCGCGCACACTTGCGCCGAGTGACCGGCGAGGGTTGGCGAGCCTGTGTGTGACCCACGCGGGCTGGCGAACGCTTGCACTGGCCGTCAAGGCCTCACACACACTGGCACCCATACAGCCTGCGAGGGAGTGCACAGAGCAGCAAGGGCAGGTGTAAATTGACCCGCCCGCCAGTGATTGCGGAGGGGCCCTCAAAATTAGTAGAGTTGCCCAGAGTCCCTGGAGGAAAGACCAGAGACAGGATTAACTGAAGAGTCCTGGAGCTGACTTCCTCCCATTTCTGTGGTCCCCATTTGGTGAGGGCAAGCAACATACCCAAAGAGCCAAAAGCTGGGAAAATACAAAATAGAAGACCCTAAACTGACGAGTGCCGCGGAGCTCGCCAGCCAGGGGGGCCAGATGAATATGCAAGGTCGTGAATAAGCCCCCTGGTCTGGGGAAAGCACATGCGAGCCCAGGAAGGCCGGGGATCCGGCCTTGCCCAGAGCGCGCTCAAGGAGCCCCCGTGAGAGTGCAGAGAGATCCCAAAAAGGAGCCCAGCCCTGACCGAAGGGGTCATAGAGCTACTCCACGCAGGAGTCAGACACAGACAGTAGATTCCTGGAAGGTTCAAACAAACAATCCAAGCTCATATAGGATCAACAATTGACATCATCAGAGGAAGGCCCAGAAAGAAAAGTAAAGGACAAAAATACTTAACAGACTCTCACAAAAATGGGAAGAAAAAGAAGTTCCCCTCAAATGAGTGGAAAAGGGGACTCCCCACAGACAGAGCTCAATGAAATAGAGGCAAGGGAACTATTAGATACTGAATTCAAAACAATGGTTCTAAGGAAGCTCAATGAGCTCAGCCAGCTCAAAGAAAACTATGAGAAACTGCAGAGAAACTATCAGGATCTTACAGCAAACTATATCAGCCTGGAAAAGGACATAGAAACTATCAAGAAGACACAAGAGGATATGAAGAATACCATTTCTGAATTGAAGAACACAGTAGAAGGAATCCAAAGCAGGCTGGATGAAGCTGAGGATCAAATCAGTGAGGTGGAGGATAAGGTAGAAAGAAGCTCCCAGGATGAACAAGAAATGGAAAAACGACTCAAAAACAATGAAGAGGCATTTAGGGAAAAGCAGGACAACCTGAAACGAAATAATATCCGTATAATAGGGATACCAGAAGGAGAACAAGAGAAGCAAGGGATAGAGAACCTCCTCGAAAAAGAAATGACAGAAAATTTCACTAAATTGAGGAGAGAAAGGCTCTCATGGATCCAGGAGGCACAGAGGACCCCACTCAAGAGGGACCTAAGGAGGTCCACTCCAAGACACATCATCATTAAAATGGCAAATGTCAAACACAAAGAGAGAATCCTCAAGGCAGCAAGGCAGAAGGAAAAAGTCACATACAAGGGGGTCCCGACACGCCTAGGAGGTGACTTCTCAACAGAAACACTCCAAGCCGGAAGGGAATGGCAACAAATATTTCAAGCCATGAAAAGCAAGGGCCTACAGCCAAGGCTGCTCTAACCAGCTAGGCTCTCCATTAAAATAGAAGGGGAAATATGGAGTTTCCCAGACAAGAGAAGACTAAAAGAATATATCTCTACCAAACCAGCCCTCCAAGATATGCTAAGGGGACTGGTTTAAGCAATGAAGGAAAAGAATGAGAGAGAGAGGAACACAGGTACAAAGAGAAAAGATGAGTAAGTTTCTGTCAGTAATATCTCTCAAAGTAAATGGACTAAATGCCCTAATTAAAAGACAAAGGGTAGTTGAATGGATAAGAAAACATGGCCCACACATATACTGCTTACAAGAGACCCTCCTCAGAGCAAGAGACCTACACAGATTGAAAGTAAAGGGATGGAAAAAAATATTCCAAGCAAATGGGCATGAGAAAAAGGCCGGGGTTGCCATCCTTGTATCAGACAAAGTAGATTTCAAAACAAAGGCCATAAAGAGAGACCCAGAGGGGCACTTTATCATACTTAATGGAAGAATCGATCAAGAAGACATCAACATTGTAAACTTATATGCTCCCAATATAGGGACACCCAAGTCTATAAGGAAATTGTTGGAGGACTTCAAAAAAGATATAGACAGCAACACGCTGATAGTAGGGCATTTCAACACCCCACTGTCAAAAATGGACAGATCTTCTAAACAAAACATTAATAAACATATGGTGGTACTGAATGACACACTGAATCAAAGAGACTTAACTGATATATATAGAACCTTACATCCCAAAGAAGAAAAATACACATTCTTTTCAAATGCTAATGGCACTTTTTCAGAGATAGACCACATGATAGGACACACAGGAATCCTTAGTAAATTCAGGAAAATTGAAATAATACCAAACTTTTACACAGACAACAAGGGATTGAACCTGGAATTCAACCTCAAAGAGAAACTTCAAAAACTTGCAAACTCATATAGACTGAACAGTAGACTATTAATCAATGAATGGGTCAATAATGAGATAAGAAAAGAAATCAAAAAATTTCTGGAAACAAATGAAAATGAACAGACAATAGTCCAAAACGTATGGAACACAGCAAAGGCGGTCCTGAGAGGGAAGTTCATAGCAATACAGGCTTACCTAAAAAAAGATAGAAACATTGCAAATAAAAGACCTAACACTACAACTTCAAGAACTGGAGAAACAACAACAAATAAATCCCAGAGCAAGTAGAAGGATGGAAATAGTCAAGATTAGAGCCGAACTGAATGACATAGAGACAAAAAGAACAATTCAGAGGATCAAGCAATCCAGAAGCTGGTTCTTTGAAAAGAGAAATAAAATTAACAATCCTTTAAACAGACTCATCAAGAGAAAAAGGGAGAGGACCCAAATTAATAATATCAGAAATGAAAGAGGAGAAATAACAACTGATACCACAGAAATACAAAGAATTGTCAGAAAGTACTATGAACAATTATATGCCAAGAAATTTCAAAATCTTGATGAAATGGACAAATTTTTAGAAAAGTATAATCTTCCAACACTGAAGGAGGAAGAAACAGAAAGCTTGAACAGACCGATAAAAGCTGGGGAAATTGAAGCAGTCATCAAAAAACTCCCGGCACACAAAAGCCCAGGGCCAGATGGTATCACAGGAGAATTTTACAAAATATTTAAGGAAGAGCTAACCCCAGTCCTTCTCAGACTATTCCAAAAAATCCAAGAGGAGGGAAGACTCCCAGACTCTTTCTAGGAGGCCAGCATCACCCTCATCGCAAAACCAGATAAAGACCCTACAAAGAAAGAAAACTACAGGCCAATTTCGCTGATGAACATAGATGCTAAAATCCTCAAAAAAATATTGGTAAATCACATCCAGCAATACACTAAAAAGATTATCCACCACGATCAAGTGGGATTCATCCCAGGGATGCAGGGATGGTTCAATATACGCAATCAGTAAACGTGATACATCACATAAATAAAAGAAAAGACAAAAACTGCATGGTCATCTAATAGATGCAGAAAAAGCATTCGATAAGGTACAGCACCCATTTATTATCAAACACTCAGCAAAATGGGAATAAATGGGGTATTCCTCAACATAATAAAGGCCATATATGAACAACCTACAACCAATATCATACTCAACGGGCAAAAACTGAAAGCTTTCCTACTAAGATTAGGAGCACGACAAGGATGTCTGCTCTCACCGCTTCTTTTCAACATCATATTGGAAGTCCTAGCCACAGCGGTCAGACAAGAGAAAGAAATAAATGGCTTCCAAATAGGAAAGGAGGAAGTAAAACTATCATTGTTTGCAGATGACATGATAGTGTACATAGAGAACCCTGTAGACTCTACCAAAAAAACTCCTCAACCTAATAAGTGAATTTGGCAAAACAGCAGGATACAACGTCAACATTCAGAAATCAAAGGCATTTTTGTACACCAGCAATGCAATAGAAGAAAAAGAAATCAGAAAAAAAAAAAACCATTCGATATAGCAAGAAGAAAAATAAAGTACCTAGGCATAAATTTATCCAAAGACGTAAAAGACGTGTACGCAGAAAACTATACAACATTGAAAAAAGAAATTAAGGAAGACACAAATAAATGGAAGCATGTACTGTGCTCATGGATTGGAAGAATTAGTATCATCAAAATGTCCATACTACCTAAAGCAATTTATAGATTCAACGCAATCCCTATTAAGATACCAATGACGTATTTCACAGAAATAGAACAGACATTTCAAAAATTTATATGGAACCATAAATGACCCCAAATAGCCACAGCAATTTTGAGAAAGAAACACAAAGTAGGAGGGATCACAATACCGGACATCAACCTGTACTACAAAGCCACTATACTCAAAACAATCTGGTACTGGCACTAGAACAGACCCATAGACCAATGGAACAAAACAGAATACCCAGAAATAAGGCCAGGTCTCTATGGGCATGTAATATTTGACAAAGGGGGCAGAAGCATAAAATGGAGCAATAATAGTCTCTTCAACAAATGGTGTTGGGAGAGCTGGATGGCTACATGCAAAAAATTGAAATTGGATCATCAGCTGACACCATACACAAAAATAAACTCAAGATGGATAAAAGACTTGAATATACGTCGCAACACCATCAAAGTCCTACAGGAGAACATTGGCAGGAAACTCTCAGATATCCCACGCAGCAATTTTTTCACTGATATGTCTCCTAAAGCAAGGGACCAAAAGGAAAGAATAAACAAGTGGGACCTCATAAAAATAAGAAGCTTCTGCACGGCTAAAGAAAACATCAGCAAATTGAAAAGGGAGACAATCATATGGGAAAATATATTCGCCAAGGATACATCAGATAGAGGTTTGATCTCCAAGATATATAAAGAACTCACTCGACTCCACTCCTAGATGACAAATGATCCAATCAAAAAATGGGCAAAGGACCTGGGCAGATGCTTTTCCAAGGAGGAGATACAGAGGGCCCAGAGGCATTTGAAAGGACCCTCAGTGTCACTAGCCATCAGAGAAATGCAGATCAAAACCACCATGAAGTACCACCTCACACCGGTCAGAATGGCCATCATAAACAGATCCACAAACAACAGGTGCTGGAGAGGCTGTGGAGAAAAGGGAACCCTAGTCCACTGTTGGTGGGAATGCAGACTGGTGCAGCCACTGTGGAAAGCAGTGTGGAATTTCCTCAAAAAGCTGAAAATGGAACTGCCTTTTGATCCAGTGATTCCCCTGCTGGGACTATACCCTAAGAACACCAAAACACCAATACAAAAGAACCTATGCACCCCAATGTTCATAGCAGCACAGTTGACAATAGCCAAGTGTTGGAAGCAACCTAAATGCCCATCAGTAGATGATTGGATCAAAAAGTAATGGTACATATACACAATGGAATACTACGCAGCAGAAAGAAAAGAAGAACTACTAAACTTCACGACAGCATGGATGGAACTGGAGAGCATTATGCTAAGCGAAATAAGGCCGGGGGCGAAAGTCAAATACCATATGATATCACGTATAAGCAGAACCTAACCAAGAATACAAAGATGCAAGTAAAATAAGGTCAGCAACACTGAAAGGAAAAGAAATCAACAGAGACAAGAGGGAAGCCGGGAGGGGGGCAGGGAAAAGGAAGAGAAGGGGAAAGT
This sequence comes from Pteronotus mesoamericanus, assembly GCF_021234165.1. Taxonomy (NCBI): domain Eukaryota; kingdom Metazoa; phylum Chordata; class Mammalia; order Chiroptera; family Mormoopidae; genus Pteronotus; species Pteronotus mesoamericanus. Next base: position 226,689 of record NW_026555322.1, on the reverse strand, counting down.
CAAGGAACATATAGCAAGGATTCATGGACAAAACCAATGGGGAAGAGCTGAGGGAGGGAAGAGGGGTAGGGGCAAGGGAAAGTGGTGGGGGGGAGGTAGAGACAAATGTATTTGAAAAAATAAATTAAAATAAATTTATTGTGAATAAAAAAAGAAAGAAAAATTAATGATAGAAAAATTCCTTAATTTGAGGAAAGAAAAAATCATACAACCTCATGAAGCACAGCAGGTCCCCATCAATATGAACCCAAAGAGGTACACTCCAAGGCACATCATAATTAAAATGGCAAAATTCAAAGACAAATAGAGAATCTTGAAGGCAGTAAGGGAGAAATAAAAAGTAACATAGAAGGGAACTCTAATAAGGCTATCCACAGATTTCTCCACAGAAACACTACAAGCCAGAAGGGAATGGCAAGAAATATTCCAAGTAATGAAAAGCAAAGCCCTGCAACCAAGACTACTCTATCCAACAAGGCTCTCATTTAAAATGGAAGGAAAAATAAGCATTTTCCCAGATGAAAGAAGGCTAAAAGTACCCATGTCCACTAAACCAGCATTACTAGACGTGCTAAAGGGACTGCTTTATAAAGATGAAGAGAGAGAGAGAGAGTGAGAGAGAAGAGAACATGGGTACAAAGGGGAAAAATTGACAATGAATAATTACCTATCAATAATATCCTTAAATGTAAATAGATAAAATGTTCCAATCAAAAGACACAGAGTATCTGAACGGATAAGAAAACACGACCTGCATATACACTGCCTACAAATGACCCACATAAGAGCAACAGACTGACACCGATTGAAAGTGAAAGATTGGAAAAAATATTGCAAGCCAATGGACAGGGAAAAAAGGCAGAGTAGCAATATTTATATCAGACAAAATAGACTTCAAAACAAAGGCCATAAAAGACACACAGAATGACACTTCATAATACTCAAGAGAAGAATCCTTCAAGAAGACATAAACATTGTAAGCATATATGCACCCAACATAGGAACACCCAAATGTATAAGGAAATCTTGGAGCACTTCAAGAAAGACATAGACAGCAACACACTTATAGTAGGGGATTCTAACACTCTACTGTCATCAATGGATTGGTCTTCCAAACAAAATATCAACAAGGAGGAAAATCAAGATGGTGGAGGAGTGAGTGGAAGTCAGTGACATCCTCCCAGGACCAATCTGGAATTACAACTAAATTGTGGAGAAATCACCTGGAACAAAAACTGAACAATAGCGAGAGAGGAGCCTTATAACCTCAGAGAGAGAAGAATCAGCTTTAGCGCAATCTAACTGGTAAGGAGTACATTAGAGACTCAAGAAGGTGGGAGGGGTGCCCATGGGAAGCAGCACCAGAAGGATATGGAAAGGGCCAGCTGGGTCCCCCTGAGAAGAGTGGGATCTAAACCAAAAGTGCGTATCTCCAGCCTACAACACCAGAGCCCAAAAAGTACACAGAAAACATCCAGATATGAAGAGTGGCAGAGTTGCTCTCTGCCAGAGACAGGTCGCTGGAGACACAAAGAGCCATTTAAAGGGCCAATGCATAAATTTTTATTTCCAGCCACTTACCATGGTCTCTGGCAAATGCAGGGGCAGGGTGGGCTAGAAACACCTGAGGAGAGACTGGGGAAGGAGAATTGGGGAGAGAACAGAGAGAGTATGTGGGGGATCTCGATGTTGACTCATCCCTCATGCAGCAGCAGCCATCTTGCTCAGGCAGAGACCACTCTGCCTGAATGGCAGCAGTGTCACAGGACCCAATAGCCCCAGCTACCATTGGGATTCCACTCCACCCTGTGCTGTCTAAGCCACCAGCTGAGTGCAAAGTGGCAGCCACAGATAGCAGATCCCTTGCTAAAGGGGGTGCAGAGTGGTCTGGAGAAACTTGAGGAGAGACTGGGGATAGAGGTTTTGGGGAGAGAATGGAGAAAGTAGCCAGCAGGATCCCAGTGCTAACTCCTCCCTAATATGGCAACAGCCAACTTGCTCAGGCAGAGACCACTCCCTTGAGTGGCAGCAACGTGACAGGACCCAATAATCCTGCCCAGAGTAGGGACTTCACCCCTGCCCTGAGCTGTCTAAGCCGGCCTGCTGAGTGCAGAGTGACTAGATTAATAGTTGAAGGAGAAGGCCACAGACAGTAGATACCTGGAAGTCTCGAACAGACTGCCTAAGGTCAGACAGTGTCAACATCCAACATCATCAGAGGCACATCCTGATAGAAAAAAACAGCAGTCTACTACCATAGAGGGTCACATCACGAAGTCAGGAAATCAAGGCAGATCAATTTAAGTAGCAGAAGCGAAAAAGAAAAGTCTCACAAATAATGGGAAGACAAAAAAATACCCCCCACTCAAAGGGAAAGGAAGAATCCCCAGAAAGAGAACTAAAGGAAATAGAGGCAAATAAACTATCAGATATTGAGTTCCAAATAACAGTTCTAAGGAAGCTAAGTGAGCTCATAGAGAATTTCAAAAATCGAAAAGGAAACTACAAGGAACTTACTGCAAACTATATCAGCATGAAAAAGGACATAGAAACTATCAATAAGAGACAAGAGGAAATGAAGAGTACAATTTCTGAACTGAACAACACAGTAGAAGGAATCAAAAGCAGGCTAGATGAAGCCAAGGAATGAATCATTGAGCTGGAAGATAAGGTAGAAAAAAAGAGCTCCCACAAAAAGCAAGAAAATGAAAAAAGACTCAAAAAGAATGAAAAGGCATTTAGGGAAATGCAGGACAACCTGAATCATAATAATATCCATATAATAGGGAGACCAAAAGGAGAAGAGGATGAGGAAGGGAAAGAGAACCTGTTTGAAAAAGTAATGATGGAAAATTTCCCTCACTGGAGGAAAGGAAAAGTCACCCAAGACCAGGAAACACAGAGCGTCCCATTCAAGAGGAACCCTATGAGGCCCACTCCAAGACACATCATTATTAAAATGATAAATATCAAAGACAAAGATAGAATTCTAAAGGCAGCAAGGGAGACACAGGTAGTGACATATAGGGAGCCCTGATGCAGCTAGTAGCTGACTTCTCAATGGAAATACTGCAAGCCATAAGTGAGTGGCAAGAAATATTCCGAGTAATGAAAAGTAAAGGCATGCAATCAAGACTGCTCTACCCAACAATGCTCTCAATTAAAATGGAAGGCAAAATAAGGAGTTTCCCAGACAAAAGAAGTCTAAAAGAACACATCTCCACCAAAAAAAAATTGCAAAATATGTTAAAGCGACTGCTCTAAGATGAAGAAAAAGAGTCTATGAATACCCAGTTCTGTTCACAGTTGCCAATACTTGATATTACCAATATTTTTAATACGTATTAATCTGATTGTGACAGTGATGTTTTATATTAATTGTTCCTTTATTATTTGTTGAAACTAAACCTGCTTTTGTATATTTATTGCCTATTTCTGTTACTCCAAAAAAGCTTTATGACATTTTGGTATTCTTTATCCATTTATTGATTAAAGTTTTGTAGAATTTTTTCCCTAAAAAACAAACAAAAAAACTATTAACCCTTTTTTAGATGTGTGGCAAATATTTTCCCATTCTATTAGTTGTCCTTAAACTTTTTTATATGTATATTATTATATAGTCTTAAATGTTTAATATAGTCATATTATCAATATTTTACTTTATACCTCCTGGGTTGGAATATTTTACTTTAGGGTAAGAAAAATATTATTTTGTATTTTCTCTTAAAACTCCTTAGATTCTACATATTGATTTTTAACTCACCTGAATATTTCTTGTGTAATGTGTGAAATAGGGCTATATATTTGTTTTATTTCAAGTAATAGTGGCACGTGCACTTTATTTGTTGAATAAACCTTATTTTCCCCATTGATTTGAAATATCAATTTAATCATATATTACCTTGTTAGACAGATATATACATTTCCTTCTAGAATGCTTATTATATTTCATTGATCTACTTGATTATTTCTGTGCTGGTGTCATGTTTTAATAGATGAAACTTTATAATGGTTTGAAATTTTTTAATACTTTATAATTGACTTTGAAATTTAAAAAAATAATGAAAAGCAATCTACATTTAGAAGAAAAAAAGAAAGGAAGGAAGAAAGAAAGATAGAACTCCTACCCTTTGTGACAACATGGATGGAACTGGAGAAAATTATGCTAAGTGAAATAAGCCAGTTGGTGAAAGACAAATACCATATGATGTCACCTATAAGAGGAATGTGTTCAGAAAAATAAACTAATGGACAAAATAAACCACAGGCATGGAAACATGGAGCAGACTGAAAGTGATCAGAGGGGAGGGGGAAAGAGGACAATGGTGGAAAGAAGAGAAAGGGACTAGATAAAGAACATGTATGAATGACCCATGTAAATGGACAACAGAGTGGGAATTGACTGTGGGAGTTGGGGATGGAGGTGGGATGGGTGGAGGAAGGCAACGGGGGAAAAATTGAGACAACTGTAATAGAATGACTTAAAAATTTAAAAAAAATATGTTGACAAGGATATTGTGTCAGTGAACCATAAAAGTCCTAGAGGAGAACATATGCAGGAAACTATATATTCCACTTAGCAACATTTTCACCTATATATCCCCTAGAGCAAAGGACATAAAGAAAAGAACAAATGGGACTACGTCAAATTAAAAAGCTTCTGCACAGCTAAGAAATCATCAGCAAAATGAAAAGGGAACCAACCTTATGGGAAAATATATTCACCAATTATACCTCAGAGAAGGCTTTGATCTCCAAAATATATAAAGAACTCACACAACTCACACCAGGAAGACAAACAATCCAATTTAAAAATGGGAAAATGTTCTCCACTCGCTGTCCAAGATGCTGAAGGGAAATAAGGCCAAGGGGCAGAAGGTGGTCCGGCCCCCACCTTCATGAAGAAGCAGGAGGCTAAGGAAGTGGTGAATCCCCTGTTTGGGAAGAGGTCCGAGAACTTTGGCATCAGACAGGACATCTAGCCCAAGAGGGACCTCACCCGCTTTGTCAAGTGGCCATGCTACATCCAGCTGCAACAGCAATGGGCTATTCTCTATAAGCACCTGAAAGTGCCCCCTGCCATTAACCAGTTCACCCAGGCCTTGGACCACCAGACAGCTACACAGCTGCTCAAGCTGGCCCACAAGTACTGACCAGAGACAAAGCAAGAGAAGAAGCAGAGATGGTTGGCCTGGGCCAAGAAAAAAGCTGCCAGAAAAGGAGATGTCCCCACCAAGGGGCCCCTTGTCCTTCGAGCAGAAGTTTACACCATCACCATCCTGGTGGAGAATGAGAAGGCCCAGCTGGTGGTGATGGCACATGACATGGACCCCATTGATCTGGTGTTCTTCCTGCTCACCCTGTGCCAGAAGATGGGGGTTTCCTACTGCATCATCAAGGGGAAGTCCATGCTGGGGCATATTGTCCACAGGAACACCTGCACCACTGTTACCTTCACATCGGTTAACTAGGAGGGCAAAGGAACTTTGGCCATGCTGGTGGAAACCATCCGGACCAATCACAATGACAGACATGATGAGATCCCCCGCCACTAGGGAGGCAACATCCTGGGCCCCAGGTCGGTAGCTCACATCACCAAGCTGGAAAAGGCCAAGGCCAAGGAACTGGCCATCAAGCTGGGCTGCACATGCGCTGTGGGGATCTCTGTACATAACAGTAATAAAAACACTCTTTCGAAAAAAAAAAAAATGGGCAAAAGATCTGAAGAGACACTTCTCCAAGGAGGACATTCAGAGGGCCCAGAGACATATGAAAGGATTTTCATATCACTTGCCATCAGAGAAATGCAAATTAAAACCACCATGAGATACCACTTCACACCAGTCAGAATGACCATCATAAACAAATCAACAACAAATGCTGGCGACGTTGTCTAGAAACGGGAACCCTAGTACACTGTTGGTGGGAATGCAGACTGGTGCAGTCACTGTGGACAATGGTATGAAATTTCCTCAGAAAACTAAAGATGAAACTCCCTTTTGACCTGGAAATTGCACTGCTGGGACTATACCCTCAGAATCCCAAAATGCCTTTTCAGAAGAACCTATGCACTCCAATGTTCTTAGCAGTTATTTACAATAGCCAAGTGCTGGAAACAGCCTAAGTGCCCATCAGTAAACGAGTGGATCAAGAAACTGTTGTACATATACACATTGGAATGCTACATAGCAGAAAGAAAGAACTCCTACCCTTCGTGACAGCATGGATGTAGAACTGGAGAGTATTATACTTAGTGAAATAAGCCAGGTGGTGAAAGACAAATAACATATGATCTCACCTATAAATGGAACCTAATCAACAACACCAACAAGTTAAGTAGAACTAGAAACATGGCAATAAAGAACAAACTGACAGCAGAAAGGAGGGGGGAGAGGGGTAGTGGGGGAAAGAAGGGACAGGGTCAAGTCAAGGAACATGTATAAAGAACTCATGGACAAAGACACGGCGGGAAGAGGATTGAATGTGGGAGGTGGCAGGTGGGTAGGGCAGGGGAAAGTTATCGGGGTGGGGGGAATGGGGACAACTGTAATTGAAAAACAATAAAAAGAAAGAATTATTTTCCATCCTTTCACCTTTGTCTTTGCAGCTTAGATGTATGTCTTGAAGGCAGCATATGTTTGGGTGTTTTGTTTTTTTTTTTAATTTTTTGTTCAAATACATTTGTCTCTACCTTCCCACCAGCACTTTTTCCCCTGTCCCCCTTCCCCCTCTCCCTCCCTCAATCTTTCCCCACTTTGGCTTTGTCCATGGGTCCCTTATACATGATCGTTGACTGGACCCTTCCCTTCCCTTTCCCCACCCACCCCTCCCTCCTTCCCTCTTGATTCTGTTTGTTTCTTTTTTCTTTCAATGTTGCTCGTTATATTTTCCTTACTTGTTTGTTTTTGGTTAGGTTCCGCTTATCCAATCCACTACTCTATGCCTCTTTATTGGTGAATTCAGTCCATTCATATTCCATTCATAATTATTGATGTATGAGGGTTTCCTATACTCATTTTATTCTTTACTTTCTGGTAGCTGTGTGCCTACATTGGTTCTTTTCCTTTCTGTTTCAGTCTATTGATTTTGTTTGGTGGTAGTACATGCTTCTTTCCTCTATTTCCTCCTTTGATAAGTTACAAGTCTCAGTTTAGGGGTTTTTGTGTGTGGTTACCATTAGGTTTATGACAAAGAAAGGTGCATATATAAATTAGGTTTTTTTTGTTTCCTTTTTAGTGCATTTGATCTCCATCTTTCTTTTCCAGTTCAAATCTTTGCCCCCTCCCCCTTTATGATTTTGCTGTCATAAATTATCCCTTTTTATATTGTAAATTTTCTTGGTGATCTTACTCATAGTGTTATGACCTTTCACTCTTTGTTTCAGGTAGAGTAACTCCCTTGAATATTTCCTGCAAAGGAGGTCTTCTGGTGATAAATTCGCTGTATGTCTGAAGAAGTCTTTATTTCTCCTTCATATTTAAAGGATAATTTTGCTAGATATATTGTTCTATTCTATTCTATTCTATTATTGGATGGTACTTTCTCTCTTTCAGTATTTTGAATATCTGGTTCTATTCTCTTCTGACTTGTAGAGTTTCTGCTGAGGCATCCAATGATAACTTCATGGACTTTCCTTTGTAGATCAGTATCTTTTTTTCCCCGCCTGGCTGCTTTGAGAATTTTTTCTTTGTCATTGATTTTTGACAATTTTTTAAAATATATATTTTACTGATTATGTTATTACAGTTGTTCCATTCTTTTCTCCCTTTTATTCCCCTCCACCATGCACTGCCCCTCCCCCGAGCACCTCCCCCCCACCCTTTGTTCATGTCCATGGGTCATACATATAAGTTCTTCGGCTTCTCCATTTCCTATACTATTCTTAACCTTCCCCTGCCTATTTTGTACCTACTATTTATGCTGCTTATTCCCTGTACATTTCCCCCATTCTTCTCCCTCCTCCTCCCCTCTGATCTCCATTTCTATGGTTCTGTTCCTGTTCTACTTGTTTGATTAGTTTGGTTGATTTTTTTTTAGGTTCAGTTATTGATAGTTGTGAGTTTGTTGTCATTTTACTGTCCATAGTTTTGATCTTCTTCTTTTTCTTAGATAAGTCCCTTTGACATTTCATACAATAAGGGCTTGGTGATAATAAACTCCTTTAACTTGACCTTATCTGGGAAGCACTTTATCTGCCCTTCCATTCTAAGTGATAGTTTTGCTGGATAGAGTCATCTTGGATGTAGGTCCTTGTCCTCATGACTTTGAATACTTTTTGCCAGTTCCTTCTTGCCTGCAAGGTTTATTTTCAGAAGTCAGCTCATAGTCTTATGGGAACTCCATTGTAGATAACTCTCTTCTTTTCTCTTGCTGCTTTTAAGATTCTCTCCTTATGTTTAATCTTGGGTAATGCAATTATGATGTGCCCTGGTGTGCACTTCCTGGGTCCAACTTCTTTGGGACTCTCTGAGCTTCCTGGATCTCCTGGAAGTCTATATCCTTGACCAGATTGGGGAACTTCTCCTTCATTATATTTTCAAATAAGTTTCCAAATTCTTGCTCTTCCTCTTCTCCTGGTTGCACCCATATAATTCAGATGTTGGAACATTTAATGGTGTCCCAGAGGTTCCTAAACTTCTCATTTTCTTGAATTTTTGTTTCTTCATTCTGTTCTGGTTGAGAGTTTATCTCTTCCTTATGCTTCAAATCGTTGATTTGAGTCCTGGTTTCCTTCCCTTTACTGTTGGTTTCCTGTATATTTTTCTATATTTCACTTTGCGTAGCCTTCACTTTTTCCTCCATTTTGCAACCATACTCAACCAATTCAGTGAGCATCCAGATTACCAGTGTTTTGAATTGTCCATCTGATAGGTTGGCTATCTGTTCATCGCTTAGTTCTATTCTTGGAGCTTTGATGTGTTTTTTTCATTTGGGCCATATTTCTTTGTCTCAGAGTGCCTGTTATGTTGGGAGGGGTAGAGCTTTAAGTATTCACTAGGGTGGGGCAACCCAGGTCACTGCGTTGTGACTCTGTGTGTGGAGGGGGGTATGAGAGGGAATAATACCACTTGCCTGGCTCTCATCCAGCTTTCAGTCACATCCCCCACTACCCACAAGCAAACTGGGCCTTTCTTGTGCTGATTCCTGAGTGGGTGGGTTTGTGTACATTCTATGACCCTGTGGGTCTCCAATGGACTCTCCTGTGAAGCTGGGAGTTTCTCCTGCCACTGCAACCTCCACAGGTTTTTACTTCCAGAGGTTTTGAGGCTCTCTTTTCCCAAAATGGAATGCTGGATTGTGTGGTCTGTCTTGCTCCCCAGCTGTTTCTCATGGTTTATCTGCATACAAATGTGGAACCGCCCCATCTGCCATCCACCACCTTGCCCCACATCCTCTCTGCCCCAGCTACCTGTCTCTGCCCCTCCTACCAGTCTGGATGAATGTTTCTTCTTTAGCTCCTTGGTTGTCAGACATCCATACAGTTTGACTTTCTGGCAGTTATGGTTATTTCTTGTTCTTAAATTTGTTGTTGTCCTCCTTTTGGTTGTGTGAGAAGGCAAAGTATATCTACCGAAGTCTCCATTTTGTCCAGGAGTCTTGAATTATTAGTTTTAATACAATGTGACTTGGAGAGGGCCTCTTTGGACTAAGGTAACTAGGTATTCTTTTTGCTTCTTGGATTCAATGATCTAGTCATTTCCATAGGTTTGAGAAGTTTTCATCCACTGTTTGAAAGTTCCTCTGTCCCTTCTCCTTCTCTTCTTCTTCTGGAATTTCTATAATTCTTATATTGATTTTTTTTTATGTAGTCAGATAGTTCTCATAGAGCTCTTTCATTTTTTATACTCAGGTCTCTATCTCTTCTTCCCTTGGTATCATTTCTAAATTCCTATCTTCAACATCACTAATTCTTTATTCAACTGGTCAGCTCTGTTTCCTATGCTCAGGAGTTCCTTCCTGATCTCCTTTATTGAACGCTTCATCTCCAAGATTTCATTTGGTTCTTATTTAAAATTTCAGTTTCTGTTGTTAAGTACTCCTTTTGTTCATTAATTTGTTTTCTGATGTATCAAACTGTGTTTTTTCTCACATCTACTTGAGTATTTTCAGAACTGCAATCTTGAATTCTCTGTCATTTATAGCACATATTTCCATGTGTTCCCATTTGCATTCTGGGAGTTTTTCATTTTCTTTCTGAGCTGCCTCAATACTTTGGTTATTCATGGTATTGTATGGGCTTCTTCTTTGTTGAGGCATCCATTCTATTAATTTGCATTTCACTAGTAGAGTTCTATCAATAGGTCTTTCTACTATTTTTTTCTGTGGGTAGTGGTGAATCACAAGTTTTTTTTTTAAATTAATTTATTTACTTTTTAAATACATTTGTCTCTGCCTTCTCCCCACCTCTTTCCCTTGCCCCCTCCCACCTTCCCTCCCTCAGCTCTTCCCCTTTGGTTTTGTCCATGAGTCCTTGCTATATGTTCCTTGACTTTCCCCTTCCCTTCCCTTTCCCTGCCCCCCACTTCCCTCTTGTCTCTGTTGATTTCTTTTACTTTCAGTGTTGCTGGTCATATTTTCCTTGCTTCTTTGCATTGTTGGTTAGGTTCCGCTTATAGGTGAGATCATATGGTATTTGTCTTTCGCCCCCTGGCTTATTTCGCTTAGCATGATGCTCTCCAGTTCCATCCATGCTGTTGCAAAGTTTAGTACTTCTTTTTTTCTTTCTGCTGCATAGTATTCCATTGTGTATATGTACCATAATTTTTGATCCAGTCATCTACTGATGGGCATTTAGGTTGCTTCCAACACTTGGCTATTGTAAATTGTGCTGCTATGAACATTGGGGTGCATAGGTTCTTTTGTATTGGCGTTTTGGTGTTCTCAGGGTATAGTCCCAGCATGGGAATCACTGGATCAAAAGGCAGTTCCATTTTCAGCTTTCTGAGGAAATTCCACACTGCTTTCCACAGTGGCTGCACCAGTCTGCATTCCCACCAACAGTGGACTAGGGTTCCCTTTTCTCCACAGCCTCGCCAGCACCTGTTGTTTGTGGATTTGTTTATGATGGCCATTCTGACCGGTGTGAGGTGGTACCTCATGGTGGTTTTGATCTGCATTTCTCTGATGGCTAGTGATGCAGAGCATCCTTTCAAATGCCTCTGGGCCCTCTGTATCTCCTCCTTAGAAAAGCATCTGCCCAGGTCCTTTGCCCATTTTTTGATTGGATTGTTTGTCTTCTTGGAGTAAAGTCGAGTGAGTTCTTAGTATATCTTGGAGATCAAACCTCTATCTGATGTATCATTAACAAATATATTTTCCCAAATGGTTTGCTCCCTTTTCATTTTGCTGATGTTTTCTTTAGCCGTGCATAAGCTTCTTATTTTGATGAGGTCCCACTTGTTTATTCTTTCCTTTATGTCCCTTGCTTTAGGAGACATATCAGTGAAAAAATCGCTGCGTGGGATATCTGAGAGTTTCCTGCCAATGTACTCCTCTAGGACTTTGATGGTGTTGTGACTTATATTTCAGCCTTTTATCCATCTTGAGTTTATTTTTGTGTATGGTGTCAGCTGATGATCCAATTTCAATTTTTTGCATGTAGCCATCCAGCTCTCCCAACACCATTTGTTGAAGAGGCTGTTATTGCCCCATTTTATGCTTCTGCCCCCTTTGTCGAATATTAGATGACCCTATAGACCTGGGCTTATTTCTGGGCTTTCTATTCTGTTCCACTGGTCTATGGGTCTGTTCTTGTGCCAGTACCAGATTGTTTGGAGTATAGTGGCTTTGTAGTAGAGTTTGATGTCCGGTATTGTGATCCCTCCTACTTTGTGTTTCTTTCTCAAAATTGCTGCAGCTATTCGAGGTCGTTTATGGTTCCATATAAATTTTTGAAATGTCTGTTCTATTTCTGTGAAATACGTCATTGGTATCTTAATAGGGATTGCGTTGAATCTATAAATTGCTTTTGGTAGTATGGACATTTTAAGGATATTAATTCTTCCAATCCATGTGCACGGTATATGCTTCCATTTATTTGTGTCTTCCTTAATTTCTTTTTTCAGTGTTGTATAGTTTTCTGCATACAGGTCTTTTGTGTCTTTGGTTAAATTTATCCCTAGGTACTTTATCTTTTTTCATGCTATATCGAATGGTATATTTTTCCTGATTTCTTCTTCTTCTATTACATTGCTGGTGTACAAAAACGCCTTTGATTTCTGAATGTTGACTTTGTATCCTGCTGTTTTGCCAAATTCACTTATTAGGTTGAGGAGTTTTTGGGTAGAGTCTACAGGGTTCTCTATGTACACTATCATGTCATCTGCAAACAATGATAGTTTTACTTCCTCCTTTCCTATTTGGATGCCTTTTATCTCTTTCTCTTGTCTGACCACTGTGGCTAGGACTTCCAATACGATGTTGAAAAGAAGCAGTGAGAGCAGACATCCTTGTCGTGTTCCCGATCTTAGTGGGAAAGCTTTCAGTTTTTGCCCGATGAGTATGATATTAGCTGTAGGTTTTTCATATATGGCCTTTATTACGTTGAGGAATGCTCCATTTATTCCCATTTTGCTGAGTGTTTTGATCATAAATGGGTGCTGTACCTTGTCAAATGCTTTTTCTGCATCTATCGAGATGATCATGTGGTTTTTGTCTTTTCTTTGATTTATGTGGTGTATCACATTTACTGATTTGCATATTATGAACCATCCCTGCATCCCTGGGATGAATCCCACTTGATCGTGATGGATAATCTTTTGAATGTATTGCTGGGTGCGGTTTGCCAATATTTTGTTGAGGATTTTAGCATCTATGTTCATCAGCGAAATTGGCCTGTAGTTTTCTTTCTTTGTAGGGTCTTTATCTGGTTTTGGGATCAGGGTGATGCTGGCCTCATAGAAGGAGTCTGGCAGTCTTCCCTCCTCTTGGATTTTTTTGGAAGAGTCTGAGAAGGACAGGGGTTAGCTCTTCCTTAAATGTTTTGTAAAATTCTCCTGGGAAACCGTCTGGCCCTGGGCTTTTGTGTGCTGGGAGTTTCTTGATTACTGCTTCAATTTCCCCAACTGTTATCGGTCTGTTCAAGCTTTCTGTTTCTTCCTCCTTCAGTGTTGGAAGGTTATACTTTTCTAAAAATTTGTCCATTTCATCAAGATTTTCAAATTTCTTGGCATATAATTGTTCATAATAGTTTCTGATAATCATTTGTATTTCTGTGGTATCAGTTGTTATTTCTCCTCTTTCATTTCTGATATTATTAATTTGGGTCCTCTCCCTTTTTTTGTTGATGAGTCTGCTTAAAGGTTTGTCAACTTTATGAATCTTTTCAAAGAACCAGCTTCTGGATTGGTTGATCCTCTGAATTGTTCTTTTTGTCTCTATGTCATTCAGTTCTGCTCTAATCTTGACTATTTCCTTCCTTCTACTTGCTCTGGGATTTATTTGTTGTTGTTTCTCCAGTTCTTTAAGTTGCAGTGTTAGGTCTTTTATTTGAAATGTTCCCATCCTTTTAAGGTAAGCCTGTATTGCTATGAACTTCCCTCTCAGGACCGCCTTTGCTGTGTCCCATAGGTTTTGGACAGTTGTCTGTTCATTTTCATTTGTTTCCAGAAATTTTTTGATTTCTTCTCTTATCTCATTATTGACCCATTCATTGTTTAATAGTGTACTGTTCAGTCTCCATGAGTTTCCAAGTTTTTGAACTTTCTCTTTGAGTTTGATTTCGAGTTTCAAGGCCTTGTGGTCTGAGAAAAAGTTTGGTATTATTTCAATTTTCCTGAATTTACTGAGGCTTGCTTTGTGTCCTATCATGTGGTCTATCTTTGAAAAACTGCCATGAACATTTGAAAAGAATGTGTATTTTTCTTCTTTGGGATGTAAGATTCTATATATGTCAGTTAAGTCTCTTTGATTCAGTGTTTCTTTCAGCGCCACGATATGTTTATTAATGTTTTGTTTGGAAGATCTGTCCATTTTTGACAGTGGGGTGTTGAAATCCCCTACTATCAGTGTGTTGCTATCTATATCTTTTTTGAAGTCATCCAACAATTTCCTTATAAACTTGGGGGCTCCTATATTGGGAGCATATAAGTTGACAATGTTGATGTCTTCTTGATAGATTCTTCCTTTAAGTATGATAAAGTGCCCCTCTGGGTCTCTCTTTATGGCCTTTGCTTTGAAATCTACTTTGTCTGATACAAGTATGGCAACGCCAGCCTTTTTCTCATGTCCATTTGCTTGGAATATTATTTTCCATCCCTTTACTTTCAATCTGTGTAGGTCTTTTGCTCTGAGGTGGGTCTCTTGTAGGCAGCATATGTGTGGGTCATGTTTTCTTATCCATTCAGCTACGCTGTGTCTTTTGATTGGGGCATTTAGTCCATTCACATTGAGAGATATTACTGATAGAAACTTACTCATCTTTTCTCTTTGTACTTGTGTTCCTCTCTGTCTCATTCTTTTCCTTCATCTGCTTAAACCAGTCCCCTTAGCATATCTTGGAGTGCTGGTTTGGTAGAGATGTATTCTTTTAGCTTTCTTTTGTCTGGGAAACTCCGTATTTCTCCTTCTATTTTAATGGAGAGCCTAGCTGGGTAGAGCAGCCTTGGCTGTAGGGCCTTGCTTTTCATTCCTTGGAATATTTGTTGCCATTCCCTTCTGGCTTGTAGTGTTTCTGTTGAGAAGTCAGCTCCTAGGTTATCGGGGCCCCCTTGGATGTTACTTTCTCCTTCTCCCTTGCTGCCTTGAGGATTCTCTCTTTGTCTTTGACATTTGCCATTTTAATGATGATGTGTCTTGGAGTGGACCTCCTTGGGTCCTTCTTGAGTGGGGTCCTCTGTGCTTCCTGGATCCATGAGAGCCTTTCTCTCCTCACATTAGGGAAATTTTCCATCATTACTTTTTCGAGGAGGTTCTCTATCCCTTGCTCCTCTTCTTCTCCTTCTGGTATCCCTATTATACAGATATTATTGCGTTTCAGGTTGTCCTGCATTTCCCTAACTGCTTCTTCATTCTTTTTGAGCCGTTTTTCCATTTCTTGTTCTTTCTGGGAGCTTTTTTCTACCTTGTCTTCCATCTCACTGATTCCATCCTCGGCTTCATCCAGCCTGCTTTGGATTCCTTCTACTGTGTTCTTCAATTCAGAAATGGTATTCTTCATATCCTCTTGTGTCTTCTTGATAGTTTCTATGTCCTTTTCCAGGCTGATATAGTTTGCTGTAAGATCCTGATAGTTTCTCTGCAGTTTCTCATAGTTTTCTTTGAGCTGGCTGAGCTCATTGAGCTTCCTTAGAACCATTGTTTTGAATTCCATATCTGATAGTTCCCTTGCCTCTATTTCATTGAGCTCTCTCTGTGGGGAGTCCCCTTTTCCACTCATTTGGGGGGAACTTCTTTTTCTTCCCATTTTTGTGAGAGTCTGTTAAGTATTTTTGTCCTTTACTTTTCTTTCTGGGCTTGCCTCTGATGAGGTCAGTTGTTGACCCTATAGGGCCTTGGGTTGTTTGTTTGAGCCTTTCAGGAGTCTAATGCCTGTGTCTGACTCCTGCTTGGAGCAGCTCTGTGACCCCTTCGGTCAGGGCTGGGCTATTTTTGGGGATCTCTCTGCGCTCTCACGAGAGCTCCTTGAGCGTGTTCCCAGCGCGGCAGGGTCCCCCACCTGCCTGGGCTCGCGTTTGTTTGCCCCAGACCAGGGGGCTTATTCGCGATCTCCCGTGCTCATCTGGCCTCCCCGGCATGCGAGCTTCGCGGCACTGGTCAGTTTAGGGTCTTCTATTGTGTGTTTTCCCCGCTTTTGGCTCTTTGGGTGCATTGCTTGCCCTCGCCAAATGGGGACTACGGAAATGCGAGGAAATCAGCTCTAGGACTCTCCGGTTAATCCTGTTTCTGATCTCTCCTCCAGGGACTCTGGGCAGCTCTACTTATTTTGTGGGCTGCTCCGCAATCGCAGCGGGTAGGTCAATTTATGCCTGCCCTTGCCCCTCTGTGCAATCCCTCGCAGGCCGTATGGGTGCCAGTCTGTGTGAGGCCTTGCCAGCAGGTGCAAGCGTTCGCCAGCCCGCGTGGGTCACACACACGCTCGCCAACCCTCGCCAGTCACTCGGCGCAAGTGTGCGCACCTGCTCTGGGTGTTTTGGGGGTGTCTATGTTTGCTTTTCAGCTTTTGGCTCTTTGGGTGTGTGGCCTCTTCCCTCGCAATGGAGACTTCGGCAAGGAGAAGGAGTCAGGACTCCCCGGTTCCTCCTCCCGTTCTTTCCCCAATGCCTCCTTTTCTAGTCTCCCCTCAGGGGCCTCTGGGCAGTTCTGTGACCCCTTCGGCCGAGGATCCAACCCCTGTGCGGACTGCGTTTCAATCACAGGCAGTCTGGTTCATGCGCGCCCCGCTTCTGCCTCTTTGGGGTCGCGCCTTTCCAGCCCACAATGGAGACTACCGAACGGGGAGGGAGTCGGGACTCTCCGGTTCCTCCTCCCGTTCTTTCCCCAATGCCTCCGTCTCCAGTCTCTCCTCAAGGCTCTCCCAGCCAGTCTGCACTCAGCCCCGTAGCTCATAGGTGTACAAGCTGTGTGCGGAGCGCACGAAAGGCAGGTTAATTGATTCCCTTATGCCTGAGCGAGATGGTAGCTGCAGAGTGGGAAGTGCGTTATCACCCAGGCTCCACTGGCCGCAGTGTCAGTTCTCTTCACAAAGTTTTCCTCACCAGTCTTTTCCCAGGCACCAGCCCACCCTGCTGCCGCCTGTACCCAGCGTTCAAGGAGGGTGGCTGCCGCTGCAACTTTTGCGTTTGCCCTTTAAATGTCTTTTTGCATCCCCAGCCACCTGTCTCTGGCAGAGAGCGCCCCTAAGCTTTTTGGGGTTGTGTTTTGTCTGTATTTTCTCGCCTTTAGCTGCTGTAGTTTAGGGGTTCCTGTTTATTATTCAGACCCCGTTCTTCTCGGGGGGTCGCTAACTGGCCGTTTCAATGTCCCTCTGGTGCCAGTGCCCGTGCGCACCCAGCCCACCCTCTCGAGCCTCCATCGCAATTCTCACCCGTTGGGATGTGTGAGAGTCGAATCCACTGTCCGCGGCACCAAGGCTCCTCTCCCACTATCGCTCCACTGCTTTCCAGGTGATTACTCCATTATTTAGTTGCAATTCCAGTTTGGTTTTGGGAGGAGGTCAGCGTGACTCCCTTTCACTCCTCCGCCATCTTTTTTCTCTGAATCACAAGTTTTTAAGCTCTATCAGATCCCAAAGCTGACTTCTGCAGCTTCATCAGTATAGCTCTGTATAGCCACAATGCTTGGGGTTGGGATTTGTTTTGCCCTTTTGGTAATGGTGATCCCATACCTCTGCAGGCTCCCCCTCTACACGCCACAACTTGGGATCAGTCACATAAGGAAATAGGAATTCTGACATAAAAGTTCTTGGGCTTGGAGATAATGTGCTCCAAAACCTTATACCAAGGGCCACAGGAGGCCAGTTTCAGGAGTCTAAAAGGCATCAGTGCTCTGTGGCTCCATTTCTGTTTGGAACACCAACTGCCTGACAGCCCACAGTCACACAGTCACTTCAGAACTCCTGTGCTGTGTCCTTTCTCAGGCCTCTTGGCTGGCTCAGCCACAGTTCGCATTACTACTCCTACGTGAGTGCCCACCAAGGCTCTGTGCTCCTCTTGGCCCACGTGAATGAGGCACTGGCTACTGTCATCTTCCTCCCCTTTCCTTGCCTAGCCCACTACAAATTCCAGGCTGTAGGGCTACTCTGAACTCTCCTCCCTTCTCACCTCCCCTGGTTGTTGTTCCCATTTACCCACCTTTAGATGCCTTAATGCATGGCTCTCTCAGGCATGCCTGTATGTTGAGCAGAGAGTGATTTGTTGAGTTATAGCTGATCAACTTGTTGAAATTTCAGGGGGAGAGACCAAGGGGATCTCTCACATCTTCACTCCTCTGATGTCACTAAGAAAATCTTTGAAAGTTGCTACATAGGGCAAAAGGTTAACTGACAGTGTTAGCTGATTGATGCTCTGACAGGGGAACTTTGAAAAAGACTTCACCAAATGTACCTAAAGTGTAGAAATGTCCATTTTGGCCCCTTGAGGGAGTTGTACCTCCCTAATCCAAATTTACATGCCTTCTGAATGATTCTGCATCACAAATGGCCCATTTAGTTTCCAACACAAAATCTACTGGGCTAAACCACCCTGGATTGAGCCGGAAATCTCTGACGCAGCCAACAGAGTGCTCCTGGAAATCAAGGAGCTTGCTGACTAAACAGCATCTCCAGTTCTGATCAAAAACCTCAGTGAGTCAGGAAAAATAGAAATAGCAAAACTACAGTGTCCAAGGCAGAACATAAACAGAAATGGGAATACTTATAAAAATGTTTTAAAATCCTTAAATCTCTACCAAGTTTAAAATTGTTTTCTTAGCAATACTTAGATACTAGAAGTATTTTAAATGCTAGAATTGATGGATATATGTAATAGCTATTGGGTGAAATGTATATATTAACCTGTCTAAGAAACTTCCTTAGGGAGAGAAAATGTAGCAATAAAATGAGAAATATTTTAAAATAAAAATACAATCCTTTTAATAATCTTTATAATACACATGCAGAGATATTTTTACATGTGTAAAGGTAAAACAGTATAGAAATTGAACCAATCAAATTATTGAACAAAACAAATTCTAAAACTGAACCACTCTCTATCATTTCAAGAAGATATAATATGATGATAAAACCTAATGAAGAAAGCGTACTAAACAGATTTCTGAGCCCTCTCATTTATTACAAGGATAAAAATATCCTACTTAAATGTTATTAAATAAATCTCATGTCACATTACAGAAAAGACCAAATAAGGGAAACAGCTTTATTGCTATAAATAAGAAATTAGAAGCATCCCACTGGGGGGTATTATTTATAAAAACAAATACCCCATACAAACATTTTTGACATGACCCCTATTGTGGAATTCATTTAAGTAAATAACTGAGGACCCAAACATGGCCCAGTTAAACAAATAGTCAAATTAAAAAGTTCACGAAATGATATGTTTTTCTCAAGCTTTTTAGAAACTGGAGTAACTAACCTAACTCATTCAGATTTATCTGAATCTATTATTATCTGGTCTATATTCTTTTGCTTTTTTAAAAATAACTTGAAAATATGCATCACTGGATGATGGGAGTGATCAAGCAGAGCAGCTCAAGCCCCACCCTCCACTGGCTCAGCCTGCAGGCACTGAGCCACAGCCATTGGCTCCATGTGACAACAGGTGACTCAGGGTAAACCAATAAATGCCTTCCTAGGTGTTCATTCTTGGAGACTGAGGAGGAAATTGGTGTGCTTTTTATAAAAAAAATATATATATAGTTGAGGACTTCTGGTCAAGATGGAAGCCTAAGTAGACATGCATCACCTTCTTGCACAACCAAAAAAAGAAATCAGAGCTAAATCTCAAAACAAGTAACACTCAGAGCTATCAGAAAATTGAGCTGTATGGAAGTCCAACAACCAAGCGCTTAAAGGAGCCACATTCATCCAGATGGGTAGGAGAGGTGGAGACTCCGAGAAGGGATGGAGATGCAAGGGGACATGGTCTGGCGTGGAGAGGCAGCAGAAGTGACAGAATGGGCTTTGGTAGTCCCACATTCACGTGTGGTAGATAAAAATCAGGAGCAATACCTTGGAATCAAGTAATCCCAGCCCCAGGCCAGACCACATAGCCCAGGGTTCCAGTGCCAGGAAGATAAATCCCCATAACTTCTGACTAAAAACCAGTGTGGGTTGGGGCAGCAGAAGAAACTGCTGGATTCTCAGGAAACTTCACTTAAAGGGCCCACACAGTCTCAAAACATATGCAAACCCACCGACTGTGTGATTCAACACCAGGGCAACAGCTGGAAGGGTGCAAGTCGCATAAGGGGAATGGGTGAAGTGACTGGAAACAGGGAAAGTGCTGGGTAAACCCTCAGAATCCAGGCAGTGACACAGTCCCCTCTCCATGCCTTCCCCTCACACAGAGCCACAAAGCAGTGAAGTGGGTTGCCCCACCTTGGTGATTACCTAAGGCTCCATGACACACAATTTACAGCTGCCTTTTACTGGGAGTCAAAGTAGCTCTACCCAATATACAGAAAAAAATACAGGAAAGCTGTCAAATTGAAGAGACAAGGAAATATGGCCCAAATGAAGGAACAGAACAAAATCCCAGAAAAAGAACTAAACAAAGAAGATACAGCCAACCTATCAGATGCTGAGTTCAGAACAGTGGTGATCAAGATACTCAAAAAACTCAGTGAGTAAGGCAACAGAATAAAGGCAGAAACAATGGTTAAACTAAGTGAAACAAAGAAAAACCTACAGGGATCCAACAGTGAAGGGAAGGAAGCCAGGATTCAAATCAATGATTTGGAATATAAGGAAGAAATAAACATTTAACCAGAACAGAAAGAAACAAGAATTAGGGGGGAAAAAAAAGGAAGATAGTATAAGAAAACTCTGGGACATCTCCAAATGTGCCAACATCCAAATCATAGGGATACCAGAAAGAGAAGAGGAAGAGCAAGAAATTGAAAACTTATTTGAAAAAATAATGAAAGAAAACTTCCATAATTTGGTGAAGGAAATAGACATACAAGTCCAGGAAGCACAGAGTCCCAAACAAGTAGGACCCAAAGAGGAACACACCAGGACACAACATAATTAAAATGCCAAAGATAAAAGATAGAGAATCTTAAAAACAGAAAGAGAAAAGCATAGAGTTACCTACAAAGGAGTACCAGCTGATTTCTCAAAAGAAACTTTGAAGGCTAGAAGGGACTGGCAAGGAGTATTCAAAGTGATGAAAGGCAAGGACCTACAACCTAGATTATGCTATCCAGCAAAGCTATCATTTAGAATGGAAGGACAGAAGAAAGTGCTTCCCAGAAAAAGTAAATCTAAAGGAGTTCATCATTACCAAGCCATTATTTCATGAAATGTTAAAGGGACTTATTTAAGAAAAATATCAAAACTACGAACATTAAAAAGGCAACAAATTCACAACTATCACCAGCTGAATCTAAAAATAAAAAATAAAATAAAAAATAAAATAAAAAACTAAGCAAACAACCAGAAGAGGAACAGAATCATAGGTATGGAGATCATTTAGAGGGTTATCAAGTGGGAGGGGGAAAGGGCAGAATGAGCAAAAAGTGCATGGATTAAAAAGCACAATGGGTATGAAATAGATAGGGAGATGTTAAGAATAATATAGGAAATGGAGAAAATCAAAGAACTTATATGCACAACCTATGGACATGAACTAAGGGGGGTGCAGGATTGCTGGAAGGAAGGGGTTACTGGGCAAAGGGTAGCAAAAGAGAAAAAATTAGGACAACTCTAATAACATAATCAATAAAATATACTTTTAAAAAATCACATAAGGAACGTCAAAATAAAAATATATATATAGTTGACATTAAATATTATTTTATATTAATTTCAGGTGTATAGCATAGTGGTCAGGCAATTATATAATTAATGAAGTGATCCCCTCGATAATTCTAGTATCCACCGGGCACCAAACATAGTTACTACAATATTACTGACTATACTACCTATGCTGTACTTTACATCCCTGTACTATTGTGTACCTACCAATTTGTACTTCTTAATCCCTTCACCTTTTCACCCAGTCCTTAACCCCTTTCCCATCTAGCAATCCTCATTTGCTCTCTGTATCTATGAGTCTGTTTCTGTTTTGTTTGTTTGTTTGTTAACATTCTTTAGAATCCACAAATAAGTGAAATCATATGATATTTGTCTTTCTCTGACTTATTTCACTTATTATAATACTTTCTAGGTCAACCCATGTTGTCGCAAATGGTAAGATTTCATTCTTTTTTATGGTTGAGCAATAATCAATTGTATATATGTACCACTTCTTTATCCACTCCTATCTTGATGGGCACTTGGGTTGCCTCCATATCCTGCCTATTACAATTAACCCTGCAATGAACACAAGGGTGCATATATCTTTCCAAATTAGTTTTGAATTTCTAAATACTCAGAAGTAGAATTGCTGGGTCATATGGTAGTTACATTTTTTAATTATTTTTTGAGGAAACTCCATATCCTTTTCCATAGTGGCTGCACAAATTTGCTATTGGTGCAGCGTGCGTGTGTGTGTGTGTATGTGTGTGTGTGTGTGTGTGTGTGTGTGTGTGTGTGTGTGTGTGTGTGTTGTCTTCTCTGGACCCTAAATCCCAATCCTTGCTAATAGTGGGTTTATTGTGGGTAAAAATATTTTTCTGGATAAACAGGCAAGTCAATATAGTGACTGGAAGAGTAGCCCTATATTATATATTTAAGAAATGCTTAGTAAAACTACTCTAGGTGAGCAATTGCTTTTCCCACCTCCTGTCTGTATAGAGTACTTACTTAGCAGCTACATGTCTTTCATCTGTCACCATGTACTTCTCATATGCTCTGACTCAGTTTAACATTTACACTGCTCAGGGTGAAATCACTATATTAATGAACACAATGGTTACCAGATACGACTGAACAATGGGAGTTTTATCCAACATCAGCTCACATGACAATATTTATTCTTTCTTTTAGATCCTTTGAAATGAGCCTGACTTTGTGCTGGATTAGTGTGCAAATGCACAGGTTGATGAATCTACCATGGGTGTACAGTATCTTTCTCAAATTTGCAAATGGCAATGTTGAAAAGAATGCAAACAGTTGGATAATAGAATCAGGGTGCAAAGAGATCTGTCCACGAGGAAACTTGAGCACATCAGTTAAGAGGATGATTCCTCATGCATGCAATTTGGATCCAACAGATCTGGAAGGTATCATCAGAAGACTCGGAAGTATAGAGGCAGACACACAACAGCTGACTTCAAATACTGGGGCAAGGATTAGGCTGTGTGGGTCTCCAGCATACAGAACTGGACTACTGGGTAGAAGATACAGAGGTGCAGGTTTGGGCACAGAATAATTAGCTTGTCACAGCAAGGGGCTGAGTGGCTCTTTTGAATACTTGTTTCAGGCAAGATGTAAGGTATTGGTGACTCACATGGTTACTTACAAGTCTCAAATCTTCTGGCTACACTAAGTCCTGTGATTGTGTCACCTCATTGACATTTGATCAGTTGACCCACCTACTGTTTTTGCTTATGGAAGTTTATGGTATTGCAGAGAAAACAGCTTCCACTTCCTATAAACCCAGTGATTGTTTAAGGATGTCAGCCCTTAGAGTGGGTGGTAAGATAATAATTGAGATTGCAAATAGATACGGACAACACAATCCCTTTCTGTAGGAAAAGATACTAATATTAATAGACTAGTCTGTATGGTTATACATGCACATACTAACATGTCTAATTGGTGGGATCATAGCGAATTGGTTCTCAAATTCCAAGTGATGAAAGTATTATTTAGGGCAAGGATTGGCACTCACCTATTTATATGTATTCCTTATTGTATTAGTCTGCTCCAGTTGCCATAATAAAATACCATAGTCTAGGTGGCTTAAATTATGGTAATTTTTTTCTCACAGTTCTGGAGGATAAAAGTTCCAGATCGAGGACAAGCAGGGTCAGTTTATTGTGAGAACTCTCAGCTGGCAAACCACCACATTCTTGTTGTGTCCTTCCATGGTGCCAGAAGAGGGTTGGAGAGATACCTCTGGTGTCTCTTCCCCTTCTTTTAAGGACACAGTCCTATAAGATTAGGGCTCCACCCTTATTATCTCAGTTAACCTTAACTACCCTATCTCCAGGTCCAGTCATATTGGGAGGTAGAGTTTCAACATTTGAATTTCTTTTTGGTGCAGGGTTGGGGGTAAGGGGAGATGATTCAGTCCATAGCATTTATGATCACCACAAACACCAAAAATGCTTGGTTCATCAGACAAGGAATTCTGTTATAAATCGCCTCCCACCTCCTTCCCTATCCAGTCCCAGCCTTGGCTTCCTCCTCCAATTAAGCTGAAAAGAATTTTCCAGGAAACAAATTCCCACCCTTATTCACCTTAGATCACTTCAGACCCTATGTTTTCATTCCTTCACTTTTTGAGATGAGAGGGCTAGTCCACGTAACCTCTTCTCCCACAGGTTCTCAAATTCTATTATTCCAACTCTACAGAATATCGTTGAGCATTCCCAAGTCAGGATTCACTTGATTTAGACAGATAAGTGCCATTTCCATGTGACAAACCTGCTAAAGCATCTCTCCTGCACCTTTTTTTTTCTGCCTGAAAAGTGTACTCATGTATACTTTTTAAGAAGACCACCAAGAATGAACAACAGGGACCTTAAAATGCATTATTTTATTGCTACATTACAAATTAAAATAAACTGTGAGAAGTTGCAAACTCATACCACTTCATGAAGGTTATGGAGCAAGGAAGGCATCCACTGTAGATAGTTACAAGTGGCGTATTATAAAGGAGATGCAAGGATTAAATGGTCATCAATGGTGAGATTATCAACAGCATCTGCCAGCTGGAATTTATGCACCAATGGAAAGTTTAAAAATGCAGGTGAGGTAACATTGGTTACCCCTGACTTCTTAGCCAGGAAGTATGGGTGAGAAGACTTCAGGACATGCATAAAATCTCTACAACACAAAGGTTTACAAAAAAACAATCCCCAAACAAAGACATTCAGGCAACGCTGACATTTGTACTTGGGAGAAGATCCTCATTTTATGTTTGAACATACTCATTCTCCTGCTGGATAGCTGGGAGTACAGGGGAGGAAAAACAAACAGGAAACATCATTAAGAGGGCATTTGCATAAGACGAAGTTCAGTTTTTTCCAAGAAAGCTACTTGCCAAGTCATTGAAGGCTGCCAACCTACTTTAAATTTTAAAAGCCAAGGCACTAATCACAAATCTCAGTCATGTGTTTGCATGCTTATGTGTGTGCTTTGCATGTACACTTTAATGACTTGAGCATTCATGAGACTTTATCTGAATTGTGGGGAGGGTTTCCTCCATTTCAGAGGTAGATTAGCACTGTTGCCATTTCTCCATAGTTATTCTGAGAATAAAGAGTAAGTGAAGCCTTTTCTTGAGCTTTATCTATCATCATACAATTAGGAAGTTATGCCCTTTCAGAAAATTTTGACTAACTTTGGAAATTTCAAATAATGCTGATATGGTAAAATGTGCCCTTTGGCTTGGAGTTTGTTCCTCACACTGTAACTCAGAAAGGCAAAAATATCTAAAGAAATCAAGATGAAGGACGAGTGAATGGAAGTCACACTGATCTCCTTCCAGGACCAATCTGGAATTACAACTAAATGGTGGCAAAATCATCTGGAACAAACAACTGAACAATAGCAAGAGAGGAGGCTATAACTTTGGACAGGCAGAAGAATCAGCTTTAGCACAACCTAACTGGTAAGGACTGTGGTAGAGACTAGAGAAGGCAGGCAGGGCTCCCATGGGCGGCAGCACCAGAAGAATATTGATATGGCCAGTGGGATCCCCCTGAGAAGAATGGGGTCTAAATCATAAGTAGGATCTCCAACCTATAGCATAAGAACCCAAAAAGTACACAGATAACAACCACCTGCAAAAAAGGGGCAGGGTTGCTCTCTGCCAGAGACAGGTGCCTGAAGATGCAAAAAAAAAAAAAAAATGAAAAGGCCAACGCATAAATTTTTATTTGCAGCCACTTACCCTGGTCTCTGGCAAAGGCGGGTGCAGAGTGGGCTAGAGACACCTGACGAGAGACTGGGGAAGGAGGCTTTGGTGAGAGAACTGAGAGAATTGCCAGTGGGGTCCTGGTGCTGACTCTTCCCCCATACTGCAGCAGCCACCTTGCTCAGGCAGACCACTATCCTGAGCGGCAGCAGCATGAGAGACCACAATAACCCTACACCCTGGAGGGACTCTGTCCTGCCCAGTGGTGTCTCAGGCTGACTGCTGAATGCAGAGTGACTAGATTAAAAACTGAAGAAGAAAGCCACAGTCAGTAGATCCCTGGAAGTATCGAACAGACATCCTAAGGCCACACAGGGACATCTGACATCATCAGAGGAAGATCCAGAAAGAAAAAAACAGCAGTCTCCTACCATAGAAGTTCACACCACAAATTCAGGAAATCAAGACAGATCAATTTAAGAAGCAGAAGCAAAAAAGGACACTCTCACAAACTATGGTAAGACAAAGAAACAATCAACAAACGAAGGGAAAAGAGGAATCCCCAGAAAGAGAACTAAATGAAACAGAGGCAAGTAAACTGTCAGATACTGAATTCCAAACAACTGTTAAAGGATGCTCAATGAACTCAGTGAACTCAGAGAGAATTACCAAAACTACAGGGAAACTATGAGGAACTTACTGCAAACAATATCAATATGAAAAGGACATAGAAATTATCAAGAAGACGCAAGAGGATATGAAGAATACAATTTCTTAATTGAAGAACACAGTAGAAGGAATCAAAAACAGGCTAGATGAAGCTGAGGATTGAATCAGTGAGTTGGAGGATAAGGTAGAAAAAAGCTCCCAGAAAGAGCAAGGAAAAGAAAAAGGACTCCAAAGAATGAAGAAGCATTTAGGGAAATGCAAGACAACCTGAAACGTAATAATATCCATATAATAGGGATACCAGAAGGAAAAGAAGAGGAGCAAGTGATAGAGAACCTGTTTGAAAAAGTAGTGATGGAAAACTTCCCTAATTTGATGAGAGAAAAAGTCACACAAGTCCAGGAAGCATTCAAGAGGAACCCTATGAAGCCCACTCCAAGACACATTATCATTAAAATGGCAAATATCAAAGACAAAGAGAGAATCCTAAAGGTAGCAAGGGAGAAAGAGGAAGTAGCATATAAGGGAGCCCCAGTAGGGCTAGCAGCTAACTTCTCAACAGAAATACTACAAGCCAGAAAGAATGACATGAAATATTCCAAGTCATGAAAAGCAAAGGCTGCAACCAAGACTGCTCTACCCAGAAAGGCTCTCAATCAAAATGGAAGGCAAAATAAGGAGTTTCCCAGACAAAAGAAGGCTAAAAGAATACACCTCCACCAAACCAGAACTGCAAAATATGCTAAAGGGACTGCTTTAAGATGCATAAACAGTGTCTATGAATACCCATTTCCTTTCACAGTCACCAATACTTGATATTACTAATATGTTTAATACTTATTAATCTGATTGTGATAATCATGTTATTTTAATTGTTACTTCATTATTTGTTGAAACTAAACCTGATTTTGTATATTTCTTGTCTATTTCTATTATTTTTTTAAAAGCTTTAAATGACTTTTTGGTATTCTTTATCCATTTTTTTATTAAATGTTTGTAGAATTTTCTCCCTAAAAAAACCCATCGACCCTTTTTTCAGATGTGTTGCAAATACTTTCCTATTCTATTACTTGTCTTTTAACATTTTTATATGTATATTACTGCATAGTCTTAAATATTTAATATAGTCATATTATCAATATTTTAATTTGTAGCTTCTTGATTTGAATATTTTACTTTAAGGTAAGAAAAATATTGTTTGTACCTCCTTAGATTTTACATATTTACTTTTTAACTCACCTGAATATTTCTTGTTTAATGTGTGAAATAGGGCTCTATATTTGTTTTATTTCAATAGTGGTCCATGCACCTTATTTATTGAACAAGGCTTATTTTCCCCATTGATCTGAAATATCAATTTAATCATATATTACATTGTTAGACAGATATATACATTTGTTTCTAGAATTCTTATATTTCATTGATCTACTTGATTATTTCTGTCCTGGTGTCATGTTTTAATTGCTGAGATTTTATAAAGGATTAAATTTTTATATATTTTATAATGGGTATTGACATTTCAAAAAATAAATAAAATCAATCTGCATTAAAAAAAGAAAGAATGAATGAAGGAATTCCTATCTTTTGCGACAACATGGATGGAACTGGCGAATATTATACTAAGTGAAATAAGCCACTCGGTGAAAGACAAATACCATATGATCTCATGTATACGTGGAATCTATTTCACGAAATAAACTAATGAACAAAATAAACCTCAGGCAAAGAAACATGAAGCAGACTGAAAGTCACCAGATGGGATGGGGTAGG
The DNA here is from genome assembly GCF_021234165.1 of Pteronotus mesoamericanus. NCBI lineage: Eukaryota > Metazoa > Chordata > Mammalia > Chiroptera > Mormoopidae > Pteronotus > Pteronotus mesoamericanus. The sequence continues at coordinate 198,622 of NW_026555322.1, read as the reverse complement.
AGGACAATGGTGGAAATAAGGAGAACGGACTAAACAAAGAACATGTATGAATGACCCATGGACATGGACAACAGAGTGGGAATTAACTGTGGGAGCAGGGAGGGGGCAAGGTGGAATGTGTGGAGGAGGGCCAATGGGGAATAATTGAGACAATTGTAATAGAATAAACATGATTTTAAAATAAAAATAAAAATAAATTTAAAATTTAAAAAGTTTTTTAAAAAGGCAAAAATAATTCCTTTATCTGTGGGAGACTTGAACATATACCTAATATCTAAACTGGCTCTATAACTTTATCTTGTTAGCTAGAGGAGGCCATAACCACAGTTTGCATGTCTCCTTAGGTATAAGATCACATAACCAAATTGCTAGATATAGAAAAACGCCAAATAACCAAAAATTAGACAAATCTAAGATATTTCCAATTTAAGTCGAATATTCCAATATTGGTTTAAATGTGGTTTTTAGTAATTTTCCAACAAAAATACCATATTTTGCTGTGTATAATGTGCACATTTTTGCCCAAATTTTTGAAGGAAAAATAAGGATGTGCATTATACATGGGTGGTACCTGAAATACTTTATATCTCTTCTTGTGTTTTGTAATTATTTGCTACATAAAATTTCTTGTACCATAATAAGTTAAAAAATAAATGCCAAGATTTCTTTATAATATAAACAAGTATCTAAATATAAATAAATAAATAATTGAATTAAAATGAAAGATTTGTTTCTTGAATGTTTGGGCCAAAAATATGGGCGCGTACTATACACGTGAGTATGTTATACATGGCAAATTATGGTAGTTTTTTTATTCTCCCCATTACTATTAGGGCCTATTTTGAGAGAACCACTTACATAAACCAAGTTAAAAAATGTCATTTTTTTTAAAAGATTTTATTTATTTATTTATAGAGAGAGGGGAAGGGAGGGAGAAAGAGCAGGAGAGAAATATCAATGTGTGGTTGCCCCTCTCGTGCCCCTAACTGGGGACCTGGACTGCAACCCAGGCATGTGCCCTGACTGGCAATCTGCTAAACAACACCAGCCAGGGGAAAAAAGGTGTTCTTAAATGTTACATTAGATACAGTATGGCAGAGGAGTGAGTGGAAGTCACACTGACCTACTCCCAGGACCAAACAGGAATTGAAACTAAATTGTGGAGAAATCCCCTGGAAAACAACAGAATGATAGCAAGAGAGGAGCCTTGGAGCCTCGGACAGAGTGGAAACGGTTTTTGCACAACCTAACAAGTAAGAAGTGCCGTGGAGGCTTGAGAAGGTGGGCTGGGTGCCCACGGGTGGCAGTGCCAGAGGGATATTGAAACGGCCAGTTGAATCTCCCTAAGAAGAGCAGGGTCTGAATCATAAGCGGGGACCTCTAGGCTACAGCACCAGAGCCCAAAAAGCACACAGATAACAGCCAGCTGCACAAAGTGCAGTGGTGCTCTCTGCCAGAGATAAGCGGATGCAGATGCAAAGAGCCTTTAAAGGGCCAACGCAAAAATTTGGAGTGGTGGCCACTTACCTTGGTCTCTGGGCAAAGGCAGGAGCAGAGTGGGCCGGAGCCGCCTGAGGAGAGATTGGTGAGGAAAGTTTTGGGGACAGTGGCCAGCAGGGCCCCGGTGATAACTCACCTCCCACTCCACAATTTCCATCTTGGTCAGGCATAAAGGAAATAATAGCCTCACCCTCAGGAGGCTCTGCATCGGCCAGGAGTTGTGCACAGTCCTGGGTGCTCAGTGCAGAGTGGCTGGCACAGATAGTAGATCCCTGCCTAAAGGGGACACAGAACTGCCTGAGACACTTCAGGAGAGACTAGAGACTGAGGCATTGGGAAGAGAACTGAGGGAGTAGCCGGGGGGATCCCGGTGTGCTGACTCCTGCCCCATTCCACAGTCTCCATCTTGCATAGGCAGACCACACCCCAAAGAGTCAGCAACAGGAAAGGAAACAATAGCCCTGCCCTCAGGATGCTCTGCCCCAGGCAGCAGTTGCACACTGGCCTGGGCGTTGAGTACCAAGTGGCAGTCACCAACAGAAGATCCCTGGCTAAAGAGGACACAGAGTAGTCTAGAGACAATTGAGGAGAGACTGCAGACGAAAGGGTTGGGGAAAGAAGGGAGGGAGTAACCAGGGGGATCCTGGTGATGACTCCTCCCCGACTCCTCAGCTTCGATCTTTCCCAGGCAGGCCACGACTCATCAACTCATCGAGGCAGCAGCCTGCAAAAACAACAGCCCTGCCCTTAGAAGACAGTGCCCAACCCTGTGGTGCCTAAGCCTGATGGCTGAGGGCAGAGTGACTAAATTAAAAATTTCAGGAGACAGACACAGACAGTAGATTCCTGGAAGTCTCAAACAGACTGCTTAAGGTGAGACGAGGTCAACATCTGACATCATCAAAGGCCAGACCCAGAAAGAAAAAAAAAAAAGAGCTGTCTACTACCATAGAATTTCACACTACAAAGTCAGAAGAATAAGCCACATCAATTAAAGAAGCAGAAGCAAAAAAGAACAGTCTCACAAATAATGGGAAGGAAAAGAAACACCCCCTAAACGAGGGGAAAGAAGGAATCCCCACTGAGAGAACTAAATGAAATAGAGGCAAGTATCAGATATTGAATTGAAAACAATGGTTCTAAGGAAGCTCAACAAGCTCAGTGAGCTCAAATAGAATTATGAACAACTACAGGGAAACTATGAGGAACTTACTGCAAACTATATCAGCATGAAAAAAGACAAAGAAACTATCAATAAGAGAAAAGAGGAAATGGAGAATACAATTTCTGAATTGGAGAACACAATAGAAGGAATCAAAAGCAGGCTAGATGAAGCAGAGGATCAAATCAGGGAGGTAGAGGACAAGGTAGAAAAAACATCCCAGAAAGAGCAAGAAAATGAAAACAGACTCAAAAAGAATGAAAAGGCATTCAGGGAAATGCAGGATAACCTGAAACGTAATAATATCCATATAATAGGGATACCAGAAGGAGAAGAGGAGGAGGAAGTGATAGATAACCGGTTTGAAAAAGTAATGATGGAAAACTTCCCTAATTTGAGGAGAGAAAGAGTAACGCAAGTCCAGGAAGCACAGAAGGCCCCATTCAAGAGAAACTCAATGAGGTCCACTCCAAGACACATCTTAATTAAAAGGTAAATATCAAAGACAAAGAAAGAATCCTAAAGGAATCAAGGGAGAAATTGGTAGTAACACATAAGGAAGCCAGGTACGGCTAGCAGGTGACTTCTCAACATGAACCACACACACGCTACCTACAAGCGATCCACCTCAGAGCAAAGGACCTACACAGATTGAAAATAAAGGGATGGAAAAAACTATTCCAAGCAAATGGACAGGAAAAATAAAAGCAGGGGTAGCAACATTTATATCAGACAAAATAGATTGCAAAACAAAGGCCATGAAAAGAGACCCAGAAGGAAACTCTAACACTCAAAGGAAGAATTCATCAAGAAGACATAAACATTGTAAACCTATATGCACCCAACATAGGAGTACTCAAATATACAAGGAAAATCTTGGAGGACTTCAAGAAAGATATAGACAGCAAGACACTGAGAGCAGGGGATTTTAACACCCCACTGTAAAAACTGGATAGATCTTCCAAAAACAAACATAAATAAGGATATTGTAGAACTGAATGACGAATTAGATCAAATGAACTTAACTGAGATATATAGAACCTTTCATCCCAATGAAACAAAATACACATTCTTTTCAAATGCACACGGAATATTTTCAAAGACAGATGACATGATAGGACACAAAGCAAGCCTGAACAAATTCAGAAAAACTGAAATAATAAGAAGCATTTCCTTGGACCACAAGGGCTTCAAACTGGAAACCAACTTCAAGGAAAAACCTCAAAAACATTCAAACTCATGGAGACTGAATAGCATGCTATTAAACAATGAATGGGTCAATAATGAGATGAGAGAAGAAATCAAAAAGTTTCTGGAAACAACTGAAAATGAACACAAAACAGTCCAAAACCTATGGGACACAGCAAAGGCAGTCCTGAGAGGGAAGTTCATAGCAACACAGCCTACCTCAAAACAATAGAAACATTTCAAATGACCTAACCCTACAAATTCAAGAACTGGAGAAACAACAACAAACATATCCCAAAGCAAGTAGAAAGAAGAAAATAATCAAAATCAGAGCAGAATTAAATGACACAGAGACTAAAATAGTCATTCAAAGAATCCACCAATCCAGGAGCTGGTTCTTTGAAAAGATAAACAAAATTGACAAGTCTTTAAGCAGACTCATCAAGAAAAAAAGGGAGAGGACCCAAATAAATAATATCAGAAATGAAAGAGGAGAAATAACAACTGATACCACGGAAATAAAAAGGATTGTAAGAAGTTATTATGAGTAATTACATGCCCAAAAAATTGAATACACCGATGAAATGGACAAATTTCTAGAAAAGTATAACCTTCCAACACTGAATGAAGAAGAAGCAGAAAGCCTGAACAGACCAAAGACAGCTGGTGAAATTGAAGTACTAATCAAAAAACTCCTGGCACACAAAAGCCCTGGACTGGACAGTTTCACAGGAGAATTTCAGAAAGCAATTAAGGAAGAACTAACCCCTGTCCTTCTCAGACTATTCCACAAAAAATCCAAGAAGAGGGAAGACTCCCAAACACTTTTTACAAGGCCAGAATCATCCTAATCCCAAAACCAGATAAAGACACAACAAAGAAAGAAAACTACAGGCCAATATCACTGAAGAAAATAGACGCTGAAATACTCTACGAAATATTGGCAAACCACATTCAGCAATACCTTAAAAGGATCATCCACCATGATCATATGTGATTCATCCCAGGGATGCAAGGATGGTTCAATATTCACAAATCAAAAATGTAGTACATCACATAAACAAAAGGAAAGACAAAAAACACATGATTATATCAACAGATGTGGAAAAAGCATTTGATAAGATAGAGCACCCATTTAGGATAAAAACACTCAGCAAAGTGGGAATAAAGGGAACATACCTCAACATAATAAAGGCCATATGTGAAGAACCTACACCCAACATCATACTCAGTGGGCAAAAACTAAAACCTTTCCCACTAATATCGGGGAAAAGACAAGGATGTCTGCTTTCACCACTTCTTTTCAACATAGTATTGGAAGTCCTACCCGCAGTGGTCAGACAAGAAAAAGAAATAAAATGCATCTAGATTGGAAAGGAAGAAGTAAAACTATCATTGTTTGCAGATGACATGATAGTGTACATAGAAAATGCTATAGACTCCACCAAAAAACTATTCAGCCTAATACGTGAGTTTGGCAAAACAGCAGGATACAGAGTCAATATTCAGAAAGCAAAGGCATTTTTGTACACCAACAACGTTGTACACCAACAATGAAATATCAGAAGCAGAAACCAGGAAAAAAAATCCCATTTGCTATAGCTAGAAGAAACATAAAGTACCTAGGAATAAATTTAACCAAGGAGGTAAAAGACCTGTATGCAGAAAACTATACAACACTGAAGAAAGAAATTAAGGAAGATACAAATACATGGAAGCATATACCATGTTCATGGGTTGGAAGAAGAATTAACATCATCAAAATGTCCATACTACCCAAAGCAATTTATAGATTCAACACAATCCCTATTAAAATACCAAAGATGTATTTCATAGACATAGAACAGACATTTCAAAAATTTATATGGAAACATAAATGACCCCAAATACCCACAGCAATTCTGAGAAAGAAAAACAAAGCGGGAAAGATCACAATACTGAACATAAAACTATATTACAAAGCCACTGTAATGAGAACACTCTGGTACTTGCACAAGAACAGACCCATAGATCAGTGGAACACAATAGAAACCCAGAAATAAACCCATGTTTCTATTTCAATTAATATTTGACAAAGGGGGCAGAAGCATAAATTGGAGTACAAATAGCCTCTTCAACAAATGGTGTTGTGATAGCTGGACAGCTACATGCAAAAAATGGAAATTCCACCACCAACACCATACACAAAAATAATCTCAAGATGGATAATAGACTTAAATATAAGTCGCATCACCATAAAAGTTCTAAAGGAGAACATAGGCAGGAAACTCTCAGATATCCCACTCAGCAATATTTTCACCGATGTGTCCCCTAAAGGAAGGGACATAAAGGAAAGAATAAACAAGTGGGACCTCATTGAAATAAGAAGCTTCTGCATGGGTAAATAAAACATCAGCAAAATGAAAACAGAACCAATGTATGGGAAAATATATTTGCCAATGATACATGCGATAGAGGTTTGATCTCCAAAATATATAAAGAACTCACTTGACTCCACTCCAAGGAGACAAACAATCCTATTAAAAAATGGGCAAAGGACCTGGGCAGATACTTTTCCAAGGAAGGGATACAGAGGGCCCAGAGACATATGAAAGGATACTCGGCATCACTAGCCATCAGAGAAATGCAAATTAAAACCACAATGAGATACCACTTCACACTGGTCAGAATGGCCATCATAAACAGATCCACAAACAACTGGTGCTGGCAAGGCTGTGGAGAAAAGGGAACCCTAGTACACTGTTGGTGGGAATGCAGACTGGTGCAGCCACTGTGGAAAACAGTTTCAAATTTCCTCAAAAAGCTAAAAATGGAACTGCCTTTTGACCCAGCATTTCCACTGCTGGGGTTATACCATAAGAATTTGAAAACACCAATTCAAAAGAACCTATGCACCCCAATGTTCATAGCAGCACAATTTATAATATTCAAGTGCTGGAAGCAACCTAAGTGCCCATCATTAGATGATTGGATCAAAAAACTATGGTACTTTTACACAATGGAATACTACGCAGCAGAAAGAAAGAGCTGCTACCCTTCATGACAGCATGGATGGAACTGGAGACCATTATGCTAAGTGAAATAAGCCAGAGGGCAAAAGACAAGTACCATATGATCTTACCTATAAGTGGAACGTAACCAACAAAACAAACAAGCAAGGAAAATATAACTGGCAGCATTGAAAGAATAAAGAAACCAACAGAATTAAGAGGAAAGAAGAGGCAGGGGGAAGGGGAAAGGAAGGGTCAAGTCAAAGAATATATATAAAGGACAAAGCCATGGACAAAGTCAAAGTGGGAAAGGATTAAGGGAGGGAGGTAGGGTACGGGGACAGGGGAAAGTGGTGGCAGGAAGGTGGAGACAAATGCATTTGAACAATAAAAAAGTAAAATATAAAGTAAATATTACATTAAATACAGTATTCTACTGCTTGGTTTGCGGCAAAATTTACTAGATGGGATTATTTACTGAATCTATCAATTTTCATCATTGGTTGTGTCAACTAGGAAGTCCCCATGACTTACTTTCCTTGAGGGGATGGTAGCTATTTTTTTCTTCAACATTAGTTTTCTTAAGTTTCTACCTGTAAAACTTCTGCACTTAAGATAAGTCTGGCTTATTGCTCATCTTAACTAAGGAAAAGAAATGAAAAAAGAAAAACCTTATTTTGTAGAACTATTATCACACTAAGGAGTAATAGCTAATATCAATATGTATTTTACCCTCAGATTTTCAACAAGAAAACAGCACACATCTCAGAAAAGCCATGTTTTTATTAGAATATTTTGAATTCCACATCATCATTATCCCATTTCTGATAGGCAGTAAATGCCATTGAATCAGGATGCAATAGAAACCAAGATGCTCTAGAAACCTGGAACCAATATGTCCAGCTCTTAAAATCACAGCAGAGGTAAAATGGAGGTAATAGAAGCACTGGAGGAGACAGAGATAGAAGAAACCAAAAAGAATGGGTTTCACCAGTTAATGAATTTTTAACAGGAGATGGCAGTATTTGATCATTTTCACTTTGTATTTTGTATTTGGAAGACATTTTTCTTGGAGGGTAGAAAGCAGCACGCACAAAAAAGAGTAGCATAAGTTGTACTAGTTTCTCTCCTTTTTATCTGCCCAAAGACAGTAGACTAAGGAGCTACAATAAAAGAGGGAGGGATTTAATCCAGTCATAACTAATTATGGGTCTCATAATAACTCCCTGTGGCTCTGGTTTATAAGTACTGTAAGAAGATACAGCTAATTAGGGTCAGACCATAGACTTTAAGAGATGGGATAAACCAGATAGGTTTGATTTTTATTTTATTTCATCATGTTTTCTCTGCAAAGGAAGAGGCAAGGAGATGAGGTGCCATGTCACCATTCCAGGTTTGTCCCAGAGACCAGAGGGCAGAGCTCTTAGGTGCATCTCTCACCCTACGCTGGTGGGGGTAATGCACATCTAGTGCTCAGAATATAATGGTGAGGTCCCAAGCAGCCAAAAGTCCCAAATATGCCTCCCTTCCGGAGATGTCCGCCTAAGATCCTTCTTGGACCAGCGATTAGATGCCACCTCCAGAGGTGAGGAAACAGAGACGTCAAATAAATAATAACAGGGCTGGGTGCATAGGCCTGTCTGTTGGCAGCAGTTTGCTTATACTTTAATTAATTATCACGGTGGTCGGGTGCCCAGACTCACCTATTGGCCACAGGAGGGGATAAAGTGAAGGGCCAGCCCCCAAGGGTCCATTCTGGACCGCCCCCAAACGCCTTGTCCTTGAAGCCTCCGACATGCACCCACAACAGACATGAAGCTCCGGGGGCCGCCCCCAGGACCTTCTAGGGACCCATCCCGGAGAACTCGACATCGGGCGCAAAAGGTGGCGCCACGGAAGACAACAGCACGGACTCGCGAGGAGGCACAGCCGAATCACACTCCCAACCCGTCTTCTCCAGTTCTTGAAAGCCCGACAATACCCGCTCCACGGCTGCCACGCGTTCTTGTCCTCAGAATCCTCCGGCTCCAGCAGAGATACAGGTCCTCACGTGATGGCTGGAAGACCGGAAAAAGATGCCCGGCTGTGGGAGAACACTCCTCAGTGGTTAGCCTTCCCGAGGAGAACCCTGCAGGTTTAAGCAGCGCGGCGTGCCCGGCCCTTACCCCACCGCAACCCTCTATGATTGCCCAGGGAATCCTAGGCCCGCCTCTTCAACTCTTGAGCCTTGCAGGCCTGAGTTCATCGTCTCCCTTCAAGATCTCACCCACCGAAACAGGGTTTTGATGACGTCATACCAGGTCCGCCTCCCCACTCCCTGTCCAAGCCCTGCCTGATTCCTCCAGGAACGAACGGATCCTGGTTCCCTGCATCTCCTGCTATTTCCTCTTCTATTTTTCCTTCTTCACAAGTATAGCTTTCTTCCACGAGAGTAGGGGCAAGCAGCTTCTTGCCCAGTTAGCTCTGAATGTCTGAAACTCTTGAGATCCCAGCTGAAAGAGCCCTAGTCAGGCTTAACTTTTTAAAGCCATAGTGCTGCCGATGGATACAGCCCCAGGCTCTTGGTAGTCCGAAACAATAAATTGGACTGACTACACGCACAAGGTTACGTGTAACGTGCAAGGTTTATTAAAGAAAGTGTGTCTCTTAATGAAAAAAGTTAAGTGCAGTTACCGTGATTTATTAAGGAAAGTAGACTCCCGAGATAGGGGAGCTGGTCATCTGCTATGACAGCACCGCTACCAACACGGAAATGACCCTCTTCTTCCCAAAAGTCGCGGGCTTTAAAGGGAAGGAGGGTTCTGAATCCCTTTGTCTTGTTTCGCGGGCTTTTGGCAGCGCATGAGCAAAGAGGTTAATTCCTTTATTTCATTTCGCGGACTCTTACTGTGAATGCCTAGTTACTTAACCTTTAAGCTTGTGCGCAGGCGCATTTCACAGAATTCACCTTGATTGCCCTCTTGGGGTCAAACAGCAAAGCTAATTCGTTATAATAGCATGATAATTGAGTGGGGTGAAATACGGGTTAACTACCGCTAAAGGTAAGTGCGCAGGCTTGGTATTTACCTAGGTGCTAAAGGCGTTTCCTGGCAACCAGGACGCTAGACTCTGGCCAGAGGCAGCAGCAGCGCAGTCTCAGAGTTCCTCCATTACTATGCTGTCTCCTGCCTTAACTGGAGCCTAAGTATCCTGCGATGAACAAACAGCGGTTTGGAAATAGTGCTGTGTTGTCCGTTTTAATCTTTAGCCAGGTCGTGGAGGAGCTGTCCTCATAGACAGAGAGGAGGGGCAGTTCAGGATCATTCATCCCCACAGCTGGATATTTCTGTGAAAATGGTGCTCTCCTATGTAAAAGTCACATTTTCAATTTTCTCAGCCACTGGACATGGTGGTAGATCAGGGGAGAATCTATTGAGACTATTCATCTTTATATCCCAATCCCTAGCACTTTGTCCTACAGAAGACACTAGATAAATACTTGTCTGTAGACTAAAGCAGTTAAGTCCGTGATAGAGCAGAAATTTTGGACAGCAGCACCACCTAGTGTCTATGTTGGGGGAGAACACTAAGGATCCCGTAATTGAAAGGACTAAATCTTCAAGGTCATTTTCTGGATAATCACCCAGAACCTTAGACCATTGAGGTAAAATGGAAGTAGGACTATGTCTTTAGCTTGAGTCTTGCTCATATTTTCCATCTGGCTCATGAATGATGGTAGAATACTAGATAGATCAGCAATCACTGCACAAGGATTTCTAAAGCCTTCCTCATCTCTCTCCATTCTCTTTTCAATGCTTTTGTAGTACATTGTGTTAATGTGATAATTTTGTCTGTTGGAGAAACTTCTATAAGAGAAAGGAAGACTCATTTGACAAATAACATTCATTGAGTATCTACATTGTCCCAGGCATTAAATATAATAAACCAGTTTTTCCATCACTTAGATTTAAATGTTTTTAAATATATTTTATTGATTAAGCTATTACAGTTGTCCCATTTTTTCTCCCCTTTATTCCCCTCCACCCTGCACCCCCCATCCCACCAGCATTCCCCTCCTTAGTTCATATCCATGGTCGTACATGTAAGTCTTTTGGCTTCTATACATTTCCTATACTATTCTTAATCTCATTCTTAAACTTATTCTGGTTATTTTTTTGTTTTTAAATTTTTTGTCCTTTTTTTGGTTGTGCAAGGAGGCAAAGTGCATCTGTCTATGCCTCCATCCTAGCCAGAAGTTGCCTCATGCACTCCCATTCTAATGGACACTTAAGTTGCTTCCTTTTTTTCTATTACAAATGATGCTACAATTAACATTCGTGCTGTAGTCTCCTATTACACTATAGATGCATCTCTCAGAAGTGAAATTGCTGAATGATGAAGTATGTGCATTTTAAACCTGACTCGATGTTGCCAAATAGCTTGCCGCAGTAATTGCACCAATTTACATGCCCATTAGCAGTGTAGAATTCCCATTTCCACCACATTCTTGCAAATAAGTATTTTCAGATTATTTTTTATCAGTCTAATGGGTGAAATGAGCATACTACTAATGTTTGCATCTGCATCTCCCATATTATTTCATGAACAAAACATCTTTTTGTATGTTTTCTAGTCATACATATTTTCTCTTTTCTGTGAATTGCTTTTTGATACCCTTTACCCATTTTTATTGTGTCTGTCATTTTAGTATTGCTACTTATGTGTGCTTTATATATTCTATATTCTAATTATTGGTCTGTAATGTATTTTGCGAAAATTTTAAAAGATTTTATTTATTCATTTTTAGAGAGAGGAAGGGAGGGAAAAAATGGAGAGAAACACTGATGTGCAAGAGATACATCCATCAGTTGCCTCTCATACACCCCCAACTGGGGACCTGGCCTGTAACTCAGGTATGGTCCCTAACAGGGAATTGAACTGGCAACCTTTTGGTTCACAGGCCAGCACTCAATCCACTGAGCCACACCTGCCAGGGCTATATTTTGCAAATATTTTGTGCATTCCTATTTTGTTGGTTTACAACAAGTATAACTGGAATAAAACTGAAAAAAATACTTTTGATATACATGCAATTTGACTGATGGGAGGCATGTATAAAGTATCCTGTTCTGGCAGGTGTGGCTCAGTGGATCGAGTGCCAACCTGCAAACCAAAAGGTCACTTGTTCGATTCTCAATCAGTGCACATGCTTGGGTTGCAGACCGTGTCCCAGACTGGGGGTGTACAATAGGCAACCAATCAATGTTTCTCTCACACATCAATGTTTCTCTTCCTCTCCTTCCCTTCCCCTCTCTCTAAAAATAAATTTAAAATATAAAAAAAAGAGAAGGTATCCTATTAGGCAGATTTTCAAAATGTTAAATATAACATACATACAAGAGGAAACCCCTAAAAGACCTGAATTATTTTCTGGGGGGTGGGCCCCTTGTAGTACATGCTTCCTCTGCTAGGTGAGTGTTCTAGGGACCCATCTGTATCAGTGTACCAGCCAGAATTGTTGAGAGGCTGCATGCAGCTTCAGTGAATTTTTTTGAAAGCTCTTTCAATGCCTTGGCCCATTTCATGATGGGTGATTTAGAGTGCACCTGCCCATACCGCACCAAATACTCAGCAGTTTTTGACCAAAAACGGCATGACCCCAGTGCCCCACCCTTCATATTTACCCCATCTCGCCCCAAGTGCCTTTTTTTTTGTCCTCAAAGGGAAACATTTTGCCTACGTGGAAAAGGTGAAACAAAAAATGGTAGAAGCACTAAAAGGCATCAAAATCAATGAGCTCAAACACTGTTTGAGAAGTGGGTAAAATATCTTCATAGGTGTATTGCATCAAATGGAGAGTACTTGGAAGGTGACTAGAGTTTAAACATGTAAGAATAAGTACACAATTTTTTTATAAATAAATTCTGAGGTTTTTGGGTCCCCCCCCTTGTACGAAAAATAAACATATCTTAAGTGTACATCTTGATGAATGTTCACAAAATGAAGACAACCATATACCCAGCTTCCAGATTGAGACAGAAATCATGACCAATACCCCCAGAAGTTTCTCTTGTGCCCCCTTTCAGTGACTATGCCCAAGAATGGTTACCCCACCCCCAACAATTAGTTTTGCCTCTTTAATGTTTTAAGTAAATGGAATCATTCAGCATATACTTCTGTGTCTGGCTTCTTTTACTCAACATTATGTTTGAGATGCATAACAACAAATACATGTTGTCATGTGTATTTGTAGTTAGTTCTTATTTCTGGACCATACTTCAATGTATGAGTATACCACAATTTATTTCTTCATTCTACTTCTGATGGACATTTGGGTTTTTTTCCAGTTTGGGACTATTACAAATGGTGCTGTTATGACCTACTTATACATGTCTTTTAGTGAACATATGTATGCATTTTTCTTGGGTATATACCAAAAAGTAGAATTGCTGGTCATAGGACATACATATATTCAGCTTCAGGAGATACAGCCAAGTAGTTTTCTAAAAAGCTTGTACCAATTATTGCTTGTCCTTTGACCTTAACTTTGTTTCTTATGTCTTCTATTATATAAATTTCATTGAACCAAATGTATTTTTTTTCCTTCAAAAACTGTGTTTTGGGTTTTGTTCAGGAAATTCTGCTCTACTCTGAGGACATTATGATTTTCATCTGTATTTCTAACTGGTCTTAATTTTTTATTGTGTCCTTTTGTTCTTTTATACATAGACTATTTTTTGTAAAGAATGGATTTAGATTTTTCCCATAAGGGAGACCAATTGTCAATCATATTTATTAAATTATCGATCCTTTCTTCACCCCTTTGCAGTGCCACATCTTTCATATACCCACTTCCCATATATGTCTTTTCCAATTTTGTAATCATTCTGTCAAGTTCCAAAAAAAAGGGCCTGCTAATATTTTGATTGTAATGTTATTAGATTTATGGATTCATTTGGTAAGAATTGCTAACTTACTGACATGAAGTCTTCCCATCCATGAATACAGTATTTTTGGGAGAGACATTCCACCATGGGTCCTGAGCATCCCTGCATGTTCTTGCTGTTTATGCCAAAAATGCAAATCCCTGACGAATCTTTACCTTTACCTGAGCCATTTCTCAGGGTCATGTTTGCAGTGAGCAACCTTGAGTGATGAGGAAACATCTCTACACAGAAAATGTGCAGGCTTGTTTCTGTTTTCTATAAAAGCAGTGAAACCTCATTGTTCCTTTCCTATAACGAAATCTACTATGTTTGCAGCCATCCATCATGGGTATTTTACATTGCCCTTGTGGGACCTGGAGGGCACTGGAAATAGGCACAAACCAACATGAAGCTCTGATTATTGCTTTTCCTGTGAATAATATCCTTTATCTCTCACCCAAGATTCTTATGTCTGTTGCCAAATCAAGGAAACTATAGTAGACTCATGTGTTAGCTTTATATAGGGTAAAATGCCAGACTGTGCAGTTTTTTTTAAAGATATCATTTACTTATCTTTAGAGAGGGAAAGGGAGGGAGAAAGAGAGGGAGAAAAACATCAATGTGCGGTTGCCTCTCATGCACCCCCCCGCACTGGGGACCTGGTCTGCAACCCAGGCATGTGCCCTAGATTGGGAATTTAAACTAGCGACCCCTTGATTCCCTGGCCAGCATTCAGACCACTGAGCCACACCAGCCAGGGCTCTGTGCAGTTCTTGGCCAGTATATTTCTCCACTCTTAGATATTTTTAAACTTTCCTTTAGTACAATTTTGCAATTTTATGCATAATGGTTTATATATCTTTGTTAGCTATCTTCTAGCTCCCTTATAGATTTTTGGACTACTGTGAGTAGGTTATTTTCTCTATTCCAATTTCTAATTGGTGGTTGAATTATACCTCCTTTTTACATATCATAAGTCTAGCTACTAGTATGGAACAATGTATTATTTCCCTCAATAGAGAGTTGGCTTCTCTGGCAAGCAGAAACCATGCCTTATTCTTTCAATGAAACATTTAATTAAATTAACATTTACTGAACACCTAGTATGTATCAGTTGCTAAATAAAGAATGAGAGGTATATAGCCATAAATAAAATAGTGTGCCTATTCTCAAGGAATTTAGAAATTGTGAATAAGATAGACACATCCACAAAATATTGCCATGAACAAAGCGGTAGTATGCATCATAGCAGATACAAGTGTATATAAACAATGTATTGTGGAAGTAGGGGCAATTCATTGTGACTTGGAGGATTTTGGACGTTCTCATACAATAAGTAGTGCTTGACAAGATATTACCAGACACACTGAAATAAAGAACAAACTGACAGTAACCAGAGGGGAGGGGGAAGGAGATAACAGGGAGAAGAAAGGAAGGGTCATAAAGGAACATGTATAAAGGACCCATGGACAAAGCCAAATAAGGAAGGATAGAGGGTAGGAGGTGGGGATGAGGAGGTGGGGGAAAATGGTGGTTGGAAAATGGAGACAACTGTACTTGAACAGCAATTAAAAAATGAAAAAAACTACACATTAACAAATAATTTTATAATTAATATTTAAAAAAATAATAAGTAGTACTTGAGTTGAGCCTCAAAAAGTAATCAGGATCTAGGGTGGTGCAGATGAAAAGGGGAGTAAGGGAGATGACTTCTAATACCATGTTTGACATTCAAGGCCTTCCACAATTTAGCACCACGCTACCTTTCCAAACCCAGCTGTTAATTCTTCCAGGAAATAAAAATTAGTCCCTTATCCATTAATCACCTTCCAAACTCATAACGTTTGAGTTCCCACCATCTTGCTTTGCATTACAGAACAACAATTAAAAGCAAAATATCTAGAGTCAAATTTGGATTCTGGCCCAGGCTCTACAACTATGAGATCTTGGGAAAATGAAAATTAGTAAAAGTGCTTATCTCATAGGGTTGCGTGATAAATTAGATAATTCTTATAAAGCTTTGGATTTGTACCTGGCAGAGAGCATGCGCTTAATAAATACTAACTATTATGAATGGTAACTCTATTTTATCTATTCCTCTGGTATTAATTCTCAAGTCAATTGTAAAACACTTTTATTGTATATCCACTATATATAATAGATTGTATTAGGCATCATGGGGAACACAAGATGAATAAGACCCTAGCTCTGCCATCAGTGACATGTCAGGTAGAAAAAGAAAACAAAATATGAACACAAATAATCATAAAGCAAAGAGATTGAAAGATCTGGATTCTTGTTCTGGCCCTCCATAGAATGAGGAAGATGGACTACGTGATTACCCAAGCCTATTTCCAAATGTAACATTATGATCCTCTGACTTCTATAATTGTAAGTACTACCTCAAGATCAATAAGTTCCAAGAAAAAGTGGAAAAGAAGTTAAATTCATTTCTGCCTAGGAGAGTTGGGGGTGCCTGCATTGAGGAAATGACATTTGAATTGTGTCATAATAGATGGATGTCATCTGGTGAAGGAAGAAGTGTGAGCAATGGAATTCCATGAAGAAGAGAAAATAAGAACAAAGAGAAGTGTAGGGCACACTCAGGGAATACCCAAAAGTCTTATATAGTTGGAACATCAGGATTCATAATGTTTAAATAGGGAAAAATAGGCTGGAAATGGTAAGCTGGTGTCAGATCATGGAGAACCTCAAATGTCAGGTTAAGCAGTTTGGATTTTATCCTGTAAGCTGCTCACATTGTAAGGTAGAAAGGAGGCCTGTTAAAAAGTGTTGACAGTTGTTCAGGTATAAAATAACAGGGAGCTGAACAATGCCTGCAGGTCTAACAGAAAAGACAGAAATCTTTCAACTTTTTTCATATACTACCTTGTGTGTACTGTTGAATAATTTTCAATAAAATGTTTCTTGAATTTCTAGCCAAGATCAAGGTATAGGTCGATATGTTTTGCTTCCTCAAACAACCAAAAAGAATAACAACCAATTTAAAAACAAAAAACAACCAGAACTTCCAGAAAATTGAACTGTATGGAAGTCTGACAACAAGGAGATAAAGAAACATTCATCCAGAGTGGCAGGAGGGGCGGAAAAGGGAAGTTTGGGCAAAGAGGATGTGCAACAAGGTGGCAGCTGTCAGACTGGGCAGTCCCACACTGGCGTGCAGATAAGCCTGGAGGAGCTGTGGAGTAAGACGTGCAACCCAGGGTTCCAACACAGGAATGGAAAACCTCAAAGCCTCTGGCTGTAAAAAGCTGTGGGGGTTGCATTGGTGGGAGAAACCTACGGCCTCACAGGAAAGTTTGTTGGGGGTCCACAGGATCCTAGAATGTACAAAAACCCACCCACCTGAGAATCAGCACCTGAAAGGCACAATTCGCTTGTGGGTAGCAGGGGAAGTGACTGAAAGCCAGCTGAGAGCTGAACAAGTAGCACTGTTCCCTCTCTGACCCGTCTCCCACATACAGTACCACAATGCAGTGAAGTGGCTTGCCCCACCCTGGTGAATACCTAAGGCTCCCCCTCCCCTTACAACATAACAGGTGTGCTGAGAAAAAGAAATATGGCCCAAATGAAAGAACTGATCAAACTCCAGAAAAAGAACTAAGCGACGAGGAGATAGACAACCTATCAGATGCAGAATTCAAAACACTGGCAATCGGGAGGCTCACAGAAACGATTGAGTACAGATACAAAATAGAGGAAGAAGTGAAGGCTATGCAAAGTGAAATGAAGAAAAATATACAGGGAAACCAACAACGAAGTGAAGGAAACTGGGACTCAAATCAACGATTTGGGACAGAGGAAGAAATAAACATTCAACCGGAACAGAATGAAGAAACAAGAATTTGAAAAAATGAGGAGAGGCTTAGGAATCTCTGGGACAACTTTAAACATTCCAACATATGAATCATAGGGGTGCCAGAAGGAGAAGAGGAAGGGCAAGAATTGAGGGGATACTGGAGGGGGGGTGCAGGGCAGAGCGGGGTAAAAGAGAAAAAATGGCACAACTGTAATAGCATAATCAATAAAATATACTTTAAAAATATTTTAAAATATTTTTTGAGGCCGGTATCATCAGTTCAATATTCACTGAGCACCTACTATATGTGAAACACTCTTCTAGGTACTGGAAATATAATGATGAATGAGACAGTCAAGATCCCTATATGTTAGAATTCCACTTGAAAGTATTGAAAAAATGATGTCACTGGAAGTTTGAAGACTACGGACAGGTTGGTAGAGGAAACAGAGAGTTCTATCTTTGACATATAAAATTTGGGATGCCTATAAGAAATCTCAGTGAAAATGTAAAGTAGGCAGTTGGATACAAATATCTTGAGCTTTTTTGTGCTCCATCCCACAGTTCCTCTCCATTAACATAGTAATTTGTTTAAGGTATATTGTTTAGTTCTTGAGAACTTAATGGATTATTGGCATCTATATAGATAATAGTGTATTATGTCAATCAATGTATAATATATTGAGGGATCAACACATAAAAACTGATATATTAACACAAGATTATATTCTCTCTTAAATCAAAAGAACATTACCTATTAAAAAAAATCATTATAATCCACCCTGGCTGGTGATTGAGTGGACAGCCTGAGACCCAAAGGGTGACCAGTTCAGTTCCCAGCCAGGGCACATTCCTGGGTTGCAGGCCAGGTCCCCAGTGGGGGACATGAGAGACAACCACACATCTTTCTTTCCCTCTCTTTCTCCCTCTCTTCCCCTCTCTCTAAAAATAAATAAACAAAATCTTTTTAAAAAATCATTATAATCTTATTACTGAGACTAGTCTTTATTTTTAGCAATTTAAAAAATAATCTCAGCAACTGATAAAAATTCAATAGAAGATATATTAGACACTATGAAAATGTTATGAAACTTAAAGAAATATTAAACATTAGAATCTCAACCATTATTTTTGCTTGCATTAAAACTAAAGAGTTACTTTTGCTAAAATTAAAATCTCAACAATAGTTTTTGTAGAAAATAAAGTCTCAGCACCTGTATTTTTAGATGTTGATAAGAAAAGTTAAGAAACTCTCAAAGAACAGAAATGAAGTAGAAAAGACTTTTCCTATCAGATATCATGAGTTATCACAAAGCTACAGTAATTAAGGAAATGTTACTGGCACAAGATTAGACAAATAGACCAATGGAATAGAACAGAGAGGCCACAAATAGTCTCCAGAATATATGAACTCTTGATGTTCTACAGAGTTGGCATTGTGAATGAGTGGGGGAAAGATTTTCCACAAATGATATGGGGCAATTGGGTATTTATAAGGAAAAAAAATAAAACTGGATGTCTATTCTTACTCTACACAAAAAATAATTACAAATGTATTAAAAACCTAAGTAAAAAGACAAAATTATGAAAATTTTAATTGTTAATGTAGGGGACTATCTTCATGATGTTGGAGGTAGGGAAGGATTTATTTGAAAAGACCCAAAAAGTACTATGCTTAAAGAATAAAGATTGATAACTTTGACTATATTATAGTTAAGAACTGTTCATGGAAAAAACTATCAATTACATTATCAAAAATAAGAGACAAAGTGGGGAAAGATATGCAACGTGGGTAAAGATATGCAACACATGAAAGGACAAAGGAATACAGTTAAAATTTATATATATATATATATATATCTTACAAATCAATTTGAAAAAGGCTCACTACCCAATAGAAAATAATTGGCAAATGTCTTGAATAAGCACTTTCAAAATAAGAAATCCTCAATGTCTAGTAAATACATGAAAAGATGCTCAACATGAAAATCAGGAAAATCAAATTATGAGAAGCCATATTACATCCACTAGATAGGCAAAAATTTTTGTCTGTTGGCCAGCAGGTGGAGCAATGGGAATCGTTAAACACCACTGCTGAGGGTTTAAATTGCACCGCTGTTAGGAAATTTGGCATCATCTAGTAACGTTGGAAGTGCCCATACCCTATAAACCATCAATTCCACCCTTGGGTAAATATCCTAGAGATGCCTATATTTGTGCACACTAAGAAGAATATTCATGGTAGCATTGTTTTTTAACAGTCAAAAACAGGAAACAACCAGAATGTCCCTCAAAGTTATCATGGATAAATTGTGGTATTTTATTATACTATTCATACAATGAAATATACAATGAGATAGGACTACTTACCTATCAGAATGACCAAAATTTGGAACATTGACAACAGCAAATTCTGACAAGGATGTGGAACAGTAGGATCTCTCATTCACTGTTGATGGGAATGCAAAATGGTATAGCCAGCCACTTTGGAAGACATTGGGGCAATTTCTTTAAAAAACTAAACATATGCTCACTATACAATCCAGAAATTTTTCTTTGGTATTTATCCAAAGGAGCTGAAAACATATCCACACAAAAATATGCACATGGATGTTTATAACAACTTTACTCATAACTGTCAAAACTTGGAAGCAACCCAGATGTACTTCACTAGATGAATGGATAAATAATGATATACCCATTTATTCAGTGCTTAAAATAAACGAGCTATCAAACTATAAAAAGACATTGAGGAATCTTAAATGCATATTACTAAGTGAAAGAAGCCAATCTGAAAAGGCTACATACTGTATGACTTCAAGTACATGACATTCTGTTAAATGTAAACTATGGAGATACTAAAAAGATCAGTGGTTGCCAGAATTTGGAGAGGAATGAATAGGTAGAACACAGAGAATTTGGTAGAGCAGTGAAACTACTCTGTATGATAATATAATGCTGGATACATGTCATTATACATTTACCCATATCCATAAAAAATACACTAAGAGTGAGTCTTAATGTAAAATAAACTATGGACTTTGATAATTTTTATAAATATACTATTCTGACAGGAAATGTTGATAATGGGGGAGGCTATGTATGTGAGGGGGTAGAGGATGTATAGGAAACTTCTTTAGCTTTCTCTCAACTTTGCTGTGAACCTAAAACTGCTCTAAGAAACAAAGACTTTTTAAAGTAAATTTATCACGATTGAAAGAACAGCTACCTGCAACAACATGAATGAATCTCACAAATAATGTGAAGTGAAAGAAGACAGTCACAATTCCAAGTATATAAAGTTTAAATATCTGTAAAACAAAACTGTGTTGTTTAGGGATGCTTACTTATATGGAAGATAAACCTATAAAGAAAAGCAAAAGAAATGATACCACAATAGTAAGGATGGGGGTTACTTCTAGGATAGAGGAGGAATGTCATTACTGCAGATTAGGGGGCAGGGAGAGTGAGGGGATGGGGGTTATCAAGATGTTCTACTTCTTGATCTGGATCTTCCTTACATGGTTGATAGCTTTATAAATGTTCTTTCAGCTGGCAGTTCTCTTCTTAATGCTTCTTTCCTGATGAAATGGAAACCAAGGTCACCAGCTGGGATTGAGGATGAGGAAAGAGGTGTTGAGGATTTGATGAGAAGGAAAATGGTATGAAAGGAACAGACAAGTTGGAGAGTGAACAGAGCAGAGAAATATATTCCTTATTTTATTCTTTTTATGAAAACTTTTCACAATTTCTTGATTGTTATGCTTTTTCTATTATATATGAGGTAACATTATTTTATTAATTTTTAAAAAGATTTTATTTATTTATTTTTAGAGAAAGGGGAAGGGAAGGAGAGATAGAAACATCAATGTGTGGTTGTCTCTCATGCACCCTCACTGGGGACCTGGCCTGCAACCCAGGCATGTGCCCTGGCTGGGAATGGAACTGGTGACCCTTTGCTTCGCAGTCCGGTGCCCAATCCACTGAGCCACATGAGCCAGGGCTATTTTATTAATTTTAATATACTACATTATATGCAGTTATCCTAAACATATAGTTAAATTATTGTTATTTAATGCTTTAAAATAAATTTTAAAGTAAAATTAGGTCTTAAAAAACCATATGATTGTAAAAGTAGTTTTAATACATTAGTCATTTATTATTTCAGCTTGCATTTTGGAAAAGCTGATGCAGTTTATATTAAGACAAAAATACACAGAGTTTATACAGGGAATTTTATTCTTTTTCTTTCCTTAAAGATTTTATTTATTTTTAGAGAGAGGGAAAGGGAGGGAGAAAAGAGGGAGAGAAACATTGATGTGAGAGAGAAACAACTATTGGTTACCTCACACACATGCCCTGACCGGGGGCTGAACCCAAAACCCAGGCATGTGCCATCATTTTGCTTCATGGGACAACACCCAACCAACTGAGCCACACTGGTCAGGGCAGGGAATTTTATTCTACTTTCAACTTTTTATACCAAGTAGCTTTATTTTTAAATTTTACATTTTATAAGTTTTAAAGACAACAGTATTTATTACCTCCTTATTTTATTGATCCCAACTTCAAAAGCCATTTTAAATGTCAGAAAACATAACCACATTAACATCACAAAACTAAATATTAACATTTAAAATTAAGAGAAACTATTATACTCTTATACTTTATTCAGAAGATTTAAATGGAAAAGTTGATAGGTTTATATAATTTTGTAACTTTTGTTTTTATATGAACCAACTTGTAAAAGTCAATTATTTAAATTATAACATGCTTTGGTTGTAAATCCATATTTATATTATAATTCCATAGCTTCAAGTAATAACATACCTAATGTAAAATTAAAGTTTTTATAAAGGCAAATATAGTAAATTGAAACAATTACCACCAATGTAGGTTTTAAGTATGCCATGAGATTTCATTTTCTAATATTCTATAATAACTATGCCATTGTCATAGAGCTAAAAGTTTCTTAAAGAATTTGAATATACAAACATTGACTCTAGAAATACTACAATTTCCAACTCTCAGATAGTCCAGGAAAAATATTATGAGTGTGTGTAGCTAGAGGATGAATTCTCAAATAGTAAAGCAACTTTTATTAATGTTAACATTAGCTAAATTTGGGTAAAGGGTATATGAGTGTTATTTATACTTTAGTTATGCTGGCAAATTTTCTGTAAGTTTGAAATTATTTCTAAATAAGTTATAATGAAGAAAGGGACATAGACTAGCAGTGACTTAAGTGGAAATTGACAGCATATGTGGAAAGAAATGCATCTCTTCCATTAAAAAGTGGGCAAATACAGTTTATCCTTTTCAGCTTAAAAACCAAAGTCAGAGCTAAAATGCATTTTTGTAAATAATATCTTCTTTCTTCTGAGCTAACCTGGAAATATAATCAGCTGCTGTTCTAGTTTTCCTTCCCTTGTATGTCCCCTGTCCTCGAATCCACAAGCAGAGTACTGCCCCACCCTATCTAAGTCTGCAAGGTATCAGACGTGGGAACTCATCTGCAGCTATTCTAGACCAGCCATTTTCTGTTGACCTTGATTGGAAATGTTGTCTGCTCTCTTATCACCCATAGTGTTGTCTTTAACTTCTGTGATAGCCAGGAATTCTTACTCCAAAGGATCTACAATCAACCAGGTCATTACAAATGACAAATTCGGCTCAGTAAGGATGTGCAAGTTTAGGTCATTATCATATCTATAAGGGAAAAACTGCAGCATATGTCGTCAGAAATTCTCAAAATTCCAGTTGAAAAGAATAGGACAATTAAGGAATATGTTTCTATTGGTGAAATTTCAGTTCCTATAAGTGTTGCTAATAGCAAACATGCCATCAATAACACAAACTGGTCGAATATTCCAATTGAAAGTCATTTTATTATCATTATTATTATCAGGAGCAGCATCATTATCATTAGCACAAAACTAAATCCACTAATAAAAGAAAACAAAATTACACCCCAAAGGCATGTGTCTTACTGACAGTGAGTCGTTAACATTATCTTCATGTACAAAAGACAGCACCTTGAAGATAATGACCATATCACAGCTTGATAATCAATTCAATAATTCAGCTAACATTATTGAGCACCTAGGCATAATAGGAGATTTAAAAATGTGTACAAGAATCCCTGCTTTTAAGGAGTTTTACAGTCTAGTAAGAGGTATTGTAGAACACCAAAAACATAGGGCTACATGAGATCAGTGACATAATGGAATCAGTGCCATGTATGAAATGTTATCACAAGTGACTATTGTCATATTCGGTTGTGGGAAGCCAGAACAGGATCCACAGTGATGGTGGCATCTAAGCTGGGCTTTGAGGTTCTTGAAGGATTTTCACAGACTGGCATGTGGAGGAGAGGCACTGGAGGCAAAAAGAATTAAGTATGGGCAAAAATATGGCCACAGGAAAGTTTGTGGCATTTTGGGGGAGAAAACAATAGTTCAGTTTGGCTGGTATATGAAACCTATGTAAGTGGGAGTGGTTTGATAAAATGCTGAAAGTTATATGAGTACCATATTGAATGGCTCTGAACTACAGGCTAAGATTTCTGATCTTTAATCTATGTCACAGTTATTATATAACTACAGCAATAAAATATGCAATGATCTGTAAAGAGATATGGTCATTGCACTTCCAGATTTCTTAGGGAAACTAAAGTGGTTTCTAGGCAATGTCATTGCTTTGCTATCAAAAATGTCCCAGCAGATAACCCCAAGCAATCTATAGTAATTTTTTTTTCTATTTTACATGCAACTACATCTCTTCCTTCAAAGTCTATTGTTTCTACCCATCCAGGGACCACAGCTGTACCCACTCTCACTTCCAGCTCACCAGTTCTTGTGGCACCTAATCAGTTGAAACAAGTCTAACTTAGGATTTCCAGCTACAGCTGCTACCCTAAAGCTAGGACCCACTGCTGTGAGAAGTGAGAATAGTGGTAGTAGGCGTAGTGAACAATGTCATGAAAATGTAGCCATCTGAAAAGTCCTACATAATCCCCATCCTAAGAATCAAGCTTTGTTTTTGGAAACTGCAGTTTCTGGTCCTCCACTCAGTTTGGTGCAGAGGACAACTAGATGGGTCCCAAAACTCACAGTGCCTAATTAAAGTTTCCTCTTATTGTCAAAAAATTCCTTAAGGAATAACATTTCATCTGGGTTACAAGTTATTTAAAGGTCTCCTGGGTCTGAGGCTGTTGAGCTGTGGATAGACAGGAGAGACCAAGGAAGCCAGCTGGACTTTGTGCCCAACAAGCTGGTAATTAGGAACCTCTCTAGTGCACTGACAGTTCAAAGATGCTAAAGAATGGCTGTATTAGGTAACCAAGCCAAAGAAGTAAGCTATTTAGACAAACCCAAGAAGGCTTAAAACAACAAAATTGTCATGGCCACACTTCTTGCAGCTAGTCAGTCTTTCAGCTCTTTCCTGGAATGAGACTTTCTCTGAAGGAAGTCATGGATAGCAGTAGTGAGGCCCCATGTTACACTGGACCTTAGGATGACGAGGGAGCCTCCACGGTAAATCAGGAACACTTTTCGTCCCCGAGTGTCCCACATATCCCGGGCAGAGGCCCACAGGCTGGGCATGCTCTGCCAGCCAATGTGGGACTGCATATTGGCAACCAGCACAATCAGAGGATAGAGAACTAGGCAGGTGATCGTTCCATTGACACTCCCAGACACCAAGGCAGGAACCCAGTGGGGTAGGCCTTGCTTTGCCAAGCCATCCTGGATAGGGTCCTTGAAGGAGAAATACAAAGCACTCCCCAGGCTGTTCCTGAGAAGAACAGGCCAGAAACCACGATAGTAGCCTAGTGACAGCCGCCCCCAAAGCCCGTAAGAGTTGAATTCCTTGAGAATGCTGAAGGTGGTAGGAAAGCGAGCTTGCTTGCGACCATCCTGGAGCACATTTTGTACTCTTTCAAAGGGGCTGAGTGCCACAGCCTCGACAACACCAGACATGAGCCCTGCAGCCCAGCGGTGTCTCAGGGAGTGTGGCCCATCTGGGGAGAGAGAGCACAGCAGGCTATCATAAGTCCCAAACAGTAGAGTCCCTTGCAACGTCTTGGAGAGAAGAGGTGGGTAGATTCCCCGGTAGAAGTACTGGGGGCCTTCATGCCAAAGCTGTCGCAGAGCCTCCGACACTGCCACAGCATGGATCTGCTGCCGGAACACAACCTTGTAAATAGGAAAGGTCAGAAAAGTAGACATAAAATTGGAAATGGCCCCAAGGGCGTAGGCCTGGGAGTGCCAGCTTTTCTTTCCAGGAGTCTCTGATTGAGTCCATTGCTGAAGCTCATTCCCAGGAGACTGGTTCTGTTCCCCCATGCTGGAGACAACTGGGTGCAGATGGAAGAAACTGGCAAGAGTTGGGGGGGGTAGAGGTTAGGCTGACCATTATATCTGTTGGTGAGCATTTTCACTGTTTAGTTAGAAAGAGAGCCCCAAGAAGCTCAGTTTAAGGAAACAAGCCAATCTTTGGGCCAGTTTCTGAGAAATAAGCACACTGTTAAGAAAAAATTAAAACAAAGGCATTTAGTTTTTCCAGACAGAGTTACCTCTACAGCGTTTGGCTGACACAGCAAATATTCTAATATTCAAAGAAGGTTTAAGATTGAAGAAAATAAAATTGGAGAAGGGCTCCAAAACCTATTGCGTTTAACTTCCACCAAATGAAAATTCACATTTGATAAATTGCTAGAATAATAAGTTGCTATTCTCTTTCTGAAAAGTAGCACTATCTTGTTGAGGCAGAAAGATACTCAAAAGTTATAGTCCTGTACTTTATCTAAAAGTTGGTAGAAATTTTGGGAGTGGGGAGTCTCCCTCTATTTCCTCTCTGTAGATTCTTGCCAATGTTGTAACTATTTCATGGCAACATCCCCCCAATCGCCCCTCCAGAATAAGAAACAGAGAGAGGAACTATTCCTAGAAATTCAGAGCCAAAAGGCTCTGCATCTGGCGATTTCCAAGCTTAACCTTGCAGACCTGTAGCTACATGACAGAGCAGAGGTTCTCAGCCTTGATGCTATTGACTTCTTAGGCCAGATAATTCTTTGTTCTTGTGCTTGTCCTCTGCATCATACAATATTTAGCAGGATCCTGCCCTTCTACTTGCTGGATGCCAGTAGCACAAATCGTGACCTACCCAGCTATGACAACCAAAAATATCTCCAGACATTGCCATATGCCCTGGGGAGAAGACAGACAAAATCATTCTTGGTTCAGAACTATTATACTAAAGAGAAGAAGCAGTACTCAAGAAGAAATTAATGCTCAGTGCAGATCTGAGAACCCGAGGGAGTTTGTCAGGAAGGAAATAAGGACAGACTCACTTCCTCCTCATATTTTCCTGAGTAGCTTATAAACACATGTTGACTAGCTGTATAAGGTAGGCTGTCTTAGCATGAAGAAAACTGGGCTAGGATTTGCCAGACCAGCATTCTAAGTGCCAGTCTATTATCAACTTCCTGTGTGATATTTGGAAATTCATTTATATCTAGGAGCCTCCTCTGTCTGAGTTATAAAATGAACAAACAGGGCAAAATGCTCTCTAAGCATCCTCATACTGTGTATGGCAGAGGGTGACAAGGGGGTATTTGGGCAAATATTTGATAGAGGAATTAATTGTACCTTTTCATTCCTTATTTTTCTGCCTTTTTGTCAATCATTTTTAGGGATTAAAGGTGAATAATTTAGAAATATCTTACCTTAAATATCTAATTAGTCATTTTATAAATCTAATTTTCCTATGTAATGGGGGAATGGAGAGTCCACTTTTCTCTGTTAAGATGTTAGTCTTTGGGGGCAGACAGACGTGAGACTGAACCCTGCCTCTACACATAGCTGTGTGACCTGTCAAGACACTTCGCTCAGTTTCGGTTTCTTCAGCTACAAAATAGGGACAATAGGTCCCCTTCAAAATGTTGCAAAGATTAATAAAATCAAATGAGATAAAGTGGTTGAGCAGCCATGGCACAGGGGCCTCAGTAAACTTGGGGTGGGGGCTGAGTGTAGGGGGTTGGAGGGATTGAAACAAAAAAGAAAAAAAAGAGAAAAATGCATGGACATACACAAGTGTAGTGATTGCGGGAGTGAGTGGGGGCTGGTGGGATTGAGTGAAAAAGAAAAAGAATAAAAGTTTAGGTACTTTTCATTTAAAAAGTTAAAAAAATAAAAAGATGCTTCTTGACCTCACAGCTATCTCTACAGAGCAAATGTTCCTGCAGGATGCTCTCAGGCCAGCCAGAACCAGGTGACGTGGTATGGTAGAACCAATCCCATGTGCATTGGGAGGCAGGAAAGACCTTTCTTCTGTGAATGCCAAGGTGTTATTAAACAATCTCAGACAGCCTGGTGCCTTAAGATGACCTCCAGAGTCAAGACGACAGGGTGGGCCTGGAGTCAGCCTTAAGCTGTTATCTCCTGCACCCTATGATGTGCTTCCTGCATTTAAAGCGTAGTAAAGTGAACCTGGGGGATTCCAGACTCCCCTGGCCAGACTAGTCCAGATAGACAGGCTGTGTGGCCATCCCAGGATCCAGCCCCACATTTGTCCATTCATGCAGGGCATACCTGAGCTAGTCTTTTGGTTAGCTCACAAACATGTATTGATCATCTATTAAATCACTGTGGGTAAATCACTGTAGAGCTGGAGGTGAATAGGACTTGGTGCCTGCCCTCAAGAGCTTGTGAATCTAGTGGGGGAGACAGCTCAACAATGAGTTAATCTATACTGAAAGGCAAAATAAAGTGTGTAATCAAGGTCAGAGCAGAAAGACAAGAGCAATGTATTCCACTTGGGTCAGGGAGCAGCCAAAATTGTTCTCTGAGTAGGGGCATCCCTGACTTGATCTTCAACTGGTGAGTAGACTCTCATTAGGTAGAGGAGTGAAAACAGGCATTGTAGGCTGAGGAAGAGGCCTAAGGTACACTGGCCTAAAAGCATGAGTGGTGCATGGCACTGGATACAGGAAGGAAATAGAGCTATGGCTGACAGAGAAAAGCAAATTTAGAATGAATATTTGTTTTCCCCACTGTAACACATTGTGGCCTACAGACATGGGCTTTGCAGTATGATAGCTCTGGATTTGAATTTTGCAGTGTCACTTCCTAGCTTTATGACCTTGGCCAAGTCTCTTCATCTCTCTGCGCCTCAGTACCCTTATCTGTAAAATGACTCTCATGAAGGATACATGAGATGAAGTATATAAGATGCTTAACATGGTACTTAGTATTTAAGTTGCTCTATAAGTTACATTAGTAGTTTCACTTTAAAAAATGAGATCTCAGGAATAAAGATTACAACTACATTGTTCTAAAGGCTGAAGTCAGTATAATTCACTGGGTCATATGCAGAGTCTATTTTCAATTATCTGTTTGGAAAACAGCAGAGAATAGTCGTTCGTGGCTTTTGGAGCTAGTACCTCCACTAACCAGTTGTGGTGACCTTATATAACTTAGCCTTCCTGAAACTCAGTTTCTGGATCTGCAAAGTGGGACAACAATGCCTGTCTCAACAGGGTTGCTGAGAAGCTTAAATGAGATAACATATGGAAAGTTGCTGGCACAGAGGTAGGCAGCCACGGGCAACTACTACTGTTTGAACTGAAAGCTTTTATCCCCCAAACCTTGGGGCTTTTAAGGTTCCTTTGTGGAAATTGGAAAATGTGGTCACATTAGAGCTGTAAATTGGAATACACTCCCACATGAGGCCAGAGATAAAGAATGCTCTGTACCCAGTTGGAGCCAGATTAGCAAATCTTCCCCCCAGACTTGCACAAAGAGATCCCCACTTGATTCCAATGGCCTTATCCAGGCAACTTTACACAATCCATTTCTTTAACTATTTTTTGTCAGAGCTCTAAGATCTACTCTTTGTCCTATTTGATCCACTTCACTGGGTCCAACTGCAGATCACCTAATATGGCAAAGAAGCCAATTTAAACACAGGAGAGTCTGCTGAGACCCTGGGTTAGATGTCATGGGATTGGGGAGCAGAAGCAAGAGTCTAAAGGAAACCCAAGAGCTACTACACATCACCCCTGACTGTGTGAGGCGAACCTTCTACCTCCTACAGCCTCCACAGCCCCTCCACAACAGAAAGTCTACAGTCTTCAGATGGAATGTGCTTCATCTCCAAATTTAATTGTTTACTCTAAGGAACTCCAAGTATTGGGGTTGTAAATAAGAAGGCAGAAAGGAGCAGGTGAAGTGCCTCAGCCGGCAGAAGATGAACCAACCCAGCATTCAAAGGGCATAAAATTGTTCATTTGCTTTCAAGCATTCAGAGTCTAGAATAAGATCCACGGGGTCGGGGGGGCCTCCTAGCCACAGTTGACATAAGGGAGGTAAAGGCCTGCTCTCCAAGAACCAAAGTCATGGAAAATGGAGCAGGTTTCCCAGCCCCTGGCTTCATGACCCATTCACTCTGGACAGCCCTGCATGCCGTTTCCATGGAGTTGTTCCTTCTCTGGGGCCAGTGATGGCAAATACAGCAAAGGAGAGGTCCCCTCAAGAGCTTACAGAAGGGCAACCTAGCAACCTGTCCTGAAGCCAGGAAATGAAAGAGCTCTATCAGTGGCAGAGAGCTGTGGTTGGGGGTTAGGTCAAATTGTGTTTCATTTCTCACACTTCTTTCTCAAGTTCAAGTTGAAAGAGGAAGCTATTTCGAAGAAAAATTGTAGGGGAGTGGTTCTGGACACCCGACTCATTTGAAAATCTACTAAGGTGTGGACTCAGAAAGACACAGAGTCCAAATTCTTTGCCAACAATTTTAGGAAGGACCCTGGATAGGAACCTCTGCTCTGCAGTTGCATCTCACGACACATATGCTGTGGACAAGTACACTGGCAACAGGCCTACTTATTTATTACTGTTAGCATGATGTGGTATTTTTGACAGTGGTTCACAAACGTCTCTACTACTCAGAATTCACAACAGCACCATTTAAAAATATAAATCACACTCTAGCCCTGTGTGGTGTGGCTCAATGGATTGAGTGCCAGCCTGCAAATCAAAGGATCACCAGTTCGATTCCCAGTTGGGGCACATGCCTGGGCAGCAGGCCAGGTCCCCAGTAGGGGGAGCACGAGAGGCAACCACACATTGATGTTTCTCTCCCTCTCTCCAAAAATAAATGAATAAAATCTTTTAAAAAATGATGATTCTTTAAAATAAAATAAAAATATAAATCACACTCCTCAACCCAATCCTAGTAAATCTAAATCTCCCAAAGGTGGGCCTCAGAAATCTGCATTTCTCACAAGCTCTCCAAAATGATTCTGAGGCAGCTAGACTTGTGCCCATACTTCGGTTAATAGCATGAGTTCTGGCGTCAGATTTGGTCCAAATTATGGCTTTACTTTGTGACTTCAGGTGTCATTTCACCTCTGAGCTTTATCTCCTTTTGGGTCATAAGCTGTAGAAATAATGTTTTACTTTTATAAATAAACTGGCAGCTTGTTGTAATGTAAAAAACAGTGTAAAAAGAAGAAAAAAAAAGTGTCCCAGTTTCCTCTTAGGTACAATGGGTATGGAAAAACTTCCCCCACCACTCTCCCTTGCTGCTTCTTCATGTCCTCCCTCTGTACTACCAGCTCACCAAGACTGCCATTGATATGGTTTGAGACCAATGTAAAAAGGCTCTCTAGTCAGCTCAGTTGAGCAAGTAGCATTTGCAGGACAACTGACTTGGGTGCAAAATAGGATGCTGATAGGTATTTGCTGTGTGATTCAGGGCAAAATACATAACATCTTTGTGTCTGCTTCCTTATCTGTAAAATGGAGATAGTAATCCTTGCTCACTAATTCTATATAAATCCAAATGGACCCTCCTATGTCCACTTTGGCTCTTCTCCACTAACACTCAATCTGAGAGCAGAGAGGAGTATTTACAAGAGGTAGCCTTTGAAATCAAACATGTCGAGTTGGGCAGGAGCTCTGCACTTCCTGACTTGGGCAGGAGCTCTGCACTTCCTAACCGTATGGCCTGGGTGCCTAAGTCCCCTGTCTGTTAAATGGGCATGCTGCTACCTCCTTCTCAAGGCTTCTGAGAAGAATCTCACATGACTCCACTCCAGGAAGACAAACAATCCAATTTAAAAAATGGGCAAAGGACCTAAACAGAGACTTTTCCAAGGAGGACATACACAGGGCTCAGAGGCATATGAAAGGCTGCTGAGCATCACTAGCCTACAGAGAGATGCAAATTAAAACCACAATGAGGTACCACTTCACACCAGTCAGAATGACCATCATAAACAAATCAACAAACAAGTGCTGGTGAGGTTGTGGAGAAAAGGGAACCCTAGTGCACTGTTGGTGGGAATGCAGACTGGTGCAGCCACTGTGGAAAAGTTTGGAATTTCCTCAAAAAGCTAAAAATGGAACTGCCTTTTACCCAGCAATTCCACTGTTTGGATTAGTGCCCAACAGTAAATGAGTGGATCAGAAAACTATGGTACAGTTACACAATGGAATACTATGCAACAGAAAGAAATAAAGAGCTACTACCCTTCGTGACAGCATGGATGGAACTGGAGAGCATTATGCTAAGTGAAATAAGCCAGAGGGCAAAAGACAAGTACCATATGATCTCACCTATAAGTGGAACCTAATCAACAAAACACACAAGCAAGAAAAATATACCTAGCAACACTTAAAGAAAAAATAAACCGACAGTAACCAGAGGTGAGGAGGGTGGGGGGGGGGGGGAACGGGAAAAAGAAGGGGAAGGGTCAACTCAACAAACATTTATAAAGGACCCATGGACAAAGCCAAAGTGGGAAAGGATTGAGGGTGGAAGGAAGAGGTGACTGGGGTAGGGCAAAGTGGTGGTGGGAAAATGGAGACAACTGTACTTGAATAATAAAAAAAATAATTTTAAAAGAGAAAAAAAGGAATCAATGAATGTCCCTGCAAGCGCATTTGCACGCACAAAGCGCTCAGTAAATGCTTTTCTCCCATTCCCCTTATACAAAGGTGAGGAACTGCTATTGTTCAATTGATTTCTGTCCCACCTCGTGTTTAAGGCATCCAGGAGCAAAGCGCGAAGGAAAGTGAGGTAGAAGGGGAGGGGAGAAGGGAAGCGAGGGGAAAAGCAGCAAACTTACGCGTAAAATACAAATTGGCCGGTTCCGTGAGTCTGAGCTGCACTTGACACCGCTCTGGCTCCCGCGCCTCTGTGCCGCAGCCCCCACCGGGTGGTTCCTCACCTTATGCTAGCAATGGGGCCCGAGGCGGCACTGGGAGGCCGCCTCCGCGCCCCCCTGATTGGCCGCGCCTCCCGGCTCATCACACTCTTTTGTCTCAATGGGCAAAGGCTGAAAGAAGCGGCGGCTGTTGGGAAGGCCCAGCGGGTAGGCGGAAGTGGACACGGCTGCCGTGGGAACCGTGCGGCCTCCACTCAGCTCCCCCTTGCTGGGCGGCCGGGCGAAGCAACTTGTTCTAGCATCCCAAAGTCGCTTAGCGGCAGGAGAGGCGTCATTTCCCCCTCCCCCGTTCCCTGCCCCAGGCCCTCGGAGACGCGAAGGCGGCACCTACCGCGGTCCACGCAGGACCATCCGCTGCACTCCCGGCCGAGTACAGGTAAAGAAAGGGCGTGCAACTGCCTGAGGCGGAGAGAGGCCCAGGGGGCTAGCCCCAACAGGACTGCGCGGCTCCATGCTTGGTAAACCGAAAACTGTGAACTAGGGGTAGGAGCTCCCTCCCGTACCTCGGCTGCGCTGAGGGAGGAGGTGGGGTGCCACTGAATGCTGCCTAATCGGTAGGATTTGCCTGGATTGAGAAGGAGGGATCTCGGAGTGGGGCGTGGTAAGTGGCTGGGGCGGAGTAGGGGGGTGTTGGGAATCGCTAGCTATTTGCCTTTAACCCCTTTGTATCTCATCTCTTCCTGGGGAGGAATATGTGGGTGTGCATGTCCAGCTCCTATTCCCTCTCTCAGTGACAGGCCATCGAAGCCGAATGCGAATTTGAATGCTGTGCGGCTGATTGCGGAGCTGGTAGGCCAACTATTTTCTTGGGAAAATGTAATGGAGGGGTCAATTTGGCTTGTATTCATAATATGGGAGAGGGAATTTCCCATCTAGTTACAGAGGTTAGAGAGGGAGAGCGGGATGAGGGAATGAAGCAGCTTCTGACTCTTCTCTACCCTGATTTACCCCTCCTTGATGATGCAGTCTTGACAGCGTGAGAGCTGGAATATTCAACCACATGTGGCTAAAGGTCGACCTACTCTAGAAGCAAGCTTTCACATACACCGAGGGCACCTGTTGCAGAGGCTAGACAGGAAATAAAGGCATGCTCTTGTTTTGGAGCTCAGGTACGAATCTGAGAAATAGCTGGCAATCTTTGAGAAGGGCCTATAGTTGAAACCTGAGACCAAGAGCTTAATCAAGATCTTACTGATTACCACAAATCTGTGAGACTTAGACTATTACACTCTGTTTTGAGAGCCAGTTCAGATCCACACAGTATTTTACCTGGAATTAGAAGCTACAGTTTGCCCACCTTCCTCCATCCTGAAGTACTGGCGGGAGGGGATGGATATGACTCTGGAAAGAATCCTTGCTAGCAAGGGATACCTGCTAGCTCCATAATGTTGTAATTGATGGTTTCCAGCAGGGTAATTTTAGGGCAGTGGGCAAATATAAAATGTACTGCATGGCATTCAGGAAGGGTGAGAATGCTACAATAGACTGTTTCCCTGAGGTCTACTACCTTGTTGACATTCCCCCCGCCCCGCCTTTTTCTTTATAGTTCCTATTGATATACAAGGAATGCAGAGCCCAGGAACATTGCTTTGAGGATTCCTCCTGCAAATTAGGCTTTTCTGAAAAGCCTGCGCATCTTGTTATATATAGATGGTCATTAATCATTTTGTTGCATGTGTGGCTAATAGCTGGTATCAGGCCCATTCCATTCTGAGGTCCCTGGGGAGCAGTCTTGGTCCTCTAAGGGTTAACACTGCAGAATGAAATGAGAAGTTTTCCAGGAGGGGAAGAAACCTTTGAAAACTGGTTAATCCAAGTCAATGGGGTCCTGCCAGATTGGAATATGTCTGAGGAGGAAAAGCTCAAGCACCTGATGAAAAAAGCCTTAGAAGCTCAGGGGGTTATGCATTTGCTCCAGGCAGCCAACACCAGCCTAAGTGTGGCAGATTTCATGTGGGCAATGAAATTGGTGTCTGGGGAGTCTGAAAGCACTGTGACTGCTCATGGTAAATTTTTAAACACCCTACAGGAACAAGTGGAGAAAGCCTCCCTTTATGTGATCTGTTTAGAGATGCAGCTCCAGGATGCTGTTCAGGCATGGATCATAGCTGAGAAAGATGCAAACCAGGCTTGCCTGCACCAGTTCCTTGTATGGGCTAAGCTGAATGGGGACCTGCACTCCAGGCTGAAGCATCTCCTCAGGATGCATGCAAATGGTCAGGAGCATCTTTCCAATTTCCTGGAGTTAATCAAGATGGTAAGGGAGGAGAGGATTGGGATGATAATTTTATGAAGCAGAAACAGACCAAGAGATCTGAGCTAATCATGGAGAGGTCAGCAAGCCATGTGACATTTCAGAGTCTCCAGCCAATTGTGATCAGCAGTGCAGACTGTAATGTAATAGAGCTAGATGATATGCTCAGTGACTCAGATGAGGGTGTGATCCTGGTGGACCCTCCACTTCCATCCATGGGTGGCCCTCCCCTCAGAGACAGGGCCAGACCTCGAGATCAAACACTGGTCATTGATTCCACCAAAAGTTCCCAGGTTCAATCTCCTTCCATCATTGGTGGTTCTGGGTATTAGAATGGTGATCCCGGGGATATGCATAGAGCCAGGAAGCAAAAATACACAATCTGCTGTTCATATTGTAGCAAGGACAGCCACTCCAAGGACACCTGTGACAATGAAGAAACAAGACCCAGGTATTTGAGAACTTGACCATCAACCGCCATGAGCTGACACATATGGAGGAGTCAAAAGAGGTCCCTGGTGAACACAATGACCTCTCTCAGCCACAGTAAGGTGCTAGACCCAGCCCTATGTGATCCCTTAGCTATATTCAAAGACTAATGATAACAAAAATGGGTGGGAGTAGGTTTCTATTTGCATGGATTAATCCACAAAGTGGTTTTCTTTAGGGAAGAAAAGGTCAGATACCAGCAAAGTGGAAGGTATGGCCCGACCTCTATCCCTGCTCACTCCTCTCTCTCCCTAAGGGTCTATTCTCTGTGTGTCTATTTCCTTGCTGACTTTATTCATTTTATAAAATAAGTATAACTTTCTTAAACCTTCAAAAATGTAGAAAAATGGAAAAAACGTACTAATTACCTGACACTTTCCACTTATATAACCATTGTCAGCTCTTTGATGAATGCCCTTCTAGATATTTCCTTATACCTCAGTACCCAGATAGATGTATGTACAAATAAAAGTGATAGAATATAAGTGTTCTATGCTATGTATTTTTTCACCAAGTAATATATGTGGTGAACTTCTACGTCAATGATTATATATATATATATAAAATTTTTATATATTATGTATATATAAAAGCATCAAGTTTAATGTTCCTGTGTATGATATTGTAACAGGGCAAACCAGGGTTTGGCCATGTCATGCCTTGACACATGGCACAACAATTAGTGTTGAAGGAAACAGGTTTTTATTAACAGAGTTCCAACCTCAGGGTAGGAGTGCTGAGAGCACTTCTGCTCAGAGCCCTCCCCTCCCACAAGATTCAGAACTTCCCTTTTTCCCTACCAGGCTAGAAGCCAAAACCATGACCAGAAGTTCCCCCATATCCTTATCTGTCCTTAAGCCAGTCATGCAAACAGGTCTCCTTCCCCTCTGGAAGGTGCACTTGTGGATTTTAGAGTCACCATCCTCTCACAGCAGCTCTCTCCTTCAGGATCTGGGGTACACTGTTCCCAGCCTCCATACCATGGCTCAGGAATACATGTGCCATGTTATACTGGATCATGGTAGAGTCCAGGGAAGTGACTTCTCTGTACGTCCTTCAGAGAAGCTGAAATCTGCAACGCAGCATTCCCAGTCAGTTCAGCTCCAGGCATTTCCCACGAATCTATGCTTGGTTAGACAGGTCCCCACAGCTCTATCAGCTCTGCTATGGTCTTCCCTAGTCTGGCGTTCTCCCTCTCTAGACCTCGTGGTACACTCCCGTGTCTCTCTTACTTACTTACTTACTTATTTACTTCTCTTCGTGGTGGACTTTCTCCTACATCCTTTTCAGCCCACCCTCATTTAAATGCTTGGCCCAGAACTTCCTATATGACCATATCTGGCTCCTCCTATGATGTGTTAGCTTCTGCCATTTTTGTCCGTTCCTCAGTATCTCTTACCTAATTTGGCTGCCATCTTTAGTCAGGACAAGAGTTCCCAGTGACATAGGGGCATCCAGGGTGGGCATCTGCCTCCCCTGGCTATGTCACAAGTTACTATACGCTCTTAAAGTCATGTACACCTTTCGTCCTGGGCAGCAGCTCTCTTCCCTTCAGGAAAGGGATGGCTATTAACTTGCCATTGTTATGCAAAGAATCTTAAACACCATCATCCATTTTCCCTTTCCCCCAAACAAGGGTTGTGGGGGATATACTCTGCTATTTCCAGTGGATCCCCACCCTGCACCCCATTACAATTCCCCTCTCTTAGACTTCTGGGCCCTTTGTAATCTTACAAAGGATAATGGGCGAAGGTCTTATAATCTTCTGGATCTATATCCTGCTGGCTATGGTCATAGTCCTACTTACCCCTGGGTCCAGCAATCCCATAAAGAGCGTGGGTTTAGAGCAGAGGGTGGCCTTCACACCAAGAGAAGGACCTTGCAGAGTCCATGTCACTTGGCTGTCCCTGGGGAGTGGCATGCTTGATGTCCAAAGGTTTGCACTGCTGGACAAGTTAGGATCCTTGTCATATTCTGGAGGCAACACATTAGGGAAGGGGGTTAAAAGGCACAATTAAAACCATAACCACTAAATGATAAAGGTAGGGACCAATTTTATAATGTCCCACATTAGGAAAAGAGTGGCTTCCCTAGAGGAAGGAATGCAAAGCATGTCACATCTGTCCAAAGCCCTTTTGCTCATTATACTTAGCTTGGGCTGAGGGGAATACTTTAGGATCTCCCCCTTTTTAGACCTCTGGGCCCTTTCTGTCCAAGCCATCAGAGCAGAAAAGGAAACCAATTTTTAAAGTGAAGCCCACAGACTTCCCCATCCTTCACCAACCCAACCACTTAATTCAGCCAAACTGTTGAGTCTCAAGAGGCAGTGATGCAGATGAGCCTAAGTGAGGTTTATATTGTATAACCAGTCACTCAGGTAATGAGGTCATAGGCTTAGACCCTGTGAAAACAGAAGGAAGAACACACAATAAATCACACAACAGCCTACAAACAAGTCACTGAGTCTGTGAGACTGTGTTTTGGGCGGACATCTAGTTGCAAGGCCTTTCCTGGAATGACATTTAACAGTGGCAATTTGAGAGATCCTTCCTGCCAGTAAATTGAACATCTCTGATGATGTCACAGACCCAGTTTCAACTTCCACATGAAAACAAACTTCGAAGAGAGCTAGCTACAATAGTCTAATGTCCACCACTGAGCATTGTGATTTTCCTTGAATCACAATTTTTCTCCTTAAGATCACCTTCATTGTCATTAAAGGGAATGCATTAAATCCAGTTTTAATTTTACCTATTTGTTTGCACAAACACAACAAGAGCAACAATTGATCACATATGATTTTTAAGTCTGCTTTGCTGGAACTCACACAAGGAACATTCAATTTTTTACATTTTTTAAAAGATTTTATTTATTTATTTTTAGAGAGCTGGGAAGGGAGGGAGAAAGAGAGGGAGAGAAACATCGATTTTTGAGAGATACATCTATTGAAGAGCTGCCTCTCACATGCCCCCAACTGGGGACGCTGCATACAACCCAGCCATGTGCCCTGATTGGGAAATGAACCAGCGCCCCTTTGGTTTGCAGGCCAGCACTCAATCCACTAAGCCACACCAGCCAGGGATCACACAGGGAACCTTTAGATTGACCCTTTAGTCCACCCTTCAGGGTACAGAAGCTAAGCTACACACCTGCCATCTGGCTTTGCCTGTAGCGCCTTCTTCTCTTAAGTCCTTGAGGTTTTCATTGTGCCTTAAGGTTCCTCCTAGCCATCCTTC
Source organism: Pteronotus mesoamericanus (assembly GCF_021234165.1). NCBI lineage: Eukaryota > Metazoa > Chordata > Mammalia > Chiroptera > Mormoopidae > Pteronotus > Pteronotus mesoamericanus. The sequence goes on along the minus strand of NW_026555322.1, from coordinate 159,849 downwards.
AGGAAAGCAACCTTCATTCCTTCCCTGGAAAGACTGCCATGAACTGCACAACCACCCAAGTTACTAGGCCTTTTCACCAGTGGGCCTTTTTTTCCTTTTAGCTTCAAAAGTCAATCCCAATTCATAAAGGTTTCCTGGTAATGGCCAGAGCCCAGGCATGCATCCTTCAGGCATGACATTCCAGTCAAAGTCTTGACCAACAAAAACAACATTGGAAACTGGTCTTATTGGTTTTATGCAAAGAAACCCTATGTCATCACTCCTTCAGAATGCCAAATTCTGGAGGGATCAGGTTGAGAGAAAAATATAAAGCAGGAAGAAAAATCCTTGTCCTTCTAATATCCACTAAAATTGCATTTCCATGCCTTATACTTTCCCTTGTTCACTTTCCAACATAATGCAAAGTTTTAACTCTTCCTGGGGAACCTCAATTTTCTTCCAGAACAGAAACAAAGCAAAATCCAAAGCAAAAACATAGTTCCAAAAGAAGTGGGACTAGAACTAACTTTTGAATCTTGTCTCATCTCCCACCAGTCCCTCTTACCAGTCATACAGGCAAGCTTTCCTTATCACAATATTACTTTTAGGGATATAGAGGAAAAATAAGAAAACTAAATATGGAAGCTATAATGAGGAGGGTCGTACTGTGCAGTAGAGTTTTTTATCAACCTCCTTTAGAGATGAGAAGGAAAGCTGAAATGGGCTGACTATCTCCCAAAGAAGCCCTTATCACAATTGGTCTCCTAAATCACAGAGTCAAGTCTGCATCCATTACTTAATAATGTCCCAATGCTTTCTTCTCTAATGCATCTGAGAAATCTAATGAAGAGATGGGGGTGGGGGAAAATGCCAAATGGGTACTTCAGGGGCTCCATTCTTGTTCACTTTTGGAAAGGGCAGCTCTTCCTTCCCTGGGTAGATTCCATATATTACTGCTACTGCTGCTTCTGGACAAAGCCTGGTGGCAACAAGACTGTCCTTTAGGCTGACACTACCCTCTCTGTCTCTTCCTCAATTGCCAAGAAAGTAGCTACTCTCGAGATTCTGGTACCAGGAGGTTCAGGCCACCCAAGCTTCACCTTAGCTGCATGCTAGCTCAAGGATTCCAAGCTAACTTCGCCCAGATCCAAGAATAGGAATAGCAAGGGAAAGAGGAAAAGCACTCTGAATGTCAGGGCATGTAAAAAAAGTATAGGAATTAGAAGGCTCAAATACCCTTTTAGAACTAAAGGCATTAATAGGAGACAGAAGACATAGAAGGACCTTCCTGGCCTTCTGCTCCATCTCAGCCTCAGATTGGAGGGTGATACAAAATGACTTGTGGCCTCAGTCCCTAAGGGTCCCATATTCCTTGCAGTTTTCAGTTCCTGTTCTTCTGAGCAGGACAAGGTTTGTGGGGGGATGATTTCTTTTATGGTAGGGAGTGGGGTGAATGAAATGAATGCAGACCTGAGGGAGTTTGTCAGGAAGGAAATAGGGGCTCTGCTGGGCTGAGAGGACAGGGTGTACTGCAGTGGGAGATGGTGTGTGGAGGAAAGAAGGCATAGATGTGTGAGGAGGAGAGAGGAAGATGGGGGAGAGGGTAGATGACCAGGCTGGGGACTCACATCTAGATTGACAGGAAGCCTGGTAGGAACTGCAGACCCAGAGGATTCACACAGAACCCTGGGCTATGTGGTCCTGAGGGAATGGAGGTATTAGGGCTCTAATTATGCTAGCAGTGGATGGCCTGCTCAACAGGGACAAAGGGGTACCCTAGGATGAGGCCCAGGGGGAGGGGAGAGAAGCCAGGCACTGCCAGAAGCCCACTGCAGCCTTCCCTGGGCCACTGCACCCAGAACCTGCCTTGAAGAGCTCCTTCCTATAGAACCAATCCATCAGCCCATTTCTGGCTTCTTCCAGTTCCATTCATGATCCCACAATCTCATTTTACAACCCAGCCCCAAGCCACACTCTTAACACTGTCTCTTGGTGGAGAGAGGTGGAGACTCAGCCTCCCCTGCTGTGCCATCACCCCTCCCCTACCCCACATTCTGTTTGCTTTAAGTCTCACTTCCTCACCCTCACATCCAAAAGGAGGCTAGGAGGGCCCTTCTGCCAGAGACCCTTTAGCTGAGAACTGACCTGGAGCAAAGGCTAGAGAGGCCCAATTCTTGCATCCCTCTGGGGCACTCTTAGGACCCTGGCAGTCACCTCCATCTCTCCAGAGCAAAAAGGGACCCATCCCCCACCCCCAGGCAGGAGGTAGCTCCACTAGGTTCCCAAAGCCGCAGCATTCCCCAGCTATTATCTCAAGGAATTTCTTTCCCCAGCTGTTATCCCAAGGAATTTCTTTCCCCAATTTGTACCTGCACTAAAGTAAAGATGGGCAGTGACGGAAATGTCTGTACCCTCTTCTATCTCAGAGTGCAATAATATTCCACTTCCCACATTAAATGATTTACTCAGACAAACAATCTATGCTATCATAATTTCTTTCTGGGTCCAGGTAAAGTAAAAGGAAGAATAAATACATGCTACATTAACCACCATCCTCCTTTTCATTGGAGTTGCTTTGGGGTTCAGTACAGACCAATGCTTTGAAAACTGTCTGTGATTCATTCCATTTCCACTGTCTCCTATCTTATCTGTCGTGCAAACTTGACATTGTCTAAATTTTTATTTTCCCAAAATGATGCAAAGAAGATACTTTGTTTCATTTTGTGACACAGGTTTCTCTATTTGGAAGACATGGGACACTGGAATGTCCAGATCAGATTAAGGAAGTTAGCCAATGTAAGGTTTTTAGAGAATTTTGTGTCTAATAGCCTTCATTTATGATTATGGGTTTTTTTCCTTCCTTTTTTCCCTCATTCTCTTTACTTACTCAGAGAGGAAATGAATATTTTGTAATGAGGAACTAGCCTTTGAATGATCTTTTGCATTATCTCCCTCCTTCTAGATACTTTTTTCCCTTGGTTTCCATGACAACCCTGTCTCATAGTTTCCCCCTCCCAGAGCTTTGGTGCCCGCTTCTCAGTCTCCTTTGCTCAATCTTTCTCTTCCTGATCCTTCCATAATAGTTAAAAATTAAAATCACTGCAGCACAACTGTGATTTGTTGAAAGCTTATTTATGTGCCAGGCACCGTTTAAATGCAGTAGCTCTTTAATTCTCATAGCAATCCCGTAAAGTAGTTACTACTCTTACTTTCTAAATTACTATTAATATTAATTACTATCAGTTGCCATATATTTCAGATGATGAAATAGGCTGGAAAATTAGAAAACTACCTAGGACCGGGCAGCTAGTTAGTGGTGGAGCCAAGGATGAGCTGCTTGGCTGACTGATTCCAAAACATGTGCTCCTTGCTTGGGTTGCTCTCAGGTACACAGCATCCTATGATGTAGGTTCTATCACTATCTGCACATGATGCATGACGAGACTGAGGTCTACACACATGAAATGATTATCCAAACTTCATAAGAGCAAGTAGCTTGCGTGTCACACTCAAGGATGAAAACTTTAAGGAACACTTGTGTGACAGAAAACAGGCTTTTTCTAGCCTTTCTTTTTCTTTTCCTCTGGGTTTCAGCTAGCCCACCTGCTGCCTGGCAATCATCCCTGCCCCGCCTTCAGTTGCATTATCACATTCCATTGGAGCAGTAAGTTGTTTCCTGTCTTTGCTTTAGGTGCAAATGGTTGTGAATTTATCACATGCAAGAGGAGACAATAGCACAAGTCAGTGGGGAAGGGATGAATTGTTCAATTAATGGTGCTAGGGGAAATCCAGTATCTGACTAGAAAGATGCTTTCTTTGTCCCATAACACTAAATATGAATTCCAGATCATATTGAGAATTAAATGGAAATTTTATAGAAGTTTGTACTACTTCTTTAATAATTTATTTTGTTGTGATAAAAGTAATACAAAGAAATGTTCAAAAGCAATCTCTTTTAAAACTGCAAGAAAGCAAATATTTATTAAATCTCTGTGATACAGAGATCTGATTAGATCACTGAGGAGAAGTAGGGAGGGAAGAGGTTGCCTAAGGCATTGGTAAACAGTCTAGGACGGGTTAGCTGAGAAGCTGAATGCCTCCAGTGTGCATGGAATTACGGGCTAGAAGATTTGAAATAAAAGAGGGCACTGGTGACTCAGGGCCTTTGCCTCGCCGGCTCTCTTTTTCCTCCAGGATGCCTGGATGATTGTGCTGCAGCTGCCAGCATTTCCCAAAGGATAGTAATTTGGATGGGTTTTGTATGGGAGAAGAAACTTGGTATAGCCTAGGATCAGGCTGGCCCGGCAGTGGGTGGCAGGGTGATTCTTCTTTGGTTGTTTTAGAGAGAACAGACTCTGAGGCAGAAGCCTGCCATTCTTCCGAAATTAGGTAGCTTTCGTATGTTATGTTGCTTCAGTTTGTAAACCAACCCTATAGAAATAAGATAATTAAAAAATAACAGAGTGGGGGGAAATGCTAGAACTCAGGTGTTAAAGAGTTTGGCCTTAATTGATAGGCTTAAGTGACTAATGCATGTGGAAAGCTGTTATTCCAAAATTGTGTAATTTTTGAATAAAAACTCCTTTCCTTTATCATCAAACCTTTGGCTCTGGAATTTTGCCTAGAGGGTTGCGGCAGGCAACAGGACCCCACTTGTTCTTTGGTAACAGCAATGGCAACTCTGGTGGGACTCTGCCTGCCTGTGGCTGGTCGACCCTGAGTGGGACTAAAACTGGAAAAGCCAGCGTTTGGGTGTCCTGTCACCTGCCAAACCAATAAGCAGAGACAGGGATTGGATCTTTTTAAAAAAACATTTTATTTATTTTATTTTTTGACAAAGGGTAAGGGAGGGGGAAAGAGAGGGAGAGAAACACCAACGTGTGGTTGCCTCTCGCGTGCCCCTTACTGGGGACCTGGCCTGCAAGCCAGGCATGTGTCCTGACTGGAAATCAAACCAGAGACCCTTTGGCTTGCAGGCCAGTGCTTAATACACTGAGACACACCAGCCAGGGCAGGGATTGGCTCTTTATGGGTGCTTTATTCAGATGGCCAGCGATCTGAGAAGACGGCAGGTTTGTACCCTAACAGACTGTCTTACATTTTCTTTCAAGCCAGCCTTTTTATAAGGGGGAAAAAGGTAAGGGATTTGGAATTCAGGAAAGAGATTAATCATATAAAAGCTGCAGTCTGACAATCTCCCTAACCTCCTTTTATCCACTGACCTGGTGATTTTCTTTATCTCTGTCCTGTGGTCTGTGTCATGGGCGATTTTCTTTAGGTGTGTCCTGGGTGGCAGAATGTCTCACCCTGGAACACAATGGCTTGGATACCACCTTGATTGCTCATGGTCTCTTCTGGAGCACAAAGGTTAATTGCTTGTGGTCTCCTGGAGTCAGGGTGGGCAGTACCTGCAGTTCCTGAAACAATAGCTTTTTACATGCATTAACTACTAGGCTTATTAACTTTTAACTTAAACTAAAATTTTCAACTCTAAAGTCTACCGTCAGGACTGTGGGGTTTCCCAGTCTCAGGGAATTTTTCCACACACTCCCTCAAGGTGTCAGCCACCTAAACACACCTGGCTGGTGAAAAGGAAATGGGTCTGGGAAAAGGCTATGAAATGGGGTTCGGGCGAGGACTGCTTTGGGGAAGCAATTGTGTGGTGACCACAGTTTGTGAGGTTGGTTGGCAGATTTGCTTGTGAGTACTCTTTGAAATAATGGAGTCTTGGACACCAGTTTTGTTTATATGTTCTCAGGTTTCTTGGATTTTTCTGGTTATAGCTTTTGGCCTGTATATCTGGTCCAATAAAGGCAGTTCTGTGCTGGCTCCTAGAGGGAGCCCACTGCGTAGGATTTTGGCAGACTGGAACATGTACTGCTATTATCCAATATTCAAGGAAGTATTGATTTATAATTGTAATACTGTGTGGCCTATGTATGTTTTGGATTGTGGGGAAAGGTGGCCTGTGTATGGTTTCCTAAGTTACCATACCATCAACAGTTAGACAGAGGGGATGAAATTATGCCAATTCATTTTTGTCATTGTATAATAAGGTTTTTCCAGGGACAAAGAATCTCTTGATGGTGCAGAGAAGCAAGAAGGCCTTAAAACCACTTCCTAGTACTAAGACACAAGAAGAAAAGGAGAATGAGGAGGTAAACCTTATCAATGATCTGAACCCAGGGGACCCAGGGTTGGTGGCAGGAGGTGATTCCTTGTCACCACCCCCTTCATGGGCTGCCCCTGAAGTAGAGACCATAGAGCCAACAGCTCCACCCCTGTATGACAAGGGATGGACTTCCCCCTCAAGGACCCATCAGGACACCAAATTTGGCCAGGGAGCTTCCCCATACAGAGCAAAGCAGTTCCCTCTGAGGCAATATCGTATAGGTGTAGTGAATAAGAAAGGCCAGCCTGATGGTTATTATAGGGCCTATACTCTGTTCTCCACTTCGGATTTAGTGAACTGGAAGAATTCTAACCCCTTATATAGATCCTCAGAGAATGGCAGATCTTGTCACCTCCATTTTTGCCACTCATCATCCAAATTAGGCAGATGTACAGGCTCTCCTAAATATCTTGTTAATTGCAGATAAGAGATGGCTGGTTATAAATAGGGCTAATAAAGAGGCCCAAGTGTCCACCAAGAGAATCCTGATAGGACCTCCAACCCAGCTGGGGCAATTCCCTTGACAGGGTCTAACTGGAGCCCAATCAGTGGAGGTCTAGCCTTCCTAGAACATTACAGAAAGTGCATACTGGAAGGACTTAAGAAAGGGGTGCCCAAACAAGAAATCCTGAATATAATAATGGCTGTTCAACAAATACCCTTCTGAAGCTTTGGATAGGATCTATCAGGCCTATAGAAAGCACACTGATGCTGACCTAGAGGTACCAGAAAATGTGAGGATGGTAAACATGACTTTCATTGGGCAAAGTGTCCTGGATATTAGAAGGAGGCTCCAGAAGTTAGATGGGGCATTGGGAATGAACACTTAAAATTTATAATGCCCAGGAAGCAAGGAAGGTAAAGCAGGCCATGATGTTCTTAGAAGCAGGGTGTAGAGGCCAAAGGAGAAAGTAGGGCCCAAAAGGAAGAAAGAGAGGCCCAACAGGCATCAATCGATGTGCCTATTGAAAGGAGGAGGGCCGTTGGAGAAGAGAATGCCCAAAACTTTAAAAAAAAAAAAAGGAAAAGTAGAATAGATTAGGTTTGAATTTTCTAGAATTTTGTATAAATGGAATCATACAGAATGTACTCTCTTGTGCCTAGCTTATTTGGTCAGAAAAATATTGTTTTTGAGATTTAGTTATGTCATTGTATCAGTTATATCAATATAAGACAAGCCAGTAAGCCAGGAGGTGGAATAGGGAAACTAAGTAGATTGTTAAATGGCCAAATAGTTTACAGCCATCTAGTAAATATGAAAATCCTAATTTCTCTAAACCAAGGACACTTAAGAGTAAATGGTTTATACTTCTCCTCCCCAACCAGAGGGTAAATAGCTTAAATCACCCTACCCTGGGAAATAGATAGCTGAAATCCAATTAGTGCCGTTTGTACAAACCACACCCAAAGACAGATGAAAGACCTGGAAGAGTCAAGGTCCTGAAGAGCAGCTAGCTGAACAAGGGACTGGCCCCTATAATGTGCTGTTCACAACATTCTTCCCTAATGGGAATGAAACCCTGGATTCACAACAAATGGATAAAATGAGCAACACCTGAGGAGGATGCAGACCCAGCTGCTGTGGGTGATGCTGAAAGGAAAAGCCAGACCTGCACTCTGAAAGGAGATTTGGTATTCATCTTCCGGAAAAGGACAGTGACCCTCAATACAGGGTGACAATGTTTATTTTACTTTATTAATGTGCTTGTAAAACTAGGGACTTTTAGCTGCCAGATACTGAGTTTGAGTACTGTCCTTCCCAGTATGGAAAAGGACAAGAATTGAAAGTGAGTTAAGGTTAAATATGAATGAGTAAAGGTATATAGAAATGTCAGGAAAGTTTTAAAGCTAGAGAAAAGAAATCCTAACTCTTGGGTATGATTATTCTTTGCTTGCTTGGTTTCTTTGCTTGTTTTCTGATCTTATGGGGACGTGATTTGAACTCTATTGGTTTGGGTACATCAGGAATCCTCTACCTCTGTTGTTTGGCCACTGGGACCTAGCAGAGGTCATCTATGAAACCAGTTGGAGAGAATGCCTTTGCCATTTGGGATGTAGGAAGGGTCAATTGGTGCCAGTGGAATCCAGCTTGGAGCAAGAAAGCATCTCTTGTCATGAGACCAGGTGGTGAGAGGCCATGTCTCTGCTAAGAGACCAGTGGATGTACTGGTAGGTGAGAGTACACCTACCATTGGGGCTTTGGGCCATCTGGCACCTGAGAAAGGTTGTCCGTTTGACTAGTTAGTGGGACTGGTGGGAAATGAGACAAGATTATAAGGCTAGTTTCAGGCCCCTGTATTCTTTTGGAACTCTGTCTTTGCTTTGGATTTTGCTTTGTTTCTATTCTGGGGAAACACACACACACACACACACACACAAAACTGAGGTTTCCCAGGAAGAGTTAAAAATTCACAGCAAGTAGAAAAGGAAACAATAGGAAGGTATGAGGCATCGAGATGCAATTTTGGTGGATATTAGAAGGACAAGGATTTTCTTTCATGCTTTGTATTTTTCTCCTTACCAGATCCCTCCAGGATTTGGCCTTCCAAAGATGGCATAAAGTTTCCTTGCATAAAACCAGTAAGAACAGTTTCCAATGGTGGTTTTGTTAACTGGTACTGTGGCTGGTCACGTGGTTCATGGCAGTCTTCCCAGGGAAGGATCGTAGGTTGCTTTCCTGAAAGATGTCAAGGAGGAAACTTAAGACACAACAGGAACGGCAAGGACTTGAGGAAGATAGGTACTGCAGGCAAAACTGGGTGGCAGGTGTGTGTGGCTTGGCTTCTGTGACCTGAAGGGCGGACCAAGGCTCAATCTAAAGGTTCCTTGTGGGAGTTCTAGCAAAACAGACTTAAGGATCCTACATTATCAATTGTTGCTCTTGCTGTGTTTATGCAAATTGACAGGCAAATCTAAAACTGGACCTAATGCGATCCCTTTGAGGACAATGAGGGTAATCTCTTTTTTTTAAGATTTTATTTATTTTTAGAAAGAAGGGAAGGTAAGGAGAGAGAGAGGGGGAGAGAAACATCATTGTGTGGTTACCTGTCGCTCACCCCCAACTGGGGACCTGATCTGCAACCCAGGCAGGTGCCCTGACTGGGAATCAAACTGGTGACCCTTTGGTTCACAGGCCAGCACTCAATCTACTGAGTCACACCAGCCAGAATGAGGGTGATCTTAAGGAGAAAAATTGTTACAAGGAAAATCACAATGCTCAGTGGTGGACATTGGTCTAGTGCAGCCGTTTTCAAAGTTTTGTTTTCACTTAGAAGTTGACCTGAGTTTGTGAGATCATCAGAGATGTTCAATTTATGGGCAAGAAGGATTTGTCAAGTTGTCATCGTTTGTCATTCCAGCAAAGGCCTTGAAAGTGGATGTCTTCTCAAAAGACAGTCTCACAGACTCAGAGACTGGTTTGTGATTTGTGCAAATTAACCTGTATGTTCTCACTTCTGTTTTCATAGGGTGTATGCCAATGATCTCATTACCTAGGTTATTGTTCACACAGTAAACCAAAAATGTATAAAATGTAATACAGCATAACAAGTTATTATAAAGCAAACCAAGAGATAGAACATTGCCAGAACTCTTTAAATCAAAATCTCTTTCCTCTAAAGGAAAACAATGGTGGCAGTTATGACTTTTACTTGCTTGCCTTTCTTTAGAGCTTTACCACTCAAAAATCAATCTCAAAACATTATTGGTTCCTTTTTGAATTTTATATAAATAGAACTACAGTGCATGTATCCTCCTGTGTCTGGCTCATTTCCCTTATAGTTATATTTCTGAGATTCAACGTTGTTGCATATAGTATTAGTTCATCATTTTCACCTTTGACATACAGCAACCCATTCTATTAATTTAAGGGGACAGACTGACACCTGTCAGAGGGGAGGGGTTTAGGGGCTGGATGAGAAGGGTGAAGAAAAAAAAGAAAGGTTCATTGTGGGGTCAATACATGACCCTTCCTCCTCCCATGACCTAAGGCTAGCCAGAGGGCCGCTGGCCACAAGGCATGTGTATTGTTTTGGAAATGGATTGCAACTTCCTCCTTATCACCTTTTGGGAGTAGCTTCCTGTCCTGTGACTGCTTCTTGAACTTTTCTTTACACTGTGGTAATGTAGTTTACAGTCATGTGTAGGACATGAGCCTCCTTTATCTGGGACCCCTTAAAACAAGTCTTGGACATAGAGTGGTATGGCCTCTCTTGCACCAACCAACTGCCATCCATCAGTGCACTCACCTGTATGTAATATGAGTAATAAACAGCGTGTCCACATCTGCTAGTCCACCAGGTGTTTTTTTATTTTTTTGGAATATCACAAACAAGCAGCTCCCCATTGGGGGCTTCTATGCTACACTCATGAACACAGACAACAGTATGATTATTACCAGAGGGAAAGTCAGGTAGGGAGAGGTAGTAGAGGGTAAAGGGAAGATATATGGTGATGAAAGAAGACTTGACTTGGGGGAGTAAACACATAATACAATACACAGATGATGTGTTATGGAATTGTATACCTGAAGCCTATATAATTCTATTAATCAATGCCACCCCAATAAAATCAATAAAATTTAAAAAGAATAAATTACTGCCCTGGCTGTGTAGTTCAGCTGGTTAGAACATCATCCTGATGTGCCAAAGCTGTGGATTTGGTCCCCTGTCAGGGCACATTCAAGAATCAACTAATGAATCCATAAGTAAGTGGAACAACAAATGGATGTTTCTCTCTCCCTTCCTCTCCCTCTAAAATCAATCAGTACATAATTTTTTTTAAATAAATTATTCATCCATTCTACTGCTGATGGACATTTGGGTTGTTACCAGTTTGGTACAATTGTGAAAAAGTTATTATAAACATTTTTTTTGTCTCCTGGTGTGCATATGCACACATATGGTATGTACATAGGAGTGGAATTACTGGCTTATAAAGAATGTGTATTTGCAACTTTACTAGATACTACCAAACTGTCTACCAAAGTTGTACCAACTGCCACTTCAGCCATCAGGGTTTAAGAGTTTATGTTGTTCCACATCCTCACAAACACTTGATATTGTCAATAAAGCTTTATAACTTTTGCTTAAGGTTTTACACATTTTATTCAATTTAGTTCAAGGTACAGTTATCCCCCATTTTTGAGAGTTTATGTTATACCACTGTACTTTTATGGAACACCTACATTAGTACCTGTTTTCACTAACTGAAAGAAATCCCAAAATACAAAGAGGACTTTTAGTTTTATGGAAAAAAAAGAAGAAAAGTGAAAATAGAGTTCAGCATTTGTTTTGCAGCCAGCCCTTATAAAGGAAGTGTTTGTGCACCCAGAGCAGCAAGAATGGCACTGCCAAGCCCCTTCCAAGGAGCTACACTCAGCATCTCAGCCTCAACCCTAATAACTCTGAATTGTGTCTATGAGCATTTGTGCTTTATCTTGGTTTATTTTGTGCATCCATTAGCAAGATGTGTCCTAAGGCATTAGAAAAGCCTAAGAAAACTTGTAAGGGTATTAATCTCAAAAGTAAAACTAGATGTAATTAAGCATATTTGTTATCATTTGGTAGATTATTTTTTGTCTGAGAATGCTCAAAAAATTTTCCAAAGAAATTAGTGGTAATAGTGTCCCTTTATGCCATTTGGGCTTAGGAAATGTAAAGTAGGAATTCTTTACTTTTGGGTAACAGGGGAAACCTGTATTTCATTTTATATGCTATTGTAAATATAGTATTTGTTCAAATTTCATTTAAATGCTTTCTGATGGTATATAGAAATACAATTGAGCTTATGATATTGACTTTGTATATTGAGTTTGCTAATCTCTCTTAATAATTGTAAATTTTTATGCATAGCTTCTTTGGGATTTTCTGCATACGTAAGCATATCATCTGCAAATACTATCATAAGTTTTATTTCTTCTTTTCAAATCCATATTCATTTCTTTTTTTTTTTTCTTGCCTTTCTGCACTGGCTAGGACCTAGAGTACAAGTGGTGAGGCAGTTATACTTATCTTATTCTTGAACTCAAGAGGACCACTTTCAATGATTCAACATTAAATATGACACGAGCTACAGGTTTTTGGCATACTATTTATCATATTAAAGATGTTTCCTTACATTCCTATTTTACTGAAAGTTTAAAAAATCTTCAATGGATGTTAAATTTTACTGAATTATTTTTCTGTGTCTCTAAAGATAATCACAAGTTTTTCCTTTTATCTTTTAATATGTTAAATTACATTGTTTAGTTTTGTAATATTAAACCAACCAGACATACCTAGAATAAACCCAATTTGGTTCTGACTTACTATGATTGTTATATATTGCTGCATTCATTTTGCTAATATTTTGTTTAGGGCTTTTGTATCTGTCCATAAGAGATATTAGCCTGTTATTTTCCTTTCTTGTAATGTCCTTGTCATATTTTGGTATCAAGGATTTGCTAGCCTCATAAGACTAGCTCAGGAGTACCTCTTTTTTCTATCCTCCTTTGGTTTTTCCATTTACAAACATGGAAACTGAGGTCAAAGTTATTTAAATAAATTATTTTTCATATCTGAATTATATCCAATTATTTGCTTATTACTATAATTTTTTGAACCAAACTCCTTATAGATCCTTGTTTCTGACATTTCACTGTTATAAACCTACTGAGTAGAGTATTCTCATTCATATACAGGATTGCACATGTGACCAATAATTTCCTGAGAATATATTTCTAGAAGTAGAGTTGCTGAATGAAGGACTGTGTTCTACAGGAACTGGAGGGGAGGTGTCCCATGGCATGAACTACTTTGGTAGTCTGGCTCACACTGAGGGTCTTTCCTCATTTTTTAATGTGCCTTTAATATTGTACTCTTAAACTCTGAGCTAGTAGAGACTTTAATATGTTATATTTAAAAGTCACCACAGCTCTAAGAAATCACAAATTACTTAAAATTTTCAAATTATTTGGGTTTTCTTAACTTTCTAAATGGAATTTTTTAAACACACACAAAAGCATAGAGAATGGTATAATAAACCTCCATGTTCCCATTACCTAGCTTCAAGAACTACCAACATTTTGCATATCTTGTTTCATCTATAATCCCCCATACTTTTTTAATGGGGTATTCTTAAAAGCAATTCCTGGATATCATATCAAATAGTATGATTCTTTTGTACTGCATCCACAGTCATATCTTCCCCATTTCATTTCAAATATTTTTATGGGGTAAATTCATATAATATACAATTCGCCATTTTAACTGTTTTTAAAGTGTACAATTCAGTGGCATTTGGAACACATTCAAATTTTTATTTGTGCATTTCTCTTTATTCTAGGTCAATTTTCCCAGAGGTTTACTAGTCTTTTGGACAAATTATTGGTTTAGCCAACTTTTCTATTGTTTGGTTGGTTGGTTGTTTTTTTTTGCTTTGTACTTGATTAATTTCTACTCACCTTTATTAGATCCTCCCTTCTACCTTACCTAAATTATTATATGGGACATTTGCTGCATATTATTTTCTGTCATTCTTCATTTTAAATATACACACATTCACTTTAAATTTGCTTGTCAGTACTGTTTGAGGTGTATTATATAAGCTTGGCCAAAAGGCAGATTTTTCATTAGCATTCAGTTCTACATGTTTTATTGTCCATTTCCAGGAGATGCAGGCACTTTAAACTAATGGTAGAATTTAGTCTCAAGAAAGACACAAGCTTCTGTAAATTTCCAGATCCAGAGCCCCAAACCAGAGCTTTGCTCTAGTTGAATACTACACCTGGAGGTACTCAACTAAAAAAATGACTGATCTCACTCGCTTTTTCTGGAATGAGACTACTCGTATATCAACTCTTCTTTGGTTACCCTAAATACGCCTTTTATGAGGATACAACTACCTTCAATAACATATTGATGAAAAAGGTAATCACAAGTTTAGTTTGAAGCAAAACATTCTGCTACAGTGCACCAACTAGGCCATGCTCCTCAATCCAGTTTTTGGGAGTTGGGCACTGGCTGAGCTCTGTGAGGAGTGGTATTGTGATTCCAATCTGAATACTGTACTTTATATAGAACTGTCCAGTCACTTTTAAACGTTCAAAACAAGAATCTATAATGAGGTTGGTTCAATAAATTCTGGTTATAAGCAAATAAATGGCTATAATGCAGATATGAAAAATAATCTATTTAAATAACTTTGACCTCGGTTTCCATGTTTGTAAATGGAGAAAGCCAAAGGAGGATAGAAAAAAGAGGTTGTACTCCTAAACTAGTCTTACAAGGCTAGCAAATCCTTGATACCCTTTGGAAGGGTTGGGAAGTGGGATAAAGGGAGGAGAGACATGATTGGACATCACTGAAACTCTAACTCCTTCTCTTACAAGCTGTGTGAACTTGGGCAAGGTAGCTAACCTCATTTACCTCTCCGTGCTTCAGTTTCCTCATTGGTAAAATAAAGTAATAACCAGAAATCACTCATAGGGTTATGGTGATAATTAAATGATTGAACATTTGCAAAGTCTTTAAAAGAGTGCCTGATGAACTGTGTTGTGTCATAGAATACCATGGTAACTGCACCAAATGCTTGTCTCCAATATCTCTGAACAGCCTTTTAGATGAATTACCTAACTGTCCCTCTCAGCCCTTTCACAGGGAACTTCATTAAACTCAGTCGCTTTAGGTTACTTTACCAACATGAAGGAGGAGAGAATAAAATCCTTTAAGAGCCAACCAAATAATTCCTCTCTAAACAGGAAATGTCTTTGCATCAGGAACATACCTGCAGGGATGCTTGCTTAGTTAGGGAGGTGAATGAGGTTCTCTGGACCTGGCTTAGATGGCCTGGGTCTAGAGGAAGATAGCAGCTAAACTCTGCAGAAGGAACTCTTGTGGATGGAAGCTGCTAAGCCAAGGAGGTGAGGGAGCCCAAGGGCCAGGCTGGAGGCTGAATGGAAGAGGAGTTTGAGTGAAACTATCCTGAAGTTCTTTTGTGTAATTTCCTGATTTTCTTTTCTTTTTTTTAGAATGTTTTATTTATTTATTTTTAGAGGGGAAAGGAGGGAGAAAGAGAGGGAGAGAAACATCAATGTGTGGTTGCCTCTAGCGCCCCCTAGTGGGGACCTGGCCCACAACCCAGGCATGTGCCCTGACTGGGAATCGAACCAGGGACCGTTTGGTTCGTAGGCCAGCAATCAATCCACTGAGCCACATCAGCCAGGGCTAGTTTCCTGATTTTCTTATTGGTTGGTCTTAAAAAAAAAATGATGTTAACATTGTTTAATGTAGCATAGATTCAATTAAAATAAAACAGCTTTCAAGTACAGAAGGAGACAAAGTAAAAGTTCCCCCAACTCCCCACAGTTTAGTCTGGTATGTGGCTTTTACACAAACACAAACATATATGTTCTTGTTCTTTTTCTATGAAAGTCAGGCCATGGCAGGCGCTTGGTTCTAAGATTCTCTTTCACGTTGTCTGCTGTGTTGGGGTGAATTTCCTCCACTGTCTCAAACCTTCAGCAAGATCCTGCTACCTTGCTGGCAGGTCTTTGGACTACCTCCTTGATTTCTAGCAACACTTTCTGTCAGTGAAAAAAAGAAATTAGAGTTTTAACTCACTACATTTACATAATAATTTTAATATAGCCACTGCTTATGGTACCCTACTCTGTGTCAGACAGTCTCCTTGGTTGCTGTACTTGAATTCTTAATCACTTTCTCACAGCAACCCCTTGGAAGTCAGTGTCACTATTACCGCATGTGGGTTCACAGATGAGGATCAAAAGTAAAAAGAGGAACATTAAGAAGAAAAGTAAACATGTCAGAGGCAGAACTCAGAACAGTAGTGCCTCTTTAAATCTTCACAATGACTTCATGAGGGAGCTATCTATCATAAGGGAGGTAACTGAAGCTGCAGAGTTGACAGAGCAAAATGAACCACTGATAATCTACTGGTCCTCTCACTTCATAGGTATATCTTTTCCTGCAAAACACTAATGAAAGCAAGCATGCAAGCCAAGACTTAAATAAATGGAGAGATATGCAGTATATATGGATTAAAAGATTCAACATAGTAGAGATATCAATTCTCCCCAAAGTGATTTCTAGATTTAACACAATTACTATCAAAATTCCAGGAAGATTTTTCATAGATACCGACAAGCTTATTCTAAAATTTAGCAGGAAAGGCAAAGTAACTATAATAGCTAAATCAATTTTGAAAAAGAAGGATAAACTGGGAAGAATCACTCTATCCAATGATAAAATTTATTATATAGTGACAGTAAATCGAGACAGTGTAATATTTGAGGAATGATAGGCATGGATCAGAGGAAAGAAAGAACCCAGAAACAGACCAATCCAAATATACCCAGCTGATTTTTGACAAGGGTGTAAAAAAATTCATCCCTGGCTGGTGTGGCTCAGTGGACTGGGTGCCAGCCTGTGAACCAAGGGGTGGCTGGTTTGATTTCCAATCATAGCATATACCTGGGTTGTGGGCCAGGTCTCCAGTGGGGAGCGCACGAGAGGCAACTACATATTGATGTTTCTCTCTTCTTTCTCCCTCCCTTTCCCTCTCTCTAAAAATAAATAAATAAAATCTCTAAAATTCTACAGAAGAATAGCTTTTTCTAAAAAATGGTGCTTGAACAATTAAACATCCATAGGCATGCATACATACATACATACATAGATACATGAATTGCAACCTGAACTCACACCAGATACAAAACTTAACTGAAAATGAATCATGGACTTAAGTATAAAAGTATGAAACTTTTAGTAGAAAACAAGAGAAATCTTTGGGACTAGATCTTGTTAAAAATTCTTAGATATCAAAAACTATGACATCCATAAAAGAAAAACGTAAACTGGACTTCACCAAAATTAAAAACTCTTCTGCTGTAAGAGACCCTGTTATAAAGATGAAAACACAAGCTGCAGACTGGGAAAAAACATTTGCACACCACATATCCAACTAAAGACTAGTATCTAGAATATATAAAGAAATCTCAGAACTCAATGCCAAAAAATAAACAATCCAATTAGAAAATGAGCAAAAGACATGAACAGAATTTCACTAAAAAGTATATACAGACAGCAAAGCAAGCGCATGAAGAGATGTTCAACATCATTAGCCATTAGAAAATGCAAATTAAAACCACAATAAACTACCACCATACACGTTAGAACTGCTACAATAAAAACAGTAATGCCAAATATTGGCAAGGATGTGGGAAATGGTATCTTTCATACAATGCTGCTGGGAATATAAAATGCTAAGGCTCTGGAAATCATTCTGGCACTTTCTTATAAAATTAAATGTACTCTTACCAAACAAAGGGAGGACCCAAAAAACCCTGGAATTTACTTATAAAAAAGTGTATTCATTCTTACATGTTTAAACTTAAGACTCCTTCAAAGTACCCTTCATTTGATGCAATACACCCATCAATACATTTTTTCCACTGCTCAAAACAGTTTGGAACTTGTTGATTTTGATCCCTTTTAATGCTCCTGCCATTTTTTTGTTTTACCTCTTCCACATTGGCAAAATGTTTCCCTTTGAGGACTTTTTTCTTCCAGGGAAGGAAACAAGAAAAGGTGCTTGGGGTAAGAGCCAGTCAATAGGGAGGGTGGGACATGGGGTTCATGCTGTTTTTGTTCAAAAACTGCTGAACACTCAGCGCAGTGTGGGCAGGTGCGCATAAATCACCCATCACGAAATAGGTAAATGCGTCTTCAAAAAATATTCGGTGAAGCCAAAAACACGCAGCCTCTCACAACAACACTAGATGGTACACTGATACAGATGCGTTCCTAGAACACTCACCTAGTAGGGGAAGCCTGTACTACAAGGGGCCTGCCTTACAGAAGATAGTTCTGTGTTTTTTTGGGGTCCTCCCTTTGTATGACTCCCGTAAGTACACTCTTGGACATTTATCCTAGGGAAATGAAAACATGCTCACACAAAAACCTATATGTGAATATTCATAGGAACTTTATTCATAATAACAAAACCAGAAAACAACCCAATCATCTTTTAATTAGTGATTTGATAAACTCAGATACATCCATCCTGTGGACTGCTAAGCAATAAAAGGGAACAAAATATTGATATACACTGCAAATGGATGGACTGCAAAGTCATTTCTCTTAGTAAAAAAAAAAAAACCCACAATCCCAAAAGGTTACATACTGAAATATTTACAAAGGAAAGCTTATGACATCAGCAATTTGCATTAAAATACTCCAACACACATACACACACACATGATTTTCATTACATGTGGTAGTTATGTTCAATAAAGCCACGATGACCAGTGAAGTAGCATATACTGAGCCCCTAGTGGAAATAGAGTGAGGTTCTTGCAAGCCACTGGTCACATTCTTGTCAACCAATCAATATATAACCTTGTTTCACTGTGTTTCTGTTTAAAGACACCTTATTTTATACATCTTAAAATAATGCATCATATGCAGTATTTCTTTATAATAAAAGACTGAGAAGGTTTTAATATTTTCCTGACTCTGGGTAACATAACTTTAAAGGTTTTTGGCTCTCAGCCTTACAACGCTTATGTACTATGCTTTTTGGGAAAAAAAAAGATTTTATTTATTTATTTTCAGAGAGAAGAAGGGTGAGAGAGAGAGATCAACATCAATGTGTGGTTGCACCTCACACACTCCCTGCTGGGCACCTGGCCTGCAACGCAGGCATGTGCTACACTGGGAATCGAACCTGCAGCCCTTTGGTTCACAGGCCGGCACTCAGTCCACTAAGCCATGGGCTTGTGTAATCTAGGGCTGCACAATGCTTTTTAAAATTCAGTTCTCTCACTAATACACAAAACTAGCTGCTTTTCTATCTTTTCCATGGTGTCATCATCACACACAATAGATGTTACTTTCTAGAGTGGCATCCCATGAATCAGCAAATTTTCTCTTTCTTGATGTACTATATTGCTAATTCAATAAACTGAAGTCACAGCCAATAGCACTATTAACTCATGACTGGATGAAGCTTATCTAACACAAGCATTTTCTCTGTAAGGCACATTGCAGCCTTTTTCCTATGTCAGTTATTGACCTCTGCTCACTCCCTTATATTCATTGTGGAATGTGACATCTCGATTTCTTTTTTTCCACTCAACATTTTTCCATTATTTTAAGTGACTTCAAGTTCCATGTTTTTATTCATCCAGCACCCTAGCCTCTCATTCCCTTGATCATCTTATCTCCAATGACCTTCTTCCATGGTCATACATTGAACTTTGTGATCACCTAGAATTCTTTACCCTTGAAACAATGAACTTTAGTCTACTACTGTCTCTCCAACTTCTCACTGCACCAAGTTTTCAACCTTATTAAGACCTCCTTGATCCCTCCACTTTTCTCCCAGCATAGGCTATTTCCTTGTTTAGTCTACATCTTATAATCAATTGCTTCATCTTCTCTGATCAATATTCTCATCAAAACTTGTCCCCACGGCAGCTCAGAGGCTTAGCCATTCCTTACATACACTATTTGGTTAATTAAATGTTGATTTCTCCCTGTGACTAAACTTACCCAGATTTTGTTAATTACAAGTAAATGTCTTCTTTGCAGTTGGCTAAACTTAATCTGGTTGGGTTTTGATCAAGCTCATCTGGTTACAGCTAGCTGCATCTGCAAAATACTGTACTACATTTCAACATTTAGCAAGACTCATTTAATAAGAACTACCCAGACCTTGAGACTCATCCTATCTAATAATTCCCTCTGATATTTTTTTCACTCATTCTCAAGGGAATGATGAAGAAAGTACTTCCGTAATTGCTTCCTGCTGAACATGGATTAGTACATCTTTAAGTCAGAGGAGTGAGATTTTCTAGCTACCTGATTTATGAAAGTCTTGGGATCCCCTAGATTCTGGGATTCCTGAGAACAGGAGTGACACAACAGCTTGTGGTCAGACAGGGGTTCAGAGGAGTACTGTAGATCTGGCTCCTTGTTCTCACTGGTTGGTATAGCTGGCTTCACTCAAGTGACATATGCAGGAAGCTATATCTTGTATCTTAAAAGAAGAATGATTTTGCTAATAATGCTAAATGAGGACCTGTAAATATAGGGTTCAATCGATCTTTCAGGGATCCTAATTTCCAGGTTTTTAAATACACCCAGTTCCCTGGGTTAATGGATGTAGCTTAGTATCTGTTGGTGTGGATAAAATCAGATTAACATAGTTCTTTAAGTTTTAAGTTACCTTTCGTAAGTGTACACCAAAAATTAGAAATAATATTGTAGCTGTGAGGGGTCCTATGAATGGGAGAAACCAACTTATGTTGGGGAGGGCCAATTTTACTGAGTTCCTCCTGCCAAACCCTAAATTTCCCCCATGATTGAAACCACTCCAGTAATTTTAAGTCATATTCCTCTTTTTTTTTTCTTATTTATAAGTGAGATACAGGTCTTGATTTGGGTGCTTCAGCAAAAACAGAAATAGTATTCTACATTGAGGTTGCTTAGGCCCAGTCCAAACGTTATTTTGCCCTCTTTTTAACATTGCATGAAAGGCAGTTCCTCTGATATGGCAGCTCCAGTTCCATTTTAAGGTTTCTCCATTTATATTATTGTTTGTATTTTCCCTCTTTTGATCAAGATCTTTCCTTGAAAGAATTGGTGATCAATTATCAGAAAGCAGCATCAATCACTTATTCACTTAACCAAAGTGACAGAGATTTTGCAAATACAGAAAGTCAAATAGTTGTTAAAGGTTAAAACTTAAGTTTAGTGACAACCAAAAGTCTAATTTGTGAATCACTTTATAACCTCTACAAGTATAGTTTATTTGATCGGCAAGTATATTTTATAATTTTTAGAAATGTATTTCCTTTATATAGCATAAGATATTTTTATTAACAGACCAAAACATGTTTAATTTCTCTATATCAAAAAGCCAAAAGTACCCCTGGCTGGTATGGCTCAGTTGCTTGGAATGTCGTCCTGTACACTGAAAGGTTGGGGGTTTGATTCCCAGTTGGGGTTCATTCCCTGGTCTGGGCACATATAGGAGGCAACCAGTTGATGTTTCTCTATTTCTCTGTCCCTTCCTCTATAAAATCAATAAACATATTGTAAAAAAAAAATTTTGAGCCAGAAATAGGTAACAGAGATAGTCATGAACTTACTAACCCAGATAAAATCCAAAAACCTTAAAGGAGTTTGTACATTAACTAGACCATGTGATCCTCAAAAGCATTTGTTATATCTCTTAATTTATGTAACTGCTTAATTTCTTTAAGTCAAAGAAACACAGCTTTTTAATAACAACAATTTTAATAATTTCCTCTAGAGGTAGACAAACATACAGAAACACAGACAGACAAAACCAGAGACCTGAAATTTTCACTTAAAAATTCCATTAGCTATGAGACCAGTATGGGAGAAATCATTCATTTAAACCAGTTGGAATAAGTTAAGTCTATTTGCTAACCAAATCTAGTGACCAGCTCCAAATCAAGGTAAAACAAATTTCAAGCGTTATGGACAAAGGGGTTCTTGCACCCCCCTCAAGATAAAAATCAAGAGAGGAGATGAAACACTTCCAAAAAGAGGTTTACTGAAAACAAGATGGGGGGGTGGAACAGAGAAAGAGAAGGAGCTCAGTGCTCCTCCATTGGCATACACTAATGAAGAATATGACTGTCTGAACTGCTCCCAGGGTCTGGCTTATATAGGGCTGGGTTCTTCAGACAGGTGCAGAATTGACCATGCAGGTGCAGAGTTGAGCTTTGTTTTCCAGGTTCCTGTGGTGGGCTGGTATAGACCACTGCAGATAGAGAGTGGAGCACTTGGGGGAATGTCTGAAGAGGAATTTTAAACTTAACTAGGAGAAGCTTAAAAAATAACTGAAGAGCATTCTCATCCATTTAAGAGAGGGCCTGTCTCGATATGTACATTTGTCTCTAGAATACTCATATTTCATTGATCTACTTGATTAATCTGTGCTAGTGTCATGTTGATTTAATTGCTGAGACTTTATAAGGGTTTTAAATTTTTTTATTATAATTAACTGTGACATTAAAAAAAATTAAAATCAATCTGCATTTAAGAAAGAAAGAGAGAGAGAGATGGAACTGCTACCTTTTGAGACAACATGGATGAAACTGGAGAATATTAAGTTAAGTGAAATAAGCCAGTTGATGAAAGACAAAATACTATATGATCTCACCTATAAATGGACTCTTTACAACAAAATAAACTAATGAACAAAATAAACCAGAGGCACAGAAACATGGAGCAGACTGAAAGTGACCAGAGGGGAGGGGAAAAGATGACAATGGTGGAAAGAAGGGGAAGGGACTAGACAAAGAACATGTATGAATGACCCATGGACATGGACAACAGAATGGGAATTGACTGTGGGAGTGGGGGTTGGGGGTGGGATGGGTGGAGAGGGGTAAATGGGAAAAATTGAGACAACTGTATTAGAATAAAGATGATTTCTAAATTAATAAATAAAGTAAAAAGTAAGAGAGAGAGAGGGCCTGTCTCATTCATCTCGGAAGATTTTTTTCTCCTAATTTTAAGGAATAAGACCTGGAGTTACCTTTTATTTTTTAAAAGATTTTTACTTATTTATTTTTTAATTATTTTTTAAAATTAATTTATTTTTTCGAATACATTGGTCTCTGCCTTCCCCCAACCCCTTTCCCTTACCGCCCTCCCCTCTCTCCCTCCCTCAACCTTTTCTCACTTTGGCTTTGTTCATGAGTCCTTGCTATATGTTCCTTGCCTTTCCCCTTTCATTCCTTTTCTCCAGACCAACCTCCTCTCCTTCCCTCTTGTCTCTGTTGGTTTCTTTTTTTTTTTTTCAGTGTTGCTGGTCTTATTTTCCTTGCATCTTTGTTTTGTTGGTTAGGTTCTGCTTATAGGTAAGATCATATGGTATTTGTCTTTCACCCCCTGGCTTATTTTGCTTAGCATAATGCTCTCCAGTTCCATCCATGCTGTCACAAAGGGTAGTAGATCTTTTTTTCTTTCTGCTGCATAGTATTCCATTGTGTAAATGTACCATAGTTTTTTGATCCAATCTACTGATGAGCATTTAGGCTGCTTCCAGCACTTGGCTATTGTAAATTGTGCTGCTATGAACATTGGGGTGCATAGGTTCTTTTGAATTGGCATTTTGGGATTCTTAGGGAATAGTCCCAGCAGAGCAATCACTGGATCAAAAGGCAGTTCCATTTTCAGCTTTTTGAGGAAATTCCACACTGCTTCCCACAATGGCTGACCAGTCTGCATTCCCACCAAGAGTGTACTAGTGTTCCCTTTTCCCCACAGCCTCGCCAGCACCTGTTTTTTGTTGATCTGCTTATGATGACCATTATGATTGGTATGAGGTGGTATCTCATTGTGGTTTTGAACTGCATTTCTGTGATGGCTAGTGATGCCAGGCATCCTTTCAAATGTATCTGGGCCCTCTGTATCTCTTCCTTGGAAAAGCATTTGCCCAAGTCCTTTGCGCATTTTTTGACTGGATCATTTGTCTTCTTGGAGTGGAGTCGTGAGAGTTCTTCTTTTTTTTTTTTCATTTAATTTATTTTCTTTATTTTTTCAAATACATTTGTCTCTGTGTTGCCCCACCACCTTCCCCTGCCCCCTCCCCCCTCCCTCCTTCAATCCTTCCCCTTTGGTTATATCCATGAGACCTTGCTACATGTTCCCCAACCCTACCATTCCCTTCCTTTTCCCCCGTCCCCCCTCCCTCCATCCCTATTGTCTCTGTTCATTTCTTTTCCTTTCAGTGTTGCTGGTCTTATTTTCCTTGCATCTTTGTATTGTTGGTTAGGTTCCGCTTATTGGTGAGATCATATGGTATTTGTCTTTCACCCCCTGGCTTATTTCACTTAGCATAATGCTTTGTAGTTCCATCCATGCTGTCACAAAGTTTAGTAGTTCCTTTTTACTTTCTGCTGCATAGTATTCCATTGTGTAAATGTACCATAGTTTTTTGATCCAATCATCTACTGATGGACATTGAGATTGCTTCCAACACTTGGCTATTGTAAATTGTGATGCTATGAACTTTGGGGTGCATAGGTTCTTTTGAATCGGCATTTTGGAATTCTTAGGGTATAGTCCCAGCAGGGGAATTACTGGATCAAAAGGCAGTTCCATTTTCAGCTTTTTGAGGAAATTTCACACTGCTTTCCACAATGGCTGCACCAGTCTGCATTCCCACCAACAGTGTACTAGGGTTCCCTTTTCCCACAGCCTCGCCAGCACCTGTTGTTTGTTGATATGTTTATGATGGCCATTCTGACTGGTGTGAGATGGTACCTCATTGTGTTTTTGATCTGCATTTCTGTGATGGCTAGTGATGCTGAGCTTCCTTTCAAATGTCTCTGGGCTCTCTGTATCTATTCCTTGGAAAAGCTTCTGCCCAGGTCCTTTCCCCATTTTTTGACTGGATCATTTGTCTTCTTGGAGTTCAGTCGAGTGAGTTCTTTATATATTTTGGAGATCAAACCTCTATCTGATGTATCCTTAGCAAATATATTTTCCCATACGGTTGGCTACCTTTTCATTTTGCTGATGTTTCTTTAGCCATGCAGAAACTTCTAATTTTGATGAGGTCCGACTTGCTTATTCTCTCCTTTATGTCCCTGGCTTTCAGAGACATATCAGTGAAAAAATTGCTGCGTGGGATATCTGAGAGGTTACTCCCAATGTTCTCCTCTAGGACTTTGATGGTGTTGCGACTTATATTGAAGTCTTTTATCCATCTTGAGTTTATTTTTGTGTATGGTGTCAGCTGATGATCCAATTTCAATTTTTTGCATGTAGCTGTCCAGCTCTCCCAACAGCATTTGTTGAAGAGGCTATTATTACTCCATTTTATGCTTCTTCCCCCTTTGTTCAAATATTAGTTGCCCATATAGACCTGGCCTTATTTCTGGGCTTTCTATTCTGTTCCACTGGTCTATGGGTCTGTTCTTGTGCCAGTACCAGACTGTTTTGAGTACAGTGGCTTTGTAGTATAATTTGATGTCCGGTATTGTGATCCTAGTTTGTTTTTCTTTCTGAAAATTGCTGTGGCTATTCAGGGTCATTTATGGTTTCATATAAATTTTTGAAATGTCTGTTCTATTTCTTTGAAATATGTCATTAGTATTTTAATAGGGATTGTGTTGAATCTGTAAATTGCTTTGGGTAGTATGGACATTTTGATGATATTAATTCTTCCAATCCATGAGCACAGTATATGCTTCCACTTATTTCTGTCTTGCTTGTCTTGCTTAATTTCTTTCTTCAATGTTGTACAGTTCTTTGCGTACAAGTCTTTTACCTCCTTGGTTACATTTATTCCTAGGTACTTTATTTTTCCTGTTGCTATATTGATTGGTATTTTTTTCTGATTTCTTCTTCGTCTATTTCATTGTTGGTGTACAAAAATGCCTTTGATTTCTGAATATTGACTTTGTATCCCGCTGTTTTGCCAAATTCACATATTAGGTTGAGTAGTTTTTTGGTGGAGTCTACACGGATTTCTATGTACACTATCATGTCATCTGCAAATAATGATAGTTTTACTTCCTCCTTCTCTATTTGGATGCCTTCTTCTTCTTTTTCATGTCTTACCGTGGTGGGTAGGACTTCCAATACTATGTTGAATAGAGATGGTGAAGGTGGACATCCTTGTCATGTAGCCAATCTTAGTGGGAAAGATTTTAGTTTTTCCCATCGAGTATGATGTTGATTGTAGGTTTTTCATATATGGCCTTTATTATGTTGACGAATGCCCCATTTATTCCCATTTTGCTGAGTGTTTTGATCATTAATTGGTGCTGTACCTTTTGGAATGATTTTCCTGCATCTCTCGAGATGATCATGTGTTTTTTGTCTTTCCTTCTGTTTATGTGACGTATTACATTATTTGATTTGCGTCTATTGAACCATTCCTGCATCCCTGGGATGAATCCCACTTGATTGTGGTGGATAGTCTTTTTAATGTGTTGCTGGAGGGGGTTTGCCAATATTTGATTGAGGATATTAGCGTGTCTATGTTCCTCAGAGAAATTGGCCTGTAATTTTCTTTCTTTGTAGGGTCTTTATCTTTTTCTGGGGTTAGGGTGATGCTGGCCTCATAAAGAGAGTTTGGGAGTCTTCCCTCCTCTTGGATTTTTTTGAATACTCTGGGAAGGACAAGGATTAGCTCTTCTTTAAATGTTTTGTAAAATTCTCCTGTGAAACCGTCGGGCCCTGGGCTTTTGTGTGCCGGGAGTTTCTTGATGACTGCTTCACTTTCTCCAGCTCTTATCAGTCTGTTCAAGCTTTCTGTTTCTTCCTCCTTCAGTGATGGAAGATTATACTTTTCTAGAAATGTGTCCATTTCATCAAGGTTTTCAAATTTCTTGGCATATAATTGTTCATAGTATTTTCTGACGATTCTTTGTATTTCTGTGGTATCAGTTGTTATTTCTCCTCTTTCATTTCTGATATTATTAATTTGAGTCCTCTCCCTTTTTTTCTTGATGAGTCTGCTTAAAGGCTCTTCGATTTCATTTATCTTTTCAAAGAACCAGCTTCTGGATTGGTTGATCCTTTGAATTGTTCTTTTCATCTCTATGTCATTCAGTTCTCCTCTAATCTTGATTACTTCCTTCCTTCTACTTGCCCTGGGATTTATTGGTTGTTGTTTCTCCAGTTCTTGAAGTTGTAGTGTTAGGTTTTTTATTTGAAATATTTCTATCTTTTTTTAGGGAAGCCTTTATTGCTATGAACTTCCGTCTAAGGACTGCCTTTGCTGTGTCCCATAGGTTTTGGACTGTTATATGTTCATTTACATTTGTTTCCAGAAACTTTTTGATTTCTTCTCTTATCTCATTAGTGACCCATTCATTGTTTAATAATCTACTGTTCAGACTCCATGAGCTTGCAAGTCTTTGAGGTTTCTCTTTGAGGTTGATTCCCAGTTTCATTCCCTTGTGGTCCGAGAAAAAGTTTGGTATTATTTCAATTTTCCTGAATTTGCTGATGCTTACTTTGTGTCCTATCATGTGGTCTATCTTTGAAAAGGTTCCATGAGCATTTGAAAAGAATTTGTAATTTGCTTCTTTGGGATGTAAGGTTCTATATATGTCTGTTAACTCCATTTGTTTTAGTGCGTCATTTAGCTCCACAATATCCTTGTTGATATTTTGTTTGGATGATCTGTCCATTTTTGACAGTGGGGTGTTAAAATCCCCTGCTATCAGTGTGTTGCTGTCTATACCTTTTTTGAAGTCATCCAACAATTTCCTTACATACTTGGGTGCTCCTATGTTGGGTGCATTAAGTTTACAATGTTTATGATTCTTCCTTTAAGTATTATGAGATGTCCCTTTGGGTTTCTTTTTGTGGCCTTTGTTTTGCAATCTATATTGTCTGATATAAGCACTGCAACCCCTGCTTCCTTCTCTTGCCCATTTGCTTGGAATATTTTTTTCCATCCCTTCACTTTCAATCTGTGTATGTCTTTTGTTCTGAGGTGGGTCTCCTGTAGGCAGCATATGTGTGGGTCAGGTTTTCTTATCCATTCAGCTACCTTGTGTCTTTTAATTGGGGCATTTAGTCCATTTACATTGAGAGTTACTATGGATAGAAATTTATCCATTTCTTCTCTTTGTACCCGTGTTATTTTTTTCTTTCTCACTCTTTTCCTTCATCTTCTTAAACCAGTCCCTTTAGCATATCTTGTAGTGGTGGTTTGGTGGAGACGTATTCTTTTTGCCTTATTTTGTCTGGGAAACTCCGTATTTCCCCTTCTATTTTAATTGAGAGCCTTGCTGGGTAGAGCTGCCTTGGCTGTAGGCCCTTGCTTTTCATTCCTTGGAATATTTGTTGCCATTCCCGTCTGGCTTGTAGAGTTTCTGTTGAGAAGTCAGCTCCTAGCTGTATCGGGGCCACCATATATGTTACTACCTCTTTCTCCCTTGCTGCCTTTAGGATTCTCTGTATGTCTTTGATATTTGCCATTGTAATGGTGATGTGTCTTGGAGTGGGCTTCATTGGGTTCCTCTTGAATGGGGCCTCTGTGCTTCCTGGAGCTGTGAGACCTTTTCTCTCCTTAAATTGAGGAAGTTTTCCATCATTACTTTTTCAAAGAGGTTCTCTATCCCTTGCTCCTCTTCTTCTCCTTCTGGTATCCCTATTATGCCGATATTATTGCGTTTCAGGTTCTCCTGCATTTCCCTAAATGTGTCTTCATTCTTTTTGAGTCTTTTTTTCCATTTCTTGTTCTTTCTGGGGTCATCTTTCTACCTTATCCTCCATCTCACTGATTTGATCCTCAGCTTCATCTAGCCTGCTTTTGATTCCTTCTACTGTGGTGTTCAATTCTGAAATGGTATTGTTTATATCCACTTGAGTCTCCTTGATAGTTTCTATGTCCTTTTCCAGGTTGATATAGTTTGCCATAAGTTCCTGGTAGTTTCTCTGCAGTTTCTCATAGTTATCTTTGAGCTGGCTGAGCTCATTGAGATTCCTTAGAGCCACTGTTTTGAATTCAATATCTTATAGTTTGCTTGCCTCTATTTCATTTAGCACTCTCTGTTGGGAGTCCCCTTTTCCACTCATTTGGGGGGAACTTCTTTTTCTTCTCATTTTTGTAAGAGTTTTTTTTTTTTTCTTCTGCTTCAATTGATCCGTCTACATTTCCTGACTTTGTGGATTAAAATTCTATGGTAGTAGGCGGGTCTCTTTATTTATTTGTTTTTCCTTTACTTTTCTTTCTGGGTCTGACTCCGATGATGTCAGTTATTGACCCTATCTGACTTTGGGCCATTTGTTTGAGCCTTTCAGGAATCTACTGTCTGTGCCTGTCTGCTGTGATTGTCAATCTGGTCACTCTGTCCTCATCTGTCAGGCTTAGGCACCACAGAGGGGAGCAGTGACTTCTGATGGTGGGACTATCGTCCCCTTATACGCTGCTCTCACTTAGGGGATTAGTCCTCCTGAGCAAGATGGAGACCAGGGACTGGGGAAGAGTCAGCACTGAGACTCCTCAACACTTCTTTCTCCAGTCTCTCCTCGAGGGTCTTTGGGCAGCTCTGTGACTCCTTCGGCCAGGGATCCACTATTTCTGCGGACCGCTCTGCACTCATGGGACCGCACGGGCACCAGCCATCCCAAGCCATCGCCTGCTGCATGTGCGCCAGTCCGTGCGCTCCCTTGCGGGCCCCATGGAGGCTGGTCCACCCGAGCCCTCGCCGCCCCGTGGACACCAGCCTGCCTGAGCCCTCGCCAGCCTGTGCGGTCGTCGGTCCACATATGCCCACACCGGCCACTCGTTTGCATGCCCTCGCACTACATGGCTTTGGCCTAGTGTGTGCTTTTCTGCTTTTGGCTCTTTGTGGGCATGGCCAGCCACGCACAATGGAGACTACGGAAAGGAGAACGAATCGGGACTCCCTGGTTCCTCCTCCCATTCTTTCCTCAATGCCTCTGTCTCCAGTCTCTCCTCTAGGGTCTCTGGGCAGTTCTGTGACCCCTTTGGCCAGCAATCCACAATTTCTGAAGACGCTGTTGTAATCTCGTGCCTTCGGGCTCATGCACCCGCTGCTGCCAGTTTGGGGCATGGCCTGCCTTCGCAAAATGGAGACTAGGGAATGGGGATGGAGTCAGGACTCCCTGGTTCCTCTTCCCGTTCTTTCTCCAACACCTCTGTCTCCAGTCTCTCCTCAAGGGTCTCTATGCAGCTTTTTGTCCCCTTTGGCCAGGGATCCTTTATTTCTTCCAGCAACTCTGCACTCAGTCCCCAGCCCACACGTGCACAAGCTGTGTGCGGAGCACACAAAAGGCAGGTTTATTAATTCACTTATGCCTGAGCAAGATGGTAGCTGCAGAGTGGGAGGCGAGTTATCACCAGGGCTCCGCTGGCCACTGTCTCAGTTCTCTTCACAAAGTTTTCCTCACCAATCTTTCCTCCGGCACCTGCCCACTCTGCTGCCGCCTCTACCCAGAGATCAAGGAAGGTGGCTGCCATTCCAAATTTTTGTGTTGGTCCTTTAAATGTCCTTTGCATCACCAGCCACCTGTCTCTGGCAGAAAGTGCCCCTAAGCTTTTCAGGGTTGCGTTTTGCCTGTGTGTTTTCCTGGTTTCAGCTGCTGTAGTCTAGGGGTCCATGTTTATGATCCAGACCCTATCCTTCTCCGGGGGGTCCAACTGGTCGTTTCACTGTCCCTCTGTTGCTGGTGCCTGTGGGAGCCCAGCCCACCCTCTCGAGCCTCCGCCACACTTCTCACTCATTTGGATGTGTGAAAGTTGATTCCATTCTCTGTCCACAGCTCCAGGGTTCCTCTCCCTCTATTGTTCCATTGTTTTACAGGTGATTTCTCCACTATTTAGTCACAATTCCAGTTTGGTCTTAGGAGGAGGTCAGCATGACTCCCATTGTCTCCTCCGCCATCTTTCCAAATCACTCTATTTATTTTTTTAGAGAGAGGGTAAGGGATGGAGGAGGAGGAGAGAAATATCATGTGTGGTTACCTCTTGCACACTCCTCGCTGGGGACCTGGTCTGCAACCCAGGCATGAGCCCCGACCAGGAACACAACTGGCAACTCAACTAGCAACCCCTTGGCTAGCAGGCCAGCACCCAATCCACTGAGCCACACCAGCCAGGACTGGAGCTATCCTTCTTTATTAAGATTTTTATTTATGTTTAGAGAGAGAGAAAGGGAGGGAGAAAAAGAGAGAGAAACATCAATGTGTGGTTGCCTCTGATGTGCCCCGTACTGGGGACCTGGCCTGCAACCCAGGTATATGCCCTAAGTGGGAATCAAACCAGCAACCACCCTTTGGTTCACAGGCTGGTGCTCAATCCACTGAGCTATACCAGCCAAGGCTGGAAGTATCTTCTAAAATTACTTCCTGCTAAATAGTGCAGGTAGTCCTAAGCCGAGGAAGAATAAAAATTTCTTGCTGCTACGTCAAGAGACTTAATAAGGACCAGCCTTTGACAGTCCAGTGGTGGTTTGAGGGAGGACTGGTTGGAAACCTGTGCATGACCACAAGCTTCATGTGAAACTGTTTCAACCCTGAGGATACAAACTTGACAAGTAGGTTAGAAGACATGGTCCAAAGATAAACAGAGACCAAGACAAATAGTGGGCCAAGGAAAGGCAGAAACCAAATGAGGGTAGGAAGGGCACTTTTAATATTATCCCAGGTAATGTTAGGATCTGTTGCCTTATTGTACCTACGAGGCTTATTCATATATCTTTTGGATAGTGGTCTCAACCTTATCTAAGTTAGTGATACAGATGCAGCATCTCTCATTAATGATAGTGCTGACTCCACCCTGTTTGGCTAGAAGATAGTTAAGAGCTAGCCTGTAATCTACAACTTCATTAGCCAAAGAGTCAAGTGACCCTTGAATCCCTTGTAAGGTTTCTCCTGTATTGGTGGCAAGATCTTCTAGCAGGGGTGTCCGGTCTATGGCCTGCAGGCTGCATGCAGCCCAGGGTGGCTATGAATGTGACCCAACACAAAATCTTCAATTTGCTTAAAACCTTTTGTTTTTTGGCTCATGTGTTTTCGTTAGTCTGTGTATTTAATGTGTGGCCCAAGACAACCCTTCTTCTTCCAGTGTGGTTCAGAGACACCAAAAGGTTGGACATCTCTGGGGCCTGAGTGAGGTTTCTGAGCATGACCTCATCGTAGGCATATCCTGCCCATGGAACAGCCAGTCCTATGGCTGCCCCAGTACCTACCAGGAGTAGTCCCAGTGCCCTCTCACTTTGGGACAGTTGAGTTATATTAACAAGTATTGTCAGTGAAAGTAAGCTGGGCTAAGGCCCATTCACCCATAGTTAGATGATTTGAAATGCAACTAGAAGGTGATTCTGAGGTCTGCCCTCACACCTTTCTGGGGGAGGGAGAGTACATTTTGGTTTAAGGAATGTAAATCCAAAAGAAGCACAAAGCCCTTAGTGATAACAGCCTTGCTACACATTAAGTTATCCTTAGTGAGGCTCCTCCTTTTTAAAAGAAAAATTTTTATCCTCACCAAGGACACTTTTTTCATTGCTTTTAGAGAGGAAGGGATAGAGGGAGAGAGAGAAACACTGATGTAAGAGAGAAACATAGATTGGTTGCCTCCTATATGTGCTCAGACCCAGGATCGTATGAGCCCAGACTGGGGATCAAACCTACAACCTAGGTATGTGCCCTCACTGGGAATCAAAGCTGCAGCCCTTCCGGTATGGGACAATGCTCCAACCAACTGAATCACACCAGCCAAGGTGAGGTTCTTACTTTTTGAAGAGGAATCTGAGATCCTTGACTGGCTCACAGGAATACAGGGGTTCCCCTTCCTCAGTATCTTCCTACATTTCTTTAGTGGTCTCCAGATCTGACTTGTATTGCCAGGGTACAGTCCCACCAACCAGGTAGTCTGTTGTGATGATTTTCCTAAAGCCTACATTATGTCTTCTAGCTATAGTCTGTAATTACAAGGCTCAAAAAAAAAGTTTTAGTTCTCAATAATTCCAAGACAAATAATGGGAGGAAAAAAACACACTAGTTTAGAAGGATGCAGCCAAACACTTTCATTAGAAAAATTCAGGATCCACTCTAGTCCACATGTATAAAAATAAATAAAAACTTTAAAGATAATTATCCAGACAAGAATCTAGTATCTACAATTATGTATTATGATTTCTACTGAAACAATTTTTTCACTCCAAAATGACCCTCATTTTACCAAAGATAGCCAAAATTAATTCAATGTATAAGACTACTTGAAATAAATTTGGCCCCTTATTTGCAAAAGTAGGATAAGTAATTTACCATATACTTTTCTTTTAAATCTGCTTTGCAGGAATCTCTTAAGGAATGTCCAGGTTAAACACTAATTAGCCTCTCAGGAGGAACCAAACATAGTTGCCATCAGCATTTGCCTGCAATACCTATCCATTTGGGTGAATTCCTCTAGTTCTAGAGGTTTCCTAAATTGTCTTGAGGTTCTTCCTTTGCCATCTCCCAGAAAAGCAACCTTCCTTCTTTACCTGGACAGACCACTGTGAACCAAGTAAGTAAGGTACCAGGCCGTTTCTTCAAGGGGCTTTTATTGGATTCCAAAGTCCATCTTAATTGCTTAAAACTTTGTGGTGACATCTGGAGTCTAAATGTATGTCTCTCTCAAACATGACATTCCAGTCAGTCTTGATAATAAACCAATTTCCAATTGCATCCTGTTATAAAAAGGACATTTTCTTCTTTTTTTTATTTTTTTAAATTTATTTACTTTTTAAATACATTTGTCTCTGCCTCCCCCCCACCACTTTCCCTTGCCCCCTCCCTCCTTCCCTCCCTCAGCTCTTCCCCTTTGGTTTTGTCCATGAGTCCTTGCTATATGTTCCTTGACTTTCCCCTTCCCTTCCCTTTCCCTGCCCCCGCCTTCCCTCTTGTCTCTGTTGATTTCTTTTCCTTTCAGTGTTGCTGGTCATATTTTCCTTGCATCTTTGCATTGTTGGTTAGGTTCCGCTTATAGGTGAGATCATATGGTATTTCTCTTTCGCCCCCTGGCTTATTTCGCTTAGCATGATGCTCTCCAGTTCCATCCATGCTGTCGCGAAGTTTAGTAGTTCTTTTTTTCTTTCTTCTGTGTAGTATTCCATTGTGTATATGTATCGTCATTTTTTGATGCAATCATCTACTGATGGGCATTTAGGTTGCTTCCAACACTTGGCTATTGTAAATTGTGCTGCTATGAATATTGGGGTGCATAGGTTCTTTTGTATTGGCGTTTTGGTGTTCTCAGGGTATAGTCCCAGCAGGGGAATCACTGGATCAAAAGGCAGTTCCATTTTCAGATTTCTGAGGAAATTCCACACTGCTTTCCATAGTGGCTGCACCAGTCTGCATTCCCACCAACAGTGTACTAGGGTTCCCTTTTCTCCACAGCCTCGCCAGCAACTGCTGTTTGTTGATATGTTTATGATGGTCATTCTGACCGATGTGAGGTGGTACCTCATGGAGGTTTTGATCTGCATTTCTCTGATGGCTAGTGATGCTGAGCATCCTTTCAAATGCCTGTGGGCCCTCTGTATCTCCTCCTTAGAAAAGCATCTGCCCAGGTCCTTTGCCCATTTTTTGATTGGATCGCTTGTCTTCTTGGAGTGGAGTCCAGTGAGTTCTTTATATATCATGGAGATCAAACCTCTATCTGATGTATCATTAGCAAATATATTTTCCCATACGGTTGGCTACCTTTTCATTTTGCTGATGTTTCTTTAGCCATGCAGAAACTTCTAATTTTGATGAGGTACCACTTGTTTATTCTTTCCTTTATGTCTTTTGCTTTAGGAGGCATATCAGTGAAAAAATTGCTGCGTGGGATATCTGAGAGTTTCCTGCCAATGTTCTCCTCTAGGACTTTGATGGTGTTGCGACTTATGTTGAAGTCTTTTATCCATCTTGAGTTTATTTTTGTGTATGGTGTAAGCTGATGATCCAATTTCAATTTTTTGCATGTAGCCGTCCAGCTCTCCCAACACCATTTGTTGAAGAGGCTATTATTGCTCCATTTTATGCTTCTGCCCCCTTTGTCAAATATTAGATGTCCATAGATACCTGGGCTTATCTCTGGGCTTTCTATTCTGTTTCACTGGTCTATGGGTCTGTTCTTGTGCCAGTACCAGATGGTTTTGAGTATGGTGGCTTTGATATCCGGTATTGTGATCCCTCCTACTTTGTGTTTCTTTCTCAAAATTGCTGATGCTATTCAGGGTCGTTTATGGTTCCATATAAATTTTTGAAATGTCTGTTCTATTTCTGTGAAATACGTCATTGGTATCTTAATAGGGATTGCGTTGAATCTATAAATTGCTTTGGGTAGTATGGACATTTTGAGGATATTAATTCTTCCAATCCATGAGCACGGTATATGCTTCCATTTATTTGTGTCTTCCTTAATTTCTTTCTTCAATGTTGTATAGTTTTCTGCATACAGGTCTTTTGTGTCTTTGGTTAAATTTATGCCTAGGTACTTTATTTTTTTTCTTGCTGTATCGAATGGTATTTTTTTTTCTGATTTCTTCTTCTTCTATTGCATTGCTGGTGTACAAAAATGCCTTTGATTTCTTAATGTTGACTTTGTATCCTGCTGTTTTGCCAAATTCACTTATTAGGTTGAGGAGTTTTTTGGTAGAGTCTACAGGGTTCTCTATGTACACTATCATGTCATCTGCAAACAATGATAGTTTTACTTCCTCCTTTCCTATTTGGATGCCTTTTATCTCTTTCTCTTGTCTGAACACTGTTGCTAGGACTTCCAATACGATGTTGAAAAGAAGCGGTGAGAGCGGACATCCTTGTCGTGTTTTCGATCTTAGTGGGAAAGCTTTCAGTTTTTGCCCGTTTAGTATGATATTAGCTGTAGGTTTTTCATATATGGCCTTTATTATGTTGAGGAATGCCCCATTTATTCCCATTTTGCTGAGTGTTTGGATCATAAATTGGTGCTGTACCTTATCAAATGCTTTTTCTGCATCTATCGAAATGATCATGTGGTTTTTGTCTTTTCTTTTATTTATGTGATGTATCACGTTTACTGATTTCTGTATATTGAACCATCCCTGCATCCCTGGGATGAATCCCACTTAATCGTAGTGGATAATCTTTTTAATGTATTGCTGGATGCGGTTTGCCAAAATTTTGTTCAGGATTTTAGCATCTATGTTCATCAGCGAAATTGGCCTGTAGTTTTCTTTCTTTGTAGAGTCTTTATCTGGTTTTGGGATCAGGGTGATGCTGGCCTCATAGAAGGAGTCTGGGAGTCTTCCCTCCTCTTGGATTTTTTGGAATAGTCTGAGACGGACAGGGGTTATCTCTTCCTTAAATGTTTTGTAAAATTCTCTTGGGAAACCGTCCGGCCATGGGCTTTTGTGTGCCGGGAGTTTCTTGATTACTGCTTCAATTTCCCCAGCTGTTATAGGTCTGTTCAAGCTTTCTGTTTCTTCCTCCTTCAGTGTTGGAAGATTATACTTTTCTAAAAATTTGTCCATTTCATCAAGATTTTCAAATTTCTTGGCATATAATTGTTCATAATAGTTTCTGATGATCCTTTGTATTTCTGTGGTATCAGTTGTTATTTCTCCTCTTTCATTTCTGATATTATTAATTTGAGTCCTCTCCCTTTTTTTCTTGATGAGTGAGCTTAAGGCTTGTCAATTTTATTTATCTTTTCAAAGAACCAGCTTCTGGATTGGTTGATCCTCTGAATTGTTCTTTTTGTCTCTATGTCATTCAGTTCTGCTCTAATCTTGACTATTTCCTTCCTTCTACTTGCTCTGGGATTTATTTGTTGTTGTTTCTCCAGTTCTTGAAGTTGTAGTGTTAGGTCTTTTAGTTGAAATGTTTCTATCTTTTTTAGGTAAGCCTGTATAGCTATGAACTTCCCTCTCAGGACGGCCTTTGCTGTGTCCCATAGGTTTTGGACTGTTGTCTGTTCATTTTCATTTGTTTCCAGAAATTTTTTGATTTCTTCTCTTATCTCATTATTGACCCATTCATTGTTTAATAGTGTACTGTTCAGTCTCCATGAGTTTCCAAGTTTTTGAACTTTCTCTTTGAGTTTGATTTCGAGTTTCAAGGCCTTGTGGTCTGAGAAAAAGTTAGGTATTATTTCAATTTTCCTGAATTTGCTGAGGCTTGCTTTGTGTCCTATCAGGTTGTCTATCTTTGAAAAACTGCCATGAGCATTTGAAAAGAATGTGTATTTTGCTTCTTTGGGATGTAATTTTCTATATATGTCAGTTAAGTCTCTTTGATTCAGTGTGTCATTCAGCGCCACAATATGTTCATTAATGTTTTGTTTGTAAGATCTGTCCATTTTTGACAGTGGAGTGTTGAAATCCCCTACTATCAGTGTGTTGCTGTCTATATCCTTTTTGAAGTCATCCAACAATTTCCTTATATACTTGGGGGCTCCTATATTGGGAGAATATAAGTTTACAATGTTGATGTCTTCTTGATAGATTCTTCCTTTAAGTATGATAAAGTGCCCCTCTGGGTCTTTCTTTATGGCCTTTGTTTTGAAATCTACTTTGTCTGATTCAAGTACGGCAACGCCAGCCTTTTTCTCTTGCCCATTTGCTTGGAATATTATTTTCTATCCCTTTACTTTCAATCTGTGTAGGTCTCTTGCTCTGAGGTGGGTCTCTTGTAGGCAGCATATGTGTGGGTCATGTTTTCTTATCCATTCAGCTACCCTGTGTCTTTTGATTGGGGCATTTAGTCCATTCACATTGAGAGATATTACTGATAGAAACTTACTCATCTTTTCTCTTTGTCCCTGTGTTCCTCTCTGTCTCATTCTTTTCCTTCATCTGCTTAAACCAGTCCCCTTAGCATATCTTGGAGGGCTGGTTTGGTAGAGATGTATTCTTTTAGCCTTCTCTTTTCGGGGGGACTCCGTATTTCTCCTTCTATTTTAATGGAGAGCCTAGCTGGGTAGAGCAGCCTTGGCTGTAGGCCCTTGCTTTTCATTGGTTGGAATATTTGCTGCCATTCCCTTCTGGCTTGTAGTGTTTCTCTTGAGAAGTCAGCTCCTAGGCGTATCGGGGCCCCCTTGTATGTTACTTTTTCCTTCTCCCTTGCTGCCTTCAGGATTCTCTCTTTGTCTTTGATAGTTGCCATTTTAATGATGATGTGTCTTGGAGTGGACCTCCTTGAGTCCCTCTTGAGTGGGGTCCGCTGTGCCTCCTGGATCCATGAGAGCCTTTCTCTCCTCAAATTAGGGAAATTTTCCATCATTACTTTTTCGAGGAGGTTCTCTATTCCTTGCTCCTCTTCTTCTCCTTATGGTATCCCTATTATACAGATATTATTGCGTTTCAGGTTGTCCTGCATTTCCCTAAATGCCTCTTCATTCTTTTTGAGTGTTTTTTTCCATTTCTTGTTCTTTCTGGGAGCTTTTTTCTACCTTGTCCTCCATCTGACTGATTCGATCCTAGGCTTCATCCAGCCTGCTTTGGATTCCTTCTACTATGTTCTTCAATTCTGAAATGGTATTCTTCATATCCTGTTGTGTCTTCTTGATAGTTTCTATGTCCTTTTCCAGGCTGATATAGTTTGCTGTAAGATCCTGATAGTTTCTCTGCAGTTTCTCATAGTTTTCATTTAGCTGGCTGAGCTCATTGAGTTTCCTTAGAACCATTGTTTTGAATTCCATATCTGATAGTTCCCTTGCCTCTATTTCATTGAGCTCTCTCTGTGGGGAGTCCCCTTTTCCACTCATTTGAGGGGAACTTCTTTTTCTTCCCATTTTTGTGAGAGTCTGTTAAGTATTTTTGTCCTTAACTTTTCTTTCTGGGCTTCCTTCTGATGATATCAGTTGTTCACCCTATAGGGCCTTGGGTTGTTTTTGAGCCTTTCAGGAGTCTAATGCCTGTGTCTGGCTCCTGCTTGGAGCAGCTCTGTGACCCCTTCCGTCAGGTCTGGGTTATTTTTTGGGATCTCTCTGCGCTCTCACGCAGGCTCCTTGAGCGCGTTCCCAGCGCGGCAGGGTCCCCCACCTGCCTGGGCTCACATGTGCTTGCCCCAGACCAGGGGCCTTATTCGCGACCTCGCGTACTCACCTGGCCCCCCTTGGCACGCGAGCTTCGTGGCACTGGTCAGTTTAGGGTCTTCTATTGTGTATTTTCCCTCCTTTTGGCTCTTTGGGTGCGTTCCTTGCCCTCGCCAAATGGGGACTACGGAAATGCGAGGAAATCAGCTCTAGGACTCTCCGGTTATTCCTGTTTCTGGTCTCTCCTCCAGGGACTCTGGGCAGCTCTAATAATTTTGTGGGCTGCTCTGCAATCGCGGCGGGCAGGTCAATTTACGCCTGCCCTTGCTGCTCTGCGCACTCTCTCGCAGGCCTTTTGGGTGCCAGTCTTTGTGAGGCCTTGCCGGCCGGTGCAAGCATTCACCAGCCTGTGTGGGTCACACACACACTCGCCAACCCTCGCCGGTTACTGGGCGCAAGTTTGCGCGCCTGCTCTGGGTGTTTTGGGGGTGTCTGTGTGTGCTTTTCAGCTTTTGGCTCTTGGGAGGTGTGGCCTCTTCCTGCGCAATGGAGACTACGGCAAGGAGAAGGAGTCGGGCCTCCCCAGTTCCTCCTCCCGTTCTTTCCCCAATGCCTCTGTTTCTAGTCTCCCCTCAGGGGCCTCTGGGCAGTTCTGTGACCCCTTCTACCAAGGATCCGCCCCCTGTGCGGACTGCGTTTCAATCGCAGGCAGTCTGGTTCATGCGCGCCCTGCTTCTGCCTCTTTGGGGTCACGCCTTTC
Source organism: Pteronotus mesoamericanus (assembly GCF_021234165.1). Lineage (NCBI taxonomy): Eukaryota > Metazoa > Chordata > Mammalia > Chiroptera > Mormoopidae > Pteronotus > Pteronotus mesoamericanus. The sequence goes on along the minus strand of NW_026555322.1, from coordinate 120,418 downwards.
CAGCCCACAATGGAAACTACCGAACCGGGAGGGAGTCGGGACTCCCCGATTCCTCCACTCGTTCTTTCCCCAACGCCTCTGTCTCCAGTCTCTCCTCAAGGCTCTCCCAGCCAGTCTGCACTCAGCCCCCCAGCTCACTGGCGTACAAGCTGTGTGAGGAGCGCACAAAAGGCCGGTTAATTGATTCCCTTATGCCTGAGTGAGATGGTAGCTGCAGAGTGGGAGGCGTGCCATCACCAGGGCTCAACCAGCCGCCGTGTCAGTTCTCTTCACAAAGTTTTCCTCACCAGTCTTTTCCCAGGCACCAGCCCACCCTGCTGCCGCCTGTACCCAGCGATCAAGGAGGGTGTCTGCCGCTGCAACTTTTGCTTTTGCCCTTTAAATGTCTTTTTGCATCAGCAGCCACCTGTCTCTGGCAGAGAGCGCCCCTAAGCTTTTTGGGGTTGCGTTTTGTCTGTATTTTCTTGGCTTTAGCTGCTGTAGTTTAGGGGTTCCTGTTTATGATTCAGACCCCGTTCTTCTCGGGGAAAGCTAACTGGCCGTTTCAATGTCCCTCTGGTGCCAGTGCCTGTGGGCACCCAGCCCACCCTCTCGAGCCTCCACCACAATTCTCACACGTTGGGTTGTGTGAGAGTAGAATCCACTGTCCGCGGCACCAAGGCTCCTCTCCCACTATCGCTCCACTGCTTTCCAGGTGATTACTCCATTATTTAGTTGCAATTCCAATTTGGTTTTGGGAGGAGGTCAGCGTGACTCCCATTCACTCCTCCGCCATCTTCTCTCCCCTACATTATTTTCTTCAACTAACCAACACATATCTATTCTTGCAGAGCCAGGTTGAATCTCATGCCTCCTGTAGGAAGCTTTCCCTGATTTCTCTAGCCTACCACTTACTGGTTCATTCAACAAATGCTTGTTTCCCCATTCTTAATATTGTTCTCTCCCAAATTCCTTCTAAAGGAAAGGTCCAAGTCCGACAAACTTTCTGGGGAATACAGTGAACAGTAAAGGTGAGCTGGTGGTCCATCTCTGGAGAAGACATTTAGCTCAAATATATCTCCAAGTTTTCAGAGGTCTATGAGCATAGAAAGAGACAGCTTTTTAGAGGCAAAACCATCATCTCCCTGGCTGCCGATATTTGTCACCCACTGGCCTACTCATGATTACATCCCAACCTCAGCTCCAGGACTGTCTTTTTTTTAATTAATGTATTTATTTTTAGAGAGGAGAAGGGAGGGAGGAAGAGGAGAGAAATATCAATGTGTGGTTGCCTCTCGAGTGCTCACCTACTAGTGACCTGGCCCTCAACCCAGGCATGTGCCCTGACTGGAAACCAAACCAGCAACTGTTTGGTTCACAGGCCAGCACTCAGTACACTGAGCCATACCAGCCAGGGCTCCAGGACTGGTTTTTAGAGTGAAGACACAGGAAGAGTCCATCTTCAGAATTTTCATTAGTCCAAATCCTGACCACTTCTAAGAAGTTCTGACCCAAATATCCACACATCAAGGTTGTTATTTTATATAGAAATCTCATTGCACCCTAAACAAAATAAAAATCTGAGTAGGGGCTTTCAGAATGGCACAGTAAGAACCTCTGAAGATCTATTCCTCCCAAACAGCAATGAGAACACAGGAAAAAAAGTGTTACAAGCAACTTGTTCAGCACTCTGGAAAGGATCCAAAAGCTTGCATCAATCCGAGGAGTATGTATTAAAAAAAAAGACAAAAAACTACTGAATCTTGCTAAGAACACAGATCTTTGGGGCCTTCTAACTTGCCCTATTCCCATCCTCCTCTCCCCTGCTCAGTAGTGGTCTTGAAAAAGAGCATCCTCGTACCCATGGTAAACTATGAAAACCAGCGGCCCAGCAGTTACTGGAGGGATCAGAACAGCTTGGAATTCCTCAAAAACTCCTATTCTCAGGGCATTGTTACTATATGATCTGTCAGCTCCCCGAAATTTGTTTTCAGTAAAAAAAAATAAAACAACCAGAGTGTCTGGAGAATGCTCGCTCGCAGTGGGGTGATGACGGGAGCTCCACGCTGGAGCCGGCATAAGGTAGCAGTGAGAGCAGGCTCCTTGAGTTTCCCTATGCTGCCCAAGGATGACAAGAAGGATGCTGGAAAATGGCCAAGAAAAAGACCCAGTGAACAAATCTGGGGAAAAGGCCAAATGAAGAAGTGGTCCAAAGGCAAAGTTTGGGACAAGCTCAATAGTCTAGTCTTGTTTGACAAAGCAATGTATGATAAATTCCGTAAGGAAGTTCCCAAATACAAGCTTATAACCCCAGCTGTTGTCTCTGAGTGACTGAAAATCCATAGTTCCTTGGACAGGGCAGCCCTTCGGTGGCTCCTTAGTAAAGGACTTATTAAACTAGTTTCAAAGCACAGAGTTCAAGTAATTTATACCAGAAACACCAGGGGTGAGGATGCCCCAGTTGTTGGTAAAGATGCATGAACAGGTCCCACCAGATGTACATTTTGAAAAATGAAACTTTATTAAATAAAAAAATATATATATATATTTTATTGATTGTACTAAAAAAATTAAAACCAAAATAAAACTCCTGAAAACACTTTCCTAGGTAAAATTCCTTAATTTCCTCAGGTTTTTCCCATGCTTTGCTTCTCTAAGGCCTATTTGTTACACACACGAAGGACATACATGTTTCCCCTCCAGGCTTCAGATAGTGCATATACACAAGGGTCTGTTTTAATCATTTTAACAACAATAATAACAATAACAGTAAGATATAATAATACCTAGCATTGAAACAACACTTACTGTTTACCAGGCACCACCCTAGATGTTTCACCTACATTAACTCTGCAGATCCCCATAACAACCCTCTATTTTACAGATGAGGAAATTGAGGTACAGAGACCTTAAACAACTTTCTCAGGGTCATTGAAGCCTCTAGAGTGTGTAGCCCATATCCCGACACAGGCAGTTTTGCTCCAGAGTCTGTGCTCTTGATCTGGGCAAGCCCCCTTAACACCTCAGGTGGAGGAGTTCTTATAAACCATGTGGCTTAGGACTAGACTGAGGCTAAAGAGGCTTTCCTACTCTCATTCCCTCTGCCCCAGGTTTAAAATCTTAAAGACTGTATCTTCAGGCACCACAGACAACAGAGGGGCTAATTTTCCTGTACAGGCATACCTCGAAGATATTCTGGGTTTGGTTCCAAACCATTACCATAAAGTGAGTAGTAATGTTTTTGCCTGCAGTTTATAAAAAATGCAACACCTGTGAAGCACAATAAAATGAAGCATAAGAAAATGACATATGCCTGTATACATTTATTCAAATCAGTTTGGCCCAGAGATGGCAGTCAGGAAGAAGAAAGATTGGAGTAGAGCTAAAGAAAGGCTATCTTCTTCACAACCCAATAAGTAAAAGCAAGGGGGAAAAAAGACTACCATGCTAAGGGAGAGAGAATTCAGATAGGTGGGCAGGGAATTCCCCTAGTGAAGCTTGAAGTAGGAGTTACCAGGATGATCATCACAGGCCAATGAGTACAGAAGCTAAAAGCTATGTGGTCTTTTCCATCCTAATATTTGTTTTCAGCCATACCCAGAGCCTCCATTACCTGGGGTCAACTCCACCAAGACAGGAGGGCCTCCTGGGCAAACTTAGACCCCAGCCACAGTGTTCTATGTAATGCCTGAGAGCAAGGCCACTAAAGGGCAGCTGTTGTAATGAACTGTGCTTTAATGAAACACTTTACCAAGTTTTTACATAAAATGAGCACATTTTGTGTCCAGGACATCACATTTTTCTTTTATCCGAATACTAATGCAAGAGTTCAGTAGGAGCTTGTGGGGCACTCGGTCCTGCAGAGTCCTATGATTCACCGCAGATGAAATAACGAGTCGTTCCAGACACCGACTGTCTGTCAAGGAAAGGAGACAGCGATTCACTCTAGTGGGGAATGCCCCGAGCCCCTGTGCTCAATGGCTTTTATTGAGAGGGTTACAGGTGGGGGACAGGCAGCAGGAATGTTTAGGTAATCTAATTGCATCAGCAACTTAAGCTTACAGAGAACAGATGTTCTTTAAAGATGACAATGGCAGGAACACATCGAACTGCTTCAGGTCCAAGTTGAGCAAATATGGCGCCAGGTGGGATTTGGGTCAGGGTCCAGGAGTTTTATAAATTTCTTTCTCAGCCTTGAGCTGGTTATCTGGAATAAGATTAACAGAGCTTGAGGGAGAAACAAAGCATGGTTCAAGGAGTGTAATTTACTTCTAAGTATGATTTCCCCCAGGGGGCCCTTGGAGTCGTTATCGGGTCTTGACTGCCTCTGGCTCTATCAGTGTTCTGGCCAAAACTTACGGGTCGTTTCCCAGGCCCCAGCTTGTGTGGGGCTACAGTTCCCAATACCACTCGAAGCATTCCCCTACAAGAGCTGTCTCACAGTCCTCAGGACTACCAAGGAAAGAAAAGTGGTACAAGAGAGTAGTGAAAAAATACAAGCACAGAAAGTGAGGGTCTGCTGACTTTCTACTTTCATGTATGCAATGCATGAAATAAGAACTTATGATAAGAAAACAATATCCACACCCCTAAAGGTTGTTATACATGAATGCCTATTTACACACATTACTTATTCCAATAAATATTTATTGAGTACCTAGCATGTGCCAGACACTGTTCCAGGCACTAGGGATACATCAGTGAACTAAACAGATAAAATGTTTTGTCCTCATAAAGCATACTACTTTCACCTGCTCTTCCTCTCCTTTTTTTCTTTTATCTAATAGAAAACATCAAATTGTGAATAAGGAGACTGTGTTCGGTCCTAGCTCTGCCACTAATTACATGTGTGATCTTCACTAGCATCTCCAGGCTCAGGAGCCCTCTCTGCAGATCCTGAAGAACAAAACAGCCATTTTGGAGCTATGGGTAACCCCTGTCATCTGATGGATCATTGGCATCAATTCAATGGCAACAGGGATCCCCAATGCGGGGTACAGTAAAGGAAACTTTATTGAGTGCAAACAGCTCAATGGTGATACAGCATGGCTGCAGAGCAGCTTAAGTGTGATGCAGCATGGTTGCAAAAACAGCATAGCTGTGAGGTGGCCCTCTGGCCAGGCCCCTCTTCAGCTAGGAAGCTCAGCGCTGCTCTGCTCCATTCTGCTGATCTGCCTCTCTGCTCCTGCCCTGCCAATTCAATGCCAACAGGAACTCCCAATTTGGGGTGAAGTGAAGAAGGAAACTTTATTTAGTGTAAACAGCTCAATGGTGATACAGCTGTGAAGACAGTACAGCTGTGGAACAGCTCAACTGTGATCCAGAATGGCTGTCAAAACAGCATGGCCATGGAACAGTTCAAATGTGGCAGAGCATAGTTATACAAACAGAATGGCTGTGAGGTAGCTCTTGGGCCAGGCATCTCTCCAGTTAGACAGAACTGCTGTTCTCCTTTTTGGCCTGCTCTGGTGAGACAGCTTCAGCGTTTCATTCGACTCAGCCGAGGAAATGCTTCCTTCTTTGGTAGAATAGAAAAACGTGCTCCCAGAGCCAGAGGGGAGCTGGTTTATATAAACAGAAGTCCCCGTCCCTGGTCCCTGATTAGTCTGTCTCTATGCAAAGGATAACTATAAACCCACACACTTTGACTGGTCCAAAAGGCACTGTCCTGATTGGTCAGATTGGAACTGCTCTGGTCAGTGAAGAAGGTGATGGGGGATATAGCTGTGCTGCTCTGATTGGACAGAGAAAGCCTCAGTCCTATTGGTTTACATAGGATTCCAAGGACTCCTTTCAAAGGGCTGGCTCAGATGGCAGAAACAGTGCAGGCAGGTAGTTCAGTGTAGGCTTCTCTGCCAAGTGCAGTTTGAGTGAGAGGCCCCTGTGTAGGAATGGCCACTAGGCTGTTTTTTAAAATTTGAGTCCAGTTAGCCACCAGGAGCCCTTCTTACTAGGTATCTTCTTTCTCAGTGTGAACCCCCCAAATTAATCTAATACAGACTGTTTTCCAGGGGCACAGAGGCCAGAGAACTGTAATAAAAAAAATGAAGGTGACAGAAAAGAGAAACAGGGAAAGATGAAGAGGAGAACAGGAGACCTAAAAGGTTCCCAAACAAGTAGTGTTGACTGTAGGCTTTGAGTGTTGGATAAGATTTGGGTACATGTGAATGGACAGGAATGCTTTTCAAGGTAAAGTATACAGATGGAATAAGCAGATGCACTAGCAGGAGAGGGATGATCAAGGCTCCTAGAGAGAAGAAAAGTGTAGTTCTGTTTAGCTAGAACACACCGTAAGAACCAAACACTAATTCACATGAATTTTTTAAATGAAACAAGAAATGGAGACATTTTCTACTTGGCCCATAACCACAAGGTCAGTTGGTGGTTATACTGAACATTTATAACCAATATCTTTGACTGCTTACTGATTACACAATTCCAAAAGGACTTGTGTTCTGACTTATAGATAGAATAAGTTACGTGGCAAGAGCTATTTGTGTATGTAAAATACATATAGACATATATGGAAGCTTTAAAAGTGAACCAGATTCTGCCAGATTAAAAGAATGAAACTCCTATTTCCAACATGTCATTGAAAATAACATTATTTTTTTTCCAACCACATACAAAGAGATAGAGGAGAGCAAACATCTCTAACTCTCCGGTTACTAAGTACTGTTACCAAGGAAGATTGAAGGGCTAATAGGCTTCACAGACAGTTTCAAAACTAACACCATCAGTGTCTTATGTAAACACCTCAAATAAGCTATACTGAGGCAGGTCTTCATACAACCACAGCAACATAGAAATTTTTTTTTTTTTTATAAATAACTCAAGATAATTGACTGAAAGTGATTAGCAGGATTTCCTCAAAGGATTGTTACCATAGACAACTATAACATTAAATCTTACTATTCACTGACTAATTTGCCAGTGTTAATATGACTACTTTTTCCTTAGAAAATAAAACCCACACTCCTGTTAATTTTAATCAAGATGTTCAGTTAAAGGAATAATTGAATAGTTCAAGATCTTGTTTTAAAAGAAAGTGCAATTACCTGTAGAAGTTTCATTTAGCATACTGGGTGACTTCTCTTTCCACTCTTCCTCTTCTGTCCACTTCTGTCTACATCAGTGCGTCTGGGACCAAAGGGCCCAGCAGCAGCAAAGCTAAATGCTTTGTCATTAGACTGTTTTTCCTCTACCAACTATTTGCCTTTCTTATTCTTTTTACTCCAATTCTTTGGTGTTAACCAATCTTTCTACCTCTGTTTGGGTTACTACTGCTTTGTGATAAACTAGTCCAAAACTCAGTGGCATAAAACAATCATTTTACTTTGCTCTCAGATTCTGTGCTTCAGGAACTCAGACAGGGTACAGCAGGGATGGCTCCTGTCTGTCTGCTGCATGATGTCTGGGGCCTCAGCAGAGAAGACTGAACAGCCAGGGCCTTTAATCATCTAGAAGTATCTTCATTGACATGTCTCCTGGTTGATGTTGGCTATTGGCTGGAACCTCAGCTGGGGCTGCTGCCCAGAGGACCTATGGGTGGCCTCACCTTGGGCGTGGGATTTCTCAAAGAATGGCAGCCTCAGGGTAGTCATACTTCTTACATGGCAGCTCATGACTTCAAAGGTCAGTGTCCCTGAGGATAAGGCAGAAGCTGCACTGCTTCTTAAGGTCTAGCCTCAGCAGTCAGAGTCTCATTTCTTCCTGTCCTATTGGTTAATACAACCAAAGTCTGCCCAAATTCAAAGCAGGGGACATCAACCCTACTTCTCAATGGAAGGGTGACAAGGTCACATTATAGAAGAGAGTCGGGGATAAAAGATACTGTTGTGGCCATCTTTGAAAAATACAGTCTGCTACATCCTCCCATCTACTTCTCTTGGCTTAAGTATATGAGTACTCTGATTTGATTTTTTTAAAAGGAAAAACAACCTCAGGAGACTACTATTTTTACTGAGGCTCCTAAGTTCTGTTAGAGGGTAACCAGATGCTTTCATCCACATCCAGCCCCCAATCTTTCCTGTTCAGCACAACTAACTTATTTCTCTGCTATATATGGCTCCTGGCAGAAAGGTAATTGAGTCTCTTACAGGCTGCTGGACCCAGCATTGATCACTCTAAGGGAAAAGCAGCCACTGACATATGGAAGATGGCCTAACCCTCACAGTGAGGCCTTGGTGTTCTCCTGACGAACATAAACAATTTCACAGACCATCAACATCAGACAAGTCCAGCATGTGACCACAGTGATCAAGACAAATGCAAGACCACTGCACAATCATCTCTGAAAACACAAAACATAAGCTTTGACCAAACCACCAAAATAACCAAGCAACCTTCTAGCCTGGCTAATATGGACTGCTGCTAGTTTATAAATTAGCCTCCTTCTAGATAAGATTCATTAAAATACTCAATCACAAAATTACCCCTATGTATATTGTTACTTCCTAACAGAATCCAATCCATAGCAAAGCCTCGCTTCTTTAAACCCTCCCCCCAATCATTTAACCCAAGTCTCAATTCTATAATAAATCTTTTGTAACACCTCTGAGATGCCCCCATCAAGTTGCCCATGGTGTGCATTCTCCCTACATGCACTGAGTAATCAACCCTACCTGTAGAAACAGGCATATGCTTGGTGATCTTTGATTAGACGGCACTGACAATTCCTCTAAGGACCTTGAAATTAGAGAACACATTTCTGCTGAGGTCAGTTCCGGTCTCCTGAACTCCAGCTTTTTGTCTGACTTTGTGTTTGGCTCTTTTACAATGTAGTTTTTAAAGACAACTATATGAATTCCTTAGACCTCCAGAAGCTATTAAAATGCCCTATTGTTAAATACATATATCTATATACATACACACAAACACATATACATACATACATATACACATACACATACATATATATGTTAAGATTAGGTCTTCCAGGTTTCGTCATCACCTCATCAAGTGCAGACAGATTACTATGGTAACAGTGGCACTAGCTGCCCTGTTCCCAACATGGTCACAGGACGCAAGGGCAAACCTGGCTGCATGCATACAGATATTTAAGCCTCTGTTGTGGGAAAAGCAATAGGTATGCACCTGGCAAATGGCTCATCAGTTGCAGATACCAGATTCTAGAATATATTTTTGCCTCCTCCTCCCCCTAGTGAGTTCTTCATTTTTCTCTAAACTTGTTTTACAAATAAAAAATGTGACATTAATTACGGCAATTACTCCCTTTCCCTCTTCTTTACAGTTCTCACTCACTTGATGCAAGGACTCTCATCCTCAGAAAAAATATTTCAAATAAAACAATGACCTCTCATAGCTGTGTGGTTAGGTGCCTGGCCTGAAACCCCACTCTAATTCAGGTTAGAGACATATATTGACTTAAAGTTGTTTAGGGAATCAGCTGTCACAAGCAAGAAAGATAGATTGGAAATAATCCTGTCTGAATTTGAATTCCGGAGTGATCATGTGTTTGCTGCTCTGACACATAAGACCAAAAATTCTCTTTAGCATCCATCTGTCTACTCTCATGGTCTGTGAGATACTGAATGTTCAAGTGAGAAAATTAAATCACTCCTGCTTATAAATCACTTTGGATAATTCAAACATAAATTTTATTTCTAAATTGAAAATTGTCCTGTCTGTAATACTAGGCACAGATTAGGTAGAGATGAGGACTGGTACAGAAGGGAGGAATCAGGGCACAAGTATAAGCGATAGGCTCATTAACTTGCAAAACTTAATTAATATTCAAGTGTCAGAGTGTGAATATTGATGGGGTTCAAGTTATGCTATCACAAAATATTAATGTGACATTCTGAATATTCTAAGCTGAAGGAGTTTGAGAAAATGGCAAAAGCGGGAAGGTCACTTTGCCTGCCTGCTCCGTTCTCCCTTAAAACAAGTGATAAAACCCTCATGTGAAAGGTGCCCTCCTTACACCCAGAAAAATGTAGCATCTTTACCTCCGCAGACAAAGGGAAACCTAGAAGAATTCTAACAAACATGCCTTGCTAAGTTTCTTCCAGTTTACTACACTTGCTTCATACTCTTTAACCTCTTCTATTCCTTCTGTGACTGTCTGTCCACTCTTTATCAAACCTAATATACTCAGGTCTGTTTCTTTCTGTCTTTATTTCCTTATGAAGGTTCCTATGTCACGTAAGACATTAAATGCATTTGTTTCTCTTCTGTTAATCTGTCTTTGTCACTTTAATTTTCAGACCCAAGTCTGGGACCCTATGAGGGTCAAGAAAAATGCTTTTCTCCCTTCCAGTGCCCTGATGAGTCCCTTGGAATGTGAATATGACAGATCTTTAGATTTCTGAAACATCTAGGGTACTGGTCATCCTTGTATCTTAATGGCCCTTGCAAAGGCTCATAAGAAACCGAGACCTGTTTGTTTGGACACATGCATGTGTGCGCGCGCGCGCGTGTGTGTGTATGTGTGTGTGTGTGTGTGTGATGTATGTATGCGCATTTGGTTTTGGGGTTTTACTTGTTTTGTAACTGGCTTGGGAAGAGATTGGGAATCCAACACTGACAGGAGTCTAGAATTCTGATTAGTTTGCCCTGGTCTTTTGGGGGCTCTTGGGAGGCTTTGTAGGGTAGGTAGAACTGTGGACTGCCAACCTCCAGGAAACTGTTTAGGCTAATCTGTAAAGTTAAGTTTCAAGTTACACCCTGGCACAGACTTCTGCTTTCCTCTGTGCCCTAAAATGAATAAACTATTTCTTCTGAGGAGGGTGTTTCATTGAGGGTGAAAAAAAACTACTCATCATACCTTCTCAATTCTGACTCCTTACACTAATCTTTCTGTTTCAACCAGATCTTTATAGCTGTTTTCCATTTTTTAACTTCAAATAATTTATTACCAGAAATGAGGAACGCTTTTTTTTTTTTTTTGGTAATAACACAAGTCAGAGTGTGAGTTCCACTATAAACAACTACTACTTGTATATAACTCAGCAAGATATCTGAAAAGAAAACAAGTACTTTGTTTTTTAAACAATTTTATGGTAGGAGGAACTCTGACACCTATGAGTGACAAAAAACTAGGGCAAACCTTCCTTTATTTTTAGTTTGGAAAGACCCATCTTTGCTCATCCATTCAAAATATACAAATGAACAACAAAAACAAAGACATTTTATTTCATATCTACTGTGACTTAATTCAGGCATGTCTAACCTTTAGGACTGTGCCTAGTCTTCCTGAGAGATGTCCCTTCTGGTTTACTAATGTCGGTTCTGTTCTCCAAGTGTGGTCCCAGAACCAGTGGTATCAACATCTCCTAGGAACTTGTTAGACATATAAATCTGGGGGCCTGCCCGCTGAATTAGCAAGTTTTCAGGCTCCATGTACAATGCGAGGCCTTGCTCTAAGATAAGCCTGACCCTTTAGCAGGGGTCCTGTAGGTGTCATTGTGATGGACAAATACTCTCACCAAGAACAAACTAGTTTGGGCCTTAAATGCTACTCCGTTCTCAAGGCAACTGCACCTCAACTAAACAGGGACGGAACGTGCCTGGGAGAAAACTGCACACAGTTTTGCCCTGCTTATTTTATCTTCAAAATAAATGTCAAATCACCCCATCAAAGGCCATCCCAGATCGCACATTGTGGGTTTGGTGAAAACCCCCTGTAGGTTTTCAAAACACTTGATGTATTCTCTCTATTTCCCTGCATTGTAAATTGTCTGTCTCCATGAAATAACAGGCTGTAAGTGTCGAGGATAAAGGCTAAGTTCTTGACTCTATTGCAGTACTCAGCACAGAGCAGATACTCAGTAATTTGTTAAAGGAAATCAGTCAACCCATCAAAACTAGACTCTTAAACCAAAGACCCAATAAAACCGTCCCGTAAAGGTATGATCCATATGTGTTAGTGCCCAGTCAACAACATATTTTCACCCCTCTGATTTTACCCTTCAGTCTTCTGTTCGCTGTGTCCCCCACCCCAAAACAACCAGAAAATTCCCACATCTCAACAACACCTACACAAGTTTCATTCCCCCTTGCGTCACCAACGTCATCAATTCTTGCCGCCAGGTCCGTCGGTCGTCAACTCCCAGAACTCCTCACTCCCTTACTTCCGTTCCCCTCTCCCTGCACGACTGGCGGAAAGACGTTCCTACGAGCTCAGCCCGAAAACTGTGCTACAAACCTCCGCCTCATCTGCTCTCCCATCGGGGGCCAATGGCCCCTGCGTCACATCCTCAAAGAGCACCTGCAGCAGCAGTGACCAGATCCAAGCCTGCCGCCGCACTCACTTAGAGCCCGTCATAATAGAGACGCTCACCGGATGTTTCCCAGGCGCCCACGGGGGTGACGTACAACGGAGCTCCCACAATCCTCTTCGTCTCGGGTCTTCACCCCGTCCCCGCATTAACACCTTCACCTCCGTGCGCAGAGGTCTACCAACCTTACATGCTGAAGATTGCTTGATTCAAAGGTCCAGGTCACTTATCTGTTAAAAGACATGAAAGACCGTGCCTGTCTTCTGAGCCATAACCATCTGTTGACCCTTAATTGGCTTGTAAGTTGACCAATTATTTTAAAATGGGAGCTAACTTAAGTAGATTAACAACAGGGACATTCATAATTATGCCTTTAAGGTTCTAGATCAAACCAAACTCTAAATTTGCAGTTTCTGGCTATTCACCTTAAACCTATGCCCCTTCTACCCTCCAGTTCCTATCTCCGTTTGGTTCTTGTCTGACTGTTTAACTTCATATCTCAATGGATAAGGGCACAGACTTTGTAAACCTGACATTCTCAGTTTGAATCTTTACCACTATCCAACTGTGGAATCTTAAGCAAGTGATTTAAGCATGCTATTCCTTGGCTTCCTCATCTGTAGAATGGGTATAATAGTAGTAACTACTTTCAGTAAAAGTTCACTGACACCAATCTAGTGTCAACAAAAGCCCCAAATCAGGGGTGAGGAAAGAAAATAAACTTTATTCAAAAGAACAGTTTTCAAACTGTGGAAATGAAATCTCTGGCGGAAACCAAAAGTGCACTCCGGGGAGCCAAGAGGAGGCCATCTTTTATAAAATTCCCAACTTGGTTCCTGACTGGTCCGTTCTTATGCAAATGAAGAATCAAGATTTGCACAATCTGATTGGTTGTTATGGAGCCACTATGATTGGTCAGTATAGAGGCAAAAGATGATGTAGGTGCACAGATTCATTTAAACAGGGCAGGTCTCAGTCCTAGTAACTGGAATACTGTCCCAGGAACTCCTTATAAGTGTCAGTTCAGCCAACGTATACACAGTGCAGGAGGATGGCAGCTCAGTCTGTGGTCTTTCCTTGAAATACAGTGTGCTTTTAAAAGTTTGTATGTGAGCCCTACTGGTGTGGCTCAGTGGGTTACACACCAGCCTGCGAACCAAAGGGTCACTGGTTCAATTCCCAGTCAGGGCACGTGCCTGGGTTGTGGGCCAAGTCCCCAGTATAGGGTGCTCAAGAGGCAACCACACATTAATGTTTCTCTCCTCTTTCTCCCTCCTTTCCTCTCTCTCTCTAAAAATAAATAATAAAATATTTTTTAAAAAACTATATGTGAGCAGCACCTAGGACTTCGCCTGGCACAGAGTTAAGTTGTATATTGAAACAAATTAAAATTATTGACTTTAATGGAGCTGTCCTCTCAGTGAAGACCTTCTAGATAATGAATAATAAATAATAATGGTTAACATTTGAGCATCTATGGACCAGGTACTATGCTGAGTGCTCTAAACCCATTTTTTTTTTTGTGGTTGTTTAATCCACAGAATCATTGGTGGTAGTGACGAGTATTATCCTTCTCTCCCCTCCTCTCCTCTCTTTGTCAACTAAGCAGCTAAGAAAATTCAGATCAGTGAGATAGCAGATAACTCAATAACTTGCCCATGGCGACAGAGCCAGTAACAAATAGAACAAATAGAACCAAGACATCAACTCATATGTCTTGGCCCTTCTCAAATATCACTGAGAAAACAGCCATCAAGTCTTTTCTATTGTTCTTTTTCCCTAAGAGCTGCCTCATTATCCACATCAGAAAGCCAGGTTCTCTTCAGAGCCATAAAAACAGCAGACAGTAGAGCAAGGGCCTCTCTCCCTTGAAGGCGGGCAGCAACGGAGATGACTAAAATAGCAATCATAATAACTAGAGGTGCCTTTATTTATTGTGTGCCCCACTATGCCACAGAGGCCCCATTACTGCCTGTACTATCTAAGGCCACCAGAGATAAAGATGCAGGATCCCTGTCTCACCCAACCATTCTGCAAAACTTGTATATTATCAAAGATTTTGCCTGTTTTAGAACAGTACCAAGAAACTTTTTAGTATAATATCCTGACTCCAGCCCAAGTGATAGTAATTTCCACATTAACAGACCATAGAATCAGGAATTTCTACCTCAGCCCAAGAGCAGAGGGAAACACCCTCTTGCACAGATTAAAACGACAACAAAAAAAGACTCTCTGCTTTCCCTCAGAGTCTAGTACCCACAGTCCTGTTATTCTTGCTCCACAAGCACCTACTGCCATTTCCCAACTTACCCTTAGGTGGTTCCCAGTGGTGTTTTCAGGAGAAAGACTGGTGATGGTAAGGGGACTGGGGAAGGAGGAGAAGGTAAACACCCAAATGTGCTGATGGTAAACCAAGCACTGCTTTGTTCCCACCCCTTACCACTTTTGTAGCTCCCTGACCTTCTTCACTCCCTCTTGGAATTTCAGAGTTCATTACCCTGCACACTTCTGGGCCTGAATTGCAGAAGAATCAATATCTTGTCTTTCTTTTTCCCCAACATCCAACAAGAGCACACATGTCTGGGCTTGCTCTAGTTTTAAGTGGATAAACTAAAAAAGAAAAAGGAGAGAGACAACATAAGGAGGATTTTTACTTATTTTCCCCATATTTCCAGCTGTAAAACTATTAGAAAATGTCAACATAGTGGTAAAGCTGTGAGAATTCCAGTTCCAGAGGCCAGGAAAGATAAAAATCCTTATGTAAAGCAAAATGTTGACAGAGAAAAAACAGCATACATGGGTGCCTTTAGGGCCAGTAGAAATAAACAAAGGTTGTATGGGGTGGGGAGGTTTGGGTGCAGATCTCAGACCCAAACAAGAGACCCTGCCTTTACAGCTCCTTTCACCCTACACCCCGTATACGCATTCCAGAGACTTCATCTGTCTTGAATTCTCCTAACCAACCCGGCTCTTTCACTGATGGGCAAAAATCATGGATGCCACCACAACTGCTAATGCTTAGCAAAGGGTGTAAGTGAGGGGAGAGGAGACTCCTACACCCAGTGTTAGAAAGGAAGATGTGTTCCGAACATCCCTAGTTGTTTTCATAACATATTTTTAAAAAACACATCACACATAGGTTTTTTTTTATTTTTTACATCACATATAGTTTTAAGTGTTCAAATTCTGCACTGCTTTCTATAGAATGTTTCATTTATATGTTTTTAAAGGGCTGATCAGGGGTCTTTGACAATGCTTCTATACTGTAGTGTGCATACACTGCTGGTGATCAGTTTAAGCCCCCTCTGCATGGCAGATAGACTCACCACTCAGCAATTGTGAGTGCTAGCTCCTAATTATAGCTGCTTTCTTCTCTGGAGTATTGCACTCTGCAGAATAAGAGCTTCACTACTCTACAATAGCCCCACTCCCCACACAGCCCTGAAACCTGCAGTCAAGGACTGACTGATGATGAGGGTGCATAATGCCAGCCACCTTACCTCAAGGTGGACCAATTCTGTCATGCAAATCCTACTCCCACACTCCTTGTGGAGTCAGGCCAAAGCTAGTCTCCAACTTGCTTAGTGTTTTTTCCCTGCCCTATCCTGCTTCCCTCATTCCTCAAACATAAGACCCAAACATATCTGAAAACCAATTTTTGAGTATATTTGAATGTATTCCTTTGGTTATTATTTCTCATAATTAGTTACCTTAATTATTTATTATTTTTATTTAATTACTAATAATTATCTATTATAATTTATTATTTTAATTCTTTTAAAAATGTGTAATTTAGAATAATATATTGCTCATATCCTTCCTCCAAAAAATAAGATTAGAGAGGGCTTTTTAATTGGTTGCTTTTGATTTGTCCAATGTAACTGCAACATTCTCTATTTCATAAGGAAACAATATAATTTTTCTACTGATGTGAGAAATGTTGGTTGTTTCTGAAAAGCCTTTTTTACATAGTCAAATAAATCACAATATTTATAGGTCTTGTGTGGTAGTTTAGTAGTATACAAGACTGTCAATATAGCATAAGAAAGAATATTATATGAGGTATGTTTGGAAAAAGTCCAGCCATTGTTAATATAATAGAACGGTTCTCACAACATCGATGTAACCTGGCAGCCAAGGACAGTAGACTGGAATATGCATGCCTGAACAGTGATGACTTCACTGCACTAGTCAGTGGGGGCAGTAGACGCCGTTGAATGAGCATGTGTACTGTGTGGCTTCTCATTCAAAATGACTGAGCAACGTAGCTGCATCATTTTTTTGCATTAAGCTTCAACATTCCTCCGTGGAAACTATCCAGATGATTCAGAAGGTCGCAGCTATGGATGGGCAACTGGTGATTGACAGCTTCATCATGACAACATGCCCACTCATGCATCATGTCTCATGGAGAGTTTTTTTGCAAAACATCAAATCACGGAGGTGACTCAGCCCTCTTTACAGTCCAGTTTTGGTGCCCTGTGACTTCTGGCTTTTCCCAAAATTAAAGTGACCTCTGAAAGGGAAGAGATTTCAGACTATCAGTGAGATTCAGAAAAATACAACAGGGCAGGTGATGGAGATTCGGAGTACTGTGTGAGATCCCAAGGTGCTTACTTTGAAGGGGATTGAAAAGTGTATCTTCTTCAATAAATGTCTCTATTTTCATATTACATGGCTGGATATCTTCTGGACAGACCTCATATCCATACAAAGGAATACAGTGTGGGGAAGAGTAGGTTTACAGTTGTTTGTATGGAAAATAATACAGTAATTAATAAATAATAATACAAGAATAAACTGTTTTGTTTACTCAGCACTGCAAACCTACTTTCATCCCACCCTGCATATATTATTGGTAATTGGATATGTTATTCAGCAATTGAAAGATATATTTTTGTCAACGAAAAATAACAAAGTACTCTATTATGAGGTCTGTCCAGAAAGTATCCAGCCATGTGCTATGAAAAATAGACCTTTTTTCAAAGAAGATACAAGATATAAGAACTATTGTACATAGGACAATGGTGCCTCAGTCCCCTTCAAAGTTGGCACCTTGGGACTCACACAGTTCTCTCAATCGCCATCAGCTGCCCCATTGTATTTTCCTGTATCTCATCAATACTCTGAAATTTCTTCCCTTTCAGAGGTCATTTTCATTTTGGGAATAACCAGAAGTCACAGGGTGCCACATCTGGGCTGTAGGGGGGCTGTGTCACCTAGGTGACTTGATGTTTCACCAAAAACTCTGCATGAGATGTGATGCATGAGCAGGCGTGTTGTCATGAAGAACCTGCCAATCACCAGTTGCCTATAGCTGCGGCCATTTTCATCATATTGCTCCTCTAAACCAATGAAGAACATTGAGGTAGTACTCCTTATAATTGTTTGGCTTGGAGAGTCATATTCGTGTTGGATACACCTTCCCAATCAAAAAACACAGTTAGAGATTGTCTGGAAGAAATAGAGGATCCCTGGCCAAGGGGGACACACAGCCGCATAGAGACCCTTAAGGAGAGACTGGAGACGGAGGCATTGGGGAAAGAAGGGAAGAAGGAACCAGGGAGTCCCAACTCCTTCACCATTCTGTAGTCTCCATTTTGTGCATGCAGGCCACGCCCCCAAAGAGGCAGAAGAGGATGTGCAGGACCCAGAAGGCCCGCGATTACAACATGGTCTGCAGAAATAGTGGATACCTGGCCTAAGGGGTCACAGAGCTGCCCAGAAAACCTCGAGGAGAGACTGGAGACAGGGGAGTTGGGGAAAAAACGGGAGGAACCGGGGAGTCCCCACTCCTTCCCCTTTCCATAGTCTCCATTGTGAGCGGACAGGCCACGCCCCAAAAGAGCCAAAAGCGGAAAAGCACACAATAGACAGCCCACAATCACCGAGTGCAGGGGCGCACACGCCAGTGGCCGGCGAGGTGGTGTGTGGACCCGCTACTGTGCGAGTCAGCGAGGGATCGGGCAGGCTGTGTCCACAGGACTGGTGAGGGCACGCAAGGACCGGCGTCCACAGGGCCTGTGACAGCGCGCAAGGACCGGTGCCTGCACAGGCCAGCGAGGGCACAAATGGATGAACGAGGGCACGCGTGGACCGGCGCCCCCGCGGCAGGCGAGGGCTCGGGCTGGCCAATGCCCACGCAGGCCCACGATTGCAGAGCGGTCCGCAGAAATAGTGGATCCCTGGCTGAAGGGCTCACAGAGCTACCCAGAGACCCTTGAGGAGAGACTGGAGACAGAGGCGTTGGGGAGTCCCGGTGCTGAATCTTCCCAAGTCTACGATCTATATTTTGCTCGGGGGAAATACTCCCCTGAGTGACAGCAGCCTATAAGGACACAATAGTCCCGCCATCAGGAAGCACTGCTCGGACCTGTGGTGCCTAAGCCTGACAGACGAAGACAGAGTGACTAGATTGACAATCACAGAAGACAGACACAGACAGTAGATTCCTGAAAGTCTCAAACAAATGGAATAAGGCCAGATAGGGTTAACAACTGACACCATCAAAGGCAGACACAGAAATAAAATAAAATAAAATAAAATAAAATAAAATAAAATAAAAAACTAAATAATTAAATAAATAAAAAGACCCACCTACTACTACAGAAGTTTAATCCACAAAGTCAGGATATCTACACGAATCAATTGAAGCAGAAGCAAATTATATATATAAAAAAAAAATAGACTCACAAATATGGGAAGAAAAAGAAGTTGCCCCAAATGAGGGGAAAGGAGGAATCCCCATGGAGAGAGCTAAATGAAATAGAGGCAAGGGAACTATAAGATATTGAAATCAAAACAATGGTTCTAAGGAAGATCAATGAGCTCAGCCAGCTCAAAGATAACTATGAGAAACTGCAGAGAAATTATCAGGCACTAACAGCAAACTATATCAACCTGGAAAAGGACATAGAAACTATCAAGAAGACTCAAGAGGATATGAAGAATACCATTTCAGAATTGAAGAACACAGTAGAAGGAATCAAAAGCAGGCTGGATGAAGGCAAGAATCAAATCAATGAGATGGAGGATAAGGTAGAAAGATGATCCCAGAAAAAACAAGAAATGGAAAAAAAGACTCAAAAAGAATGAAGACACATTTAGGGAAATGCAGGAGAACCTGAAACGCAATAATATCTGCATAATAGGGATCCCAGAAGGAGAAGAAGACAAGCAAGGGATAGAAAACCTGTTTGAAAAAGTAATGTTGGAAAACTTCCCCAATTTAAGAAGAGAAAAGGTCTCATGGATCCAGGAAGCACAGAGGGCCCCATTCAAAAGGAACCCAATGAGGCCCACTTCAAGACACATCACCATTAAAATGGCTAATGTCAAAGACAAAGAGAAAATCCTAAAGGCATCAAGGAAGAAGGAGAAAGTAACATACAAGATAGCCCCGGTAGGGCTAGGAGCTGACTTCTCAACAGAAACACTACAAGCCAAAAGGGAATGGCAACAAATATTCCAAGGAATGAAAAGCAAAGGCCTACAACCAAGGCTGCTCTACCCAGCAAGGCTCTCAATTGAAATACAAGGGGAAATAAGGAGTTTTCCAGACAAAAGAAGGCTAAAAGAATACATCTCTACCAGACCAGCCCTCCAAGACATGCTAAAGGGACTGGTTTAAGAAGATGAAGGAAAAGAATGAGAAAGAGAAAAACAGAGGTACAAAGAGAAAACATGAACAGGTTTCTATCCATAATAACTCTCAATGTAAATGGACTAAATGCCCCAATCAAAAGACACAGGATAGCTGAATGGATAAGAAAACATGACCCACACATATGCTGCCTACAAGAGACCCACCTCAGAGCAAAAGACCTACACAGATAGAAAGTAAAGGGATGGAAAAAAATATTCCAAGCACATGGGCAAGAGGAAAAATCAGGGGTTGCCATACTTGTATCAGACAAAATAGATTTCAAAACAAAGGCCAGAAAAAGAGACCCAGAGGGGCACATTATAATACTTAAAGGAAGAATCTATCAAGAAGACATCAACATTGTAAACTTATATGCTCCCAATATAGGGACACCCAAGTCTATAAGGAAATTGTTGGAGGACTTCAAAAAAGATATAGACAGCAACACACTGATAGTGGGGGATTTCAACACCCCACTCTCAAAAATGAACAGATCTTCCAAGCAGAACATCAATAAGGATATTATGGAGCTGAATGACGCACTGAATCAAATAGACTTAACGAACATATATAGAACCTTACATCCCAAAGAAGAAAAATACACATTATTTTCAAATGCTCATGGCAGTTTTTCAAAGATAGACAACAAGATAGGACACAAGCAAGCCTCACCAAATTCAGGAAAATTGAAAGAATACCAAACTTTTTCTCAGACCAAAAGGGATTGAAACTGGAAATCAACCTCAAAGAGAAACCTCAACAACTTGCAAACTCATGGAGACTGAACAGTACACTATTAAACAATGAATAGGTCAATAATGAGATAAGAGAAGAAATCAAAAAGTTTCCGGAAACAAATGACAATGAACAGACAACAGTCCAAAACCTATGGGACACAGCAAAGGCAGTCCTGAAAGGGAAGTTAATAGCAATACAGGCTTTCCTAAAAAAGATAGAAATATTTAAAATAAGAGACCTAACACTAGAACTTCAAGAACTGGAGAAACAACAACAAATAAATCCCAGAGCAAGTAGAAGGAAGGAAATAGTCAAGATTAGAGCAGAACTGAATGACATAGAGATGAAAAGAACAATTCAAAGGATCAACCAGTCCAGGAGCTGGTTCTTGGATAAGATAAATAAAATTGACAAGCCTTTCAGCAGACTCATCAAGAAAAAAAGGGAGAGGACACAAATTAACAATATCAGAAATGAAAGAGGAGAAATAACAACTGATACCACAGAAATACAAAGGAGTGTAAGAAACTACTATGAACAATTATATGCCAAGAAATTTGAAAACCTTGATGAAATGGAAACATTTCTAGAAAAGTATAATCTTCCAACACTGAAGGAGGAAGAAACAGAAAGCTTGAACAGACTGATAAGAGCTGGAGAAAGTGAAGCAGTCATCAAGAAACTCCCGGCACACAAAAGCCCAGGGATGGACGGTTTCACAGGAGAATTTTACAAAACATTTAATGAAGAGCTAACCCCTGTCCTTATCAGACTATTCCAAAATATCCAATATGAAGGAAGACTCCCAGGCTCTTTTCATGAGGCCAGTATCACTCTAACCCCAGAACCAGATAAAGACCCTACAAAGAAAGAAAACTACAGGCCAATATTGCTGATGAACACAGACGCTAAAATCCTCAACCAAATATTGGCAAACCACCTCCAGCAATACATTAAAAAGACTATCCACCATGATCAAGTGGGATTCATCCCAGGGATGCAGGGATGGTACAATATATGCAAATCAATAAACATAATACATCACATAAAGAAAAGGAATGACATAAACCACATGATCATCTCGGTAGATGCAGAAAAAGCATTCGATAAGGTATAGCACCCATTTATGTTCAAAACACTCAGCAAAATGGGAATAAATGGGGCATTCCTCAACGTATTAAAGGCCATATATGAAGAACCTACAGCCAACATTATACTCAACAGGCTAAAACTAAAAGCTTTCCCATGAAGATCATGAACACGACAGGGATGCCCACTTTCACCACTTCTATTCAACATAGTAATGGAAGTCATAGCCACAGCGGTCAGACAATAAGAAGAAATAAAAGGCATCCAAATAGGAAAGGAGGATGTAAAACTATCATTGTTTGCAGATGACATGATAGTGTACATAGAAAACCCTGTAGACGCCACCAAAAAACTACTCAACCTAATAAGTGAATTTGGCAAAACAGTGGGATAGAAAATCAATATTCAGAAATCAAAGGCATTTTTGTACACCAACAATGAAATAGAAGAAGAAGAAATCAGAAAAAAAATACCATTCAATATAGCAACAGGAAAAATAAAGTACCCTAGGAATAAATTTAACCAAGGAGGTAGAAGACCTGTACGCAGAAAGCTATACAACATTGAAGAAATAAATTAAGGAAGACAGAAATAAGTGGAAGCATATCCTGTGCTCATGGATTGGAAGAATTAATATCATCACAATGTCCATACTACCCAAAGCAATGTATAGATTCAATGCAATCCCTATTAAGATACCAATGACGTATTTCTCAGAAATAGAACAGACATTTCAAAAATTTATATGAAACCATAAACACCCCCGAATAGTCGCTGCAATTTGAGAAAGAAAAACAAACTAGGAGGGGTCACAATACCGGACATCAAACTATACTACAAAGCCACTATACTCAAGACTATCTGGTACTGGCACAAGAACAGATCCATAGACCAGTGGAACAGAATAGAAAGCCCAGAAATAAGCCCAGGTCTATATGGGCAACTAATATTTGACAAAGGGGGCAGAAGCACAAAATGGAGCAATAATAGCCTCTTCAACAAATGCTGTTGTGAGAGCTGGATGGCTACATGCAAAAAATTGAAATTGGATCATCAGCTGACACCATACACAAAAATAAACTCAAGATGGATAAAAAACTTGCATATAAGTCGCAACACCATCAAAGTCCTAGAGGAGAACACGGGCAGAAACTCTCAGATATCCCACACAGCAATTTTTTCACTGATATGTCTCCTAAAGCAAGGGACATAAAGGAAAGAATAAACAAGTGGGACCTCATCAAAATCAGAAGCTTCTACACGGTGAATGAAAACATCAGCAAAATGAAAAGGGATCCAACCCTATGGGAAAATATATTTGTTAATGATACATCAGATACAGGCTTTATCTACAAAAAATATAAAGAACTCACTTGAAAGGATGTTTGAAAGGATGCTCGGTGTCACTCGCCATCAGAGAATTGCAGATCAAAACCACAATGAGATACCACCTCACACCTGTCAGAATGGCCATCATAAACAGATCAACAAACAGCAGGCCCTGGCAAGGCTGTGGAGAAAAGGGAACACTAGTACACTGTTGGTGGGAATGCAGACTGGTCAGCCATTGTGGGAAGCAGTGTGAAATTTCCTCCAAAAGCTGAAAATGGAATTGCCTTTTGATCCAGTGATTCCCCTGCTGGAATTATACCCTAAGAATCTCAAAATGCCCATTCAAAAGAACCTATGCACCCCAATGTTCATAGCCGCACAATTTACAATAGCCAAGGGCTAGAAGCATCCTGAATGTCCATCAGTAGATGATTGGATCAAAAAACTATGGTACATTTACACAATGGAATACCACGCAGTAGAAAGAAAAAAAGAACTAGTACCCATGGCAACAGCATGCATGAAACTAGAGAGCATTATGGTAAGCGAAGTAAGCAAGGGGGCGAAAGACAAACACCGTATGATCTCACCTATAAGGGGAACCTAACCAACAAAACAAAGATGCAAGGAAAAGAAGACCAGCAGCACTGAAAAAAACAAACAAAGCAACAGAGACAAGAGGGAAGGAGGGAGGGGTTGTCTGGGGAAATGGAAGGGAAGTGGCAAGTCAAGGAACATATAGGAAGGACTCATCGACAAAGCCAAGGTGGGGAAAGATTGAGGGAGGGAGAGGTGGGTGGGGTGAGGGAAAGGGGTGGGGGGAAGGCAGAGACCAATGTATTTGAAAAAATAAATTAATTAATTAAAAAATAAAATAAAATGGCCAAAAAAACCCACAGTTAACATGGACTTGATCTTACTGTGAGTTTGCCGCACCTTCTTCGGTCATGGAGAACTGGGCAACTTCTATTGGAATTACTGGGCCTTTGATTCTGGATCATAACTGTAGACACATGATTCATCTCCGGTTATGAACTTCTTGATAAAATCTGGTTCATTGGTAGTGGTTTGAATCAAATTATCAGCTATTGCAGCGTGTTGTTCCTTCTGCTCTGGTAGCAGCAGCCACAGAACGAATTTTCCCACAACACGGTTCAGGCTAAGATCCTTTGTCAAAATCTCAGATACAGTAGTATTTGGAATCCACAGATTAGCTCCTAGTTCTCACACTGTTAGTCGCTGATCTTTGTTGATTGCAGCCCATACACGTTCAACATTCTCTGGTGTTCTGCTTGTTGCAGGCCTTCCAGAATGTGGATCACTTTCAACAGATTCTCAACCATCTTTGAAGTATTTGTGCCATAATTTTATTTGTGCTGCACTCATGTCATTGTTTCTGAAAACCTTCTGAATCATCAAATACTTTCTGTGAAGGAATGTTCAAGCTTAACACAAAATTTGATGCAGATTCATTGCTCTACTCGCACAGTCATTTTGAATGCAAAGGCCACACAGTACACATGCTCATTCAACAGCGTCTACCACCCCCACTGACTACTACAAAGAAGTCATCAGTGTTCACACATGCATATCCCAGTCCACTCTCCTTGGCTGCCAGGTTATGTTGATGTCATGCAAACTATTCTCATTATATTAACAATGCCTGGACTTTTTCCGGACAGACCTTGTATGTATACTGAAGAGGATATGACTTTCTTAACTTATCTATAACAATGGTTAAGTAAAAGTTTGGCAAGAGTAATTGAAGAAGGGTGAATTACCCAGTCATTTAAAATTTTAAAGTACTTAAACATTGGGATGGATAGAATTACACAGGGAAACAATATATGTTATTTTCTTTTCAGAAAAAAGGAGAAAATTATATAAGGGGAAATATGTAAATTTTATTGTAATAATCCCCTTGTTTATATTTCTCAACATTTTTTGGCCATCAACCTTTAAGGGTTTTCAAAATTGCTTATGATTAATGTCACATCATTCATCGCTAATCAAAAATGTTTTCTAAATCCATCATCTATCTTTTAAATTGCACCAGTTTTACCACAGAAATTAAATGGAATTTCAGTACCACAGTGTTTCATCTAAAATATACATCTTTCCCAGCCCAGTAGACAGCTACTCATATTCTAAAAGCCCAGGTCAAATGTCACTCCTTTTGTGAATCCCCCAATCTCATTTCTCCCTAGCAGAACTCATCCTTTCCTTAAATGTGCACTCATAGATCTTAATACATACCTCTTTTAGACCTTTTATCTCACTGTATTACAATTAAGTGCTGCATTGATTAGTAATTGTGTTTGGCTCATTAAGAATCCATTATTTTTCCATCACATAAAATAAATTCAAAGGTAGGCAATTCAATATGGTTATGGTTGCTTGTTTTATCTTTCTGCCATTTTCCAAGGTCAAGCTCTGGCTTCCTAGCTCAAGTTTTTCTCCATGTAGCATTATGATTGCTGTAGTTCCAGCCATCACAACCATATCTGGGCGAGAATTAGTAAGAAGGTAACTAAAAGGGCCCCTGAGTTTAGCAGCCTCATAGACACCATTACTCCTACTCCCTGACACTGGTGCATGCATGTGCAGAGAGTGCAGGTACATATGCACACACATATCATTGTCCTTAGTCACATGTACACCCTTGTGTGAAAGGAAGGCTGGGAAATTACGTTTTTTCATCTGGGCACATAGCTACTCCCCCCCAAAATCAGATTTTATTACTTAGAAAGAAATGGAAGAAAAGGTATGTGATAGTCAATTAGCAATTTCTGCACCCTACCCCGTTTTGTCATATCTGTTTTTTTACCTAGGTTAATTCCTGGAAGGTTTAGTGTATGTCACATTCATTTCGTATTTCTGGGGCCCAGAACAGTACAAGACACTCAATGATTTACTGTTTATTTTCTTCACCTGCAATATTCAGGGTTAGTTTGTGTAATCTGCCTAGGTAAAAAATATTCCATGTATTACCATAATAATTTTCTGTGCTTCATGTTAACTATTATAATCCTTAATTATGTAAGAAAACAAAGCTTTATCACTTATGAAAGAACTATGGTTCTTGATCCTCATGCTACCTTATATTTTTATTTTTAAAAGTTTTGCTACTCTCCATGAATAGTCAGATATGATGGGGAAACCCCAATAAACTGGGATTTATTTATAAAAAATTGTGTATTTATTCTTACATGTTTAAACCTCAGTCACCTTCAAAGTACTCTCCATCTGATGCAATACACCTATTGAGATATTTTTTCCATTGCTCAAAGCAGTTTTTGAACCCAGCAATTTTCATGCCTTTTAGTGCTTCTGCCACTTTTGTTTCACCTCTTCCACATCGGCAAAGCATTTCCCTTTGAGGATTTTTTCATTTGGGGAAACAAAAAAGAAGTCACTCAGTGGGAGATGGGGTGAATAGGGAGGGTGGGCCTGCGGGTCATGCTGTTTTTGGTCAAAAACTGCTGAACCCTCAGAGCAGTATGGGCAGGTGTGCTCGTAAATCACCCTTCATGAAATGGGCAAAGGTGTTGAAAAGAGTCTTCAAAAAAATTCACTGAAGCTCAGTGCAACCTCTCACAGCACCACTGGTATACTGATACAGATGGGTTCTTAGAACACTCATGTAGTGAGGTAAGACTGTACAACAAGGGGCCTGCCCTCCAGAAGATAATTCTGGGTTTTTTTTTGGGGGGGGTCCAACCTTGTATTGTTTTGGATCACCAACTGTCCTATTTTAAATGTCAAATATCCTGACATCTTTTGATTATTTGCCCTTCCTAAGATTGAATCCTAAATGTAAAATTAAGCTAAATAATTTTCAGGATATCTTTAGCACATAACATTATTTTTGAGATTTTCTAGATGGCCCTTGTATAACCAGACATTTTCTTTTACCTTATAAAAAGAGGTACTAGAAATTATTATGTTCATTCAATGTTAGTATTGATGAGTTGCATAGGAGGACCTGTCCAATCAGAAGAGGTGCTAGGCCTTTCTGAGATTCAATATATTGGATTGACCAAAAAGTCCATTACTTTTTTCAGTAAAATTAAAGGCACATTTTTCATTTTCATTTTCAGCTTTATTGATTTGGACATTTTTAATATATCAGCTATCTTCCATGTGGTGTAATGTTGATTGTTGTCAACTAATGTCTCAGTTTGATCACTATCAACTTCAACAGGTCTACCTCACCAGCGAAAAATCTCTAGCATGAAACCTCGCAAACCACTTTCCATACATTCTATCAGTCACAGAACCTTCTCCATGCACCGCACAAATATTTTTCTGCTTCAGTTGCATTTTAACCTTTCTTGAAATAATAAAGCATAATATGGCAAAAATGTTCCGGGTTGTCTTCCATCTTCAATATTAAAATAACTACACAAAAATTCAACTTTAAGATTTTTTAATGAAAGCTGATATGACAGCTGTCACGATACAATGTAACAAGATTGTTTCGAAAGAAGTTAAAGACAACTAAGCTGTACAAGAGACATCATATGGAAAAAACCCACAGGAACTGTTTGGCCAACCCAATATTTAGTGTTTTATTGAGAGATTATGCCTTTGTTCTCAGTCATGGTTCTTGGCGACAATTCAAATGCCAACAGGAATCCCAGTTTTGATTGACTGCAAATAGCTTAACGGTAATAAGCATGGGTGTGAAACATCACTGCTGTGAATAGCTCTGATAGTGCTATAGGCAGCTGCTGCGAAAACAGCAAGGCCTGGAGCCCGGGCCCCTTTTCACTAGGCAGAGCCATAATGGCCGGCTCCGCTCCTACGTAGGACAGCCTGCACCGGTCTGCTCTGCTTGTTTCAGCTCCAGCCTGCCAATGGCAATCTTCAATGAGAAGACCGTCCTGGAAGCAGGAGTGGATCTGACTTACTAGAAGTCCCCGCCCCTCATCCCTGATTGGTCAGAGCTACACAGCTCCGATTGGATGGGGTAAGCATCAGTGCTATTGGTTGAATTAGGACTCCAGGAACTTTTTTATATGGGCTTTCTCAAATAGCAGAAACAGCGCAGACAGGGAATTTAGGGGCTCACAGGTAGTCAGTCTAACGAAGAGGCTTCTCTCTGAAGTGCATTTTGCAGTGAGAGGTCCCTGTGCAGAAATGGCTGCGAGGCTCTGCTTTTTTTGTTTGAGCCCAGTTAGCCACCAGGAGATCCTCTTAGTCCTCAGGATTCACATAATTTTATATGAAACACGCTTCCTTTTACAAAATAGTAGTTTTATAATTTTGCGTTCAGTTGGCAAAATAAGAAATTGGCAATCTTATGTTTTCCTCCGAATACTTTTAAAAATGTATGCACCTAAGATCTGGAACCACTTGTCGGGAATACAGATAAAAGAGAGGAAGAAAGAATAGTGTGTGATACCTAGTACATTGATTCAGATTGAACAAAGTAAGCACCCTTTCAATGGGAGCATTGGCAGGAATGCCTGTCTTCTTTGAGAGTCAGGGAAGGCTTAACAGATAAGGTAACGTTTGAGCTAGGGCTTTAAGGATTAGCAAGGGAGAAACCACAGGACATTCCAAGCAGAATGCAAAACGCAAGCCACAGCACAGAACACAAAAGAGCTCTACATGTCCATCAGCTTTGAGTAGCCTGGTGGCCGCTGCCTATAATTCTCTGGGTTTGGAGACCAGAGATGAGGTAGGGACTGTTTTTCTCTACTTAACTTGCTTTCCCTAAAGTTCACTGCATATTGCTGGGCCCAGATCAGCAGGAGCTCAATAAATACTTGTTGAATTGGGACAGGGTGATCGAGTGTGCTGGGAACCAGGGCATCTGGATTCTTTTTCACGCAACCACAGTGTTACCTTAGCCAAACCCCTTTTCGAAGGCCTGAGGCTTGCTGTTCAGTAATCAGCCGTGGGTGAGAAGGCGGAGGAGCGGGTAGACCTGAAGTGCCGGGCCGTTTAGCGCCTGGAATCCTTAACCTGCCACTTGGAGGGCGGGGTGGGCGGTGCAGCTGTGGCTGCGGCAGACGTCGGCTCAGTTCCTCCTCCACTCCAGCAGGGGGCGCGGGGAGCGGCTTCCCGCCGGCCCCCGCGACCCCCACCCAACCCCACCCCGGCGGATGCCTGGCGGACTGCAGCAGTCGCAGGCGGCGAGCGCAGTGGGCGGGGCGGGGCGGGGCGGGGCGGGGCGGTGGCGGCGCGGCGGCGGCGGCGGCGGCGGCGGCGGCGCTGCGCCGGCGCTGCGCTGCGCTGACGAGGCTGGGCTGAGTAGCAGCAGTGGTGGTGGCAGAGGCGGCTGCGGAGGGCACTGGGGACGGGACTTGGGGGGCAGCGGGTTGCAGTGGACTGAAGCAGCCTCTTCGCGCAGCGCCGCACTCCTAGGAACAGCGGCAGGCAGCGACGCTCAGCTTGCTGGTGAACTGTGGCTGGCACACCCAGGCGCGGCGGCGACAGCGGACAGGTTAGAGTGGGGGCAGGGGCTGACGCGGGAGCAGCCCGGGCCCAGAGAGGTAGCCTGAGCCAGGCCTTCTCCAGCCATGTCGGACGAGGCGTCGGCCACCACTTCGTACGAGAAGTTTCTGACCCCCGAGGAACCCTTCCCGCTTCTGGGACCCCCTCGTGGGGTGGGCACCTGCCCGAGCGAGGAGCCGGGCTGCCTGGACATCAGCGACTTCGGCTGCCAGCTGTCCTCTTGCCATCGCACCGACCCGCTCCACCGCTTCCACACCAACAGGTAAGTACCGCCGCTAGGGGTAGGGGCGGGTTGCCCACACCCCTCTCTCAAGTCTGGGACCTCTGGGTCGCCCTCTATCTTGGCGCTTCGCCGTGGGTCTGTACTTCCATTCCCCCCCTCCCCCATCTTTCTCTTCTACTACCGCTCCTCCCTGGGCTCCTTCCCCTTCACCCTCCCTCTTTTCACCTCTGCCCTTTCTTCCTTTCGGCCGGCATTTGACTCTCTTCCCCCATTCATCTTCTGACCACAGCGACTCCTCCCTTCCTTCTCCCCGCCCCACCCACGTCCGTCCCCTGCGAATTCCAAACCCCCACCTTTGATTTTTAACTCTTCCTCTGTTTCCTTCCACCCGAAAAAGTTTAATTCCATATCTGATGGCTCAAAATCAGTCCGTGGATCTCTTGAAAGAGCACTTTTAAAGCTATGATCTTAATTTCTCCCGACTTCTAACCTGTTTTACAACTGTTTCCACCCTCCCCTATTTTTTAGTGAAGCTCTAGGAAACCGGACAATTCTCTCTTTTTTTTTCTCTCTTTCATTTATGACTCTTGCCTTCATGCGTTAGCCCCTCCCAAAATGTATAAGCTTAAATCTGGAAGATTCTTATTCTTTCATGTAGCACATCCCTTGATTTGTTCCCCTGGTGGAAGGATAGAGCGAGGCTTAGGATAGGCTTGCTTAATACAAATTTATTCAGAGGGTGCATCCCCTAACTGGTTTTATTAGAAGGGAGTATTCTGGAGAATTCCTTTATGCAAGCATTTAAGTGTTATACCGAATGTGGGGGATTTGAAGATGTTTTACAGATCGCCACAACCTTTAATACAGGTGGATGTTCAAGACACCTATGCAAAGGCCTGGGAAGGTGTGTGAAGAAGGGGAGGAGTTCAGCTATGAAAAATACTGCAGATGAATTAAGGAGTTTAGTTCTGATTTCGGATCCAGTTTATAATATGAACATAAACAAATCCTTCCACATTTTAATGTCTTTTGTATGTTTCCTGTCATCTCTTAAATCAGTCTACAGATTCACTGAGCTTCTACCAGATAAAAAGAGTGTATAGAATATGATTCTTACCTAAAAGACAGTTATATAGTCTGGAAGTTAAGCAATCATCCAGAACATCAGTATAACACATTTGAAAAGAAAGTGGTAGTGCACTGAAGCCCAGAGAGAAAAGACTGAGTTCAAGGTCATAAAACTGAGTTAGGCAAAACCCGGGATTACTCCTTTGGAGCCAATGCTGAAACTTGCGAGCAGAGCTAATGCTCAGATGATTGTTATAGTTTCTTAGACTGACAGAAGTCTGTTTATTCCCTGAGGTAAGTATAACATGAATGTCACATACTCATGAAATCAGTTGTCCTTAGGATTTTTTGCATTGGAAAATAGCATAAATGAATACTTTTGCATATATTTCACATTTACATTTTGCAGCATTGGATCAAGTTAAATACTCAGGAAAGTAAAATGATTTCATAATTAGCTTGCTCTGATGATGGGGGCACAGGAGTATGGGGACAGAGGCTGAAGGTAAGCACGGCCAAAATGGGTTGGGATGATGAGGAGTGAAGCAAGGATAATAATACATTTCTTACAGCTTTCTCCTCCCTCAGTTTTGTTTGTGTTTTCCTACCACTTTTCTCAGAGATCGTGGTAAAATCAAGATTGTTTTGCAGAATGGGCCCTGAAGATAGAGGGGGGAAGTTCCTGTTCAGCCTCAATGTTTCCAGATCAAGCATTATTTTCCTAGTTACTGCTTGCTTTTTAAAAATCTTCCTCACCCGCTCTACTTTTTGCAAGGCTTGGAATGACTAAGAGATCTAAGGTATCTTGCTCTGTATCTCTTTCAGCAGAGGTTAGGGGAAGCAGAATTAGAAGTATTTACAGCAGATGATGTTTCTGCCCTGGGCTACCTTGCTCTTCAAATCTTTTTTCCTTCTGGAATGTTCTTTCTGCCTTCTTAGCCCTACCCATGATGATATTTGAGAGGATCATATGCTCCAGTTATTTCTTGTCAGGGAGAAGCAAACAGCTAAATCATGTATATGGACAAGGATTCAGGAGTTCTTTTATTTTGGAATTTTACGTGTCACTTCTTTTTTCCCTCCACATCACATCATTCACCAATTTGAGCAAGAATCTAATCATATCTGTATAGTTGACTACTGATATTCTGCTTTGGGTTTAGTAATTATAAAACAAATTTCATTGAAAGTAGAAAGCTTGTCAGTGGATGGACACTTGATTTACCTTTATTTTGCTTCTTCCTTATTGCTTGATAAGAAAACTGTGGAGATTGTTTAAGTAATACTGTTGACAAGGGCCTTAGGATGATGACAGTTCTGTACCTGTTCATTTAGTGGACTCTGGGCTGTATTTGCAACCTTCATTAACCATAATAGACAGACACTATTACTTATAATCCCTAAGGTTGAATGTAGTGTTCAGGTTATAATCTCCTCTGATTTAGGTTCAGTGGAAAGTAATTTACATGAACACAGCCAGTTTTGTAAGAATTCACTTTCCCAGTACTATCTCTTAGAATTTTATGACCAAGTAAACTTTGTCTGGAATTTTAGGAGAATGAAATGAATTTCAATAAGCAAAAAACTGAAATATTTTTAAAATTGGAATGTCAATGTGGAATCTAGTGACAAAGACTTTTTTTTTCGTTTTGGGGACTGGGTTTTTCTGTTGCAATTGTGGGTTTTCTCTTAGCAGTTGTTCACTGCAACCTCCACCATCATAAAAAAAAAAAGGATGTCATTTAGCTAATTGAAAATAATTATAATGCTATTGGTAGGTCCTGTAATTAAATTGTGAGATAAAGGGGGTTAATATGAACTACTTTATGTGTTATTTTCTTAATCTTTCAGGAGGTCAGCAGTACTTTGACACAGAACAATTGTGAAAAGTGTGTGGGAGGATAGTGCCTCACTTTTGTACATCCTGTTGTCAGGATATGAAATGAACTGTTTTATAAAGCAGTTACTCATTTAAGTGATGTTAGAGCCCTGTTTTCAATCACCACTAACCAGAAAACCCAAGATTACTGTGTGTTTTTTATGTCACTTACAGTTTCCCTATCTCATTATAGAAATAGAGGTACAGAAGAGCTGTGAGTTGCAGGTGGGAGAACTTGAAGTTCCATGAAGTGAGACAGGTTACAGAGGCAGGAAGAATTTGGTTTGGGGACTTGTTGAGACAAATTAAGAATGGAGATCAGGCTTTGGAGAACTATCCAGGCTAGAAATGTAGATTTGGGAGTAATCAGAACAGAAATTCCAGTAGTGTGACATGAGTGGAACCTGGGTTACAAAAGTTGAGACAGTAGATGAAATTTTCAATAAATTTTTCAGTGAAAGGAAGGAGAGGAAGTGTAGTAATATTTGAAAAAGTAAAGATTTCTTTGTTTTCTGCCTTGTTTAGTTTTTCTTTTCCAGGAATAGAGATTTTAGCTCCTTAGAAGCAGCCCATAGGAAAGGGAGAAATTGAAAATACAAGAGAGGGTGCTATGACAAGAGATGGATGGGAGGAACTTAGAAGCCCAAATGCAAGAAAATGCCTTAAAAATGACCTAGAATGTTTTTATTTTCATGACTGTAGAGGGGATACGAGGGATGTGTAACGATTCCAAGACAATTGAGGTCACTGGGAGGAGAGCTGGGAATTTGACTGAGTAGATAGAGTTTGGGGGCTTGTGTCATCTGCTCCAACCTGGGACCTTGGGGCTCCAGAGAAGTAGCCAAATTCAGGGTTTTATGGGGAGTTTGGCAGGGAGTCAGTGATGAATACTCATGATATTAGGGGAATGTTCCTTGAGAATGAATGGTATAGATTTGGAATGGCTTTCATCAGCCTTACAGTAGGACTTTATTCCACAGGGCTCCTTGGCTGAATTCTCATCTTGAGAGGCAACGATTAGGTCTACCTGAGAGAGAAAGGGCTGCGGAAGAATGTATATGGTGTACATGCTTTGCTTTTTTTTTAACTTTATTTTTATTGTTGACACTGCTACAGATGTCGTCATCCCTCACCCCTTTGCCCACCGCCACCCATTCCCCTCATCCTCTTCCCTCTGGCCATCACTGCACTGTTGTCTGTGTCTCTGGGGTACACACATATGTTCTTTGTGTAATCCCTTCACCTTCTTTCATCTAGTTCCCCTTCCCTGCTCTCCTTTGACAGCTGTCAGGCTGTTCCATGTATCTATGCTTCTGTTTCCATTTTGTTCATCAGATTCCACATATAAGTGAGGTCATATGGTATTTGTCTTTCACCGACTGGTGTATTACACTTAACATAATTATCTCCAGGTCCATCTGTACTGTCACAAAATGTATGAGTTCCATCTTTTCTACAGCCATGTCATACTCCATTGTGTAAATGTACCACAGCTTTTTTTATCTACTCATCTACAAGTGGGCACTTGGCTGCGTCTATATCTTGGCGATTTTAAATAACACTGCAATGAATATAGGCATGCATATAGCCTTTCGAATTGGTGTTTTGGATTCTTAGGATATATTCCCAGAAGTAGGATCGCTGGGTCAAAAGGCAGTTCCACTTTTAATTTCTTTGAGGAAACTGTGCATTGTCTTCCACAGTGGCTGCACCAGCCTGCATTCCCACGAACAACGCACTAGCGTTCCCTTTTCTCCACACCCTCATCAACACTTGTAGTTTGTTGATTTACTGATGGTAGCCATTCTGGCAGGTGTGAGGTGATACCTTGTTGTGATCTTAATTTGCATTTATCTGATTATTAGTGATGTTTAACATTTTTTCATATGTCTGTTGACCTTTGCCCATTTTTTTAATTGGATTGTTTATCTTCCTAGTATTGAGTTGTAGAAATTCTTTATATATTAAGAACCCCTTGGATATTAACCCCTTATCTGGTGTATCATTGGCAAGTATGTTCTCCCATACAATGTGTTACCGTTCCACTTTGTTGCTGGCTTCTTTTGCTGTGCAGAAACTTAGTTTGATAGAGTCCCACTTGTTTATTCTTTTCCTTTGTTTCCTGTGCCCAAGTAGATACAGTGGCAAAAATATTGCTGCAAGAGATGCCTGAGATTTTACAGCCTGTGTATTCTTCTAGGAGTTTTATGGTTTCATGACTTTTGTTTAAGTCTTTTCTCCATCTCGAGTTTATTCTGGTGTATGGTGTAAGCTGGTGATCTAGTTTCATTTTTCTTGCTTGTAGTTGTCCATTTCTCCCAACACCATTTACTGAAGAGACTGTCTTTATTACATGCTCTTGCCTACTTTGTCAAATACTAATTTACCATAAAGGTGTGGGTTTATTTCTGGGCTCTTTGTTCTATTCCATTGATCTATCTTCCTGTTTTTACGCCAATAACAGGCTTTTTTTTTCTTTTTTTTTTCCCTAAGGTTTTATATAATTTTAGAGAAAGGGGATGGGAGGGAGAAAGAGAGGGAGAGAAACATTGGTATGTGAGAGAAACATGGATCAGTTGCCTCTCACACACTCCCAACTGGGGACCTGGCCTGCAATGCGGGCATGTGTCCTGACTGAGAATCAAACTGGTGACCTTTTGGTTCACAAGCCAGCGCTCAATCCACTGAGCCACACCAGCCAGGGCTTTCCTTTGTTGTTGTTGTTGTTTTTTTAAAGATTTTATTTATTTCTTTTTTAGAGAGAGGGGAAGGGGGATAAAAAGAGGAAGAGAACATCGATGTGCAAGAAAAACATCAATTGGTTGCCTCTCACAGCCTCCAATTGGGGGCCTATCCCGCAACTGAGGCTTGTGCCTTTACCAGACATCAAACCCTTGGGATTGAGGGATGACGCCCAACCCACTGAGCCACACCAGTCAGGGCAGCACCAGGCTGTTTTGTTTACAATGGCCTTGTAGTATAGTTTGATATCAGGTAATGTGATACCTCCAACTTTGTTTATTCTCAGGATTGCTGAGGCTATTCTGTGTCTTTGTTGGTTCCATATAAATTTTTGGAGTATTTGTTCCAGTTCTGTGATATATGCCATTGGTATTTTAATAGGAATTGCATTGAATCTATAGATTGCTTTGGGTAGTGTGGACATTTTAATGATATTAATTCTCCCAATCCAAGAACATGGTATATGCTTCCACTTGATAATATCTTCCTCAGTTTCTTTCTTCAATGTTCTATAGTTTTCCAAGTACAGTTCTTTTACCTCCTAGGTCAAATTTATTCCTAGGTACTTTTTATTTTTATTTATTTATTTATTTATTTATTTTTTGCTGAAATAGTAGCACATGCTTTTTTCTTTTTCTTTTTCAACTTATTATTTTTTAATTTTTTTAAATTTTATTTTAATTTATTTTTTCAAATACATTTTTTTAATTTTACCAAAATACCACTGAAAGTCCTTTGTCTATTCTTAAGTGAAAAACCTTGTGGATAAATGTTCTTGGCTTTACCTTTTTTTAAATTAAATTTTTGTCGGGAAGCCTAGTCATTGAGTTAAAACCCATTTCATTGGGATTCTTTCAACTTTTTTTTTTTTTTTTTTTTACAGTATGGAGAAAGTCTCCTTTGTGAATAATTTTATGGTTATGGCTAGGATGTTAGTCTTAGGTAGCTTTCTCTTAGTGGAATAAGATGTAAAGGTTTTGTAAATTTGAATAGTTTAGTGTCGAGCACATGCATACAGTGATTATTTGTTACACATCTGAAACTGACAGAACAGTCTAAAAGAATATGTAAATTTTTATTATGAAAGCTCATCATAGAAAATTGTGGGCATATACAAAACTGTAATGACCACTCATGGTATCTTTCACTAAAGGTAACTGACAACATTTTGATGTTGTTACTTTTTTTAACGTCTATTTTTATTATTTATGCTGTTCCATTTTTTTCTTTTCCTCCCTTTCCCCACCTCCACCCAGCTCCACTCTCTCCCCTCCTCAAGCTAATCCCCATATTGTTGTTCATGTCCACGGGTTGTGTATAAATGCTCTTTGGTTAATCCCTTCACCATCTTTCATCCCGTTCAGGCAGCTGTCAGTCTGTTTTATGTATCTTAAGCTTCTGTTACTATTTTGTTTTTTGTTTATGGAGTTCATTAGATTCCACATGTAAGTGAAATCATGTGGTATTTTTCTTTCACAGACTCATTTCACTTAGCATAATTGTCTCCAGGTCCATCCATGCTGTAGCAAAAGGTAGGAGTTTTTATTTTTTACTGCTGTGTGGTATTCCATTGTGTAAATGTACCACAGCTTTTTTTATCTACTCATGTACTGATGGACAGTTGGGCTGTTTTCAGATCTTGGCTATTATAAATAACACTGCTATGAGCATAGGGGTGCATATCATCTTTCAAATTGGTGTTTTGGGATTCTTGGGATATGTTCCCAGAAGTGGGATTGCTGGGTCAAAAGGCAGACCAATTTTTAACTTTTTGAGTTATTTCCATAATGTTTTCCATAGTGGCTGCACCAGTCTGCATTCCTACCAACATTGCACGAGGGTTCCCCTTTCTCTACATCCTTACCACAACTTGTTGTTTGTTGATTTATTAATGATAGCCATTCTGACAGGTGTGAGGTGATATCTCAGTGTGGTTTTAATTTGTGTTTCTCCAGTGATTAGTGATATTGAGCAGCTTTTCATATGTCTACGGGCCCTCTGTATGTCCTCTTTGGAGAAGTGTCTATTCAGGTCCTTTGTTCATTTCTTAACTGTGTTGTTTATGTTCCTGGCATTGAGTTGTATTAATTCTTTGTATACTTTGGAGATTAAACTCTTATCAGATTTATTTTCCCTTTTTTGGCTATTATTCCATTGTTTAGAGATGTTTGTACATACATCTTTTTTCCAAATTTCTATTTGAGGAAGGGGATAGATTCCTAGATTACTGAGTTGAATGGAATGAACATTTTTGAAGCTCTTGATATATATGCATTACCAAGTGCTTTTCAAAAAAATTATGCCAATTTAACAGCACTCCAAGTAGTGAATTAAAGTACTTCCTACCTTGTTTTTATTCACAATGCCTTTGATAATAAAAAATAATATTTGCAAGTTAGAACACAATAGAATAAAAATATTTCTAATAGTAAAACATACTATTTTTCTGTTTTGAATGATTTGTTTCAAGTATGAGTTAGGTTTCACACCATTGTTAATTTTTTTAATAAAAGATAAAAAGATGAAAAATTTACCCATTGTCACAGTATGGATGGATCTCGAGAACATTATGCTAAGTGAAATAAGCGAGGCAGAGAAAGACAAATACCATATGATTTCACTCATGTGGAATCTGATGAGCAAATAGATCTAACAAGCAAAACAGAAACAGACTCATAGAGCAGATGGCAGCAAGTAGTGGGGGAGGTTAGCAGGTGGAGGGATTGAACAAAAAGGAAAAAGGACTAATGACATGGACAACAATGTGGTGTTTACTGGTGTGGGGGGTGGTATAAGGGGACTAAATGGTAATGGGAAAAAATACAACAAAGATTAAATTAAAAGGAAAAAGGCTTCTGATACCCAGAACCCTTTTATATCTGTTACAAAGACATGGATCTGGAAAACTGAAAAACATACTCATTTTGCCCTAGAGTAAGAACACAAAACCAATAGAAAACCAACTCTGAAATATTCCTGACTCCCTTATCAGTGATCTAACCATAAGATTTTTAAATATGGCACAGTTTTTTAAAAGTCATTATTAATCATAGAGGGAAATATACATTTCTATCAACATTTTGCAAGCTGAAAAGAAAATCTCATTAAAAACATTTCTCTAACCACCTTTCTTAGGACATAACACAGTCCTTGCACATAGAAGATACTGACTAAATGTTGAGTGGGTGCGTGAATAAAGGTTCAAAAAATGTCACGTGCAATTTGAAGACACAAAAGAAAAAATAGTTTGCCCAGGACACAATGTAGCTATAGTTTACCTGTGTCCAGGACAGAACTTACATTGCCTTACTGCATGACGTGAGCAGTTTGGTGAATTCTGCTAGGTTTGTTGATTGTTTTTCTTTAAATGAGGATACTTCCTACCTAGAAAGCATATGATGAAACTAGGCAGTATTACAAGGTATATCCTTGGATTCTTAGATGAATTTATAATTTGCCTATTTATAAAAGTTTATTGACATCTGCTTTTGTATTTACTAAACTATAATAGTTTAGAGCGTATGTGTCTGTGTTTCAATGATTTAAAATACAGTAGCTCAATGGAAAATGTGCCATAGAATTTGCTGGGTTGCCTGAATTTTGTAAATTAAGAACTTTGGAATTAAGGATAGTCATACAAAATATGAAGGGCATTAAATAAATAAAATATACAATTCAAGAAAAAAACTGGATTTAATGAATGAGAAACAACCGAGTTATAGGTAAATAACAGGCTTTTCTTCAGAAAAGTCATTATTGCAGTACTGTATTAGTATTGGATATACTAAATCATTATCTTAAAGATTAATTCTCTAGGCTACTGCCAAAACAGTGAAAATCCACAGCTTTGTAGATTTCAAAACCAAAGAGAAAAAAATTATAATCCTGTTACAAATATTACAGATGAAAGGTTAATATCCTTTGTGCATAAAAAAGTCTTTACAAAATCAATAAGAAAACATTAACATGAGAAAAATGCTGTAGCAAAATAGCTGATAAATATTTTAAATTTTGATCCTGCCAGTAATCAAAAATTAAAAATTCAAATAAAAATGTTTTTCTCCCATCCTTTGGCAACAATTTTAAAAATGAAAATTCCATCCTTGGCCAGGTGGCTCAATTGGTTAGAGCGCCGTCCTGTACACCAAAAGTTTGTGGGTTTGATCCCCAGTCGGGGCTCATACGAGAGGCACTGGATCCTGCATCGATGTCTCTCTTTCACTCACTCTCTCTCGCTCTCCCTCCCTTCCTCTCTTCCTCCCCCCTCTCTTCTCTCTTTCTCCTTCCCTCCCTTTCCCCTTCTTTCTAAAATCATTAGAATCCTCAGGTGTGGGTTTTTTAAAAAATGAAAATTTTAGTGCCGTTAAGGTTGTGGTGAAATAAGCACTTATACACTGCTTTGGAGAGTGTAAATTGGCGCAGCCTTTCAGAAAAGTATTTGACTAAGTATATTATGGTCTTTATAAGTACTTGTGAGGTCTTTCCAAGAGGTATCCAGCCATATACTATGAAAAATAGAGACATTTATTGAAGAAGATACAAGATATAAGAAACACTGTATACAGGATAACGACACCTCAGTCCCCTTCAAAGTAGGCACCTTGGGACCTCACGCAGTCCTCCCAGTTGCCATCAGCTGTCCTGTTGTATTTTCCTGAATCTCATGGATGGCCTGAAATCTCTTCCCTTTCAAAGGTGATTTTAGTTTTGGGAAAAGCCAGAAGTTGCACAGTATCAATTCCAGGCTGTAGCGGGGCTGAGTCACCTGGATGATTTGATGTTTCACCAGAAAAACTCTGCATGACATGTGATGTGTGAGCAGGCATGTTGTCATAATGAAGTTGCCAATCACCAGTAGCCCATAGCTACAGCCTTCTGAATCATCCAGATAGTTTCCATGGAGGAATGATCAAGCTCAATGCAAAAATTGATGCAGATTCATTACTCTACTTGCTAAGTCATTTTGAATGTGATGGCCATACAGTACTCATGCTCACTCGACTGTGTCTACTGCCCCCACTGACTAGTACAGTGAAATTGTCATTGTTCACACATGCACATTCCAGTCCACTCTCCTTGGCTGCCAGGTTACATCATGTCATACATACTGTTCTTGCTTATATTAACAATGGCTGGACTATTTCTAGACAGACCTTGTATATGTTTTGTTTATGGATAAAGGTTTTACGTTATCCCTAATTTAAATACATTTTTGTTTTCAAATACCGTATAACAAAATTTCTCAGATACACAGTAGGGAGAATAGTGTAATGAACCAGATATACCCACTGCCCAGCTTCAGCAGTTATTCACATATGGCAATGTGCTTTATGAATACCTATACTGATTTACCAACCCATTCCTTATTACTTTGAAACAAATCCCAGATACATTTCATTCATATATATTTTACAGTACTATATAGATGTAAAAGATAAGGGCTCGCAGCATGGTGCAGTGGGTTGGGCATCACTCTACAACGCAATAGGCTCTTGGTTCGATTCCTGGTCAGGTCACATGCCTGGTTGCGGGCCAGATCCTCAACTGGAGGTGTGTGATAGGCAACTGATCGATTGATGTCTCTCTCACACATCAATGTTTCTCTCACTCTCTATCTCCCTCCCTTCCCCTCTCTCTAAAAATAAATAAATACAATATTTAAAAAGACAAGGGCTCTTTTGAAAATAATCACAATATCATTATCATACCTAAAATATTTTGTCATTCCTCATAAATGTCATAAATGTTATTAATGTCTTCAAATTGGGTGAATTCTGTAATTCCTGTTGTGATTTCTTTTGTGTTCTGTTTTTAAGGTGGAACTTAACTTCTTGTGGAACAAGTGTTGCCAGCTCAGAATGCAGTGAGGAACTCTTTTCATCAGTTTCTGTTGGAGATCAAGATGATTGCTATTCCTTGTTAGATGATCAAGACTTCACTTCTTTTGATTTATTCCCTGAGGGGAGTGTGTGCAGTGATGTCTCCTCCTCTATTAGCACATACTGGGATTGGTCAGACAGCGAGTTTGAATGGCAGGTAGATTTTGTTTTCCTTATATCACCATCGTTACTCCCTAAGTAGAAGTATGAATTTCTATTTTGGTATTTTCATCTCTACCTCAAAGCAAATTTCTCTAGTGTTTATCCATTCCTACAGATACTCTGACATTAAGAATTAGATGGAATATGTAGCCTTTATTTCTGCTAATGTACCTGTTAGTCTGATGCTACTAATATTCTTTTGTAGATTTTTCAAGTAATTTAATACTTGTAAAATGTTCTGATTATTATGTATCATCAGTACCTTTCTGTGCATGAATCTAAGCAAATTTACTCTTTCTACATTATGATAAATAGCTTTCATGTCCTTATAGGCACAGTATCCTTATATCAGGGTCATTTAATGTGTCTAAGGTCATAAACCACTATTACCATAAATACATAACTTTGAGTCCTGTTATGAGAAGTATAATTTCTCATACTGTAGTCTCTTTGTATGTAGAGATGTTTTTCTCTCAATAGTGTTTTTTTCTTCTTGTGACATATATATCACACAAAATGGCTTTGTGGCAAATTGTTTGGAAATGTTGCCTGACAATGAATGCAATCTGTCAGAAAATGTAGATTGTGTTACTGCAACATAAATTTTATGATTATAAAAGACAGTAACATTTAAAGAAGCTTTCCTTATATTCAGCAAATGTTATATTCAACAGATACGTGAATGCTTAATGTGTTTGAAAGCCATCAAAATACTTAAAGTTGTATTTCAAAGAGGATCTAAATATTTTCTTATTTCAAACATTTTTTATTTAATTTTTAAAAAGATTTTATTTATTTATTTTTAGAGAGAGAGGAGGGGAGGGAGAGGGAGAGGGAGAGACACAGCGATGTGTGTTTGTCTCCCATGCGTCCCCTACTGGGGACCTGGCCTGCAACCCAGGCATGTGCCCTGACTGGGAATTGAACTGTCAACCCTTTGGTTCACAGGCTGGCGCTCAATCCGCTGAGCCACACCAGCCAGGCCTCAAACACTTTTTAAATTACAATAATATAGGATGACATAAAATGAAAACTAAGAGATTCCAAGTTCCACTCTGCTGTGGTTAGCACTTGTGCAGACACAAGTATGTTTGCATAGCTTTAAATCATACTTCAGCCACTGTTTGGCCCTGTGCTTTTTTTCATCTAATGTATCTTGTTCTTTCTGATAGCTGCATCATATAATTTAATAAGCTCTCTAATAATGGATATTTAGATCGGTCTCATTTTTTCTTTTAAACAATGCTATACTGAAATTTAAGAGTTTTTAAAGAAGAAAGAAATAATCTATATTATGTTAAACATAAAGAGTTTATCTGTATTACTATGTTATATATAAATTCAAAAGTGCCCTTTTATGTATAATTGTAAATATTATTTGGATAAAAATTATAATTTTTTGAACTTTAAAAAATTGAGATAAAATTTAGCATTTAAATAATTTTACAGTGTTATTCAGCAATTTTTAATATATTCACAATGCTGTGCATCCATCACCACTAATTCCAGGACAGTACTATCACCCTAAAAAGAAATTCATACCTGTTAAGAGATAGTCGTGATTCCCCCTGCACCCATCACCTAGCAATCTCTGATCTACTTTCTCTATGGATTTGCCTTTCTGGACATTTCATATAAATGGACTCATGTAGTCTTTTGTTTTTGAATTCTTTGACTTAGCATGTTTTCAAGATTCATCTCTGTTGTAGCATGTAACAGTACTCCATTCTGTCTTAGCGCAAGTTACTGTAACAAATACCATAGTCTGGGTGGCTTAAACAACAAACATTCATTTCTACGGTACTGGAGGCTGGAAGTTGGAGATCAGAATGCCAGCATGGTCAGGTTCTAGTGAGGGCCTTCTTACTATTTTGCAGATGGCTGCCTTTTGTTTTATCTTCACATTGAGGGTTGGGGACAGAGCTATGATTTCTTTTTCCCCTTATAAAATCACAAGTCCCATCATGGGGCTCCACCCTCATGAATTGTATAAACCTAATTACCTTCCAAAGCCCTACCTTCAAATATCATCACATTGGGGT
Source organism: Pteronotus mesoamericanus (assembly GCF_021234165.1). Taxonomy (NCBI): domain Eukaryota; kingdom Metazoa; phylum Chordata; class Mammalia; order Chiroptera; family Mormoopidae; genus Pteronotus; species Pteronotus mesoamericanus. Next base: position 76,933 of record NW_026555322.1, on the reverse strand, counting down.
TTAGGGCTTTAACATACCGTTTTTGTGGGGGAGGTACACATTCAGTCAGTAGCAATTTCCTTCCAAGGCTGAATATTCCATTGATTGTATGGATACACCACATTTTGTTTATTCATTCATCAACTGATGGACATTTGAGTTTCCACTTTTGGGCTGCCAGGAACATTCAGCTATCATTTATTAGATGGATGTATATTTTTAATTCTCTTAGCTATACACTGAGGAGTGGGATTGCTGGGTCATGTGGTAACTTTGTGTTTAACTTTTTGAGGAACTGGCAAAATGTTTTCCAAAGTGGCTGTGTACCATTTTACATTTCTATGAGTAATACAGTCATGCCCCACTTTACAGGGATATGTTTTGAGAAATGCATCATTAGATGATTTTGTTGTGTGGACATCATAGAGTACACTTACACAAACCTAGATGGTATAGCCTACTACACACCCAGGCTCTGTGGTATAGCATTTTCCTCCTAGGCTTCAAGCCTATACAGAATGTTACTTTATAACCACATCAGATTAAATCTAGCACAGAGAAAATGATGTAATCAAGAGGTACGATAAACAAGATGTATGAGGCTGATGCTAGAGTAACATGACACACTGTTTTACAGAGAACTTCTTCATAAATCCTTACACGAGGATATGTTTATTGGTTTTAGAGTGGGGGGGAAAGAACACTAATTGGTTGCCTCCTATCCAGCCCACAGTGGGATTGAACCTGCAGCCTAGGTATGGGCCCTGACTGGGAATAAAACACACAACCTTTTGGTGTATGGGATAACGCTCCAACCAAATGACCAACCTGACCAGGGCTATGGGAAACTTTTTTAATGAGGAGAAAGTACACTATACAATAATGATATAGTAATAAAAGTACAGTATAGTAAATGCATAAAACAGTAACAGTCATTTGTTATCATTATCAAGTATTACATACCATGCATAATTCTTTGTGCTATACTTTTATACCACTGGCAGCACAATAGCTTTGATGCCATTAGCATCACAACAAACACATGAGTAATGTGTTGTGCTTCGATGTTATGACTGCTGAGGAGTCACTACGCAACAGGAATTTTTCAGCTCTATTATAATTTTATGGGACCACCCTCACATATGTGGTCTGTTGTTGACTGAAAGTAACGCAGTGCATAACTATATGAAAGTTGCAATTTCTCTACATCCTTGGAGACAGCACTGGATATTGTTTCTCTTTTGGTATAGCCATTGTACTGCTTGTAAAGTGGCATCTCATTGAGGTTTTGATTTCATTTCCTTAATGACTAATGATGTCGAGCATCCTTTCATGTGCTTATTGGCTATTTGTACATCTTCTTTGGAAAAAATGTTCAAACCTGTTGTCCAGTTTTAAGTTGTATTATCTTTTATTGTTGAATTGTAGGAGTTCTTTATATGTTATGGCTACTAGACCCTTACTGTATATGTGATTTGCAAAAATATTTCCTATTCTGTGTGTTGTCTTTTCCCTTGATAGTGTCTGTTTAAGTGTTTGTTCACTTGGTAAGTGTCCCTTGACACACAAAAAAATTTTAATTTTTTAATGTAATTTATTGGGGTGACATTGATTAATAAAACCATGCAGGTTTCAAGTGTACAGCTCAATAACACATCATCTGCATACTGCATTTTGTGCTCACCACCCAAAGTAAAAGTTTTTCCTCCACCATTTAATTTCCCCTTTGTCTTCTTCCACCTCCCCCAACTCCCAAAAGTTTGTAATTGTAATGAAGTCCAATTTATCTGTTTTTTTCTTTGCATGTTGTGCTTATATTGTAAAATTTAAAAAATATATTGACTATGCCAATTTTCACCTATCTCTCAGAGTTTTAATTCTTACATTTAGGTCTTGGATCCATTTTTAGTTACTTTTTGTTTATGGAGTAAGATAGGGGTCCAAGTTCATTCTTTTGTATGTAGATATCCAGTTGTCCCAGCACCATTTGTTGAAAAGGCTATACTCTTTCCTTGGCAAATGGCCTGTGTTACCTTTGTGGAAAATGAATTGGTCATAGATCTGTAACTTTAGTTCTGGACTCTCAGTACTATTTAATCAAAATATACTCGTATATATCCTGATGCCAGTACCACACTGTTTTTAGTTACCCTGGCTTTGTAGTAAGGTTTGAAATCAATGAGTTCTCCCACTTTGTTCTTCTTTAGCAAGATTGTTTTAGGTATTTGGGGTCCCTTTTGCAACTTCATATGAATATTAGGATTAGATTCTCCATTTCTGCAAAAAAAGGCAGTTGGAATTTTGATAGGAATTGCATTGAATCTGTAGATTGATCTGGCGAGTATTGCCATCTTAACAGTATTAAATATTCCAGTCTATGGATGTGGAATGGAATGTATTTCTTTATTTAGGTCCTCTTTAATTTCTTTCAGTGACATTTTGTAGTTTTCAGTGTCCACGTTTTGTACTTCCCTGGCTCAGTTTATTCCTAAATGTTTCATTCTTTTACTGCAGTTATAAATCCTGCAACTTGGTTGAACTCATGTGTTAGCTTTAATAGTTTATTTTTTCTCTGTGGATTCTTTAGGGTTTTCTGTATTTAAGATCATGTCATCTGTGGATAGAGATAGAAGTTTTTCTTCTTTCCAATCTGGATAGCCTTATTTTTCTTTCTTAATTGCTCTGGCTAGATCTCCAGTACATTGTTGAATAGAAGTGGCAAAAACAGATATCCTTTTCTTTTTTCTGATCTTAGGGGAAAAGCTTTCAGTCATATTTTCACCATTGAGTATAATGTTAGCTGTAGATTTTTCATAAATGCCCTGTAACGTATTGAGAGGTTTCCCTTTTGTTCCTAGTTTGTTCATTGTTTTTATCTGAAAAGGGTATTAGAATTTTTTTCTAATGCTTTTTTTCTATCTATAGAGACCATCATGCAGTTTCTCTCCTTCATTCTGTTAATATGATATACAACATTGATTGATTTTGGTATGACTTACCCTTGCATTCCTAGAATTAATCCTCGTTGGTCATGGTATATAAACCTTTTAATATACTTCTGCGTGTTGTTTTTAGTATTTCGTTGAGGATTTTTACATCTATATCCATAAGGTATATTGGTGTGTAACTTCTTTTTTTTAAGATTTTATTTATTTACTTTTAGAGTGAAAGGAAGGGAGGGAGAGAGGGAGAGAAACATCAATGTGCAGGAGATACGTTGATTGGTTGCCTCTTACATGCCCCCAGCTGGGGACCTGGCCCGCAACCTAGGCATGTGCCCTGACTGGGAATCAAACCGGTGACCTTTTGGTTCCCAGGACAGTGCTCAATCCACTGTGCCACACCAGCCAGGGCAGGTCTATAGTTTTCTTGTGATTTTATGGCTTTGGCTTCATAAAATGTGTTATGAAGTGTTCCTAATAAGATTATCTCATTTAACATATAATTTTTTCATGATCTTCATAATGATTCTTTTAATAACTACATAATATTCCTGGTACTAGATGTGCCAAAACTTGTGAAACCATTCCCCTCTGTAGATATGTTTAATTATTTTTCTTTTAAAGTTAACACAGAAATGAGCATCTATGTGTGGGTACCTTTTTAGTCTTTAGTGCCTCATTTTTAAAAATTATATTTTATTGATTATGCTGTTTTAGGTGTCCTGATTTCTCCACCTGTTGCCCCCTTCCACCCAGGGCCCCCTACTCAATCACCCCACCATTGTCCATGTCCATGGGTCATGTGTATAAGTTCTTTGGCTACTCCATTTCTTATACCATACTGTACATCCCCATGGCTATTCTGTAACTACCTATTTGTACTTCTTAAACCCCTCACCTCTACACCCACTCTCCCCCTCCCTCCCCATGTGGCAACCTTCTGGTAACTTAACTTTTCTCTTGCTTTTAAGAGTCTCTCTTTATCTTTAACCTTTGGCCTTTCAATAATGATGTATCTTGGAATGGGCCTCTGCATCCATCATAATTGGGACTCTCTGTACTTCGTGGACTTGCATGTTTATTTCCTTCATTAAATTAGGGACGTTTTCTTTCATTATTTTTTCATATAGAGTTCCAATTTCTTGCTCTTTCTCTTCTCCTCCTGGCACCCCTATGAAGTGAATGTTGGACCTCTTAAAGTTGGTCAAGAAGCTGTTTATACTATCCTCATTTTTTTTCGGATTCTTTTTTCTTCTTCTTCTGCATGGTTGTTTTTTGCTTCCTTATGTTCCAAGTCATTGATTTGATTCTCGGCTTCACCATTTTACTGTTATTTCCCTGTAAATTGTTCTTTATTTCAGTTAGTGTATTCTTTGTTTCTGACTCTTTTTTATGCATCTGAGGTCTTCACTAAATTCCTTGAGCATCCTTATAAACAGTGTTTTGAACTCCTCATCTGATAGATTGCTTACCTCCATTTTGTTTAGCCCTTTTTCTGGAGTTTTTATCTGTTCTTTCATTTGGACCGTGTTTCTTTGGTTCCGTGTCTTGGTAGTGTGGCCTAGTGTAGTAGGTGTCCTGTAGGGTCCAGTGGCACAGCCTCCCCATCACCCAAGCTGGATACTCAAGGTGTGCCCTTTGTGTGGGCAGAGTACACTCTCCTCTTGTTGTTGAGCCTTGGTTGCTGTTGGCAGATCAATGGGAGGGATTAGGCCAGTCAGCTACAATTACTGGCTATGACCATTTATCACCAATCTCTGCCCTCAGTGGATGATCAGCTGTGCAGGGGAAGGGTGGTGATGGTCCCACGTGGTCTGTAGCTGTCCACTGGGTGCACTGGCCCTGGGGTTTCCCGGGTGATGCAGGTCAAGGTCAGCCCCCACCTGTGTTGTGCCCAGGGGCACTCTGCCTGAGCTCTAAAGCAATCTGAGATGGCTGCTACTTGTGCTGGGCTTGGAGATTCCCAAGTGAAGCCAAGCTATGAGTCTAATCTGGCTGCCAGTAGGGCTCACTGAAACCAGCTGTTGCTTGTTTGACAGGATTTAGGAGCCAGGGCCAGCCGTTCTTATGGAAAAGCAGCTTGGGTGGGCCCATAAGTTGGGTACTGTGGACTCTCTGGGTATCTCCAAGATGGGTCACAGAGTATTATCCAGGTTGATGGAGTCTCAGATATGGCACCAGCCTACTGGTTCTGTGGGGGAAGAGCTCAACAAAGGGAACATGGCCTCTGCTTGCCCCAATGCCAGACGCATCAGTGTTTCCTTGTATTTCCTTCAAGCTGCCACCCTGGTGCTGGAGCTCAGAGGGACCAAGTCAGTAGGTTAGTCTGTGCTTGGGGCTCCAGCAGCCTCTTCTACCGACTCAATCTCTGCTGGTTTTCACAGCCAGAAGTTGTGGGGACTTACCTACTTGGGCTGGGAGGCCTAGTGTGGGGCTGAAACTCCTTGCTCCCGATCTGTCCCTCCTGATATTTTTATCCGTGTGGGTGCGGGGCCAGCCTCTTCCGTGTCCATGCCTCTTCTTCCAATCTGGATGGATGTGGTTTCTTCAGTTCTGTAGTTATCAGACTTTGATTCAACTCAATTTCTGATGGTTCTGAGTGATGGTTGTTCTATAGTTTAGTTGTAATTTTAATGTGGTTTTCTGAAAATGCGAGCCATGTCTGACTTCATTGCCATCTTGCCTGTGCCTAGTGCCTCAATTTTTAGGCTCACACTTTGTACTTTACAATCAGACTACAAGGATTCTTAATCAAATGTAATTATAATTCAGAGAAACATTTTTCTGCTTATTTCATGTGATTTATGTAGAGTTCCTATCACGTTGCAAAGTGGAAAGTATTTTTTAACTGCTGACTTTTTCACTCACTTCATGAGGAGTTACAGTGGGGAACTGACCTCAGTCATTCTCTGTTAATGTACACGACTGACTAGAACACTGGAACAGAAATCAGGCCTGTGTTAGTAATGTGTTTTTCCACTTACGAAATTGAAATGTGGGTACTCTGTTGCCATGGATATTTGCTAGTTAAATATGCTGAAAGGTTTAAAATGCTCTCCCGCTTTTGTAGGACCTCATGATGATGAGCAGTAAATTATCCAAGAAGATAATTACAAATTATGGGTTAGGATTAATACGGACTAACAATCATTGACTGTAGTTTAAAAATTCATGTTACCTCTCTTGTGATTAAAAACTGCATTTGTTTAAATCTCTCTTTTAAACAGATATTTCAGTTACTACTAAAGTAAATATAAATGATTCATAGATTCTGGGAAGATAATACTAATTACGTAATAAGGCAGGATTTTAACCTTAGAATGAAGTAGTATCTTAGCATTTGAAATAGTTTCAAAGAATTTTGCTTTGCTGATCGTTTTCTTTGATATATGTGAGTAGTCTTAGAGCTTGAGAAATTATTTTACTGTTGAGCAGGAAAGCATAGAAAATTTAAAGAGTAATTCAGCTGCTGTACTTGAAACCTAGAGGTACAATTTGAAGTTGCATATCAGCTGTCACAGAAATGAGCTTACTCATAAAATTTTGCTGCACACTGCAGAAAATACAGCAAAGGTTTGATTTAATTCTCTCTGTGTCACAACTACTGATTATAATATAAATATACCAGATATTGTTGCCTGTGGAAAATATGGGATGAGAATTATTTAGCATTTTATTCTGAAATACTCGATATATTATTAGTTATAAAATGGAAATTTGCTGATCTAATAAATATACAGGAGCCCATACAATTAATTGTCATGTACATTTGCTGCTGTCATCCAATATCTCCAGTTGACTACCTGACATTTCTACTTGGGTGACCTTATTATTTAACGCTAACCTATTATCTGACGCTGAGTTCTTGATCAGTAATGAAACTTCCAATAGTGTTCCTGTGGGGAAAACATAGACTCTGCTTTGTGATGTGTCTTAGGGTGTAGTGAAAAATGACTATTATCATTTCAAAGGACACTTGTACTTTCCTCTTTCATTATTACTGCGAACTCTCTATATCCCAAATTGCATTCTTCTCTCATTCCAAAAACTTGCAAGGCAAGATGTCCTTGCATAGTCGAAAACAATGGACTTGCGTCCTACTTTGGATATTGCCACTAACTGTGTGAGCCTCTCTGGATATCACTTTTCCTTTTTTTCAATTTTTTTTTAAACTTTTAAATCATATATATTCTATTACAGTTGTCTCAATTTTTCCCCCTTTGCCCTCCTCACACATCCCACCCTGCCCCCCTCCACTTTTCCTTATTTTTAAAATGAGGGTGTTAGACTGGAAGATCTATAACATTGCTTCAGGCTTTTTGCTCTAAAAATTGAGTTGTTTAAGTGCATCACCTGAATGGGTTGTATGACTGAAATGTTGCCTGCTTTCTTCTGGTCTCACGTTGGTCATGTGTTACCCTTATCCATTCAGTTATAAAGAGCCTCGTAAATAGCTTTTATTCAACATTTTCTCTGTTCTCATTTTTCTTTCCATTTTTGCTTACCTTAGTCCAGGCCTAGATCAAACTAGAGCACTAATTCCAGTCTTTCCTCACTCTGTTGTGTCCCCATACTGCTTTTTAATTCATCTTCCTTCAAGACCAGTTTCATCAAGTTACTTCTACTTAGGAAATGCTATTGGCTTACTTCTACATACTGTGTACATTTTTGTTTCTTCTCTTAGCTTTCAAATCCATAGCAAGATTTTGTGTTTTAATCATATTGTTTTCACTAACTTCATTCTATGTTTTTCCATATCTTTTACTAAGTTATTCTCCTTACCTGAATGCCTTTTCCTTTTCCCCTTCTGCCATTCTGAGAGACTACCTTGTGAAATATAACCCAGCCACATTAGTAACATATGAGAGTCTCTGAAGGTTTGTGCTACCTTTTTAAGGATCCAAAACCATGGTAAGAGACATAAAAAGCAAAATATGCCTGCTTCTTGAGTGTCACCTATGTGCCAGACATATTATCTAATTTAAAGCTTCCAAAAATCCCTTGAGGTGGATGGCATTAACCATAACATCTACTGATTTTGAGGCTCAGAGAAGTGAACCAACCTTTGGAAGATCAAACAGCTAGTAAGCAGTGGAGCTGGGATTTGAACTCTGTTTGGGATCTTTTTACTTCTCCCTAAAAAAGTAGACAAAGAATCATTAGTTGCCTTCTTTACACCCACCACTCCCCTGCAACAAACACATAAACTGAATTAAAGACACAGATTTAAGTGCTTAACATAATCTGGCAGCTGGCATATATATGCTCAAGATTTAGGTGGAAATTTTTCCTAAATTTGGAGAGTATAGATACTTGAGAGTTCCTTTCTCTACCTAATTTATCAAAGGAGCTTGAAGTAGGAGAGGCCTTTCATCTGATGAGTGTTTCATTTTCTTTTAGGAACCCTAGGGAGATCTTTAATGGAGTAATGTGATTTAACTTCTTTCAAAGAGAAAATAGTAAGACATTTTCTTTCTTGACATTAAAAGCTGAAAAAGAGATGACCTTCATGTGTTCATTTGTTCAGTAATCATCCTTTATGACAATGACTAGATGAACATAAGGGTTATGGGTAAGCAATTCAAGCAGTGTTGTTAATGGTATTTTAAAGGAAGTCATACAAATTGTTGGAAGCTTTTGATTTACTTGAGTTCACCAATGACTGTCAAAGTGAAAATGTGGTTTTTAAGAGTAGTAGCTGACTTGGATAGTTTCCTTCTAAACACCATGGTCACTGTGCATAGTGATGAACCCTATTTTTCTGGTTTCATTCCTCTTTTGTATGTGGTTGACTCCCCAATGCCTGCCCCCTTGTAGCTCTCCTAAGCTTTAATCCTGCACCTTCAGCTCGCTGCTAGATCTTTCCACTGGTGACCTGTCATCTCAAACCTAACAGTCATAATTTGCTATGTTGTATGATTGTATGTTCATGTTATTGTATTATGTTCCTGAATATAAAGTTCTTGTGTGAGGATCATGACTTATACTCCTTTGAATCTCCTGTACCCATTGTAGCGCTGTGGGTAAAATAGGAAGCCAAGTACATGTGATTACAGTAATCTTCTTGGTGAAAGTAGCTTTTCTCTTTTGGTAACTTCAAAAGCCCTAGTATTGATCCAGAGTTCAGTTAAAATTGCAAAGCCTATAGAACTAAACAACAACGACGACATTCTGTTTTGTATCTTGTAAAACAAAAGCATTATCTTAGAAAATTGTCATGTACTCCCTATAGAAGAAAAGATTTTCTCTTCTGTGATGAATGACTTAAATAACATTTATTTAAAATTAAATCCATTCTGAGTTTTGAAGGTGATGGATATGTGTGTTACCTTGATTGTGGTGATGGTTTCAGGGTATATGCATATGTCCAAACTCATCAAATTGTATATATTAAATATGTTACAGTTCTTTGAATATTAGTTATAAACCAATAAAACTGTTAAAAATTCATTTCACTGGCTTTTAATAGGCAATATAAAATTATAGCACAAATTTTTGCTGTTCATTTCACTTTAAACTGATTTGATTTTCTGTGTACTTCTCCATTGCCTAACACATTGTCTCTTACCTTTTTCTTTTCAAATTTTTCTTTTATAATACTTCTGGTCTTTATTTTTTTTTAAGATTTTATTTATTTTTAGAGAGAGGGGAAGGGAAGGAGAGAGGGAGAGAAACATCAGTGTTTTGTTGCCTCTTGTGCGCCCCTAACTGGGGACCTAACCTGCAACCCAGGCATGTGCCCTGACTGGGAATCAAACCCGCAACCCTTTGGTTCGCAGGAGGGTACTCAATCCACTGAGCCACACTGGCCAGGGCTACTTCTGGTCTTTTAAAGTGCTCTGATTTATATTTTAAAGGGCATATTTTAAATTATTTTAATTGTCTTGAGGTTGTTAATACAGACTTGAGGACCAGGACCATGATTTATTTGTCTTAGATATTGGCATTATGTCTAGCAAGTGTCTGGCAAAGAACCAGGTAATGGCAGATCACTCAGGTCTCCTGAGATGGAGACCAGTGCTCCTTTTTTATTATGCTGTGTGAGCCCTAGCCTGTAGTTGCATTATGAGTTAAAAACATCAATGATGATTTTCTCTAAAGTTAGCACTTTTAAGAGGTCTTGACTATGTTTTTAAGCTTTTGGAAGCTCTCTCACTGAATAAGTGACTATATACAAAGAGTATATTGATGCTGCTGCACTAAAATAGGACCGAATCAGAATTAATGTCTTCGGATTCTGTATTTATTATGTCTTTCATTAAAGTACGGTAATTTTAATAAATATAAAATATGTTGTGGTATTTAAAATGTGTTTTTAAAAAATTTTGCTTTCCCTCCCCTTTCTCCCTATATTGACGAAGTTACCAGGCAGCGACATTGCCAGCGGGAGTGACGTGCTTTCCGATGTTATACCCAGCATCCCAAGTTCACCTTGCCTGCTTCCTAAAAAGAAAAACAAGCACCGGAATTTAGATGAGCTTCCCTGGAGTGCGATGACAAACGATGAGCAGGTAGAGATCTCAGCATTCTTAATTAAAAGCACCTATGTGGAGAATAGGTGACGTTCAAGTTCCTGTTTAAAGTCACAGGGTAAATGTGGATTGCTTAGTAAATTTGAATTTGAGCTATAACTCACTGTTTTATGGAGATCAAATATACTATTAAGTGCTTTGATGTTTAAAACATTATAAATGAGACACTAAATAATCAGAAGTTTTGGCATTGATCTTGTTTATTATAACGTTTCATCACACAGGTGGAATATATTGAGTATCTGAGCCGTAAAGTCAGTACCGAGATGGGTCTTCGGGAGCAACTAGATATTATAAAAATAATTGATCCTTCTGCTCAAATCTCTCCTACAGACAGTGAGTTTATTATTGAACTTAACTGTCTCACAGATGAAAAACTGAAGCAGGTATGAGAAAATACATATTGTTCAGCTAGTGAAAATAACAGTGTTTTTATAAAATGTATACCTAAACAATCATCTGTAAATACGTGTATAATTAAAGTCAAAATCAATGCTGTGAAATGTAATACTTGAGCAATAAAAAAAGTAATAAAAAAAAGAAAAATGGTAATATTTGAAAATACATGGTTTTAAGAGGTTTTATGTACATTTCACCTGGTAGGACCTTTCTGGGATCATGTGTGTCTAGAACTTGCTTTTTAGTTGTGTAGGCTTTAAAACTTAAATTCACCACATTAGTGGTGGTTACACTAAAGTACAGACTTATTCTAACTCAGCTTATAAAAGACTGATTGGCAGAATGAAAATGCTGATTATTGAGAGGTATACTTGACCATCTGAACTGAATGATTTGAGTAAAAGTCTTATGGAATAACTGAGCTTGGCTAGGACAAAATGTAATTAATTTTTCCTTCTGCTATTCTGAAATAGACATTTCTGGTACCTTCTAAACACAGTCTTTACTGCAGTGTTTTTGCTGTCACATAGCTAAATGAATACTTAGGTTCTACTTTTTAAAAATGTTTTGCATTTATCATCACATATGAAACATTTTTCTCATTTTGGCATTTTTCTCAACAGACATACTATAATTTCCTGTATTCCAGCTCATTTTTCATTATATGGTAAATTGCTGCCTTGCCTTTGAAAGCAGATACCATGTGCCCCTAGCTAGGATTTATTGAACACCCTAATGTTAGTTATAATTAGCAATTTACTTAAATTGTCTTTAGTGGAGACCTTTTAAAAATCTCATCTATTTTATTTTATTGTTAGTTATTCTCTGAGTGTTGTTATCCTATATTCCTAAATTCTGGAGGCCAATAGTCTTCCATTTTCTGATTATATATTATGGGCTTTTAAAATGTGGCTCCATAATATGTATTCTAGAAGTTTGAACATTGTTAAGAGGTTTCTTTTTGTCCTTATTTCTATCTATGTGTATCTCTAACACTTTTGACAGTCTTTTAACAGAAGTACACCATTCTTTTTTCGTCCGGTATTCTGAGCATAAAATGTCAACTAACAACACTAACCAGCTTTTCTCTGTGTGTTCCAAGGTCAGAAACTATATCAAGGAGCATAGCCCTCGCCAACGGCCTGTAAGAGAGGCCTGGAAGAGAAGCAACTTTAGCTGTGCAAGCACCAGTGGAGTGAGCGGTGCCAGTGCCAGCGCCAGCAGCAGCAGCGCCAGCATGGTCAGTTCTGCGAGCAGCAGTGGGTCCAGTGTTGGAAACTCTGCTTCAAACTCCAGTGCCAACATGAGTCGAGCACACAGTGACAGCAACTTATCTGCAAGCGCAGCAGAGCGGATTCGGGATTCAAAAGTAAAATGTCTAATCAATACAAAACTTTACCTTTCAGTATTAATATTAGTATTCCCTCATATAGCTTTCTTGGAGTTAAACTTATGCTGCTATCTAGATGCCTATGGGTTTTGGTTTAAATTTTTTTGGTCCTCCATTCTTTTATTTAGTATACATATGCAGATCTGTCTTATGTGCAATATTTGGTTCTATCAAATAATCAGACCAAGGCATTCTATTGTAATACTCCCCAAAATAGATTCAGGTACAATAGATCTTTGTGCACTTCATGGACAAAGCAAAACTTAAGACTTCATTACTGATTTCAGTTTTGAGGACATACAATTCAAAATATACATAAACTGGGTTAAGTGATAAAAGTGGGCTGAAAGAAACCACAGGATTCAGAACAATTAAACCGCATATTTTGCTTGCATTAGAGCCACAACGTGAACAGCAAATTGTACATATGGCATAACCCTTTCACTTCATTGCGAGGAACTTCTGTGGCAACGAACTTCATGACAATCGAACAAAGCCCTCCAGGCTGAGTGCTTTGAAATGCTATTGTGACCTGCATAGCATTCAGTTCTATCTGATTTTTATGTCTGTTTTAAGTAAGATAATTGATGGAAACAATGAGTGAGTCTCAGGAATGATACTGACTGCAACTTATTACTGAGCAGATCTCACTGTATTGCTGATATTGTTCTCTTTTAGCTCCTAAGAATGTTCTGTCTTGTGTGTGTGCTGAATGTTTTCTTAATGTTTAGTCTTAAATGTTTCTTCTTAGCCCTTTTAAAGATGTAATAATGCTTTCTCTAATTTCTGTCTACTGTTTTCACAGTTGAAAAAGTTCTGTATAATATTGTTGGGCATATAAAAAATAGGAGATACTAATATAAGTATATGTATGGTTTTGTGATGCCTAGCAGGGAAGTTCAGTCCTTGCAGTGGTGGCAGTCTGGAGCCAGCTTAAGGAGGATAAGGGTGTCTTTATAACTCTGTGGAAACCAGTGGTGACTAGAAGATACACAGTGTTTCCCCTCTGGTTTTTACCTAAATAACAGAACATAGCTGGCTTTGTCCGTTGCCAAGAGATTCTTCTGGATGTGTGGTCATTCCTTTTTAGCATCAGTTCAGCAGTGACAAGGAATGGACTACTCACTGGGTTTCTAATGGGCCTTTAAGATAGTACTTGAATAACATGGAAAATACATGATTCTTTTCCAGTCAGTAAAAGGGCCAGTGCTTTTGGATAAAAGACATCTTAAAAGTGTAAGCATTAGAGATTTTGGAAATGTTCTCTATATTTGTATTCAGTATTGTTCAGGATGTGTTCACTCTGCACTGACACCAATGTACCTTAATTTGATTTTTAAATCTTTGAAATGATTGGTTATCCATACTAGTCAAAATTATCAAGTTTCAACCCTTCCTTATCAGAAGATTCACTGGTCAGATACCATAATAATAGAATCTTGAAGAATCAAGAATCATTTTCAGGTCTGAGCCAGTGGCTCACTTACTGGAACCAGGCTCATACTGCAGAGGAATTTGAACATCTCTAAAATTCTGAAAATAGAGATTTGGATCAATAAAATACTTTGGGGTGGATATGCCAGAACTAAACCTTACTGATTTAGAAATTTTTATTTTGACAGAAGCGATCTAAGCAGCGGAAGTTGCAGCAGAAGGCCTTACGCAAGAGGCAGCTGAAAGAGCAGAGGCAGGCTCGGAAGGAGCGGCTCAGTGGGCTCTTCCTTAACGAAGAAGTGCTGTCCTTGAAAGTGACTGAGGAAGACCACGAAGCAGATGTAGATGTTTTGATGTAATAAGGGTGAAGTTATCAGCATTCTTTCTAAGCATTAAAGCGTTCAATTCTTATTTGTTTACGTGCATCTTGACCAAACTTTTGGTTAGAGCTGTGCTGATATACCATTAATAATTTAGACCAGTGGTTCTCAGCAGGTGGTCCTGGACTAGCATCTTCAACATCACTTGAGAAGTTGTTAGAAATACATACAGTAGGGCCCCACTCCAGATGTAGTGAATCAGAAACCTTGGGGGAGAGACCGAGCATTGTGTTTTAACAAGCACCAGGTTACTCTGCTTTATCTTTTTTTTATCCTGAGGACATTAATAACCTGAGGACATTTCATTGCTGAGGGAGAGAGGCACTGGTACATTGATGCGAGATAGAAACATCGATTGGTTGCCTCTGGACGCACCCCATCCAGGGATCAAACTCACAACCTGGGTATGTGCCCTGACTGGGAATCGACCCACAACCTTCCAGTCCACAGGATGAAGCTCCAACCAACTGAGACACTCCTGCTAGGGCTGTGCACACTAGTTTTAAGAACCACTGATTTAGTAAATGTTTTGACTATTTAAACTTTAATGTGGTTAAATAGGCTTTTTAAAATACTAGTACTCTTACCATTAAGATTTCAAGGTATTGCTGACAAGTAGTTTATTATGTCAGTATATGTACATGTATAGAGATCATAATTCAGTTTCCTTAATGTTAGGATTTCTTAGTTTACTTTTTCTAAAGGGCCATAGCATAATTCTCAATTCCTAGTGGAGATCTTTTTTTGAGGTTGTGGGGATGGAGTATGGATTGCTGTTTACAATAGTGCCTTCATTAGGTTTAGTACTATCTGTTTTCATTCATTATTATTAACTCATAGTTGTAAAAACAGGCCCTATTATCTCTCTTCTTAGATTTGTTTTTGCTTTTTACCGTATGTACACTTAGAATCCTTTCTGTAAGTAATGACTACTGAGGAAATAATGTTACTAATAGCTGAATTTTAGACTTGATGCTATGTTGATTAATATTCAAATGTGAAAGCAATTAAAACAACCCATTCTACTTTTTCATTGATTTCTGAAGTTTTAGGCTGTGAAAATGTCTTCAAGGCAAAAAATATCTTAAGTTCTTTTTTTTCCACACAGCTCTAATTTTTAAATATTTGGTATAGCTTCTGGCATGTGAACAGGTTAACGTTCAAAATTAACTAAAGAAAACCATTACAGTTCTG
Source organism: Pteronotus mesoamericanus (assembly GCF_021234165.1). Lineage (NCBI taxonomy): Eukaryota > Metazoa > Chordata > Mammalia > Chiroptera > Mormoopidae > Pteronotus > Pteronotus mesoamericanus. The sequence goes on along the minus strand of NW_026555322.1, from coordinate 61,683 downwards.
CTAAACTTCTCTATAAATCATTAGAAATACATACAGCAGTGAGATAATAGGGAAAAAAAACCCTTAGCTTGTTAGCTGTTAAAGTAGAACTAATTTTAAATGTGGAATCATGGAGTTTCTTTAAATGCTCTCAAGGAGAGTTTGTTATGAACATTCAAAACTAGTGTGATTTCTTTTCTTCTACCACACATCTTTAATCATTCACATGGGCTAAAAGAAGGAAACTGATACTACTGACAATCAAGCCGCTTTCTGACTTTCATAATTTTCATTTTATTGTAGATAACTTTTGGAAGGTAATCATGATACTATAGGAGTTGTAGTTAATATTTTTAAAATTAGAGTCAGGTTGATGGGAATTTCTACACTTTTTTAACTTTTTATTCACATCAAGTAATTTGTAAAGATAAAAATTAATGACCTAAATTCTTAATTTAAAATTCTTTATCTAAATATAAAGGCATAACCTTTGTTTATAGTCAGGTGTTTTGAAAATTGGATTTCATCATGGTTCCTTGAAGGTTAAAGAATTGAAATTGAGGATAAAAATTGCTATATTGCAGCTTTGTTAAGGTCTATAAAATTTTGAAGACCATTAAATTCATACTTCAATTTTACTAAAATAAAAATTTGTATGTGTATGTGGTTATTAGTTGGAGTAGTCCTTCTGACTTTCCCCTTATCCTCTCTTTGATGCTCCTAACCAGTTTAGAGGGCCCAAAGAGAGCTTGAGGATGGACCCCAGAATACTCTGAGGAAGATGGGAAGGGCCATCCTCTTTGTGTTTTCCTTTTCAGGTATAGGGAGAGTAGATGGAAAGAAGAGCAAACAGAGCTAAATTCTCTCTCTGCTCTTGTCAAAAGCAAAATTTCTGTGAATGATTGTTCTCTTTACCTACTATTCAAGGAAAACAGTCCCCTTTTGGAGAACATAGAGCAGAATTTCTCTGGTTAGTACTGGGAAACAGTTTACTTGACAGTGACCAGGAAAAGGAAATCCTAAACAGGGTTGTGATGTAATAAGACTAATTCTTCTCTCCCAACAATCACATAGTCTTATTACCTTAGATTGAACTTAAGTCACTATTAAACAAGTTTACTAAAGCACCGCAAAGCCAACTTTAAAAGTATATGAAGTTTTGAGAGTTCATAGTAAAGTATGCCATGATACTTTGTATAAATCTGGATGAACTGTTTTTACAGTTATATAAATTAGAAATAGCCCAGAAAGTTGGTTTGGAAGAGATTGTAATGCTTCCTCTGATTAAAATATAAAAAAGTAAAACAACTTGGGATTGCTTATGATTCAAGAAGGAGATTGCAAACTCTTCATCCCCCTTCAAAAAAACCCAGCAGAAAAATCAAAAAGTTCGTGTCTTTGTCAGGTAAATAATTCAAGTTTGAATTATTTCTTTTTTGGAATAAGTAATAACTTATTCAATCTGGTATGTCTCTGAGTTCAATTTAAAAAAAACACAACTCAGTATTGTTTTCTTTTTAAGTATAAGCCCTAGCTAACCAATTAATAAAAATGTGAAATTTATTTGCTCAAATGTCAATTCTCCGCTTTAAAATAAGCTTTGTTAATGCAGAGCATGATAAAGTCATCTGAGATTCATCCACATTTTATTAGAGGTCTTGTGTGCATGTCAATTATATCTCAATAAAACTGAAAAAAAGAGAGACCATGGAGGTCTGTCAGTCCCCACCACAGTTTTTTAAAGTATGAGCTTTGAGTTAAACAAAGTGGCATGTCTTTTTCTACAGTTTTGCAATGGAATTAAAGTAAGGACAATGTTGTTAGTATAATGCATAGTGGAGTATAAAGGGCTAGTTCATTATGTCCCAGTAAGGACTTAGAGCAAAATAACCTTTTTTTCCCTTGAGACTTGTCTCATTTTTTCTTAGGCTGTTGTGGTTTTGACCATTTTTTCAGTCCTTTGTGTTAATTGAATATTGCTGAATTAATCCCAGAAACTGACTTGTAACTTAATGACTTTATGGAATGGGTGGGCATCTCATTTTTATAGTTTTTAAAGTGCTAAATCCCCTCATAAATGAAAAATTACAAGAAACAAAAGTATAAAAGAATACAGATTCTGATGACTTTTAAAAATTGAAATTTATCAAATGTGTTCATATTTATGCTAAAAATGTTATTACATGACAAATATAGAAGTCTGGTTTCCAGCTTCTCTAGCAGAGATTTTTGTTCGTGGCTTATTCTGTATAGCCTCATGTGCCTTAAAGGTGAACTCTATACTTTTTGTCAGTGTGACTTTTCCAAACTAAAAAATAATCTAAATGTTGATATTTGTTTTATAAAATGCTCATGGCAATTGGATATCAGTAAGCAAAGCCATTAAATTGAAACAATCAATGGTAACAGAGAGTATAAGAAAAAAAACTTTCAGATTTTAAATTTCATTTGCATAACTTTGTTTGGACCATCTTGGCCATTGAAGAACACTGAAAGTTATCTAAAGTATGCTCAGTGTATTCTTTTATTTTTTTCCCCCTGAAAAATGTCATATGCGAGAATACTTTTTAAAACCAGACAAACTCTTAGTATCTGGAAGGATAATTTTTAAGGCAGTAGTACTTCAAGCACAGATTATATATAGTAAGTTGATTCTCTTGTTAACTTTAGGGATTCTTTGCATTCATTTGTGAACAGCTGAACAATCCTCACACTTTTAACAAATTACCTTTTATCACTCCTATCTTCAAGAAAAATTTTTGCTTGGAATTGGGAGGAAGTTACTTAAAGTCAATGTATAGTTAGAGATGGTTGATAGGAAAATTCTCAGTTGCATTCAAACAATAGTATTGATGGTGAGCACACTGACATTCAACATCTCTAAACTTAGAGGTAAATTTAATTCTTAAAAGGACTATTAGTTAGAAAATAAGCATTTGTATAACATGTACTGTGATAACTTTGGATTTAAGTCTGACAAAGTAAGATAAATTTTGTCTTTACAATGAAATGATGCTAAGTGGGTAAGAAGCATCTGAGAGATACTTAGACCTAAGCTTCTCTGTCAGCATAGTATCTGGAACATAGCTCCTTAGAATGCTTAATTCTTATTTCTTTGGAAAACAGCTTATCCCAAAACGCTTAGAAGGAGTTCAAATTCCTCTAATTAGCTGGCTATTAAGAATAAGGAACTTGCGTGGAATAGCTGCAGATCTGAGTTGACTAAAATTTTATTTTCATATGTTTTCTAATATTAAAATTACTTTCAGCTCTCCTCACAATTATATTTTAAATAAAGGTTATTAATGTTTTAATCAAGTTCAACATTATGGTAAATTAATTTTTAATTTGATATTCATATTTAACTCAGAAAAACTTGGTCTTCTCAGATTTCAATATGTAGTATTTTTTTCTTTATTGTTAAGTTTCTATGTTACATTTTTGGTCAATGGAATCTATGGAAATGTGTGCTCTTTTTTGTGGTAGAGGATGGGAGTAGAAAAGAGGAGAATTGCTCTAATTATACATATGCATTTTGACTATATAAAGGTAGCTATAAACTTAATGTGTATAAATGACAAGTTAACATTTACATATTCTTAATTGTTCTAAGGAACAGTGGCCTGAAGCCATGGCTTGTTTTGTGGAGCTGGTTGCTCTTTAATGGTAGCAGACCAGTTAGATTTAAGTGGAAACTTTTGAATTGGGTTATCTAACTCATCCAGCTCAGGCTTTTGGGAATAGAGCAGACTATGTCTGTTCCCTGTAGTGGATCAATTTAATTTTCTTTTTAAGTACTCTAATTTAGATATAGGTATTATCCATTTTAAATCTTTGTGTTGGGAATTTAATAAGACTGTAGTCAAACGCTATTAAAAATAAACACAAGTATATGTAAAAATTTTCTCAGATGGTTTAAAAATTTCCATTTTTTAGTTTAAAGGTTAGTTCTATAGCATCAATATCATAACCAAAGCAAGTAGGAATTCGACTCATTTGGAGAATCTTCAAGTAGTCTTAAATGCTGTAATATATCAGATTGTTAACTAGGATTTTTTCCCCTGTATTTGTGCTAAATGTATTATTATATTAATGCACTTTCATATATATAGCTGTCTTCTCTACATTCTGTACTTACTATAGTGCACACAAAAGCTGTTTTTCCTAAAGCTGTGAGGGAAAAACAATAGCTGTAATACAAGTCGTTTCTATTTTGAGTTCCTTCTTGTACTTGAAAGTAGTAGCTCAGTAGTTAAATCTAAATGATTATGTATGGTTGTAATTAAAACTGGCAATGTGGCAGAACTGTCTTTTGAAACAATATCAGAATGAAAAGAGTTGTTTTGGATATTAAGGACTCTTGTAATGTGTTGTTTCTTTCTTTCTTTCTTTTTTTAAATGTACAATGAAGTTTCTACAAAGCCCATTGCTGCTGAATCCACTCTTCTTCATGTTCCATCCCAGAACATTTATCAAGGAAGAATTGCTCTCTTTCCTTTTGCTCACAGTTTGGTTAAGGCTCCGAAAGCCCCAATTTTCCAAATTTCATTGGCAAGTCATTTTTTTCTGGAGAGATCAAATTTCTAGAGAGATTAGCATTCATAGAAAGTGAAAATTAGGTCTAAGTTTTATTTAAAATATCATATCTATTTTCCTTATATATTGACCTAGAATCTTTTCAAGTTATATAAAAGAAGTGTCTGTGAACAGTTTTACATGCAGATACAGAAGCAATTCAGCTGTTCAGCAGCAACTTTATCTCTTGCCACTAGAGGGAGGTCTGGTTGTTCAGTTCAGAAAATGTCTTAGCTGCTTTTCTTTTGTTTTTAATTTTAGAGGTTGAAATCAACCTCATTCTCAGAATTCCTTTTGTGATATTAAATACTTTCATTTATTAGTCTTAGGTGAGTTAATTAAGTTTGTATAATAAAGCCCAGTCTTATTCATGTTTTTTGTAACCTTCAATTTTTAGTAAATGTTAGATATTAAGTGAAGAGTGTGTGTGTGTGTGTGTGTGTGTGTGTGTGTGTGTGTGTGTGAGGTATTTTAGAACTTTTCTGTCCATTATGGTAATCACTAGGCACATGTGGCTGTTTAAATGAATTAAAATGTAAAATTTGGTTCTTTGGTCACGTTAGCAACACTTCAAGTGCGAAATAGCCACATATAGTGAGAGGCTAGTATATTGGAAACCTCAGGATACAGAACATTTCCGCTGTCAAAGAAGGATCTGTTGGACCACACTGATTCTAGAGATTTGATGGTTTACGTAGTGACTGTTACCATTTTACCAATGAAAACTGATCAGTGGCTCAAAACTGCTGCCCACAATTAACTTGTAGGCAACTGATGTGAGAGGGACAGTAAGGTATATCAAATAAGAAGTGTGAATTTAAGAATCATCCCTCAGAGTGTTTCTTTATTCTTGTGATGTGAGAGCCTTAATAGAGTCAGTGTTACTTGGGTCTGACAATCCCCCGTCCTGCCACTATCAGTTTGGATCTTATGGTAAGTGGGATGTTTATATTACATTAGCCATGTTTCTTAGTAATACTTTGACAATATTAGATTTAGGTAAATTTCCTCTTTGTAATGGGGAAGTAACATTTTGAACATTCCAGTTTATTCATTTGATTGTCAGGATCCCATTATATGCTTATTTTTTCTCTTAAAAAAATAGCAGATAACCACATTTATGTACTTCCAGTTTTGCCATAAAAAATATTTCGAGTAGGACAGCGAAATGAATCCTCACATCCCCGCATCTACTTCAGTTCTTCTCTTATGGCCATTCTGGTTTGTTTTACCCTGTCACCCACTCACCTTATCTCAACTCCCAATGATGCTAAAGCTAACTCCAGGCGATATAACATCATTTGAAAATATTTCAGTATCAGATTTCTAAAAAATAAGGGCACTTTTGTTTTATACTTACCTATGGTATCATCATACCTCCATAAATAAAAATGATTCCTTACATTAAATATGTGCTGTGCTTACTTGGCTTGGAATCAAAACCATTACCATTAGTCTTATTAATTTCAAAATCATTCTGCATTTTGTTAGCAATAAGTTAGAATAATTTTATTATTGCTTGATAAGACCTGATGGTGTGTCTTGAGCACTTTTTCATCGAAAGCGAGCTATCTATTGTTTTTTAAAACAAATTCCAGTGATTTTCTTTACTACATTGTTAATAAAGCCATGGTCTAATTTTGATAGCAGGCAGGAATGAGGGAAGTAACTGTTTAAGATAAGTATTTTCTGTCTTACCTACCTCTGGTCACGGTAAAGATTTGAATATCTAGTATTTATAAGGAGTTTTTTAAGGGTACTATGGACGAATATAAATAAAAATAGAAATTTTTTTTTATTCCCTAGAAATTAAGTTTAGGAAATCTGTTTCAACAAATGTGACTGAGACTGTTGGTTTTGGTTTTATATTTTAACTTACTGAAGTTTATACTTTCCAAATAAATTGTAGAGTTTGAAAGCTTGAAGGAACTTATGAGGTCATTTAGCTTGGTGGTTGTCAAACTTGAGTGTGTATCAAAATCTCCTGAAGGGCTTGTTAAAACACAGATGGCAAGGCCCCACTTCCAGAATTGGTCTGGGGGTGGGGCCTGAAAATTTGAATATTTTACACGCTTCTAGATGATGCTGATGCTGCTGGTCCAATGAAAACTCAGAGAACCACTGGTGTATCCCCTTTATTCCCTGCCTACATTTTACACATGAGGAAATTTCCACTAACAGGAAAGTCACTTCTGTGCTCTAAACTTGTTAGTGACATAGCCAAATCAGAGTCCAAATCTTAAGGTTCCTTAATAACTCTGCAGGCCCAGTGCTTTCCCTGTTGTGAGTTAATTTCCTTCAGACTAGTTGCCTTCAAGTAATTCCTCTGAGTCTTCATCTGAACATTTGGATTTTCTTGGTAGTGGTAAGTCTTTATCTCCCTAGATGGTAAGTTTCTAAATGGTAGTCTGGGGATTAAAATTATTGGCAAAAGACTTTTTGCGTGCTGATGTATTTTTCCGGGGGAGGGCTCCATCTCTTTTTATCAAGTTCTCAAATGAGTTTTCTTCCCCTTAATGGCTAAAAGGACTCTGTCCTTTTAAGGGCAGTTGTGGTTTTTGGAAATAACCAAGGGTCCTCTGGAGGCTGTCTGGAGGTTAATGTAGGTGAGAAAGCTAGAAATCACTACACTTGGTCAGTGAGGTGTGGTTTCACGGGTAGTAAGACTGGTTTTCATTTGTGGCCTAAAAACTGGCTGTGATATATATTAAAAGAATTTCAGAAATATTTTGGGCAGTGACAGCATCACTGGACTAGGTGTATGGTGATGACATGGAATGAGGATGTTATTAATTTGGATGTATTGGCTTACTGATTAAAAAGCCTTCATTATTTTATAATCATGACATGTGTTCTAGAGAAAAATCTTCCACTAATGTTTGAGGAATATTGGGTTAGATTTCACAAAATTGTTTCTGAAATCCGAGATAAGAGAACCAGATGGTAATTAAAAACTTGAAAGATGTGATGTAAAACTTTTTGATTTAATGGTCATTAAACCAATCTCTCTATTTTTGCAGATGAGCAGTCTGAGGCTAAGAGAGGTGAAGTGCTTCATACAGGTCCCATGACTGAATGATGACAAATTCAGGACCAGAATCCAAGTCTCTTGAGCTATAAACTAGAGCTCTTCTCACTGTATCGCACTGCTTTATCTCATGCAGCTACTTTTCACAGTGGTTTGGGAGAAACTACCTTGAGTTTGGTATAAATCAGTGGTTGAAGTGTGGCCCCCACACCAGCAAAATTAGCATCACCTGAGAGCTTGTAAGAGCTGCAAACTCTCAGGCCCCACCCCAGACCTATCCAGTCAGAAACTTGGGGTGGGACCCAACAGTCTTTGTTTTAACAACCCCTCCCAAAGGATTCCGATATACCTTCAAGTTTCAGAGCCACTAGTACAGAATAAGGAATCCCTACTCTGGCTGAACATCAGAGTCATCTGGGGAACTCCTAGAAAATAATGGTGCTTAAGCACCATCACCCTCACTAACTGAGAAGTTAAAATTAGAATCTTAGAGATGAGGCCTGGGCATCAATTGTTTTATAATAAACACTTCGGAATAATTTTAGATTTGTAGAAAAGTGTAAAGATAATACAGAGAGTTCACGTGTATCTGTTACCCAGTACCTGAATATTAATATCTTAAGTAACTGTGATACACATTTGTTGAAACTAAGGCATTGACATTGGTATATTACTGTTAACTACAGACTTTATTCAGATTTCGCTTGCTTTTCTACTAATTTTTTTTTCTATTCCAGGATCCAATCCAGGATCCCTCATTGCATTTTATCATCATGTCTCCTTAGCCTCCTCTGGTCTGTGACAGATTCTGTCTTGTTCATGATCTTGACAAATATGAGAATTGATCAGGTATTTTATGAAACGTCATCCCTCAATTTGGGTTTGTCTGATGTTTTCTTCATGATTGACTAGGGTATTGGAATTTGAGGAGGATCACCACAATGGTGAGGTGCCATTCTCATCACATCATCCTGAAGGGTACGTGCTATCAACATGACTTAATACAAGGCATGCTAACTTTGAGTACCTAGCTAAGGTAGCACTTGCCAGGCTTCTCATTGCAAAGCTACTATTTTCTTCATTCTATACTCTTTAGAAACAAGTCATTCAGTCCAGCCCACACTCAAGCAGGAAAGGGGAAATAGGCTCACCTCCTAGAAAGTGAAGTATTTATACATATTCTTGGGAATTCTCTTTGAAAGATTTGCCTTTGCTTCATTTATTTATTTGATCATTTATATTAGCATGCATTCATGGGTATTTATTTTATATTTTGGGTTATAACGTAATACTATGTTGTTTATTGTGGTCAAATGTTTTCAACTTTGGACATTGGGAACTCATAAAGGTTGAATCCAGTCTCCCTTAGACCTATTCCTATTTTGTATTTTGAGCATTTTATTTTCTGGTACCATATGATACTCCAGCACTAGAATCAGCATTTCTACAAAGAACTGGTCGCCTCTTTTTACAAGTCGCTCAAGTGATTTTTATGCAAGATAAGTGTGGGAACTACTGATGTGGAGAGTGAACCATATTCTTCTGTAAATCTCCTAATGCCATGATCAGAAATACTATGAAGATTATAATTTTAAAAATGTCATCTTTGATTCAGTCTTCCTCCTTTTCCTTTCATGTTCAGCCTTTTCACTAAAGCTGCTTTCTCCTTGGCATCCAGAGCAGCACTTTAAAAACTTTAATGTGCATAGGATCTTCTTAAAATGCAGATTCTGATTCAGTAGGTGTGGGGTCAGAGTGTAAGGTTCTATAGTTTTAGCAGGTATTCAATTTATATGGATGCTGTTGATCCATGAACTACATTTTGAGTACTGAGGGTCAGAACAAAGTCCAAATAACTTAGGACACAAGACTCCATGGTCTGGTGGGCCCCAATATACTTTCCAGTGTCATCTTCCATGAATTTCTTCATTTACGCTAGACTCAAACCAACCAGCCTACTCTATATTTGTGGTAACTGCCTTCTGATATGACCCTCAAGGATCGTGGCTATTCAAACTTTTGTTTAATCCCCTTCCTTTGGGTGTGGACTGTACATAGTGACTTATTTCTAACTCTTAGAATACAGCAAAAGTGATGGAATGTCACTTTTGTAATTACAAAAGACTGTGACAGTTGTCTTGCTTGTACTCCCTCACCTTGGTGGCTCACTCTGATGAAATAAGCTGTGATGCTGTGACATGCTCTGTGAAGAAGCCCAAATGGCAAGGAACTGAGAGACAGCAGACCATGGTATAACAGCTCATGAGGAACTGAATCCTGCTATCAATTGTGAGTGAGCTATGAAGTGTACCCTTCCCAGTGGAGCTTTGAGATGACTGCAATCTGGTGAGAGATCCTGAGCTCAAGCACCCATCTAAGTCATGTACATATTTCTGACCCACAGAAGCTGTGAGATAATCAATGTGTATTGTTTTAAGCTGCTATATTTTGGGGTAAATTATTATGCAGCATAAATAACTAATACATAATTTATTAAACATACCATGAAATGGCTTCCCATTATATCCTTCTTCTCAAGGAAAAGAACACTCAGATGCTGCTTCCTCTTTCATTTAAGCAATATCTGCTGGATGCCTACTATATGTGAAGCACTGTTAAGTACTAGGGAATAAGTACTAAATGAGCAGTCACAGTGTCTTCCGTCACACAGCTTACATCCTTTGGCATTGGTTTTCAGAGTTTCATAAAAGAGGGAAGCAAGATGCATTTCATTAAAGTAGAGCTATACTTATTGCCAAGAAAGTAAGAAGAAAATAATATAAAGAAGCTATTACAAGCCCTGGCTGGTGTGGTTCACTGGATTGAGTGCCAGGCTGCAAAGCAAAAGTACAGCCGGTTCAATTCCCCGGTAGGGCACATGCCTGAGTTAAGGGCCAGGTCTCTGGTTGGGGCTCTCTGAGAGGCAACCAATTGATTTTCTCACACATTGGTGTATCTCTCCCTTTTTTTCTCCCTCCCTTCCTTTCTCTCTCAATAAATAAAATCTTTTTTAAAAAGGACGCTATACGAAAAACTTTTCCACGTTGACATTTTTATCATTTTGCTACAGACCAGTAGAAACTTCATTACAGGCTAGCATAGGCCGCATTTAGACGTTTTTGGAAGTCCTAATTCTAGTGCATTTTAAGGCAACCCTAATTCTCCATTGGGGTGTATTTTTCAAAGCAGTACTAAAATGTTTTTATTGTTCGAATACATTCATTTTCCTGCCACCACTTTCCCCTGCCACACCCTCAATCCTTCCCCACTTGGACTTTGTCCATGGATCCTTTATACAAATTATTTGATTTGACCCTTCCCCTTTTCCCTGTTACCCCCTCCTTCCTTCCCTCTTGTTACCATTGGTTGGTTTTTTATTTCAATGTTGCTGGTTAGATTTTTCTTGCTTCTTTGCTTTGTTGATTAGGTAACACTTAGAGGTCAGATCATACGGTGTTTGTGTTTCACTGCTTAGCATAATGCTCCCCAGTTCCATCTATGCTGTTGCGAAGGGTAGTAACTCGCTTTCTCTTTCTTTCCCTCCCTCCCTCTTTCCTTCTTTCTTTCTCTTTCTTCTTTCTCTTTCTCTCTCTCCCTTCCTTCCTTCCTTCCTTCCTTCCTTCCTTCCTTCCTTCCTTCCTTCCTTCCTTCCTTCCTTCCTTCCTTCCTTCCTTCCTTCCTTTCTTTCTTTCTTTCTTTCTTTCTTTCTTTCTTTCTTTCTTTCTCTTTCTTTCTCTTTTTCTCTTCCTTTCCTTTCTTTCCTTCTTCTGCCTGTCTGCCTGCCTGCCTTTTCCTTTTCTTTCTCTCTTTCTTTTTTTCTGTCTTTCTTTCTCTCTCTCTCTTTCTTTTTCTTTCTCTTCCTTTCCTTTCTTTCCTTCTTTCCTTCTTTCTGCCTGTCAGCCTGCCTTTCTTTTCTTTCTTTCTTTCTTTCTCTTTCTTTCTTTCTTTCTCCTTCCTTCCTTCCTCCCTCCCTCCCTCTCTCCCTCCCCTCCTCCTTTCTCTTTCCTTCACCCTTCCCTTCCCTTCCCTTCCCTTCCCCTCCTTCTCTTTCCTTTTCTCTTTCCCTCTTTTCATTCTTTCCTTTCTTTCCTTTCCTTTCCTTCCTTCCTTCCTTCCTTCCTTCCTTCCTTCCTTCCTTTCTTTCTTTCTTTCTTTCTTTCTTTCTTTCTTTCTTTCTTTCTTTCTTTCTTTCTTTCTTTCTCTCTCTTTCTTTCTCTTCCTTTCCTTTCTTTCCTTCTTTCCTTTTTTCTGCCTATCTGCCTGCCTTTTCTTCCTTCCTTCCTTCCTTCCTTCCTTCCTTCCTTCCTTCCTTCCTTCCTTCCTTCCTTTCTCTCTCTCTCTCTCCCTCCCTCCCTTCCTCCCTCCCTCCCCTCCTCCTTTCTCTTTCCTTCACCCTTCCCTTCCCTTCCCTTCCTTTCCCCTCCCCTCCTTCTCTTTCCTTTTCTCTTTCCCTCTTTTATTTCCTTTCCTTCCTTCCTTCCTTCCTTCCTTCCTTCCTTTCTTTCTTTCTTTCTTTCTTTCTTTCTTTCTTTCTTTCCTTCTTTCTTTTTCTTTCTCTCTTTTTCTTTCTGTTCCTTTCCTTTCTTTCCTTCTTTCCTTCTTCTGCTTGCCTTTTTCTTTCTTTCTTCCTTCCTTCCTTCCTTCCTTCCTTCCTTCCTTCCTTCCTTCCTTCCTTCCTTCCTCTCTCTCTCTCCCCCTCCCTCCCTCCCTCCCTCCCTGCTTTCTTTCTCTTTCCTTCGCCCTTCCCTTCCCATCCCTTCCCTTCCCCTCCTTCTCTTTCCTTCTTTTCTTTCCTTTCTTTTCTTCCTTCCTTCCTTCCTTCCTTCCTTTCTTTCCCCCTCCCTCCCTCCCTCCCTCCCTTCCTGCCTGCCTGCCTGCCTGCCTGCCTTCTTTCCTTATGCTGTATAGTATTCCATTGTGTAAATTTACCATAGTCATTTGGTCCACTCATTTATTGATGGGCACTTAGGTTGCTTCCAGCACTTAGCTATTGTAAATTTTGCTGCTATGAAGATTGGGGTATATAGGTTCTTTGAACTGGTGTTTTGGGATTCCTAGGGTATAACCCCAGCAGTGGAATCACTGGGTCAAAAGGCAGTTCCATTTTTAGTTTTTGAGGAAATTCCAAACTGTTTTCCACAGTGGCTGCACCAGTCTACATTCCCACCAACACTGTACTAGGGATCCCTCTTCTCCACAACCTCGCCAGTACTTGTTTGTTGATTTGTTTATGATGGCCATTCTGACCAGTGTAAAGTGGTATCTCATTGTGGTTTTATTTATTTATTTAAAAAATCGTGTTTATTCTCTTACAGTTGTCTCAGTTGTTCCCCTTTTGCCCTCCTCCACCCACCCCGCAACACAGTCAATTCCCACACTGTTGTCCATGTCGATGGATCATTCATACATGTTCTTTGTCTAGACCCTTCCCCTTCCTTCTGCCATTGTACTCCTTCCCCATGCCCACTGGTCACTTTCAGTCTGCTCCATGTTTCTATGTGTGTGCTTTATTTTGTTTGTTAGTTTATGTTGTTGAATAAATCCAACTTATAGGTGAGATCATATAGTATTTGTCTTTCACTGAGTGGCTTATTTCACTTAGCATAATATTCTCCAGTTGCATGCATGTTGTCACAAAAAGTAGGAGTTCCTTCTTTCTTTTTTTTTAAATGCAGATTTTTTATTTATTTATTTTTTTAAATGTCAAAATCCATTATAAAATATTAAAAAATTTAAATCCACAATAAAGTCTCAGCAATTAAAACATGACACCAACACAGAAATAATCATGTAGATCAGTGAAATAAAATGAGCATCTTAGAAACAAACATATATATCTAACAATGTAACATATGATTGCTGTTTCAAATCAATGGGGAAAATAAGGCTTATTCAACGAATAAGGTGCATGGACCACTATTAGTTGAAATAAAACAAATATAGAGCCCTATTTCACAAACTGTAAAAAAATATTCAGGTGAGTTAAAAATCAATGTGTAAAAATCTAAGGAGTGTTAGGAGAAAATGTAAAATAATATTTTTCTTGCGCTGAAGTAAAATATTCAAACCCAGAAGGTATAAAGTAAAATATTGACAATATGACTGTATTAAACATTTAAGACTGTACAGTAATATATATATTAAAAAAGTTAAAGGACAAGAAATAGAATAGGAAAGTATTTGCAACACATTTAAAAAAGGGTTAATAGTTTTTTTTTTAGGGAAAGAAGTTCTATAAAAAAATGGATAAAGAATATCAAGTCATTTAAAGCTTTTTAAAAATAATAGAAATAGGCAAGAGATATACAAAAACAAATTTAGTTTCAACAAATAAAGTAACAAAATATTGTCACAATCAGATTAATAAGTATTAAAATATTAGTAATATCAAGTATTGGTGACTGTGAAAGCAACTGGGTGTTCACAGAATCTTTCTCCATATTTGTAAAGGAGTCCTTTTAGCATATCTTGCAATGGTGGTTTGGTGGAGGTGTATTCTTTTAGCCTTCTTTTGGGAAACTCATTATTTCGCCTTCCATTTTTATTGGGAGCCTAGGTGGGTAGAGCAGTCTTGGTTGCAGAACTCTGCTTTTTATGACTTGGAATATTTTTTGCCATTCCCTTCTGTCTTGTAGTGTTTCTCTTGAGAATTCAGCTGCTAGCCATATCAGGGCTCCCTTGTATGTTATTACCAGTTTCTCCCTTGCTGCCTTTAGGAGTCTCTGTCTTTGATATTTTCCATTTTAATGATGATGTATCTTGGAGTGGGCCTCCTTGGGTTACTCTTGAAAGGGACCCTCTGTGCTTCCTGCCCTTGTGTGACTTTTTCTCTCCTCCAATGAGTGACGTTTTCCATCATTACTTTTTCAAACAGGTTCTTTATCCCTTGGTCATCATCTTCTCTTTCTGGTATCCCTACTATATGGATATTATTGCATTTCAGGTTGTCCTGCATTTCCTTCAACGTCTCTTCATTATTTTTGAGTCTTTTTTTTTCATTTTGTTGCTTTTTCTGGGAGCTTTTTTCTACCTTATCCACGAGTTCACTGATTCGATCCTCTGCTTTGTCTAGCCTGCTTTTGATTCCTTCTACTGTGTTCAATTCAGAAATGGTATTCTTCATTTTTTCTTGTCTCTTATTGATAGTTTCTGTGTCCTTTTTCATGCTGATAGAGTTTTCAGTTAGTTCCTCATACTTTCCCTGTAGTTTTTTGCAATTTTCTCTGAGCTCACTAAACTCATTGAGCTTCCTTATAAGAGTTGCTTTGAAGTCAAAATCTGGTAGTTTACTTTCCTCTATTTCATTTAGTACTCTTTCTGGGGATTCCTCCTTTTCCCTTCGATTGGGGGTTTTTATTTGTCTTCCCATTATTTGTGAGACTCTTCTTTTTTGCTTCTGCTTCTTAAATTGATCTGTCTTGACTTCCTGACTTTGTGGTGCGAACTTCTATGGTAAGAGATCTCTGTTCTTTCTTTCTGGATCTGCCTCTGAGGTCAGATGTCATCACTTTCTGACCGTAGGCAGTCTCTTCGAGACTTCCAGGAATCTACTGTCTGTGGCTGTGTCCTTCAGTTGTTAACCTAGTCACTCTACACTAAGTAGTCAGGCTTAGACACCACCGGGTGAGGCAGAGTCCCTCCTGAGGGCAGGTATATTGTGTCCTCTCATGCTGCTGCCCCTCATGGGACTGGTCTGCCTGAGCCAGATGGGTGCTGCTGAATTGTGGAGGAGTCAGCACTGGGATCCTGCTGGCTACTCTGTTCTCTTCCCAAAGCCTCCGTCTTCAGTCTCTCCTCAGGTGTCTCTAACCCACTCTGCCCCGTCTTTTGCAAGATCCCAGTGTAAGTGGCTTTAAATAAAAATTTATGTGTTGGCCCTTTAAACGGCTCTTTGCGTCTCCAGCGCCTGTCTCTGGCAGAGAGCAGCCCTGCCTCTTTTCATAGCTGGTTGCTTTCTGTGTACTTTTTGGGCTCTGGCGCTATAGGCTGGAGATCCCCACTTATGGTTTAGACTTTGGTCTTCTCAGGGGGATCCAACTGTCGTTTCAGTATCATTCTGATGCTGCCGCCTGTGGGCGCCCACCCCACCTTCTCTTGTCTCTACCGCACTCTTTACCAGTTAGGTTGTGCTAAAGCTGATTCTTCTGTCGGTTCAAGGTTATAAGACTCCTCTTGCTATTGTTCAGTTGTTTCTTCCAGGTGATTTCTCCAGAATTTTGTTGTAATTCCACTTTTGTCCTGGGAGGTCAGTGTGACTTCAGTTCACTCCTCTGCCACCTATCATTGTGGTTTTAATTTGCATTTCCCTGGTTGCTAGTGATGATGAGCATCCTTTCATATGTCTCTGGGCCCTGTGTATGCCCTCCTTAGAGAAGTGTCTGTTCAGGTCCTTTGCCCATTTTTTAATTGGATTGTTTGTCTTCCTGGAGTGGAGTCATGTGAGTTCTTTGTATATTTTGGAGGTCAAACCCTTGTCCGAGGTATCATTGGCAAATATGTTTTCCCTTATGGTTGGTGCCCTTTTCTTTTTCCTGATGTTTTCTTTAGCCATGCAGAAGCTTCTTATTTTGATGAAGTCCCATTTGTTTATTCTTTCCGTTATGTTCCTTGCTCTAGGGGACATATTGGTGAAAATATTGCTGTGTGGAATATGTGAGTTTCCTGCCTATGGTCTCCTCTAGGACTTTTATGGTGTTGCAACTTATATTGAAGTCTTTCATCTACCTTGAGTTTATTTTTGTGTATGGTGTAATTTGGCGGTCAATTTTCAATTTTTTTGCAGGTAGTTGTCCAGCTCTCCCCACACCATTTGTTGAAGAGGCTATTTTTACTCCATTTTCAGCTTCTGCCCCCTTTGTCGATTATTAATTGACCACAGTATTGTACCTTTACTTAGCTTCTATTCCATTCTGCCTTATAATTAGGGAGGTTTATTTGTTTTTTACACTGGTCCTCATTTTCATTTTTATATCCCCATGGTTCCTTGCACATGTGCAAAGGACTGGCTAATTTAATATTAATTTAATAGCTATTAATTTAATAGCTTTGTTAACTTGAGATTAATGGAGATTTTAATGTAAATAGAGATTTTTTAAAAATCCTACGATCACAGTTCTTCATTTGCTCCTGTTTTAAGAGAGTATTTATTGAAACCACAAATACTGTTTGGTTCTTTGAAAATCCCTGTTCCTTGCAAAAATTTTTAGGTCATGATAATACAACTTATTAAGGTTACGTCAAATACTGCATATTGAGGTTACAAGTTCTAGTCATTGCAGAATGAAGCAAATCCATTTACAGACTGAGGAGGATTATTTATATAGTTTTATATTTTAAATTAAACTTATTGGTGTGACATCGGTTAATGAGATCATATAAGATTCAAATGCACATTTCTATGATACATGACCTGTACATTGCATTGTGTGCCCACCACCCACAGTCTAATCATCTTCCATCATATATTTAGCCCTCTTTACTCTTTACTGCCCCCTACACCTTTCCCTTTTGTACCACCATAGTGTTGTTTGTGCCTATGAGTTTCAGTTTTATATCCCACATATGAGTGAAATAATATGATTCTTAGCTTTTTCTGATGACTGATCTCAGCGTAATACTTTGAAGGTCCCTCCATGCTGTCGCAAATGGCAGTACTTCATTTTTTTTATGGCTGACTAGTATTCCATAGTATATATATACCACATCTTCTTTATCTAGTCTTCTATCAAACGACACTTTGGTTGTCTCTTTGTCTTGGCCACTATGAATAATGATGCAGTGAATATAGGATGCAAATAAATGTTTTCAAGTTTTTCAAATAGATTCCTGGGAGAGGGATTACTGGGTCATGTGGTTACTCTATTCTCATATTTTTGAGGAACTGCCATACTGTTTTCTATAGTAGCTGTACCAGTAGCAGTTTACATTCCCAACAGCAGTGAATAAGGGTCCCTTTTTCTCCACAGCCTCTCCAACTCTTGTTATTACCTGTCTTGTTGATAATAGCCATTCTAACAGTCATGAGGTGGTATCTCATGGTAGTTTTGATATGCATCTCCCTAAAATCTAGTGCGGTTGAGCTTTTGACATTACCCGTTGGCCATTTGTATTTCTTTTTTGGAGAGGTGTCTGTTCAGGTCTTCTGCCCATTTTTTAATTAGATTGTTTGGTGTAGAATTGTATGAGTTCTTTATATATTTTGGATATTAAACCTTTGTCGGAGCTGTTGTTTGCCAATATCACCTCCCATTTGGTTGCTTTTTTGTTTGTTGTGGGGGTTCCTTTTGCTGTGCAGGAGCCTTTTTCTTTCATATAGTCCCATTCACTTCTTTTTGCCTTTACTTCCCTTGCCTTTGGGGTCAAATTCATAAAAATGTTCTCTAAGACCAAGGTACATAAGTTTAGAACCTATGTTTTCTATGTAATTTATTGTTTCAGATTTTATATTTAGGTCTTTGATCATTTTGAATTAATTTTTATGCCTGGAGACAAACTGTATTCTTTTGAACGTGACTTTCAATTTTCCCAGGACCATTTATTGAAGGTGCTTTCTTGTCTCTATTGTATGTTTTTGGCTCCTTTGTCAAAAAGTATTTGTCCATATACATGTGGTTTTTATATTTGGGCTCTCACTTTGGTTCCATTGGTCTGTGTGTCTGTTTTCCTGCTGATATCATGCTCTTTTATGTAGTTCTATAATATAACTTGAACTCTGATAGTGTGATACCTCCAGCTTTGTTCTTTTTTTCTCAGGATTGCTTTGACTACTCAGGGTCTTTTACGGTTTCATACAAATCTAATGATTTATTTGTTCTATTTTGTTGAAAAATTACATTGAGATTTTGATTGGAATCACATTAAATCTATATTGCTTTGGGTAATACGGCCATTTTAACTATGAAGTTACCACAGACACCACAAAGATACAAAGGATCATACTAGAAGACTATAAAGACTATATGTCACTAAATTCAATAACCCAGAAGAAATGGATAAGTTCCTAGAAATATATAACTTTCCTAGACTGAATCATGGAGAACCGGAAAATCTGAATACACCAATTAACAGTGAGGAAATTGAAATAACCATTAAAAACTCCCCAAAAATAAAAGTTCAAGACCAGATGACTAGTGAATTCTACCAAACATTCAAAGAAAATCTGATAACCTGTTCTTCCTTAAACTCTTTCAAAAAATTGAAGAGGCAATACTTCCTAACATTTTATGAGACCAACATAACCCAGATACCAAAACCTGGCAAGGCTAACACACAAAAAAGAAAACTACAGACCAATATCTCTGAAAATAGATGCAAAAATCCTAAACAGAGTACTTACAAATTGAACACATTAAAAAAAATAATACATCACGAACAAGTGAGGTTCATTCCAGAGGTGCAAGGATGGCTCAGCATATGCAAATTAGTTGATGTAATACACCACATTAACAAATCAAAAGATAAAAATAATACAATCTTATCAACATATGTAGAAAAATTTGATAAAACATGATTAAAACACTCAATAAAATGGGTATAGAAGGAAAGTACCGGAACATAACAAAGGCCATATATGACAAACCTTCAGCCAATATTATACTCAATGGTGAAAAACTGAAAGCTTGTTCTCTAAAATTAGGAACAAGGCAAGGATGCCCACTCTCATCACTCTTATTCAACATAGTTCTGGAAGTCCTAGCCAGAGCAATAAGGCAAGAGAAAGAAAGAAAATGCATCCAAATTGGGAAGGAGGAAGTGAAACTTGTCACTGCAGATGACATGATTCTGTATACAGAAGACCCTAAATACTTCACCAAAAACTATTAGAAACAATAAACAAATACAGTAAAGTTATAGAATACAAAATCAATATACAAAAATCCATTGCATTCCTGTGTACTAACACATTTCAGGGAAAAAAAAAGTTTCTTTTGCAATTGGAATGAAAAGAATATAAAAGGTAGGAACAAACTTAAAGGATGTGAAGTACTATGTACTAAAAAAACTTCAAAGCATTATTAATACGTTGAAAAAGACAATGAAATAGATATGCTGTGTTCATGGATTGGAATAATCAACACAGAAAAAATTTAATTTAAATATATTGGGATTACATTGGTTAATAACAAGTTTCAGGTGTACAATTTTATATTACAATATCTGTATATTGCATTGTGTGCTCACCACTCAGACTCTAGTTGCCTGTCACCATATATTTGACTCCCTTAACCCTTGTCATCCTCCCCCAAACTCCACCTTCCCCTTGGTAACCACTGTACTGTTGTCTGTGTCTATGAGTTTGTTTTGTTCATTTTGTTTCTTTCTGTTTTATATCCCACATATGAATGAATGAAATATGGTTCTTATCCTTTTCCATCTGATTTATTTCACTTAACATGATACTCTCAAGGTGCATCCATGTTGTTATAAATGGCAATATTTCAACTTTTTATGGCTGAGTAGTGTTCCATGTGTGTGTGTATGTGTACATCAAATATTTATCTTTTCATACATCTAAGGACACTTAGGTTGTTTCTACATTTTTGCTATTGTGAATAATGCTGCAATGAACATAGGGATACATAATCCTTACAAATAAATGTTTCCCAATTTTTCAGGTAGATACCCAAAAGAGGATTGCTGGGTCATATGGTAGATTTATTCTTATTTTTTGAGGAACCAACATACTGTTTTTTGTAGAATCTGCACCAAATCACACTCCTACAAGCAATGTACGAGAGTGGTTCCCTTTTCTCTACATCCTCTCTAATACTTGTTATTTCCTGTCTTATTGGTAGTAGCAATTCTAACTATCATGAGGTGGCCTCATTGTGATTTAGATTTGCATTTCCCTTATAGTTAGTGAGGCTGAGCATCTTTTCATATATTTGTTGGCCATCTATACGTCTTCTTGGGAAAAGTGTTCAGGTCCTCTAACCACTTTTAATTGGATTGTATATTTTTTTGTTGTTGAGTTGTATATTTTGGATATCGGCCTCTTATAGAGGTATTGTTTGCAAATACCTTCTCCTATTTGGTTGGTTGCCTTTTTGTTTTGTTGACGATTTCTTTTACTATGCATAAGCTTTTTAGTTTGCTGTAGTCCCGTTCATTTATTTTTGCTTTTACTTTCCTTTCATTTGGGGTCAAGTTCACAAAAACCTCTCTGGGACCAAAGTCTATAAATTTAGTGCCTATGTTTTCTTCTATGTATTTTATTTTTAAAATTTTTTTATTAAATTTCTTGCAGTGACATTAGTTAATGAAATTACTATATGGGTTACAGATGTAAATTCTATATTACACCATCTGTATATTGTATTGTGTGTTCACCACCCCAAGTCAAATCTCCTTCCATCACTATGTATCCCCTGTTTACCCTCTGCTACATCCCACCACCTATATATCGGTTTTTATGCCAGTATCATGCTATTTTGATTGCTATGGCCTTGTAGTATAGTTTGATATCAGGTAATGTGATTCCTCCAACTTTTTTCTTCTTTCTCAAGATTACTGTGGCTATTCGGCATCTTCTGAGGCTCAATATAAGTTTTTGGAATATTTGTTCTAGTTCTGGGAAATATGCCATTGATATTTTGATATGAATTGCATTGAGTCTGTAGATTGCTTTGGGTAGTGTGGATGTTAGTGATGTTTATTCTTCCTATCCACGAACATGGTATATATTTCTACTTACTTGTTTCTTCAATTTCTTTCTTAAGTCTCTTACAATTTTCTAAGTAAAGGTCTTTCCCCCCTTTGGATAAATTTATTCCTAGGTATTTTGTTTTATGATACAATTGTAAATAGGATTGTTTCTAGAGGATTTTTCTTTCTAATATTTCATTATTGGTATATAAAAATGCAACCAATTTCTAAATATTTTATATTTTGCCACTTTACTAAATTCATTTATCAGTTCTAGTGGGGTTTTTTGTCGAATCTTTAGGTTTCTCTATTATACAGTATCATGTCACCTGCAAATAATGATAATTTTACATCTTCTTTTCCAATTAGTATGTCTTTTATTTCTTCCTCTTGCCTGATTTCTGTGACTAGGGCTGGCAATACTGTGTTGAATAAGAGTGATGAAAACAGACATCACTGTCTTTTTCCCAATTTTAAGGGAAATCCTTGTAGTGTTTTCCCATTGAGTATTGTGTTGGCTGTGGATTTGTCATGTATGGCCTTTATTTAGACATGTTCCCTGTATTCCCAGTTTGCTGAGAGTTTTTATCATAAATGGGTGCTGATTTTATCAAATGCTTTTCTGCATCTATTAATATGATCATGTGATTTTTATCCTTCATTTTCCTTATGTGTTGTATCACATTTTTAGATTTGTGGATATTGTACTAACTTTACATCCCAAGAATAAATCCCATTTGATCACGGTGTATGATTTTTTTGATGTCTTGCTGTATTCAGTTTGCTAATATTTTGTTGAGGATTTTGAGATCTATGTTCATCATGGATATTGGCCTATGATTTTTTTCTTTGTAGTGTCTTTGTTGGATTTGGGGATTAAAATAATGCTGACCTCATAAAATGAGATTTGGAGCCTCCCCTCCTCTTGGATTTTTTGGAATAGTTTGTGAAGGTTAGGTATTAATTCTTTGAATGTTTTGTGAAATTTCCCTGTCAAGCCATCCAGTTCAGGACTTTTGTTTCTTGGGAGTTTTTTGGTTACTGCTTCAATTTCATTAGTTGTACTTTTGTTTTTTTTTTTCTTTTGAGAGTAAAGGGTATGCTATGTTGACCTTTATTGTAGCCCATTATCTGACTCAGAGTAATGCCCTGTACTTAGTGGCTACTTAGTAAGGGCTGAATTGCATGGTGATTTTTATGAAGACGAGAATTTAAACTTAAAGTTTTCTTTTTTTTCTTTTCTCTTTCATTTTTTCTGCCTTCCCCCCACCACTTTCTCCTGTCCCCTCCCTGCTCTCGCTCCCTCAATCCTTCCCCACATTGGTTTTGTCCTTGGTATATGTTCCTTGACTTGCACCTTCTCTTCCTTTTCCCCCGCCCAACCCTCCCTCCTTCCCTCTTGTCTCTGTTGGTTTCTTTTCCTTTCAGTGTTGCTGGTCTTATTTTCCTTGAATCTTTGTTTTTTTGGTTAGGTTCCGCTTATAGGTGAGATCATATGGTGTTTGTCTTTAGTTCCCTGGCTTATTTCGCTTAGCTTAATGCTCTCTAGTTCCATCCATGCTGTCGCGAAGGATAGTAGTTCTCTTTTTTTCTTTCTGCTCTGTAGTATTCCATTGTGTAAATGTACCATAATTTTTTGATCCAGTCATGTACTGATTGGTATTTAGGTTGCTTCCAACATTTGGCTACTGTGAATTGCGCTGCTATGAACATTGGGGTGCATAGGTTCTTTTGAATTGGCGTTTTGGGATTCTTAGGGTATAGTCCCAGCAGGGGAATCGCTGGATGAAAGGCAGTTCCATTTTCAGCTTTTGGAGGACATTCCACACTGCTTTCCACAATGGCTGCACCTGTCTGCATTCCCAACAAGAGTGTACTAGTGTTCCCTTTTCTCCACAGCCTCGACAGCACCTGTTGTTTGTTGATCAGTTTATGATGGCCATTCTGACCGGGGTGAGGTGGTATCTCATTGTGGTTTTGATCTGCATTTCTCTGATGGCTAGTGATGCAGAGCATCCTTTCAAATGTCTCTGGGCCCTCTATATCTCTTCCTTGGAAAACTGTCTGCCCAGGTCCTTTGCCCATTTTTTGATTGGATCATTTCTCTTCTTGGACTGGAGTCAAGTGAGTTCTTTATATATTTTGGAGATCAAACCTCTGTCTCATGTACCATTAGCAAATATATTTTCCCATATGGTTGGCTCCCTTTTCATTTTGCTGATGTTTTCTGTAGCCATGCAGAAGCTTCTTATTTTGATGAGGTCCCACTTGTTTATTTTCTCCTTTATGTCTCTTGCTTTAGGAGATACATCAGTGAAAAAATTGCTGTGTGGGATATCTGAGAGTTTCCTGCCAATGTTCTCCTCTAGGACTTTTCTGATGTTGTGACTTATATTTGTCTTTTATCCATCTTGAGTTTATTTCTGTGTATGATGTCAACTGATGATCCAATTTCAATTTTTTGCATGTAGCCATCCAGCTCTCCCAACAGCATTTGTTGAAGAGGCTATTATTACTCCATTTTCTGCTTCTGCCCCCTTTGTCAAATATTAGTTGCCCATATAGACCTGGGCTTATTTCTGGGCTCTCTATTCTGTTCCACTGGTGTGTCTATGCGTCTGTTCTTGTGCCAGTACCAGATTGTTTTGAGTATAGTGGCTTTGTAGTATAGTTCTGATGGCTGGTATTGTGATCTCTCCTACTTTGTTGTTCTTTCTCAAAATTCCTGTGGCTATTCGGAGTCATTTATGGTTCTATATAAATTTTTGAAATGTCTGTTCTATTTCTGTGAATTACGTCATTGGTATCTTAATAGGGATTGCATTGAATCTATAAATTGCTTTGGGTAGTATGGACATTTTGAGGATATTAATTCTTCCAATCCATGAGCACGGTATATGCTTCCATTTATTTGTGTCTTCCTTAATTTCTTTCTTCAATGTTGTATAGTTTTCTGCATACAGGTCTTTTACCTCATTTGTTTAAATTTATTCCTAGGTACTTTATTTTTCTTCTTGCTATATCGAATGGTATATATTTCTGATTTCTTCTTCTTCTATTTCATTGCTGGTATACAAAAATGCTTTTGATTTCTGCATATTGACTTTGTATCCTGCTATTTTGCCTAAATTCACTTACTAGATTGAGTAGTTTTTTGGTGGAGTCTACAGGGTTTCCTATGTACGGTATCTTGTCATCCCCAAACAATGATAGTTTTACTTCCTCCTTTCCTATTTGGATGCCTTTTATTTCTTTTTCTTGTCTGACTGCAGTGGCTAGTACTTCCAATACTATGGCGAATAGAAGTGGTGAAAGCAGACATCCTTCCCGTGTTCCTGATCTTAGTGGGAAAGCTTTTAGTTTTGTCCGTTGAGTATGATGTTGGCTCTAGAGTTTTCATATATGTCCTTTATTACATTGAGGAATGCCCCATTTATTCCCATTTTCCTGACTGTTTTAAACATAAATGGATGCTGAACCTTACCGAATGCTTTCTCTGCATCTATCAAGATGATCATGTGGTTTTTGTCTTTTCTTTCTTTATGTGACGTATCACATTTATTGATTTCCGTATATTGAACCGTCCCTGCATCCCTGGGATGAATCCCACTGTATTATGGTGCATAGTCTTTTTAATGTGTTGCTGGATGCGGTTTGCGAATATTTGGCTGACGATTTTACCGTCAGTGTTCATCAGCGAAATTGGCCTGTAGTTTTCTTTCTTTGTAAGGTCTTTATCTGGTTTTGCGATTAGGGTGATGCTAGCCTCATAAAAAGAGTTTGGGAGTCTTCCCTCCTCTTGGATTTTTTGGAATAGTCTGAGAAGGACAGAGGTTAACTCTTCCTTAAATATTTTGTAAAATTCTCCTGTGAAACCGTCCTGTCCAGGGCTTTTGTGTGCCTGGAGCTTCTTGATGGCTGCTTCAATATCTCCAGCTTCTTTGGTCTGTTCAAGCTTCTTTGGTTTCTGTTTCTTCCTCCTTCAATGTTGGAAGATGATACTTTTCTAGAAATGTGTCCATTTCATCAAGGTTTTCAAATTTCTTGGCATATAATTGTTCATAGTAGTTTCTTACACTCCTTTGTATTTCTGTGGTATCAGCTGTTATTTCTCTTCTTTCATTTCTGATATTATTTATTTGGGTCCTCACCCTTTTACTCTTGATGAGTCTGCTTAAAGGCTTGTAGATTTTATTTATCTTTTTACAGAACCAGCTCCTGCATTGGTTGATCCTTTGAATTGTTCTTTTCGTCTCTATGTCATTCAGTTCTGCTCTAATATTGATTATTCCCTTCCTTCTACTTGCTCTGGGATTTATTTGTTGTTGTTTCTCCAGTTCTTGAAGTTGCTGGGTTAGGTGTTTTATTTGAAATGTTTCTATCTTTTTTAGGTAGGCCTGTATTGCTATGAACTTCCGTCTAAGGACTGCCTTTGCTGTGTCCCATAGGTTTTGGACTGTTGTATGTTCATTTTCATTTGTTTCCAGAAACTTTTTGATTTCTTCTCTTATCTCATTACTGACCCATTCATTGTTTAATAGTCTACTCTTCAGTCTCCAGGAATTTGCAAATTTTTCAAGTTTCTCTCTGAGGTTGATTTCCAGTTTTAAACCCTTGTGGTCTGAGAAGAAGCTTGGTATTATTTCAGTTTTCCTGAATTTGCTGAGTCTTGCTTTGTGTCCTATCATGTGGTCTATCTTTGAAAAATTTCCATGCAAATTTGAAAAGTATGTGTGTTTTTCCTCTTTGGGATGTAAAGTTCTATATATGTCAGTTAAGTACATTTGATTCAGTGCGTCTTTCAGCTCCACAATATCCTTGTTGATGTTTTGTTTGGAAGATCTGTCCATTTTTGTGAGTGGGGTGTTTAAATCCCCTACTATCAGTGTATTGCTGTGTATATCTTTATTGAAGTCGTCCAAGACGTTCCTTATGTATTTGGGCGCTCCTATATTGGGTGCATATAAGTTTACAATGTTTATGTCTTCTTCATAGATTCTTCCTTTAAGTATTATAAAGTGTCCCTCTGGGTGTCTTTTTGTGGCCTTTGTTTTGAAATCTATTTTGTCTGATATAAGTATTGCTATTCCTACTTTTTTCTTTTGCCCATTTACATGATATGTTTTTTTTTTTCCATCCCTTTACTTTCTATCTGTGTAGGTAGGTATTTTGCTCTGACATGGGTCTCTTGTAGGCAGCATATGTGTGGATCATGTTTTCTTATCCATTCAGCTATCCTGTGTCTTTTGATCGGGGCATTTAGTCCATTTACATTGAGAGTTATTCCTGATAGAAACCTATTAATTTCTTCTCTTTGTACCTCTGATTTCCTTCTTCTCACTCTTTTTCTTCATCTTCTTAAACCAGTCCCGTTTGCATATTTGTAGTGCTGGTTTGGTGGACATGTACTCTTTTAACCTTCTTTTGTCTGCAAAATTCCTTATTTCCCCTTCTATTTTAATTGAGAGCCTTGCTGGGTTCAGCAGCCTTCGTTGTACGCCCTTGGTTTTCATTCCCTGGAATATTTGTTGCCATTCCCTTCTGGCTTATAGTGTTTCTCTTGAGAAGTCAGCTCCTAGGCATATTGGGGCCCCCGTGTATGTTACTTTCTCCTTCTCCCTTGCTGCCTTGATGATTTTCTCGTAGTCTTTGATAGTTGCCATTTTAATGATGATGTGTCTTGGAGTGGACCTCCCTGATTCCCTCTTGAGTGGGGTCCTCTGTGCCTCCTGGATCCAGGAGAGCCTTTCTCTCCTCAAATTAGGGAAATTTTCCATCATTACTTTTTCGAGGAGGTTCTCTATTCCTTGCTCCTCTTCTTCTACTTCTGGTATTCCTATTATACGGATATTATTGCGTTTCAGGTTGTCCTGCATTTCCCTAAATGCCTCTTCATTCTTTTTCAGTCTTTTTTCCATTTATTGTTCTTCTCCGAGCTGCTTTCTACCTTATCCTCCATCTCACTGATTCGATCCTCGGCTTCATCCAGCTTGCTTTGGATTCCTTCTACTGTGTTCCTCAATTCAGATAATGGTATTCTTCATATCCTCTTGTGTCTTCCTGATAGTTTCTGTGTCCTTTTCCAGGTTGATATAGTTTGCTGTTAGATCCTGATAGTTTCTCTGCAGTTTCTCATAGTTATCTTTGAGCTGGCTGAGCTCATTGAGGTTCCTTAGAGCCATTGTTTTGAATTTAGTATCTGATAGTTCCCTAGCCTGTATTTTATTCAGCTCTCTTGGGGGGTGGTGGGATTCCTCCTTTTCCCCCATTTGGGCGGTACTTCTTTTTCTTCCCATTTTTGTGGGAGTCTGTTATTCATTTATTCATTCATTCATTTATTTTTGCTTCTTCTTCAATTGACCTGTCTAGATTTCCTGAGTTTGTGGATTAAACTTCTGTGGTAGTAGGCGGGGTTTTATTTATTTATTTATTTATTTACTTTCCTTTCCTTATCTTTCTGGGTCTGCCTCTGATGATATCAGTTGTTGATCCTATCTGACCTGGGGTCATTTGTTTCAGCCTTCCAGGAATCTACTGTCTGTGTCTGACTCCTACTTTGGGCAGCTCTGTGACCCCTTCGGCCAGGGATCTACTATTTCTACAGATCTCTGTGCACTCTTACTATGGCTCACTTCATCGCGCTCCCCGGCCTGGGCACGATCCCCCACTTAGTCAGTTTAGGGTCTTTTGTTGTGTACTTTCCCTGATTTTAGGTCTTTGGGGGCGTGGCCTACCCTCACAAAATGGAGACTATAGAAATGGGAAGAAGTCAGCTCCAGGACACTCCAATTAATCCTGTCTCCAGTCTCTCCCCTCAGGTCTTTGGGCAGCTCTGTGACCCCTTTGGCTAGGGATCCACTATCTCTTCGAGCCGTGTTGTAATTGTGCACCTCCTGCCTCCCATGCCTGCTTCTGCCTCTTTGGCGTCATGGCCTGCCTGCGCAAATGGGGACTACGGAATGGGGAGGGACTCTGTTCTGGGGATCTCAGATAATCCTCCAGTTCTTTCCCAACCCCTCCGTCTCGAGTCTGTTCTCCAGGGTCTCTATGCAGCTGTGTGTCCCCTTTGTCCAGGGATCCTCTATTTCTTCCAGCCAGTCTGCACTCAGCCCCTGGCCCACATGTACACAAGCTGTGTGCAGAGTGTGCAAAAGGCAGGTTAATTGATTCTCTTATGCCTGGGCTAGGTGGTAGCTGCAGAGTGGGAGGAGAGTTATGACCAGGGCTCTGCTGGCCACCATCTCTGTTCTTTTCACAAATTTTTCCTCACCAATCTTTCCTCAGGCACCAGCCCATTCTCCTGCTGCCTCTACCCAGAGATCAAGGACGGCGGCTGCCACTGTGAATTTTTGCATTGGCCCTTTAAATGTCTCTTTGCATCTGCAGCCACCTGTCTCTGGCAGAGAGCACCCTTAAGCTTTTTGGGGTTGCGTTTTGTCTGTGCATTTTCCTGGTTTCAGCTGCTGTAGACTAGGGGTCCCTGTTTATGTTTTAGACCCTGTTCTTCTCAGAGGGATCCAAGTGGCCGTTTCAATCCTCTTCTGGTGCTGGTGCCCGTGGGCACCCTGCCCACCCCCTCGAGCCTCCACCGCACTTCTCACCCATTCCGATGTGTGAAAGTTGATTCCACTGTCCGCAGCTCCAAGTCTCCTCTCCCTCTATTGTTCCATCCAATTTCATTAGTTTTAGTATGTCTATTTAGATTTTCTGAGTCTTCCTGATCCAGTTTTGGAAGATTGTATTTTTCTAGGAATTTATCCATTGTGTCCACCTTGTCCAATTTGTTGGCATATGGTTATTTGTGATATTTTCTTGCAATCCTTTGTATTTTAATTGGTATCAGTTGTTACTTCTCCTCTTTCATTTGTGATTTATTTATTTGGTCCTCTGTTTTTTCCTTGGTGAGTCTGGTTAAAGGTTATTCAATATTTTTATCTTTTAAAAAAATTTGTTATTGTTCAATTACAATTGTCCCCATTTTTCCCCATTACTATCCTCTGCCCTGTCCACCCCCGCATCATACATTCAATCCTCCCCCTCACCCGTTGTCCCTGTCCATGTGTCCTTTATACAAGTTCCTTGACTCCAGGAACCAACTCTTGTTTTTATTGATTTTTTTTGTATTTTTTTAGACTCTATTTTGTTTAGTTCTGGTATGATCTTTATTACATTCTTTCCTTTACTCACTTTTGGCTTTGTTTGTTGTTTTTCTCTAGTTCCCTTTAGATTTTTTTCAGATTTTATTTTATTTTTAGAGAGAGGGGAAGGGTGGGAGAGACAGGGAGAATGTGTGGTTGCCTCTCATGTGACCCAAACTGGGAGCCTGGTCTACAACCCAGGCATGTGTCCTGAGTGGGAATTGAACCCGCAACCCTTGGGTTTGCAGCCCGGCGCTCAATCCACTGAGCCACACCAGCCAGTGCCTTTTAGATTGTTTATTGATATTTTGCTTCTTTCATGAGGTGGACCTATAATGCAATGAATGTCCCTCTTAGGACTGCTTTTGCTGTATCCCATAGATTTGGGTGGTTTTGTTTTAGTTTTCATTTGCCTAAAGGTATCTTCTGGTTTCTTCCTTGATCTCATTGTTAACCATTCATTGTTTAGCAACATGTTATTTAGCCACCATGTCTTTGTGTGTTTTTCTGTTTTATCTTGTTATTGATTCCTAGTTTCATAACATTATGGTCAGAGATGATTGGTACGATTGTAATCTTCTTAAATTTATTGAGACTTATTTTGTGCCCTAACATGATACCTACCCTAGAAAATGTTCCATGTGCACTTGAAAAGAATGTGTATTCTGCTGCTTTGGTGTGAATTACTGTGAACTTACCAATTAAATCTATGTGATCTAGTGTGCCATTTAAGGCTACTTTTCCTTGTTGATTTTCTGCCTGGAACATCTTTCTAGTGATGTCAACGTGGTGTTAAAATTCCCTATTATGACTGCATTTCTCTCAGTCTTTCCCTTTATGCCCCTTGAGATTTGCTTTATGTATTCAGGTGCTCCTATGTTGGGTGCATAAATGTTTACAAGGGATATATTCTCTTGTTGGATTGGTCCCTTTATCATCATGTAATATCCTTCTTTGTTTCTTACTATAATCTTTGTTTTAAAGTCTCTTTTGTTGGATATAGGTATTTCTACCCCTGCTTTTTAAAATTTTCACTTGGATGAATATCTTTTCACATCCCTTTACTTTTAGTTTGTGTGCATCCTGTATTCTGAGGTGGGTCTCTTATAGGCAGCATATATGTTTCTTGTTTGCTTATCTATTCAGCTACTCTCTGACTTTTGATTGGAGTATTTAATCCATTTAAATATAAAGTGATAGGTATGTAATTATTGCCATTTTATTCTCTATAACTATGCTCTTTTCTCCCTTTTAAAATATTTTATTGATTTATTTATTTTTACAAAGAGAGCAAGGGAGGGAGAAAGAGCGTGGAGAAACATTGATGTGTGAGAGAAACATTGACCAGTTGCCTCTTGCACGCCCCGAACCAGGGACCTGGCCCACAAACCAGGCATGTGTCCTGACTAGGAATAGAACCAGTGGCCCTTTGGTTTGCAGGCCCACGCTCAATGCACTGAGCTAAACCAGCCAGGGCTGCCCTTTGTTTTATTACCTACACTTTGGAATCAGAGAATAGGGGCTACCATTGCTGTTTCTCCCACTTTTTAGGTGTGTGATGCTGAGAATCATTTGGATAATTGTAAGGATTACATGAGGTAATATTTTTTTAAAAAATGAGACTGGCAAGATGGCGGAGGAATGAATGAAAGTCACACTGACCTCCCAGGACCAATCTGGAATTACAACTAAATTTTGGACAAATCACCTGGAACAAACAACTGAACAATAGCGAGAGAAGAGCCTTACAACCTCCGAAAGAGAGAAGAATCAGCTTTAGCTCAACCTGACTGGTAAGGAGTGTGGTAGAGACTCGAGAAGGTGGGCTGGGCACCTACGGGTGGCACCGCCAGAGGGATATTATAATGGCCAGTTTGATCCCCTGAGAAAAGTGGGGTCTCAACTATAAGTGGGGATCTCCAGTCTAGAGCACCAGAGCCCAAAAGGTACACCGATAACAGCTAGCTGCGTAAAGCAGCAGAATTGCTCTCTGCCCGAGATGCAAAGAGCCATTTAAAGGGCCAACACATAAATTTTTATTTGGAACCACTTACCCTGGCCTCCAGGAAAGGTGGGGGCAGAGTGGGCTAAAGACGCCTGAGGAGAGACAGAAGAAGGAGGCTTTGGGGAGAGAACTGAGGGACGAGCTGGCGGGATCCAGTGCTGTCTCATCCCTCATATTGCAGCAGCCATCTGGCTCAGGTAGACCACTCCCCTGAGGGGCAGCAGTGTGAGAGGACACAACAGCCCTGCCCCCAGGAGGGAGTTGGCCCTGGCCTGGTAGTGCTAAAGCCTGACTGCTGAGTACAGTGTGACTAGATTAACAACTGAAGGAGACTCTCACAGACAGTAGATTCCTGGAAGTCTCAAACAGACTGCCTAAGGTTAGATGAGGTCAACATCTGACATCATCAGAGGACAATCCAGAAAGAAAAAACAGAGGTCTCCTACCATATAAAGTCATACCACGAAGTCAGGAAATCAAGACAGATCAATTTAAGAAGCAGAAGCAAAAAAGAAGAGTCTCACAAATAATGGGAAGACAAAGAAACACTCCCCAATCGAAGGGAAAGGAGGAATCCCCAGAAAGAGAACTAAATGAAATAGAGGCAAGTAAACTATCAGATAGTGAATTCAAAACTATCCTGAATATGTTAAAGGACATGATAGGCAAGACTGAGAATTTAGGGTAAAGATTAGAAATTGGACAAGAGACTTGAACAGGTGGTTTACAGAAAGTCTCCAAGTGGCCAATAAGCATATGAAAAGGTGCTCAACCTCATTTGTAATAAGGAAAATGCAAATATAAAAAAATGAGATAGCAGTATATCCTACTCCAAATAGCTAAAATTTAAAAAGACTGACAAGTCTTTTTTTTCATCAAGTGTTGGTGAAGGATGTGGAACAACAGAAACTCAAAAACACTGCTTGTACAACGTAATTTTGTGCAACAAGTTCAGAAAGGAGCTTAGCATTATCTGCTAAGGTTGAACATATACATCCCTGTGACACAGCAACTTTATAGGTATATATCCCCAACAGATATGAATGCATATATGTACCAAGAATATTCAGATTTGCATTATTTGTAGCATCCCTAATTGAAAACATTCTAAATCCCCATTAACAGTATAATAGAAAATTTTTTAATGTGCTATCTTCAGACAGTAGCATGTTATACCATGTAGTATGATACATGAGTATATACATGGATTGAACTCACAGTTACAATGTGGAACAAAGGAATTCAGACACAAAAGAACACCTGTTATATTATTCCACTTATATGAAGTTCAAAAATAGGCAAAATTAATCTCTGATGTTGAAGCTGAGGATGATTGTGGTCTTCAGATGAGAAGAAGGAGCTAGCAATTGGGAGAGGGCGTGGGGGAGCATTTTGGGGGACAAGTGAGGTGCTATTTCTTGACCTGGGTTGTAGTTAAACATTTGTAGTGACTTTGTGATAAAGCATTGAGCTGTACATTTACTTCCTGTGCACTTTTCTGTGTGTATTATATTTTACAATAAAAAATTAAATCTCCATACATCCTTTCCATTTCTAACCTACATTTACTCACTGTTCATTTGACACTCAAATATATCCAATTTGGCTTTCATGACTTCTCCATCTCCTCTGTGAATGAAGCCTTTCCTAACTCTTCCACATAGAATTTTAGGCCTCTTTCTTTGGGCCCTTGTTATATCATAATACTTGCAATAATACATTATTCGTATGTGTTTACTACAAAATTGTACATCACTTAAAATTAAAGATTATTATTTTTTTAAGCACAAAACTGGAGTGCCTGGTACCACAGGCATTTAATAAATATTTGTTGGAAGAATGAATTGTAAGCATTAGTTTTTCCATTTTACATATACAGAAACCAGTACTCAGAAAGGTAAAGCCTCCTGCCTAGTTATCACACAGCTATTAGATGGTTGGGCTAGGTTTGAACCGAGATCCGTCTGATTCTAAAGCTGGTGCTTCTGTTTTCTGCAGTGATGGGTTACCTATGTTAGCTTATTTAATCTTCACCACATCTTCATGATGTAGCATCATCCTATTTTTACAGTTGAGGAAGCTGAAGCTCAAAGACGTTCAGTAACCTGTCAAAGAAGACACCACCAGGGAGAGGTTGAGCTGTGATTCAAATTCGGGTTTCCCTGATTCTTAAATCCCTTGCTCTTAAAACTACATCATAATATATTTTCAATGTGCCTCATCATATATTTAGATTGCCTCCTATCAGAGCACAGTAAAATTCAGCACTTTCATTTTAGGAGTGGTATCCAGATTACTCCTAACATTTTGTCTTTTTAAAGCTGGCATATTTTCCCAATAAGTTTACAAATGGGGTTTTAAAATTTGAAACCTCCATATTACAGATGCTGGTTAATAGAACTCTGGACCAGAGATCTGGGTTTGAATTTGGGCTAATTATGTAATCTCTCCTGTCCAAACCTCTGTTTCTTGATCTCTAAAATGGGGCTAATGATAATAATTAGTTCATAAAGTTGTATGGATTAGTGCCTGGCAATAGAATTTTTCTTGTATCATTACTGTTCATAATGTTGCTTAAATTTGTTTTATACAAAGGAAAAGAGAAGCATGAGAGGGGTGAGGCATTTATGTGTTCTAGGTTGTGTGCTCCAGCAAGGTTTTACTTTAGAAACAGGTATAGTTGTGGAACATGACTGAATTTTGCTCTACTTTGCTCTTTTAGAATAAACTGTTAAACACACTTTTCATCATTTCTTCCCACTCAACCAAACAATTTTTTTCTCACTGCTTTTTGGATCACATATATCCTCATCCACATCCCTGTGATTTTGCATCCTGCCTGCTTCTTTCTTCCCTTCATACCTTCCCACTCCTCCACTGACAGCGCTCATTGCTCCCTAACCTGGCTCCTGCACTATGGGCTGGCTGCTCCCCTACAGCCCCCAGAAAACTTGGGTTATTGATCTTTCTTTCCACTCTGGTCTCCTTACCTGTAAGGCTTGTTTTTCTTCTACTCCTTAGCCATGTCCTTTAAGACCTGGCTGAAGATCCCTATCTTCCAAGTGTTTTTTCATTTATTCAACAAATGTTTTTTGAGTGGCTACTCACTGAGAATATCAAAATGAGAGATGAAGGCAAGGCTTGCTTTCTTTCCTGGACCTTAGGGAGAGAGAGAATGAGGGAGAAAGAGAAGAAAAAGAGGGATAAAGTGAAGGAAGGAAAGGGAGAGAGAAGCAGAAAGGACACAAGCACGATAATTTCAGGTATTGAAAAACATGAAGATAAAATCAGGTAATGTGATGCAGTGATTGGTCAATGGGTCACTTAAAACTGGGGGAGACTGGATGAGGAGAACTTTAAGCTTTGTCTTAAAAGACAAGATTAGGAGGCACTCATACATTTCTGGCAAAGGAATCTGCTAGAGCAAAAGGAACATAGAGTGTGGTATTACATAGAAAATGGGTGATTTGCAGTTTCCTGTTGAACACATAAGGCTGGCTGCCTATTACCATCACTTTTCAAGTTGAAACTTTTTCGGTAAAAAGTCGTGATTTAAAAAAAAAACAAAAACAAACCAACCAACAAACAGAAAACACTTGCCCTGGCTGGTGTGGCTCAGTGGATTGAGTGCCAGCCTGCGAATCAAAAGGTTGCCAGTTCGGTTCCAAGTCAGGGCACATGCCTGGGTCGCGGGCCAGGTCCCCAGTAGGGGATGCACAAGAAGCAAGCACACATTGATGTTTCTCTCCCTCTCTCCCTCCTTTCCCCTCTCTCAAAAAATAAATTAAAAACATTTAAAAATCCTCTTCCCATACAAGCATAGTAATCAATCATGCTAGACTTAATACCTGTCAAGACAACAGAAGGGAGGACTGCTAAGACCACCAAATAGCTCTGGCCACCAGCTACTTCCATTGGATTTGCTAATCAGGCCTTGTAGCCTTGCTGAGGCCTAGCTGAACTCCTGGAGACACAGCCATATGCACAGAGCATTCTAGAGGGGCACCCACTTCCTAGGAGTGAGATGCTCTTTAGGCCAAGGGTTTTAGGCTAAACACAAATACTACACAGCAGTATCCCTAGATTCCTTAAGAGGGTTGCTGCCAGCAAAATATATTGATAGAATTGCTACGATTCTTTATCTCCTTTCTCTATGTCTCTACATGGTAGCTCCCTCTCCTTTCTATGTTTGCCACAGGATTGAAATTCTAACATAGGTCAATCCTACATTTATGATTTATTTCCTAGGATCACTGTTAAAAGGTTTGTAGCCTAGGAAGGGGAACATGCCATTCCATTACTTCTTTTAACAGAGTACTATAACCTGTAGTCAAATGGTCCTAAGATTATACAATCTGGGCATGGGTCCAGGCTTTCCAGTAAGCCTTGTCAAATCAAACAGGAACACATCTACCACTGCCTAGGCTCTGCCCTTCATTGCTGAGGGGGAACAGAAGAGTAATTTAAAAAAAAAAAGACTGAGCCATGGCTAGTGTGGCTTAGTGGATTCAGCACTGGCCTGCCAACCAAACGGTCATTGGTTCAATTCCGAGTCAGGGTATGTGCCCGGGTTGCAGGCCAGGTTCCCAGTAGGGGGTGTGCAAGAGGCAACCACACATTGATGTTTTTCTCCCTCTTT
Organism: Pteronotus mesoamericanus; assembly: GCF_021234165.1. Taxonomy (NCBI): domain Eukaryota; kingdom Metazoa; phylum Chordata; class Mammalia; order Chiroptera; family Mormoopidae; genus Pteronotus; species Pteronotus mesoamericanus. The sequence continues at coordinate 25,675 of NW_026555322.1, read as the reverse complement.
CCTTCCCTTCCCCTCTCTCTAAAAATAAGTAAGATCTTTAAAAATAAAAGACAAAGTTTTTCTTCGACACTATCACGATGTTTTCCTATAAATGCTTCTATGTTGCCATTGTCCTTCCATCCACAAGCAATCTTCCAAGTGAGAGTTCCTCTTGTCTCTTATTGATAGTTTCTGTGTCCTTTTTCATGTTGATAGAGTTTGCAGTAAGTTCCTCGTACTTTCTCTGAGCTCACTGTGCTCATTGAGCTTCCTTTTAACAGTTGTTTGGAATTCAGTATCTGATCGTTTACTTGCCTCTATTTCATTTAGTTCTCTTTCTGGTGATTCCTCCTTTCCCTTTGAGTGGGGCATATTTCTTTGTCTTCCCATTATTTGTGAGACTCTTCTTTTTACTTTTGCTTCTTAAATTGATTTGTCTTGACTTCCTTTGTGGTGTGAACTTCTAAGGTAGAAGACCACTGTTTTTACTTTCTGGATCTGCCTCTGATGATGTCAGATACTGTCCCTGTGTGACCTTAGGCAGTGTGTTCAAGAGTTCCAGGAATCTACTGTCTTTGGCTGTGTCCTTCAGCTGTTAATCAAGTCACTCGGCACTCAGCAGGCCAGCTTAGAGACACCACAGGGCAGGACAGAGTCCCTCCTGGGGGCAGGGTTATTGGGTTCTCTCGCGCTGCTGCCGCTGCTCAGAGGAGTGGTCTGTGCCTGAACAAGATGGCTGCTGCTGTATGTGGGAGGAGTCAGCACTGTGATTCTGCTGACTATTCTCTCTGTTCTCTTCCCAAAGCCTCCATCCTCAGTCTCTCCTCAAGTGTCTCCAGCGCATTCTGCCCCCGCCTTTGCCGGAGACCCAGGTAAGTGGCTGCAGATAAAAATGTATGCCCTTGAAATAGCTCTTTGCATCTCCAGCCACCTGTCTCTGGCAGAGAGCAACCATGCTGCTCTTTTCACCTGACTGTCTTCTGTGTACTTTTTGGGCCCTGGTGCTGTAGGCTAGAGATCCCTGCTTTTGGTTTAGACCCTGCTCTTCTCAGGGGGATCCATCTGTCATTTAAATATCCTGGTGCCACCGCCCATGGGCACCCCACCAGCCTTTTGAGTCTCTTCCTCACTCCTTACCAGTGAGTTTGTGCTAAAGCTGATTCTTCTGTCTCTGCGGTTAGAAGGCTCCTCTCTCACTATTGTTCAGTTGTTTGTTCCAGGTGATTTGTCCACAATTTAGTTGTCATTCCAGATTGGTCCTGGGAGGAGGTCAGTGTGACTTCCACTCACTCCTTTGCCATCTTCATTTGACACATTTTTCATTTTTATTCTTGTTTGTTTTATTACAGTTGTCCAGATTCTTTACCCTTAGCCCTCCTCCATCCAGCCCACCTGCTGCTTCCACAGTCCATCCCCACACAGTTGTCCATGTCCACAGGTCATTCATACATGTTTGACTAACCTCTTCCCCTTCTTTCTACCATTCCCCCCAACCCCCTTTCCTCTGACAGCTGTCAGTCTCTTCCCTGTTTCCATGTCTCTGGTTGGGTTTTGCTCATTAGTTTATTTCGTTCATTAGATTCCTCTTATATGTGAGATCATATGGTATTTGTCTTTCACCACTTGGCTTATTTCACTTGGCATAATAGTCTCCAGTTCCATCCACGCTGTTGTGAAGGGTAGAAGTTCTTTCTGCTGTAGAGTATTCCATTGTGTAAATGTACTTCCGTTTTTAATCCAATCATCTAGTGATAGGCACTTCGCCTGTTTCCAGTACTTGGCTATTGTAAATAGCGCTGCTATGAACATTGGGTGCATAAATTCTTTTGAATTGGTGCTTCATGATTGTTAGAGTATATTCCCAGCAATGCAATTGCTGGGTCTAAGGGCACTTCCATTCTTAGTTTTTTGAGGAAATTCCATACTGTTTTCCACAGTGGCTTTACCAGTCTGCATTCCCACCAACAGTGTACTAGGGTTCCCTTTTCTCCACATCCTTGCGAGCACTTATTGTTTGTTGATTTATTAATAATAGCCATTCTGACAGGTGTGAGATACTTCATTGTGGTTTTAATTTGCATCATTTTGATGCCTAGTGATGAACTTTTTTTTTTCATATGTCTATGAGCCATCTGTATGTCTGCCTTCGGGAAATGTCTTTTTGGGTCCTTGGCCTACTTTTTTAATTGGATTGTTTGTCTTCCTGGTATTGAGTTGTATGAGTTCTTTATATATTTTGGAGATTAAACCTTTGTCTGATGTATCATTTTCAAGTATGTTCTCCCATACAGTCAGTTACCCTTTCCATTTGGATGATGGTTTCTTTAGCCATGCAGGAATGTTTTAATTTGATGTAGTCCCATTTGTTAATTTTTCCTCTACTTCCCTTGCCCTAGCAGATATATTGGCAAAAACATTTTTATTTGGATATCTGAAATTTTACTGCTTATGTTTCCACTAGGACTTTTATGGTATCACAACTTATATTTAAGTCTTTTATTCATCTTGAGTTTATTCTGGTATATGGTGTGGGTGGTGGTCTAGTTTCATGTTTTTGCATATACCATTCCAGTTCTCCTAACATCATTTATTGAAGAGGTCATATTTACTCCATTGTGTGCTTGTGCCCCCTTTGTCAAATATTAATTTACAAAGAGACATGGGTTTATTTTGGGGCCCTCTATTCTGTTCTGTTGTTCTATGTGTCTGTTCTTAAGCCAGTACCAGACTTTTTTTTTTTAATTACAGTCGCCTTGTAGTAGTATAGTTTGATATCAGGTATTGTGATCCCTCCTACTTTGTTTTTTCTCAAGGTTGCTGTAGCTATTTGTTTGTTTGTCTGTTTTGGTTCCATATAAACTTTGGAATTATTTGTTCTACATCTGTGAAATATGCTACTGATATTTTAATAGGAATTGCATTGACATTATAGATTGCTTTGGATAGTATGAACATTTTAATGATATTAATTCTTCCTATCCATGAACAGGTTATATGCTTCCATTTATTTGTTATCTTCCTCAGTTTCTTTCTTCAGTGTTCTATAGTTTTTGAAGCACATGCCTTTTACCTCTTCGGTTAAATGTATTCCTAGGTACTTTATTTTCTTTTTGTTGGTATAGAAAGTGGCATTCTTTTCTTAGTCTCTCTTTCTGATAGTTCACCGTTGGTGTAAGAACATCCATCAGTTTCTGAATATTGACTTAGCATCCCTCTGCTTTGCCAAATTCACTTATTAGATTGAGTAGATTTTTTTGTGGAGTCTATAGGGTTTTTTATGTGCACTATCATGGTGTCTGCAAATAATGACAGTGTTACTTCATTTTTTCCAACTTGGATGCATTTTATTTTTTCTTCTTGTCTGATCACTCTGGCTAGGACCTACAGTCCTATGTTGGATACGAGTGGTGAAAGTGGACACCCTTGTCTTGTTCCTGATACTAAGGGAAACACTTTTAGTTTTTGCCCATTGAGCATGATGTTGGCAGTCATACATGGCCTTTATTATGTTGAGGTATGCTCCCTTTATTCCCACTTTGCTGAGTGTTTTTTTTTTTATCATAAATGGGTGCTGGATTTTATAAAACACTTTATTTTTTTAACAGATCAGTTGTTTAATTAGGTTTCTCAAAAGAAATTTAGAACTTTATTTTGTGAGGATAAAGCCTGTTTGTGACAGCAGACACAGAGCAGAGATAGCCCTGGAGCTGAGGGACAGTTTTGATTTTTGGCAGAATTTGTGAGTCCACGGCTTTCTAATCATCCTTGTGTTGCACTATAATCTCGTATTTCTCCTTTTCGATGTTGAAGATCTCTCCCTCCTAGTGCCTGGGTTTGCGGAGCTTCTTTTTCTTGAAGTATGCATCAGTGAGATGCTTGGGGATTTTCATACCACTGATATCAATTTTGGTGGATGTGGCGATGACAAATTTCTGGTGTGTTCTACGCAGAGGAACTTGATTAAGGGCCAGAGGTCCAGTCACAAGTAGCAAGCCACTGCTCAGCTGCTTCAGGAAAACCACCCTCTTGCCTCTGTGGCGCCCAGTGAGGATGATGAGAATGGTCCCGGGAGTGATGCTGGCCCCCAGTTTCCTCACATGCTGAGTGAAGGGCTTCTTGCCATGGCTCAACAGCTTCTGAGGCACATCTTCAGTAGGGTAGTATCTAGGCATTTTGCGAAGCTTAACCAGTCGGGTACCACCATTCTTGTCACCACCAACTGGCTTTGTGACAGTAGTGATGACTCTCCTTTTTCTTTTCAATCCTGGATTTAGCTGCGGAATACTTCCTCTTGTACATGGCCTTTCAAGAATACATGGCTGACCAGGAATACCTGCCAATTCCTCTGACTAGGACAGAGTTTCAGTAGGGTTTCTCCTTCCTAGGTGTCTTGGCCTTGAGGTTACCCTTATTACCCTTGCCACCAGCATCAGCCTTCTTGGCTTCAGGTTTCTTCTCCTTGGTATCCACCTCAGTTTTTTCACCTGCCATCTTGCAAGATGGGAAAAAGACTAAAACGCTTTTTTGCATAATTGTAATCATCATGTGATTTTTGTCTTTCATTTTCTTTATGTGATGTAACACATTTATTGATTTGCAAATATTGTCTCATCCTTGCATTCCTGGAATAAATCCCACTGTTCATGGTGTATGATCTCTTGAATGTATTGTTGGATCCAGTTTGCTTGTATTTTGTTGAGGATTTTAGCATCTATGTTCATAAGAAATATTGGCCTGGAATTTTCTTTCTTTTTGATGTCTTTACCTGCTTTTGTGTTTAGGATAATACAGATCTCTGAAAAAGTTTAGGAGTCTTCCCTCTTCTTGAGTATTTTGGAATAGTTTGAGAAGGATATGTGTTAGTTTATAATGTTTGCTAAAATTCACCTGTGATGCCCTCTGACCCAGGGCTTTTGTGTGCCATGGACGTTTTAATTACTGCTTCATTTTTTCTAGTTATTATCAGTCTATTCAGGTTTTCTGCTTTATCTTGATTCAATTTTGGAAGATTATATGTTTCTAGAAATTTATCCATTTTGCCAAGGTTGTCCAGATACTTCCAACCACTTCTTGGCAGATAGTTGTTCATAGTAATTTCTTATAATCATTTGTATTTCTGTGGTATTGGTTGTTACTTCTCCTCTTTCAGTTCTGATTTTATTTGGGTCCCCTCTCTTTTTTGCTTGATGAGTCTGGTTAACAGTTTGTCAATTTTGTTTATCTTTTCAGAGAACCAGCTCCTGGACTTATTGATCCAGGAACTTTTTTGGTCTCTATCTCATTTAATTCTGCTCTAATCTCGATTATTTAGTTTCTTCTACTTGCTCTGGGCTTTGTTGTTGTTGATCTAGTTCTTTTAGATGTAGGATTAGGTTGTTTATTAGAGATTTTTCTATCTTCTTTAGGTAGGCCTCTATTTCTGGGATCTTCTCTCTCTGGACTGCCTTTGCCGTGTACCTTAGGTTTTGGTTGGTTGTATATTCATTTTCATTTATTTCCAGATACTTTCTGATTTCTTCCTTGATCCCATTGTTAACCCATTCATTATTTAATAACAGGTTATTCAGCTTCTATGTAATTGAATATTTTTGACTTTTTTTTTTTTTGAGGTTGGTTTCTAGTTTCAAGCCATCCAAGAAGATGCTTCATATGATTTGAATTTTCTGGAATTTGTTAAGGCTTGTTTTTTATCCTACCATGTGGTCTATCTTTGAGAATGATCACTGTGCATTTGAGAAGAATGTATATTTTGCTTCTTTGGGATGAAATGTTCTACAGTTATCAAATAAGTCCATTTGTTTAGGGTGCCATTCAATTCTGCAGTATTTTTGTAGATTTTGTGTTAGGAAGATCTACCCATTGTTGACAATGGGGTATTAAAATCCCCTGCAATGACTGTATTGCTTTCCATCTCTTTCTTAAAGTCCTCCAATATTTTCTTTATATGTTTATATGCACCTATATCTGGTGCATATATGTTTACAAAAGTTATATCCTTTCATTGGACTACCTCCTTAAGTATTATGTAATAACCTCTTTGTCTCTTGTTATGGCCTTTGTTTGAAGTCTACTTTGTGTTACATAAGTATTGCTACGCCAGGTATTTTTTGTGTCCATTTGCATGGAATATTTTTTCAACCCTTCACTTTCAGCCTATGTATATCTTTTGTCCATAGGTGGGTCTCTTGTACACAGTATATACACAGGTCTTGGTTTCTTGTTTTTATTTTTAAATCTTTAGGGGTTCTCCAGGCCCTAGGGAACAACCTTTTAGGTTCTTTTTTAAAAAAATATTTTATTTATTTATTTTCACAGAGAGTGGAGGGAAGGGAGAAGGAGAGGGAGAGAAACATCAGTGTGTGGTTGCCTCTCATGTGCCCCCTACCGGGGACCTGGCCCGCAACCCAGGCATGTGCCCTGACTGGGAATAAAATTGGCAACCCTTTGGTTCGCCCGCTGGCGATCAATCCACTGAGACACACCAGCCAGGGCAGGTCATGTTTTCTTATCCATTCAGCTACCTTATGTCTTCTGATTGGAGCATTTAATCCATTTACATTTAAGGTTATTATTCATAGGTACTTATTCATTGCCATTTTTTCACTTTGTACCTATATTCCTCTCTCTCTGTATTTCTTCCTCTTCTTAAAGCAGTCCCTTTAGCATCTATTGCAGTGCTGATTTGGTGGAGGTGTATTCTTTTAGCCTTCTTTTGTCTGGGAAGCTCTTTATTTCACCTTCCATTTTAAATGAGAGCCTTGCTGGATAAAGCAGTCTTGGTTACAGGTCTTTTCTTTATTTTTTCTTAATTTATTTTTTCTATTGTTGTTTAAGTACAGTGGTCTCCATTTCCCCCCACCTCTCACCCCACACCACCCATCCCCACTTCTAACCCTCACACCTACCCACTTTGGATTTGTCCATGTGTCCTTTATACCTGTTCCTTGACGACTCTTCCCCTATCATCCCCCATTATCCCTCTCCTCCCTCCCCTCTGGTTACTGTTAGATCGTTCTTTATTTCAGTGTCTCTGGTTACGTTTTGCTTCCTTGGTTTTTTTTGTTGACTAGGTTCCACTAATATGGTATTTATCACTCACCATCTCGGTTATTTCACTTAGTTTAATGTTCTCTAGTTCCATCCATGCTATCGTGAAGGGGAGGAGCTCCTTCTTTCTTTCTGCTGTGTAGTATTGCATTGTGTAAATGTACCATAGATTCTTGATCCACTCATTTACTGATGGGCTGTTACATTGCCTCCATCACTTGGCTATTATAAATTCTGCGGCTATGTACATGGGGGTGCATAGGTTTTGAATTATTGTTTCAGGATTTTAGGGTATAATCCCAGAATTGGAACTGCAGTGTCAAAAAACAGTTCCATTTTTAGTTTACTGAGGAAATTCCATATTGTATTCCACAGTGGCTGCACCATTCTGCATTCCCACCAACAATGTACTAGGGTTCCCTTTTCTCCACAACCTCACCAGCACTTGTTCTTTGTTGATTTGTTTATGATGGTTATTCTGACTGTTGTGAAGTGGTATCTCATGATGGTTTTAATCTGCATCTCTCTGATGGCTGGTGATATTGAGCATCCTTTCATATGTCTCTGAGTCCTCTGTATCTCCTCCTTGGAGAGGTATCTGATCAGGTCCCTTGCACATTTTTTTAAATAGGCTGTTTGTCTTCCTGGAGTGAAGTCTTGTGAGTCCTTATGTATTTTGGAGATCAAACCATTGTCCAAGGCATCATTTGCAAACATATTTTCCCATATGGTTGGTTCCCTTTTCATATTACTTATGTTTTCTTTAGCCATGCAGCAGATTTTTATTTTGAGGTAGTCCCATTTCTTTAATCTTTCCTTTATATCCCTTGCTCTAAGGGATATATCATTTAAAATATTGCTGCATGGAATATCTGAGAGTTTCCTGCCTATATTCTCCTGTAGGACTTTTATGATATTGCAAATTATATTTAAGTCTTTTATTCACTTTGAATTTATTTTTGTGTATGGTATAAGTTGGTCGTCGAGTTTCATTTTTTTTTGCATGCAGCTGTTCAGATCTCCAAACATCATTTTTCGAAGAGGTTATTTGTTTTTGATTAATGTTTCTACCCCCTTGTAGAATATTAATTGACTGTAGAGACGTGTTTATTTATGGTCTCCCTATTCTGTTCCATTGATCTATGTGTCTGTTCTTATGCCAGCACCAAACTATAAATTGCTTTGCGTAGTATGGACATTTTAATGATGTTAATTCTTCCAATCCATGAACAGGGTATATGCTTCCATTTATTTGTGTCTTCCTTAATTTCTTTCTTCAGTGTCATGAGGTTTTCTGAATACAGGTCTTTTACCTCCTTGGTTAGGTTTATTTCTAGATAGTTTATATTTCTTATTGCTATAGCAAATTGGATATTTTCCCTGATTTCTGAGGATTCCAATATTTCATTGTTAATATACAAAAATGCCTTTGATATCTGAATATTGACTTTGTATCCTGCTGTTTTGCCAAATTCACTTACTAGGTAGAGCAGTTCTTTTGGTGGTTTCTATGTACACTATGATATCATCTGCAAACACTGACAGTTTTTACTTCCTTCATTCCAATTTCGATGCTTTCTATTTATTTTTCTTGTCTGATTGCTGTGGCTAGGACTTCTGTACTATGTTAAATAGAAGTGGTGAAAGCGGACATCCTTTTCTTGGTCTTCATATTAATGGGAAAGATTTTAGTATTTTGCCTGTGGAGTATGAAGCTTGCTGTAGGATTCTCGTATATGGAATTTGTTACGTTGATGTAGGCTCCCCTACTCCCACTTTGCTGAGTGTTTTTATCATAAACACGTGCTTTTTCTGCATGTATTGATATGATCATGTTGGTTTTATCTTTCTTTTTTTTTACATGATGAATCGCATTTATTGATTTACAAATATTGTACCATCCTTGCATCCCTGGGAGGAATCCCACTTGATCATGGTGGATGATCTTTTAAATGTATTGCTGGAAGTGGTTTGCCAATATTTTGTTGAGGATTTTAGCATCTGTGTTCATCAGCAATATTGTCCTGTGGTTATCTTTCTTTGTTGTGTTTTTATCTGGTTTTCGGATTCCGATGATGCTGACCTCTTAGAACGTGTTTAGCCGTCTTCCTTCTTTTTGGATTTTTGGGAATAGTCTGAGAAGGACAGGGGTTAGCTCTTCCTTAAATGCTTTGTAAAATTCTGTTTTGAAACTGTCTGGACCAGGGCTTTTGTGTGCCGTGAGATTTTTTTATTACTGCTCGATTTCACCAGCTACTATCAGTCTGTTCAGGCTTTATCCTTCTTCTTCATTCAGTATTAGGAAAAAAATTATGTTTTTCAAGAAATTTGTCCATTTCATCCAGGTTTCATATTTCTTGCCATATATTTGTTTGTAGTAATTTCTTATAATCCTCTATATTTCTGTGCTATCAGTTGTAATCTCTCCTCTTTCATTACTTATTTTCTTTATTTGGGTTCTTTCTCTCTTTTTCTTAATAAGTCTGCTTAAAGGCTTGTAAATTTTGTTTATCTTTCCAGAGAACCATCTCCTGGGTTTTCAGATCCCTTGAACTGTTCTTTTAGTCTCTATCTCATTCAATACTTGTCTGATCTTGGTTAATTCCTTCCTTCCGCTCACTGTGCTTTGTTCGTTGTTGTTCCTCCATTTCTTGTAGATATAAGGTTAGGTTGTTAATTTGAAATGATTCTATCTTTTTTTAGTATGCCTGTACACTCTGACTTCCCTCTCAGGACTGTCTTTGCTGAGCCCCAACAATTTTGGACTGTTGTGGGTTCATTTTCATTTGTTTCCAGAAACTTTTTTACTTCTTCCTTGATCTCATTGTTAACCCATTCATTGTTTAATAGCATGTGAATCAATCTCCATGAATTAGAGTGTTTTTAAGTTTATTCCTTGAGGTTGGTTTCTAGTTTCATGCCCTTATGGTTTGAGAAAATGCTTGTTGATTTCAATTTTCTTGAATTTGTTCAGGCTTCTTTTGTGTCCTAGCATGTGGACTATCGTTGAAAATGTTCCATGTGTATTTGGAAAAAAATACATATTTTGTTTCTTTGGGATGAAAGGTTCTATATATATATCAGTTAAGTCCATTTGATCTAGGGCATTGTTCATTGCCGCAATATACTTGTTGACATTTTGTTTGGAAGATCTACCCATTGTTGACAGTGGGTTGTTAAAATTACCTAGTATAAGTGAGTTCCTGTCTGTATCTTTCTTGAAGTACTCCGGGACTTTCCTTATATGTTTAGGTGCTCCTATGATGGGTGCATATATGTTCATAAAGTTTATTTCTTCTCAGTGGATTCTCCCCTTGAGTATTAGGAAGTGTACTTCAGTGTCTATTTTTATGGCCTTTGTTTTGAAGTCTGTTTTCTCTGATGTAAGAGTTGCTGTCCAAGCTTTTTTTTTTTTTTTTTCCCTGATCCAGGTTTTTTTTTTCCCCTGTCCATTTGCTTGGAATATTTTTTTTCCAACCCTACACTTTCAGCCTGTGTATGTCTTTTGTTCTGAGAGGCGTCTCTTATAGGCAGCCTACGTGCCAGTTATGTTTTCTTATCCATTCAGCCATCTATGAAATTTGATTGGAACATTTAATCCTTTAACATTTACGGTTATTATTGATAGGTAATTATTCATTTTCCACCTTGTTCCTGTGTTCCCCACCCTCTCTCTCTTTCTTTCTCGTTTTACAGCAGTCCCTTTAGCCTATCTTGAAGTGCTGGTTTCATGGAGATGTATTCTTTCAGCCTTCTTTTCTCTGGGAAACTCCTTATTTTGCCTTTCATATTAAGAGCCTTGCTGGGTAGAATAGTCTTGGTTGCAGGTCTTTCCTTTTCATGACTTGTAATATTTCTTGCCATTCCCTTCTGGTTTGTAATGTTTCTGTTGAGAAATCATCTGCTAGCCTTATTGGAGCACCCTTGTATGTCACTTCCTGTTTCTCCTTGCTGCTTTTAAGATTCTCTCTTTGCCTTAAAAACTAGCATTTTAATTATCGTGTGTCTTAGAGTTGGCCCCTTTGGGTTCTTGATTTTGGCCCTCTGTGCTTCCTGAACTTGCATAGTTTTTCCCAACTCCAAGTTAGGGAAGTTTTCTGTCATTTTTTCAAACAGGGTTTTTAATGCCCTGCTACTTTCCTTCTCCTTCTGGTATTTCTGTGATTCGAATGCTGTTGTGTTTCTTGTTGTCTTGCAGTTCCCTTAAGCTATCTTAATATTTTTTTAGTCTCTTTTTGTGCAGCTGCGGTACATGGCTAATTCTTTCTACCTTGTCTCACGGTTCACTAATTCAGTCCTCTGCTTTGTCCTGCCTGATTGTAATAACTTCTAGTTTGTTTTTTATTTCAGAAATTTTTTCATTTCTTCCTGGTTTGTGTTTATATTTTCCATTTCCTTTTTCATAGTGTTCTCATTCTCACTTCCTTGTAGTTGTCTGTAGTTTCTTTTTTCTAATTTTTTTTTTAAATTTTATTTATTTCTTTTTAGAGAGAGGGGAAGGGAGGGAGAAAGAGAGGGAGAGTTATATCAATGTGTGTTGGTCTCTCACATGCTCCCTACTGGGCACCTGGCCCACAACTCAGTCATGCGTCCTGACTGGGAATCAAACCAGTGACTTGGGTTCACAGGTCAGCACTCAATCCACTGAGCCACACCAGCCAGAGCTATTTTCTTGATCATCCTTATAACCATTCTTTGAATTCTATATCTGATAGTTTGCTGGCATCCATTTCACTTAGCTCTTTTACTGGGGAGTCTTCCATTCCTTTTGAAGGTGGGTTTTCTCTTTGTCTCGCCATTTTAGGTGGCTCTTTTTGTTTGTTTCTATGATTCCCAATGCTTTGCTTTCCCTGTTGTCTTCAAGTGTAAACTTCTATGGTAGGAGTTCTGTGGGACTCAGTGGCGTGGTCTCTTTGATTTGCTTATCTGGATACTCCAGGGTTGCCCTTTCTTCCCTTTGTGTGGGCTCCCTTGTTGTCCTTGGGCTTTACATGTTGGTGGCTCCTAAGCTGGTCGGTTATCTCCCCCAGCAGGTTTACTGGTATTCACAACTCCCACCTTATCTTGTATGTGATCAGAGACAGGGCAAAAGCGAAGTGGAGTAAGATAGCAGGAACATATTCTAACGGATTTAAAGTACCAACAAGTAGAGAGCAGATAAGAGGCCCTTTGGAGAAGAAATAACCATGATATTTCACCTATCTAGCCACTGTTTATAAAACGTGAAAAAGAGACAAGGTACCTTTAAGAGAAAAAAGAAAAAGAGCTGACTCCAGAAAGGAGAGCTCTTATATGAGGCTAGATGGTGAGATATAGTGAGAGTAAAGGATAGAAACTTGGCATAGTGTCTGAGAGAATAAAGATAACCACAATATTAATAATGGTATGGAAGAAAGTGAAATGGACCAAAACCTGGGAAGGGTGCTGTGTGGAATTTGGAGCAACAATATGACTAGAAGTATACAATCTGAATTTAAAAAAAAAGAAGTAAAGAATTGGGGAGTCAAGATGGTGGAAGAGTGAATGGAAGTCACACTAACCTCTTCCCAGGACTAATCTGGAATTACAACTAAACTATTGAGAAATCACCTCTAACAAAAAATCAAACAATACTGAAAGAGGAGCCTTATAACCTTGTACAGACAGAAGAATCAACTTTAGCACAACCTGACTGGTAAGGAGTGTGGTAGAGACTCGAGAAGGGAGGCTGGGCTCCTACAGGTGGCAGCACCAGAGGGATATTTAAATGGCCAGTGGGATCCCCCTGAGAAGAGTGGGGTCTAAACCAAATTCGGGTATCTCCAGCCTACAACACCAGAACCCAAAAAGTACACAGATTAGAGCCAGCTGCAAAAAGCAGCAGGATTCCTCTCTGCCAGAGATGGGCAGCTGGAGACAGAAAGTGCTATTTAAAGGAGCTATTTAAAGGAGCTATTTAATAGTGCTATTAAAGTGCTATTTATGCCAAAGCATAAATTATTATTTGAAGCCACTTACACTGGGCTCTGGCAAACGCAGGAGCAGAGTGGGCTGGAGATGCCTGAGGAGAGATTGGGGAAGGAGGCTTTGGGGAGAGAACTGAGGAAAGCGCCAGCGGGATCCCAGTATAGTCTCATCGCCCACATGGCAACAACCATCTTGCTCAGGCAGACCACCCCCCTGAGTGGCAGCAGCGTGGGAGGGGTCAATAGCCCCGCCCCCAGGAGGGACTCTGTCCTGGCTCAGTGGTGCCTTAGCCTGACTGCTGAGTACAGAGTGGCAGCCAGAGATAGTAGATCCCTGGCTAAAAGGGACACAGAGCAGTCTAGAGGCACTTGCGGAGAGAATGGAGTTGGACCTTTTGGGAGAGAACTGAGTGTACCTGGCGGGATCCCGGTACTGCCTCGTACCACATATGACAGCAGACATCTGGCTTAGGCAGACAACTCCCCTGAGTAGCAGCAGCTTGAGACGACACAATAGCCCTGCGCCAAGGAGGGATTCTGTCCCATCATGTGGTGCCCAAGCCTGACTGCTCGGTGCAGAGTGATTAGATTAAAAACTGAAGGAGCCTGCCAAAGAGAGTAGATTGCTGGCATTTTTGAACAGACTGCCTAAGGTCAGACAGGGTCAACATCTGACATCATCAGAGGCAGATCCAGAAAATAAAAACAGCAGTAAATAGTAGAGGCTACCAAGATGAAATCTACTGTGGTCTTCTCCATGAACTGTGGTATTATCTTTACTACATAAGTTTTTAATGATCATTTCGGGTCCATCACTTTTGTGAATTTTAAGTCATTAAATCTACTAATCCTTTATTTATCTCTATTATGACAGTTCTAATCTCTTTCAGCCTTATTAATACTGGTCCATTTGGTACTATTGATAGGGGGATTGCCAGTGGGAGTTATTTTTGTGGATGTGGGTTTGTATCCTGGACTTTGTGGTTTTCTTCTGGCAGTTCCTGGACAAAAACACACAAGACGTGGGGGGCAGAGAGACCCTCAGTCAACCAGCTGAAGGGTAGGACCCACGAAAGAATGACCAACAAACAATCAAAACACAATTACGTCCTGATAGTCAATGAAAATGACATAAAACCATCCAAAGAGCAGCAAGCTGAGGAATCAAGCAGATTGCACCACTGAGTCTCACAGGTCTCCTTCCATAGAAGTTCATACCACAAAGTCAGGAAGTGGAGACATATTAATTTAAGAAAGAAAGGCATAAAAGAAAAGTCTCACAAATAATGGGAAGACAAAAAAAACACCCCCCAATCAAAGGGAAAGGAGGAATCTGCACAAAAAAAGAGCTAAATGAAACAGGCAAGTAAACTGTCAGATACTGAGTTGAAAGCAATAGTTCTAAGGAAGCTCAATGAGCTCAGAGAGCTCTGAGAGAATTACCAACACCTACAAGAAAAGTACAAGGAACTCTCTGCAAAAAATATCAGCATGATAAAAGGACACAGACTATCAACAAGAGGGAAGGGGAAATGAAGACTACAGTTTCTGAATTGAAGAACACAACAGAAAGAATGAAAAACAAGCTCAATGAAGCAGAGAATCAAATCAGTGAGCTGGAGGACAAGGTAGAAAAAAGATCCCAGAAAGAGCAAGAAAATGAGAAAAGACTCAAAAAGAATGAAGGGGCGTTGCGGGAAATGAAGGACAACCTGAAACAGTAATATCCATATAATATGGTTACCAGAAAGAGAGGAAGAGGAAGGGATAGAGGACCTGTTTGAAAAAGTAATGATGGAAAGCTTCTCTAATGGGAGGAGAGAAAAGTCACACAAGTCCAGGAAGCACTTGAGGGTCCCATTCAAAAGGAACCTAGTGAGGCCCATTCCAAGACACATCATCATTAAAATGGCAAATATCAAAGACAAGCAGAGAATCCTAAAGGGAACAGGGGATAACAGGTAATAACATACAAGGGAGCCCCAGTATGGCAAGCAGCTGACTTCTCGAAAGAAACACTACAAGCCAGGACGGAATGACAAGAAATATTCCAATTAATGGAAAGCAAAGGACTGCAACCAAGACTACACTACCCAGCAGGCTCTCAATAAAAATGAAAGGCGAAATAAGGAGTTTCCTAGACAAAAGAGGGCTGAAAGAATATGCCTCCATAAAAACAGCTCTGCAAGGTATGCTACAGGGACTGCTTTAAGAAGATGAAGAAAAAGTGAGAGAAACACAAGGACAAAGGGGGGAAAATGAATAAGCACCTGTCAAAAATAACCAACAATGTTAATGGATTAAATGTTCCAATCAAAAGTCATAGGGTAGACCAGAAACAGGATTAACCGGAGAGTCCTAGAGCTGATTTCCTCCCATTTCCGTAGTCCCCATTTGGCGAGGGCAAGCAATGCACCCAAAGAGCCAAAAGCGGGGAAAACACACAATAGAAGACCCTAAACTGACCAGTGCCGCGAAGCTCGCATGCCAGGGAGGCCAGATGAGTACGGGAGGTCGCGAATAAGCCCCCTGGTCTGGGGCAAATACATGCGAGCCCAGGCAGGTGGGGGACCCTACCGCGCTGGGAACGCGCTCAAGGAGCCCGCGTGAGAGTGCAGAGAGATCCCAAAAAATAGCCTAGCCCTGACTGAAGGGGTCACAGAGCTGCTCCAAGCAGGAGTCAGACACAGGCATTAGACTCCTGAAAGGCTCAAACAAACAACCCAAGGCCCTATAGGGTCAACAACTGACATCATCAGAGGCAAGCCCAGAAAGAAAAGTAAAGGCCAAAATACTTAACAGACTCTCACAAAAATGGGAAGAAAAAGAAGTTCCCCTTAAATGAGTGGAAAAGGGGACGCCCCACAGAGAGAGCTAAATGAAATAGAGGCAAGGGAACTATCAGATACTGAATTCAAAACAATGGTTCTAAGGAAGCTCAATGAGCTCAGCCAGCTCAAAGATAACTCTGAGAAACTGCAGAGAAACTATCAGGATCTTACAGCAAACTATATCAGCCTGGAAAAGGACATAGAAACTATCAAGAAGACACAAGAGGATATGAAGAATACCATTTCTGAATTGAAGAACACAGTAGAAGGAATCCAAAGCAGGCTGGATGAAGCCGAGGATCGAATCAGTGAGATGGAGGACAAGGTAGAAAAAAGCTCCCAGAAAGAACAAGAAATGGAAAAACGGCTCAAAAAGAATGAAGAAGCATTTTCGGAATTGCAGGACAACCTGAAACGCAATAATATCTGTATAATAGGGATACCAGAAGGAGAAGAGGAGCAAGGAATAGAGAACCTCCTCGAAAAAGTAATGATGGAAAATTTCCCTAATTTGAGGAGAGAAAGGCTCTCCTGGATCCAGGAGGCACAGAGGACCCCACTCAAGAGGGACCCAAGGAGGTCCACTCCAAGACACATCATCATTAAAATGGCAAATGTCAAAGACAAAGAGAGAATCCTCAAGGCAGCAAGGGAGAAGGAGAAAGTAACATACAAGGGCGCCCCGATACGCCTAGGAGCTGACTTCTCAAGAGAAACACCACAAGCCATAAGGGAATGGCAACAAATATTCCAAGCCAAGAAAAGCAAGGGCCTACAGCCAAGGCTGCTCTACCTAGCTAGGCTCTCCATTAAAATAGAAGGAGAAATACGAAGTTTCCCAGACAAAAGAAAGCTAAAAGAATACATCTCTACTAAACCAGCACTCCAAGATATGCTAAGGGGACTGGTTTAAGCAGATGAAGGAAAAGAATGAGACAGAGAGGAACACAGGGACACAGAGAAAAGATGAGTAAGTTTCTATCAGTAATATCTCTCAATGTGAATGGACTAAATGCCCCAATCAAAAGACACAGGGTAGCTGGATGGATAAGAAAACATGACCCACACATATGCTGCCTACAAGAGAACCACCTTAGAGCAAAAGACCTACACAGATTGAAAGTAAAGGGATGGAAAATAATATTCCAAGCAAATGGACATGAGAAAAAGGCTGGCGTTGCCATACTTTTATCAGACAAAGTAGATTTCAAAGCAAAGGCCATAAAGAGAAACCCAGAGGGGCACTTTATCATACTTAAAGGAAGAATCTATCAAGAAGACATCAACATTGTAAACTTATGTGCTCCCAATATAGGAGCCCCTAAGTTTATAAGGAAATTGTTGGATGACTTCAAAAAAGATATAGACAGCAACACACTGATAGTAGGGGATTTCAACACCCCACTGTCAAAAATGGACAGATCTTCCAAACAGAACATCAATAAGGATATTGTGGAGCTGAATGACGCACTGAATCAAATAGACTTAACGGACATATATAGAACCTTACATCCCAAAGAAGAAAAATACACATTCTTTTCAAATGCTCATGGATGTTTTTCAAAGACAGACCACATGATAGGACAACAAAGCAAACCTCACCAAATTCAGGAAAACTGAAATAATACCAAACTTTTTCTCAGACCACAGGCCTTGAAACTGGAAATCAACCTCAAAGAGAAACTTCAAAAACTTGCAAACTCATGGAGACTGAACAGTACACTATTAAACAATGAATCGGTCAATACTGAGATAAGAGAAGAAATCAAAAAATTTCTGGAAAAAAATGAAAATGAACAGACAACTGTCCAAAACCTATGGGACACAGCAAAGGCAGTCCTGAGAGGGAAGTTCATAGCAATACAGGCTTACCTTAAAAAGATAGAAACATTTCAAATAAAAGACCTAACACTGCAACTTCAAGAACTGGAGAAACAACAACAAATAAATCCCAGAGCAAGTAGAAGGAAGGAAATAGTCAAGATTAGAGCAGAACTGAATGACATAGAGACAAAAAGAACAATTCAGAGGATCAACCAATCCAGAAGCTGGTTCTTTGAAAAGATTAATAAAGTTGACAAGCCTTTAAGCAGACTCATCAAGAGAAAAAGGGAGAGGACCCAAATTAATAATATCAGAAATGAAAGAGGAGAAATAACAACTGATACCACAGAAATACAAATGATCATCAGAAACTATTATGAACAATTATATGCCAAGAAAGTTGAAAATCTTGATGAAATGGACAAATTTTTAGAAAAGTATAATCTTCCAACACTGAAGGAGGAAGAAACAGAAAGCTTGAACAGCCTGATACCAGCTGGGGAAATTGAAGCAGTCATCAAGAAACTCCCAGCACACAAAAGCCCAGGGCCGGATGGTTTCTCAGGAGAATTTTACAAAACATTTAAGGAAGAGCTAACCCCTGTCCTTCTCAGACTATTCCAAAAAATCCAAGAGGACGGAAGACTCCCAGACTCCTTCTATGAGACCAGCATCACCCTGATCCCAAAACCAGATAAAGACCCTACAAAGAAAGAAAACTACAGGCCAATTTCGCTGATGAACATAGATGCTAAAATCCTCAACAAAATATTTGCAAACGGCATCCAGCAATACATTCAAAAGATTATCCATCATGATCAAGTGGGATTCATCCCAGGGATGCTGGGATGGTTCAATATACGCAAATCAGTAAACGTGATACATCACATAAATCAAAGAAAAGACAAAAACCACATGATCATCTCGATAGATGGAGAAAAAGCATTTGACAATGTACAGCACCCATTTATGATCAAAACACTCAGCAAAATGGGAACAAATGGGGCATTCCTCAACGTAATAAAGGCCATATATGAAAAACCTACAGCCAGTATCATATTCAATGGGCAAAACCTTTAAGCTTTGCCACTAAGATCGGGAACACGACAAGGATGTCCGCTCTCACCGCTTCTTTTCAACATCGTATTGGAAGTCCTAGCCACAGCGGTCAGACAAGAGAAGGAGATAAAAGGCATCCAAATAGGAAAGGAGGAAGTAAAACTATCATTGTTTGCAGATGACATGATAGTGTACATAGAGAACCCTGTAGACTCTACCAAAAAACTCCTCAACCTAATAAGTGAATTTGGCAAAACAGCAGGATACAAAGTCAACATTCAGAAATCAAAGGCGTTTTTGTACACCAGCAATGCAATAGAAGAAGAAGAAATCAGGAAAAATATACAATTCGATATAGCACGAAAAAAAGATAAAGTACCTAGGGATAAATTTAACCAAAGACACAAAAGACCTGTATGCAGAAAACTATACAACATTGAAAAAATAAATTAAGGAAGACACAAATAAATGGAAGCATATTACCGTGCACATGGATTGGAAGAATTAATATCCTTAAAATGTCCATACTACCCAAAGCAATTTATAGATTCAATGCAATCCCTATTAAGATACCAATGACGTATTTCACAGAAATAGAACAGACATTTCAAAAATTTATATGGAACCATAAACGACCTCGAATAGTCGCAGCAATTTTGAGAAAGAAACACAAAGTTGGAGGGATCACAATCCCGGACATCAAACTCTACTAGAAAGCCACTATACTCAAAACAATCTGGTACTGGCACAAGAACAGACCCATAGAAGAGTGGAACGGAATAGAAAGCCCAGAAATAAGCCCAGGTCTATAGGGGCATCTAATATTTGACAAAGGGGGCAGAAGCATAAAATAGAGCAGTAACAGCCTCTTCAACAAATGGTGTTGGGAGAGCTGGACGGCTACATGCGAAAAATTGAAATTGGATCATCAGCTGACACCATACACAAAAATAAACTCAAGATGGATAAAAGACTGAAATATAAGTCGCAACACCATGAAAGTCCTAGAGGAGAACATTGGCAGGAAACTCTCAGATATCCCACTCAGCAATTTTTTCACTGATATGTCTCCTAAAGCAAGGGACATAAAGGAAAGAATAAACAAGTGGGACCTCATCAAAATAAGAAGCTTCTGCACGGCTAAAGAAAACATCAGCAAAATGAAAAGGGAGCCAACCGTATGGGAAAATATATTTGCTAATGATACATCAGATAGAGGTTTGATCTCCAAGATATACAAAGAACTCACTCGACTTTACTCTAAGAAGACAAACGATCCAATCAAAAAATGGGCAAAGGACCTGGTCAGATGCTTTTCTAAGGAGGAGATACAGAGGGCCCAAAGGCATTTGAAAGGATGCTCTGCATCACTAGCCATCAGAGAAATGCAGATCAAAACCACCATGAGGTGCCACCTCACACCGGTCAGAATGGCCATCATAAACAGATCCACAAACAACAGGTGCTGGCGAGGCTGTGGAGAAAAGGGAACCCTAGTCCACTGTTGGTGGGAATGCAGACTGGTGCAGCCACTATGGAAAGCAGTGTGGAATTTCCTCAGAAAGCTGAAAATGGAACTGCCTTTTGATCCAGCGATTCCCCTGCTGGGACTATACCCTGAGAACACCAAAACGCCAATACAAAACAACCTATGCACCCCAATTTTCATAGCAGCACAATTTACAATAGCCAAGTGTTGGAAGCAACCTAAATGCCCATTAGTAGATGATTGGATGAAAAAATAATGGTACATATACACAATGGAATACTACGCAGCAGAAAGAAAAACAGTACTAAACTTTGCGACAGCATGGATGGAACTGGAGAGCATCATGCTAAGCGAAATAAGCCAGGGGGCGAAAGACAAATACCATATGATCTCACCTATAAGCGGAACCTAACCAACAATGCAAAGAAGCAAGGAAAATATGACCAGCAACACTGAAAGGAAAAGAAATCAACAGAGACAAGAGGGAAGGGGGGGCAGGGAAAGGGAAGGGAAGGGGAAAGTCAAGGAACATATAGCAAGGAGTCATGGACAAAACCAAAGGGGAAGAGCTGAGGGAGGGAAGGTGGGAGGAGGCAAGGGAAAGAGGTGGGGGGAAGGCAGAGACAAATGTATTTAAAAAGTAAATAAATAAAAAAAAGTCATAGGGTAGCTGAGTGGATAAGAAAATATGACCTGCACATATTCTGCCTACAAAAGGCCTACCTCAGAATAAAGGATGTATACAGCTTGAAAGTGAAGGGATGGAACAAAAATATTCCCCGCAATTGGAGAGGATAAAAAAGCAGGGGTATCAATACTTATATCAGGCAAAATATATTTCAAAACAAAGGCCATAAATAGCGACTAAAATTGGCACTTCATAATACTCAAAGGAAGAATCCATCAGGAAGACATAAACATTGTAAACCTATATGCATCCAAGATGGGAGCACACAAATATATAAGGATAATCTTGGAGGAGTTCCAGAAAGATATAGACAGCAACACACTGATAGTAGGAGATTTTAACACCCCGCTGTCAATAATGGATAGATCCTGCAAACAAAACATCAGCAAGAATATTGTGGAACTGAATTATGCATTAGATTAAATGGATTTAAGTGACATATATAGAACCTTTCATACCAAAGAAGCAAAATACACGTTCTTTTCAAATGCACATGGAACATTTTCAAGGTTAGACCACATGATAGGCCACAAAACAAGCCTGAACAAATTCAAGAAAATTGAAATCTTAACATGGACTTTCCCAGACCAGTAGGGCTTGAAACTAGAAATCAACCTCAAGGAAAAAAATAATAAACCTTCAAGCTCATGGAGACCTAACAACATGGGTCAATGAATGAGTCAATAATAAGATCAAAGAAGAACTCAAAATGTTTCTGGAAACAAATGAAAATGAATACACAATAGTCCTAAACCTATGGGTCACAGCGAAGGCAGTCCTGAGAGGGAAGTTCATAATACAAGCCTCTATCCAAAAGATAGAAACATTTCAAACATATGACCCTACACTCAAGCTTCAAGAACTGGAGATACAACAATGAAGAAAGCCCAAAGCGATTCGAAGTAAGGAAATAATCAAGATCAGAGCAGAATTAAATGCCATGCAGACTAAGAAAAACATTCAAAGGATCAACAAATCCAGGAGCAAG
The DNA here is from genome assembly GCF_021234165.1 of Pteronotus mesoamericanus. Classification (NCBI taxonomy): domain Eukaryota; kingdom Metazoa; phylum Chordata; class Mammalia; order Chiroptera; family Mormoopidae; genus Pteronotus; species Pteronotus mesoamericanus. The sequence goes on along the minus strand of NW_026555322.1, from coordinate 3,825 downwards.
TTCTTTGCAAAGATAAACAAAATCAATAAACCTTAAGGCAGATTCATGAAGAAAAAAAAGAAGACCCAAATAAATTATAACAGAAATAAAAGAGAACAAATTACAACTGATACCACCAAAATACAAAAGATTGTAAGAAATTACTATGAACAATTATATGCAAAGAGATGTGAAAACCAGGGTGAAATGAATAAATTTCTAGAAAAATACAACCTTCCAACACTGAATAAAGAAGAAGCAGAAAGCCTGAACAAACTGGGAAAAGCTTGTGAAATTGAAGAAAAAATAAAAAACCACCCAGCACACAATAGCCCTGGAGCAGATGGTTTCACCGGAGAATTTTTACAAAACATTGAAGGAAGAGCTGACCCCTGTCCTTTTCAGACTATTCCAAAAAAATCCAAGAAGAGGGAAGTCTCCCAAACTTTTTTTATGAAGCCATCATTATCCTAATCCCAAAACCAGATAAAGACAAAATAAAGAAAGAAAATTGCAGGCCAATATCGCTGATGAATATAGATCCTAAAATCCTCAACAAAATATTGCCAAAAAGCATCCAGCAATATATTAAAATGATCATCCGCCATGAGCAAGTGGGATTCATCCCAGGGAGGCAAGGATGGTTCAATATTCGCAAATAGATAAATGTAATACATCCCCTAAACAAAACGAAAGAGAAATATCACATGGCCATATCTTAATTGTGGAAAAAGCATTTGATAAGCTACAGCATCCATTTATGATAAAAAAAAAAAACACTCAGCAAAGTGGGAGTAAAGAGGGCATACCTCAACATAACAAAGACAATATATGAAAAACCTACAGCGAACCTCATAATCAATGGGCAGAAACTAAAACCTCTCTCTCTCAGATTGGGAACAAGACAAGGTTGTTTACTTTTGCCACTTCTATTCAACCTAGTGTTGAAAGTTCTAGCCACAACAATAAGAGAAGAAAAATAATTAAAAGCATCCAAATTGGAAAGGAGGAAGTAAAACTGTCATTGTTTGCAGATAACATAATGATGTACCTAGAAAATGCCATAGACTCACCAAAAAACTATTCAATATAATAAGTGAGTTTGTCAAAACAGCAGATTACAAAGTCAATATTCAGAAATGAAGGGCATTTTTGTACAAGAAAAACGAAATATTAGAATCAGAAATCAGGATAAAACTCTCATATGCTATAGCAACAAGAAAAATAAAGTACCTAGGGATAAACAATCAAGGAGATAAAAGGACTGTACTCAAAAAATTACACAACACTAAACAAAGAAATTAGGGAAGACACAAATAAAAGGAAGCATATATCCTGTTCATGCATTGGAAGAACTAACATCATAAAGTGTCCATACTACCCAAAGCCATTTATACATTCAATGCATTCCTTATTAATATATCAGTGACATATCTCATAGATATAGAACACTTAAAAAATTTATTTGAAACATAAACGATTCCGAATATCTGCAGCTTCAGAAATTTTGAGAAGGAAGATCAAAGTAGGAAGGATCACAATACCTGACATCAAACTATTAGCCATTGTAATCAAAATAGTCTCGTACTGGCATAAGAACAGACACAAAGATTGATGGAACCGAAAATAGAGCCCATAAATAAACCCATGTCTCTATTGTCAATTAATATTTGACAAAAGGGGCAGAAGCATAAAGTGGAGTAAAAATAGCCTCTTCAACAAATGCTGTTGGGGGCACTGGACAGCTACATGCAAAAAATGAAATTCAACGACCTACTGACACCATATAAAAAAATAGACTCAAGATGGGTAAAAGACATAATGTAAGTCTGGACACCATAAAAGTCCTAGAGGAAAACATAGGCAAGAAACTCTCAGATATCCCACGCAGTAATGTTTTCACTGATATGTACCCTAGAGCAAGAGACATAAAGGAAAGGATAAACAAATAGGACTTTATGATAATAAGAAGCTTTTGCATGGCTAAACAAAATGAAAAGGGAACCAACTGGAAGAGAAAATATATTTGCCAAGGATACCTCGGACAAGGGTTTGATCTCCAAAATATATATAGAACTTGCACGACTCCACTCCAGGGAGACAAATAATCCAATTAAAAAATGAACAAAGGTGGTTGAGAAGATGGCGGAGGAGTGAATGGGAGTCACGCTGACCTCCTCCCAAGACCAAACTTGAATTGTGACTAAATAGGGGAGTAATCACCTGGAAAACAATGGAACGAGAGTGGGAGAGGAGCCTTGGAGCCGCGGACAGTGGATTAGACTCTCACACATCCCAACGGGTAAGAAGTGCAGTGGAGGCTCGACAGGGTGGGCTGGGTGCCCACAGGCACCGGCACCACAGGGACATTGAAACGGCCAGTTAGCTTCCCCCAAGAAGAACGGGCTCTGAATCATAAACAGGGATGCCTAAACTACAGCAGCTAAAACCAAGAAAATACAGACAAAATGCAACCCGGAAAAGCTTAGGAGCGCTCTCTGCCAGAGACAGGTGGCTGGGGATGCAAAGAGTCATTTAAAGGGCTAACACAAAAATTGCAGTGGCAGCCACCCTCCTTGATCTCTGGGTAGAGGTGGCAGCAGGGTGGGCTGGTGCCTGGGAAAAGACTGGTGAGGAAAACTTTGTGAAGAGAACTGACATGTCGGCCGGTGGAGCCCCGGTGATAATGACCTCCCACTCTGCAGCTACCATCCTGCTCAGGCATAAGGGAATCAATTAACCTGCCTTTTGTGCGCTCTCCACACAGCTTGTGCGTGTGAGCTGGGGGGCTGAGTGCAGACTGGCTGGGAGGGCCTGGAGGAGAGACTGGAGACAGAGGCGTTAGGGAAAGAATGGGAGGAGGAACTGGGGAGTCCCGACTCCCTCCCCATTCTGTAGTCTCCACTGTGGGCTGGAAAGGCGTGCCCCCAAAGAGGCAGAAGCGGGGCGCACATAAACCAGACTGCCCGCGATTGAAACACAATCCGCACAGGGGGTGGATCCTTGGTAGAAGGGGTCACAGAACTGCCCAGAGTCCCTGGATGAGAGACCGGAGACAGGATTAACTGGAGAGTCCTCGAGCTGACTTCCTCCCATTTCCGTAGTCTCCATTTGTCGAGGGCAAGCAACGCACCCAAAGAGCCAAAAGCGGGGAAAACACACAATAGAAGACCCTAAACTGACCAGTGCTGGGGAGCTCGCCGGCCAGGGGGGCAAGAAGAGTACGCGAATTCGCGAATAAGCTCCCGGGTCTGGGGCAAGCACGCGTGAGCCCAGGCAGGCAGGGGATACTGCTGCGCCAAAAAGCACGCTCAAGTAGCAGGCGTGAGACTGTACAGTGATCCCAAAAAAGAGTCCATCCCTGACCGAAGGGGTCAAAGAGCTGCCCCAAGCAGGAGTCAGACACAGAGAGTAGACCCTGGAAGGCTCAAACAAACAACCGAAGGTCATATAGGGTCAACAACTGACAACATCAGAGTCAGGCCCAGAAAAAAAAAACTAAAGGGGAAAATAAATAAACAAATAAATAAAAAGACACACATACTATCATAGAAGTTTACTCCACACAGTCAGGAAATCTAGACAGCCCAATGGAAGCACAAGCAAAAATAAATAAGTAAATTACTTAACAGACTCTCACAAAAATAGGAAGAAAAAGAAGTTCCTCCCAAATGAGTGGAAAAGGGGACTGCCCACAGAGAGAGCTAAATGAAACAGAGGCAAGAAAACTATCAGATACTGAATTCAAAACAATGGTTCTAAGGAAGCTCAATGAGCTCAGCCAGATCAAAGATAACTATGAGAAACTGCACAGAAACTATCAGGATTTTACAGCAAAATATATCA